>NC_053391.1:395681419-396362361 GCF_905171765.1 Bufo bufo
TTAAATGCACTTGGGTGACACAGGCTCAGCCTGCAGCTGATGTAGTATATGGCCAAAAAATAACCAGACTGTTGATGGTTAAATGCACTTCGGTGACACAGGCTCAGCCTGCAGCTGATGTAGGATATAGCACAAAATAACCACACTATCGATGGTTAAATACACTTGGTGATAGCTCGTGCTGGCGCACCACAAGTCACAAAATGGCCGCCGATCACCCCAGAAAAAAAGTGATCTAAAAACGCTCTGGGCAGCCTCAAAAAAGTGAGCAAGTCAATAATAGCACTTCAATGATCCACAGCTGCAGATCGATCACAGAATGAAGTCTTTTGGAGGAGTTAATCTGCCTAATCTCGCCCTAACGTCGCAGCTGCAACCTCTCCCTATACTGATGATAGCAGAGTGACGTGCGGCGCTACGTGACTCCAGCTTAAATAGAGGCTGGGTCACATGGTGCACTGGCCAATCACAGCCATGCCAATAGTAGGCATGGCTGTGATGGCCTCTTGGGCCAAGTAGTATGACGCTTGTTGATTGGCTGCTTTGCAGCCTTTCAAAAAGCGACAAGAAAGCGCCGAACACCGAACCCGAACCCGGACTTTTACGAAAATGTTCGGGTTCGGGTCCGTGTCACGGACACCCCAAAATTCGGTACGAACCCGAACTATACAGTTCGGGTTCGCTCATCCCTAATCTCTAGTCATTTGCTTCAAGTTCAGCTTGCTTTTACTTTTTATGGCTACCTTATCACTTTTCAAAAGGCATTGTCATCTTATTCTTGACCGTCTCTAACAAGTAAAGATCAACACAGGAATAAATTAGACCCTATCTCTGAAAGGATTTAACAATACACAATCACATAGCTACAGGCTAATTTCCTTTCTTGTCCCAGATAATAAAATGTAACTTTTAATGATTCGCTTAAAATGAAGTCAGCACATCTATTAACTATTATAAGTGAGCTCTAAACACTGTGGGTTAAAACTAGCTGATGCTCATTATTAGTGCCAGATCACTTTGTTATTGAATTGCTTCGTTTTTAGACGGTGGCTGGGAGTGCACGTCCACACACCACCACTCTGATTGAAGTGCGCACTGGCACACACTGATCGCTTATAGCATAGCACGTATCTGTATATTAATCAAACACTTGAAGGCACATAAACATAAGAGGTCAGCAAACTAAAACCTAAGACTGCCCCCCAACATGTTTCACCAGCTAATCTGGCTTCATCAGGGGTTTGCGCTGCCCAAACCCCTGATGATGCCAGATTAGCTGGCGAAACATGTTGGGGGCAGTCTTAGGTTTTAGTTTGCTGACCTCTTATGTTTATGTGCCTTCAAGTGTTTGATTAATATACAGATACGTGCTATGCTATAAGCAATCAGTGTGTGCCAGTGCGCACTTCAATCAGAGTGGTGGTGAGGGGAAGTGCACTCCCATCCACGGTCAAAAAATGAAGCAATTCAATAACATAGTGATCTGGCACTAATAATGAGCATCAGCTAGTTTTAACCCACAGTGTTTAGAGCTCACTTATAATAGTTAATAGATGTGCTGACTTCATTTTTAGGCGAATCATTAAAGGGGTTGGCCACTCTTTAAATACTCTCCACTACAGTGTGGCAGGCAGGGAAAAAATTAAGTTCCTAATATACTTAATTAAACACACCTGTCTGCTTTTTTTTCAGTTATAAGCCACTCCCCCTTAGTCCTGCTCTATCTTGCAGCTGAGTTCGTCCATGGCTGCACGCGACATGGAGGAGCTTGAGAGGAAGCTCGTCCATGCGCATGTGCAGTCTGCTCCTGTCAGTGGTCGGCTCCCTGCTGCCTGCTCCAACTGTGACAGGAATCAGCTGCTTGTTCCCTCTCTACAAACAGCTGATTCCTGTCAAAAGCTGGCTGTGATAAAGACCTTCAGAGTCCCTACTGCAGTAGCTACTTCGTCAATCTCCATCCCCCCCTGCACTATCACCACAAAGCCGACCCGCTAAGCCACGCCCCCGGTTCAGTTAGACCACGCCCTCTGTTCCATTAGGCCACGCCCCTGCAACCAACAGGGAAAGCAGGACATCTAGCCAGGAACTATGATTTTGTGTGTGTGTATATATATGTGTATATATATATATATATATATATATATATATATACAGTACAGACCAAACGTTTGGACACACCTTCTCATTCAAAGAGTTTTCTTTATTTTCATGACTATGAAGGCATCAAAACTATGAATTAACACATGTGGAATTATATACATAACAAACAAGTGTGAAAAAACTGAAAATATGTCATATTCTAGGTTCTTCAAAGTAGCCACCTTTTGCTTTGATTACTGCTTTGTACACTCTTGGCATTCTCTTGATGAGCTTCAAGAGGTAGTCCCCTGAAATGGTCTTCCAACAGTCTTGAAGGAGTTCCCAGAGATGCTTAGCACTTGTTGGCCCTTTTGCCTTCACTCTGCGGTCCAGCTCACCCCAAACCATCTCGATTGGGTTCAGGTCCGGTGACTGTGGTGGCCAGGTCATCTGGTGCAGCACCCCATCACTCTCCTTCATGGTCAAATAGCCCTTACTTTCAAAGTTTTCCCAATTTTTCGGCTGACTGACTGACCTTCATTTCTTAAAGTAATGATGGCCACTCGTTTTTCTTTACTTAGCTGCTTTTTTCTTGCCATAATACTAAATCTAACAGTCTATTCAGTAGGACTATCAGCTGTGTATCCACCTGACTTCTCCTTAACGCAACTGATGGTCCCAACCCCATTTATAAGGCAAGAAATCCCACTTATTAAACCTGACAGGGCACACCTATGAAGTGAAAACCATTTCAGGGGACTACCTCTTGAAGCTCATCAAGATAATGCCAAGAGTGTGCAAAGCAGTAATCAAAGCAAAAGGTGGCTACTTTGAAGAACCTAGAATATGACATATTTTCAGTTGTTTCACACTTGTTTGTTATGTATATAATTCCACATGTGTTAATTCATAGTTTTGATGCCTTCAGTGTGAATCTACAATTTTCATAGTCATGAAAATAAAGAAAACTCTTTGAATGAGAAGGTGTGTCCAAACTTTTGGTCTGTACTGTACATATATTTACACACGTGTGTATGTGTATACATTGCAATGCATGGGCGCTGACAGTGTGTCCACTGTCTGCAGACATGAACCCATTCATTTAAATGGGGTCTGCAATCTGCATCCGACAGTACTTTTTCGTAGTGCGGAGGCATGGACAGAAAACCCATGGATGCACGCCATAGGTTTCCGATCTGCGCTTCCATTCCGCACAACACCGTATCTTTCGGATTTCAGACCCATCACTTGATACGGTGCGCACACGGCTGGTGCCTGTATATTGCAGACCCCCTGTTCGCTGGCCACAATACAGGCACAGGCAGGCTATGATCATGTGCATGAGGCCTAAAGCCATACCCCCTTCCAGTATCCGGCAGGACAGTTCCGGATTTCAGTGGCGGTCCTGGTATGGGGGAGGTATGTCGAAAATGGATCAGTTTTGCCCTAATGCATTCTGAATGGAAAAGGATCCACTCAGAATGCATCAGTTTGCCTCCGATCAGTCACCATTCCGCTTTGGAGGCGGACACCAAAACGCTGTCCGCCTGATGAAACTGAGCCGAACGGATCTGTCCTGGCACACAATGTAAGTCAATGGGGACAGATCAGTTTTCTCTGGCACAATAGAAAACGGATCCGTCCCCCATTGACTTTCAATGGTGTTCAAGATGGATCCGTTATGGTTATAGAAGACCTAATACAAATGGATCCGTTTATGACAGATGCATGCGGTTATATTATGGTAACAGAACAGTTTTTGCAGATCCATGATGGATCCGCAAAAAACACAAGTGTGAAAGTAGCCTTGGGCCCGTAGTGTCCCTCTTCCTTCTATTCTAAAGTTGGGAGGTATGCTAAAGCACTGATGAAATGACACCTAATGTGCTGTTGTCACTATGGTATCACAAGTAGGCAGAGATGTCATGTGACTGCTCCCCTGGAGATGCTTTGCTGTGATGCATGCTGGGATTTTTACTTTCACTTTGCAGCTGCTCCGCCCACACAGCCTCTCATTAATGGAAGCATGCTATGCCGAATGCAGTAGAAAAATGATATATATACAGTATATCTGTCATGATGCAAATTCCTCTTGGCTTTAGTTATTGTCTGAGGCACTTTATTGTTTTTTATACTTACAGTGGCCAACCCCTTTAAAAGTTACATTTTATTATCTGGGACAAGAAAGGAAATTAGCCTGTAGCTATGTGATTGTGTAACAAGTAAAGAGAACCTATCATGACAAAATGAAATACGTCCTGCGGCAGCATGGTACAGAGCAGGAGAAGCTGAGCAGATATACTGTATAGTTTTATAGGAAAGATTAAGTAAAACGTGTAATTCATTTAATTTATTTATACATTAAAATCTCAGCTTTTTCTAACGTCAGTTGTATATAAAGGAGGTAATATCAGTGATTCACAGAATTCTCAGTGTAAGTGAATATACATAGATAGCTGTCAGTCACTGATAGCTATACACAAGGGAGGTGTTATCAGTAGGGATGAGCGAACCCGAACTGTATCGTAAAAGTCCGGGTTCGGGTTCGGTGTTCGGCGCTTTCTTGGCGCTTTTTGAAAGGCTGCAAAGCAGCCAATCAACAAGCATTATACTACTTGCCCCAAGAGGCCATCACAGCCATGCCTACTATTGGCATGGCTGTGATTGGCCAGTGCAGCATGTGACCCAGCCTCTATATAAGCTTGGGTCACGTAGCGCTGCACGTCACTCTGCTGATACAAGCGTAGGGAGAGGTTGCAGCTGCGACTTTAGGGCGAGATTAGGCAGATTAACTCCTCCAAAAGACCTCATTCAGTGATCGATGTATAGCTGTGGATCATTGAACTGCTGATATTCAATTGCTCACTGTTTTTAGGCTGCCCAGAGCGTTTTTCAGTCACTTTTTTCTGGGGTGATCGGCGGCCATTTTGTAGCTTGTGGTGCGCCAGCACAAGCTGCCACCAAGTACATTTAACCATCAATAGTGTGGTTATTTTTTGCTATATCCTACATCAGGGTCAAGCTTTCATCAAGTGCATTTAACCATCAATAGTGTGGTTATTTTTTGGACATATACTACATCAGGGGCAAGTTGAGCCTGTCACCCAGCGCCTAAAAAATAGGCCTCACATTTATATTCATCCAAATCAGTACTGTTTTAGCTGGTCAAGTTACTTTTTGTGACTGTCAAAGCACAGTTTTTGTTCTGGGTTGAAAAACAATTCCCAAATTTGCAATTCTAAAAATTAGTGGTTTCTGCTGTATCAGGCCTACTTTAAATCTATCCCTAAAAGGGTATATTAGATTCAAGGGGCTGATAGGGTCATTCTCAAAAACTTAACACACACGCTACAGTGCAGATCCAAGTCTAATTCTGTGATTAAATGTATACCTGTCACCCAGCGCCTAAAAAATAGGCCTCACATTTATATTCAACCAAATCTGTACTGTTTTAGCTGGTCAAGTTATTGTTTGTGACCGTCAAAGCACAGTTTTTGTTCTGGGTTGAAAAACAATTCCCAAATTTGCAATTCTCAAAATTTGTGGTTTCTGCTGTATCAGGCCTACTTTAAATCTATCCCTAAAAGGGTATATTAGATTCAAGGTGCTGATAGGGTCATTCTCAAAAACTTAACACACACGCTACAGTGCAGATCCAAGTCTAATTCTGTGATTAAACGTATACCTGTCACCCAGCGCCTAAAAAATAGGCCTCACATTTATATTCAACCAAATCTGTACTGTTTTAGCTGGTCAAGTTATTGTTTGTGACCGTCAAAGCACAGTTTTTGTTCTGGGTTGAAAAACAATTCCCAAATTTGCAATTCTCAAAATTTGTGGTTTCTGCTGTATCAGGCCTACTTTAAATCTATCCCTAAAAGGGTATATTAGATTCAAGGTGCTGATAGGGTCATTCTCAAAAACTTAACACACACGCTACAGTGCAGATCCAAGTCTAATTCTGTGATTAAACGTATACCTGTCACCCAGCGCCTAAAAAAAGGCCTCACATTTATATTCAGCTAAATCTGTCATTACTGGTGTGCCTGTATTAGTGTAATACGGTACCTAAATAGATAGCCAGATAGTGTTAGGTGTCTGTAAAAAAAGGCCTGAATTTTAATTCAATACATTGGCCCGAATAATATTTTTCTTATTGTGGTGAACAGTAACAATGAGGAAAACATCTAGTAAGGGACGCGGACGCGAATGTGGACATGGTCGTGGTGGTGTTAGTGGACCCTCTGGTGCTGGGAGAGGACGTGGCCGTTCTGCCACAGCCACAAGTCCTAGTGAACCAACTACCTCAGGTCCCAGTAGCCGCCAGAATTTACAGCCATATTTGGTGGGGCCCAATGCCGTTCTAAGGATGCTAAGGCCTGAGCAGGTACAGGCATTAGTCAATTGGGTGGCTGACAGTGCATCCAGCACGTTCACATTATCTCCCCCCCCAGTCTTCTGCAGAAAGCGCACAGATGGCGCATGAAAACCAAGCCCATCAGTCTGTCACATCACCCCCATGCATATCAGGGAAACTGTCTGAGCCTCAAGTTATGCAGCAGTCTCTTATGCTGTTTGAAGACTCTGCTGCCAGGGTTTCCCAAGGGCATCCACCTAGCCCTTCCCCAGGGGTGGAAGAGATTGAATGCACTAACGTACAACCACTTATGTTTCCTGATGATGAGGACATGGGAATACCACCTGAGCACGTCTCTGATGATGACGAAACACAGGTGCCAACTGCTGCTTCTTTCTGCAGTGTGCAGACTGAACAGGAGGTCAGGGATCAAGACTGGGTGGAAGACGATGCAGGGGACGATGAGGTCCTAGACCCCACATGGAATGAAGGTCGTGCCACTGACTTTCACAGTTCAGAGGAAGAGGCAGTGGTGAGACCGAGCCAACAGCGTAGCAAAAGAGGGAGCAGTGGGCAAAATCAGAACACCCGCCGCCAAGAGACTCCGCCTGCTACTGACCGCCGCCATCTGGAACCGAGCACCCCAAAGGCAGCTTCAAGGAGTTCCCTGGCATGGCACTTCTTCAAACAATGTGCTGACGACAAGACCCGAGTGGTTTGCACGCTGTGCCATCAGAGCCTGAAGCGAGGCATTAACGTTCTGAACCTTAGCACAACCTGCATGACCAGGCACCTGCATGCAAAGCATGAACTGCAGTGGAGTAAACACCTTAAAAACAAGGAAGTCACTCAGGCTCCCCCTGCTACCTCTTCTGCTGCTGCCGCCTCGGCCTCTTCTGCTGCTGTCGCCGCCTCGGCCTCTTCCTCCGCCTCTGGAGGGACGTTGGCACTTGCCGCCCAGCAAACTACTGGCCTATGAAATGCTGTCATTTAGGCTGGTGGACACAGACAGCTTCAAACAGCTCATGTCGCTTGCTGTCCCACAGTATGTTGTTCCCAGCCGGCACTACTTCTCCAAGAGAGCCGTGCCTTCCCTGCACAACCAAGTGTCCGATAAAATCAAGTGTGCACTGCGCAACGCCATCTATGGCAAGGTCCACCTAACCACAGATACGTGGACCAGTAAGCACGGCCAGGGACGCTATATCTCCCTAACTGCACACTGGGTAAATGTAGTGGCGGCTGGGCCCCAGGCGGAGAGCTGTTTGGCGCACGTCCATCCGCCGCCAAGGATCGCAGGGCAACATTCTTTGCCTCCTGTCTCCTCCTCCTCCTACTCAGCTTCCTCCTCCTCTTCTTCCACCTGCTCATCCAGTAAGCCACACACCTTCACCACCAACTTCAGCACAGCCCGGGGTAAACGTCAGCAGGCCGTTCTGAAACTCATATGTTTGGGGGACAGGCCCCATACCGCACAGGAGTTGTGGCGGGGTATAGAACAACAGACCGACGAGTGGTTGCTGCCGGTGAGCCTCAAGCCTGGCCTGGTGGTGTGCGATAATGGGCGAAATCTCGTTGCAGCTCTGGGACTAGCCGGTTTGACGCACATCCCTTGCCTGGCGCATGTGCTGAATTTGGTGGTGCAGAAGTTCATTCACAACTACCCCGACATGTCAGAGCTGCTGCATAAAGTGCGGGCCGTCTGTTCGCGCTTCCGGCGTTCACACCCTACCGCTGCTCGCCTGTCTGCGCTACAGCGTAACTTCGGCCTTCCCGCTCACCGCCACATATGCGACGTGCCCACCAGGTGGAACTCCACCTTGCACATGCTGGACAGACTGTGCGAGCAGCAGCAGGCCATAGTGGAGTTTCAGCTGCAGCACGCACGGGTCAGTCGCACTGCGGATCAGCCCCACTTCACCACCAATGACTGGGCCTCCATGCGAGACCTGTGTGCCCTGTTGCGCTGTTTCGAGTACTCCACCAACATGGCCAGTGGCGATGACGCCGTTATCAGCGTTACAATACCACTTCTATGTCTCCTTGAGAAAACACTTAGGGCGATGATGGAAGAGAAGGTGGCCCAGGAGGAAGAGGAGGAAGAGGGTTTATTTTTAGCACTTTCAGGCCAGTCTCTTCGAAGTGACTCAGAGGGAGGTTTTTTGCAACAGCAGAGGCCAGGTACAATGATGGCCAGACAGGGCCCACTACTGGAGGACGAGGAGGACGAGGAGGACGAGGATGAGGAGGAGGTGGAGGTGGAGGAGGATGAGGATGAAGCAGGTTCACAGCGGGCTGGCACCCAACGCAGCTCGGGCCCATCACTGGTGCGTGGCTGGGGGGAAACACAGGACGATGACGATACGCCTCCCACAGAGGACAGCTTGTCCTTACCTCTGGGCAGCCTGGCACACATGAGCGACTACATGCTGCAGTGCCTGCGCAATGACAGCAGAGTTGCCCACATTTTAATGTGTGCGGACTACTGGGTTGCCACCCTGCTGGATCCCCGGTACAAAGACAATGTGCCCACCTTACTTCCTACACTGGAGCGTGATAGGAAGATGCGCGAGTACAAGCGCACGTTGGTAGACGCGCTACTGAGAGCATTCCCAAATGTCACAGGGGAACCAGTGGAAGCCCAAGGCGAAGGCAGAGGAGGAGCAAGAGGTCGCCAACGCAGCTGTGTCACGGCCAGCTCCTCTGAGGGCAGGGTTAGCATGGCAGAGATGTGGAAAAGTTTTGTCACCACGCCACAGCTAACTGCACCACCACCTGATACGGAACGTGTTAGCAGGAGGCAACATTTCACTAACATGGTGGAACAGTACCTGTGCACACCCCTCCACGTACTGACTGATGGTTCGGCCCCATTCAACTTCTGGGTCTCCAAAATGTCCACGTGGCCAGAGCTAGCCTTTTATGCCTTGGAGGTGCTGGCCTGCCCGGCGGCCAGCGTTTTGTCTGAACGTGTATTCAGCACGGCAGGGTGCCTCATGACAGACAAAGGCAGCCGCCTGTCTACAGCCAATGTGGACAAGCTGACGTTCATAAAAATGAACCAGGCATGGATCCTACAGGACCTGTCCATCCCTTGTGCAGATTAGACATTAACTACCTCCCCTTAACAATATATTATTGTACTCCAGGGCACTTTCTCATTCAATCCTATTTTTATTTTCATTTTACCATTATATTGCGGGGCAACCCAAAGTTGAATGAACCTGATAAATATGTGACAGTGGCCTGTTCCAGTGGTGGGTGACGTGAAGCCTGATTCTCTGCTATAACATGAAGACTGATTCTGTGCTGACATGAAGCCAGATTCTCTGTTATGGGACCTCTCTCCTCTGCCTGGGTGCCTAGGCCTAAATATGTGACAGTGGCCTGTTCCAGTGGTGGGTGACGTGAAGCCTGATTCTCTGCTATGACATGAAGACTAATTCACTGCTGACATGAAGCCAGATTTTCTGTTACGGGAACTCTCTCCTCTGTCTGGGTGCCGAAGCCTAAATATGTGACAGTGGCCTGTTCCAGTGGTGGGTGACGTGAAGCCTGATTCTCTGCTATGACATGAAGACTGATTCTCTGCTGACATGAAGCCAGATTCTTTGTTACGGGATCTCTCTCCTCTGTCTGGGTGCCGGGGCCTAAATATGTGACAGTGGCCTGTTCCAGTGGTGGGTGACGTGAAGCCTGATTCTCTGCTATGACATGAAGACTGATTCTGTGCTGACATGAAGCCAGATTCTCTGTTACGGGACCTCTCTCCTCTGCCTGGGTGCCTGGGCCTAAATATGTGACAGTGGCCTGTTCCAGTAGTGGGTGACGTGAAGCCTGATTCTCTGCTATGACATGAAGACTGATTCTCTGCTGACATGAAGCCAGATTCTCTGTTACGGGACCTCTCTCCTCTGCCTGGATGCCTGGGCTTAAATATGTGACAGTGGCCTGTTCCAGTGGTGGGTGACGTGAAGCCTGATTCTCTGCTATGACATGAAGACTGATTCTCTGCTGACATGAAGCCAGATTCTCTGTTACGGGACCTCTCTCCTCTGTCTGGGTGCCTGGGCCTAAATATTTGACAGTAGCCTGTTCCAGTGGTGGGTGACGTGAAGCCTGATTCTCTGCTATGACATGAAGACTGATTCTCTGCTGACATGAAGCCAGATTCTCTGTTACGGGACCTCTCTCCTCTGTCTGGGTGCCGGGGCCTAAATATGTGACAGTGGCCTGTTCCAGTGGTGGGTGACGTGAAGCCTGATTCTCTGCTATGACCTGAAGACTGATTCTCTGCTGACATGAAGCCAGATTCTCTGTTACGGGACCTCTCTCCTCTGCCTGGGTGCCTGGGCCTAAATATGTGACAGTGGCCTGTTCCAGTGGTGGGTGACGTAAAGCCTGATTCTCTGCTATGACATGAAGACTGATTCTCTGCTGACATGAAGCCAGATTCTCTGTTACGGGACCTCTATCCTCTGCCTGGGTGCCTGGGCCTAAATATGTGACAGTGGCCTGTTCCAGTGGTGGGTGACGTGAAGCCTGATTCTCTGCTATGACATGAAGACTGATTCTCTGCTGACATGAAGCCAGATTCTCTGTTACGGGACCTCTATCCTCTGTCTGGGTGCCTGGGCCTAAATATGTGACAGTGGCCTGTTCCAGTGGTGGGTGACGTGGAGCCTGATTCTCTGCTATGACATGAAGACTGATTCTCTGCTGACATGAAGTCAGATTCTCTGTTACGGGACCTCTCTCCTCTGTCTGGGTGCCTGGGCCTAAATATGTGACAGTGGCCTGTTCCAGTGGTGGGTGACGTGAAGCCTGATTCTCTGCTATGACATGAAGACTGATTCTCTGCTGACATGAAGCCAGATTCTCTGTTACGGGACCTCTCTCCTCTGTCTGGGTGCCGGGGCCTAAATATGTGACAGTGGCCTGTTTTTTAGTGGTGGGTGACGTGAAGCCTGATTCTCTGCTATGACATGAAGACTGATTCTCTGCTGACATGAAGCCAGATTCTCTTTTACGGGACCTCTCTCCTCTGCCTGGGCCTAAATATGTGACAGTGGCCTGTTCCAGTGGTGGGTGACATAAAGCCTAATTCTCTGCTATGACATAAAGACTGATTCTCTGCTGACATGAAGTCAGATTCTCTGTTACGGGACCTCTCTCCTCTGTCTGGGTGCCTGGGCCTAAATATGTGACAGTGGCCTGTTCCAGTGGTGGGTGACGTGAAGCCTGATTCTCTGCTATGACATGAAGACTGATTCTCTGCTGACATGAAGCCAGATTCTCTGTTACGGGACCTCTCTCCCCTGTCTGGGTGCCGGGGCCTAAATATGTGACAGTGGCCTGTTTTTTAGTGGTGGGTGACGTGAAGCCTGATTCTCTGCTATGACATGAAGACTGATTCTCTGCTGACATGAAGCCAGATTCTCTTTTACGGGACCTCTCTCCTCTGCCTGGGCCTAAATATGTGACAGTGGCCTGTTCCAGTGGTGGGTGACATAAAGCCTGATTCTCTGCTATGACATAAAGACTGATTCTCTGCTGACATGAAGCCAGATTCTCTGTTACGGGACCTCTATCCTCTGTCTGGGTGCCTGGGCCTAAATATGTGACAGTGGCCTGTTCCAGTGGTGGGTGACGTGGAGCCTGATTCTCTGCTATGACATGAAGACTGATTCTCTGCTGACATGAAGTCAGATTCTCTGTTACGGGACCTCTCTCCTCTGTCTGGGTGCCTGGGCCTAAATATGTGACAGTGGCCTGTTCCAGTGGTGGGTGACGTGAAGCCTGATTCTCTGCTATGACATGAAGACTGATTCTCTGCTGACATGAAGCCAGATTCTCTGTTACGGGACCTCTCTCCTCTGTCTGGGTGCCGGGGCCTAAATATGTGACAGTGGCCTGTTTTTTAGTGGTGGGTGACGTGAAGCCTGATTCTCTGCTATGACATGAAGACTGATTCTCTGCTGACATGAAGCCAGATTCTCTTTTACGGGACCTCTCTCCTCTGCCTGGGCCTAAATATGTGACAGTGGCCTGTTCCAGTGGTGGGTGACATAAAGCCTAATTCTCTGCTATGACATAAAGACTGATTCTCTGCTGACATGAAGTCAGATTCTCTGTTACGGGACCTCTCTCCTCTGTCTGGGTGCCTGGGCCTAAATATGTGACAGTGGCCTGTTCCAGTGGTGGGTGACGTGAAGCCTGATTCTCTGCTATGACATGAAGACTGATTCTCTGCTGACATGAAGCCAGATTCTCTGTTACGGGACCTCTCTCCCCTGTCTGGGTGCCGGGGCCTAAATATGTGACAGTGGCCTGTTTTTTAGTGGTGGGTGACGTGAAGCCTGATTCTCTGCTATGACATGAAGACTGATTCTCTGCTGACATGAAGCCAGATTCTCTTTTACGGGACCTCTCTCCTCTGCCTGGGCCTAAATATGTGACAGTGGCCTGTTCCAGTGGTGGGTGACATAAAGCCTGATTCTCTGCTATGACATAAAGACTGATTCTCTGCTGACATGAAGCCAGATTCTCTGTTACGGGACCTCTCTCCTCTGTCTGGGTGCCTGGGCCTACAAATGTGACAGTGGCCTGTTCCAGTGGTGGGTGATGTGAAGCCTGATTCTCTGCTATGACATGAAGACTGATTCTCTGCTGACATGAAGCCAGATTCTCTGTTACGGGACCTCTATCCTTTGCCTGGGTGCCTGGGCCTAAATATGTGACAGTGGCCTGTTCCAGTGGTGGGTGACGTGAAGCCTGATTCTCTGCTATGACATGAAGACTGATTCTCTGCTGACATGAAGCCAGATTCTCTGTTACGGGACCTCTCTCCTCTGCCTGGGCCTAAATATGTGACAGTGGCCTGTTCCAGTGGTGGGTGACGTGAAGCCTGATTCTCTGCTATGACATGAAGACTGATTCTCTGCTGACATGAAGCCAGATTCTCTGTTACGGGACCTCTCTCCTCTGTCTGGATGCCTGGGCCTAAATATGTGACAGTGGCCTGTTCCAGTGGTGGGTGACGTGAAGCCTGATTCTCTGCTATGACATGAAGACTGATTCTCTGCTGACATGAAGCCAGATTCTCTGTTACAGGACCTCTCTCCTCTGTCTGGGTGCAGGGGCCTAAATATGCGACAGTGGCCTGTTCCAGTGGTGGGTGACGTGAAGCCTGATTCTCTGCTATGACATAAAGACTGATTCTCTGCTGACATGAAGCCAGATTCTCTGTTACGGGACCTCTCTCCTCTGCCTGGGGGCCTGGGCCTAAATATGTGACAGTGGCCTGTTCCAGTGGTGGGTGACGTGAAGCCTGATTCTCTGCTATGACATGAAGACTGATTCTCTGCTGACATGAAGCTAGATTCTCTGTTACGGGACCTCTCTTCTCTGCCTGGGTGCCTGGGCCTAAATATGTGACAGTGGCCTGTTCCAGTAGTGGGTGACGTGAAGCCTGATTCTCTGCTATGACATGAAGACTGATTCTCTGCTGACATGAAGCCAGATTCTCTGTTACGGGACCTCTCTCCTCTGTCTGGGTGCCAGGGCCTAAATATGTGACAGTGGCCTGTTCCAGTGGTGGGTGACGTGGAGCCTGATTCTCTGCTATGACATGAAGACTGATTCTCTGCTGACATGAAGCCAGATTCTCTGTTACGGGACCTCTCTCCTCTGCATGGGCCTAAATATGTGACAGTGGCCTGTTCCAGTGGTGGGTGACGTGAAGCCTGATTCTCTGCTATGACATGAAGACTGATTCTCTGCTGACATGAAGCCAGATTCTCTGTTACGGACCTCTCTCCTCTGTCTGCTTGCCTGGGCCTAAATATGTGACAGTGGCCTGTTCCAGTGGTGGGTGACGTGAAGCCTGATTCTCTGCTATGACATGAAGACTGATTCTCTGCTGACATGAAGCCAGATTCTCTGTTACGGGACCTCTCTCCTCTGTCTGGGTGCCGGGGCCTAAATATGTGACAGTGGCCTGTTCCAGTGGTGGGTGACGTGAAGCCTGATTCTCTGCTATGACATGAAGACTGATTCTGTGCTGACATGAAGCCAGATTCTCTGTTACGGGACCTCTCTCCTCTGCCTGGGTGCCTGGCCCTAAATATGTGACAGTGGCCTGTTCCAGTGGTGGGTGACGTGAAGCCTGATTCTCTGCTATGACATGAAGACTGATTCTCTGCTGACATGAAGCCAGATTCTCTGCTATGGCATGAAGAGATTGATTCTCTGCTGACGTGAAGCCAGATTCTCTGCTATGGGTCCTCTGTCCAATTGATATTGGTTAATTTTTATTTTTTTTATTTTTATTTTAATTAATTTCCCTATCCACATTTGTTTGCAGGGGATTTACCTACATGTTGCTGCCTTTTGCAGCCCTCTAGCTCTTTCCTGGGCTGTTTTACAGCCTTTTTAGTGCCGAAAAGTTCGGGTCCCCATTGACTTCAATGGGGTTCGGTTTCGGGACGAAGTTCGTGTCGGGTTCGGATCCCGAACCCGAACATTTCAAGGAAGTTCGGCCGAACTTCTCGAACCCGAACATCCAGGTGTTCGCTCAACTCTAGTTATCAGTGAGTGATAGCATTCTTTGTTTAAGTTTATATATATAGATAGCTGTCAGCAACTGATAACTGTAAACAGGGGAGGTGTTATGAGTGATTGATAGCATTCTCTGTGTAAGTGTGTATACATAGATAACTGTCAGCCACGGATAGCTGTACACAGGGAGGTGTTATCAGCGATTGATAGCATTCTCTGTGTACATGTGTATTCATAAATATCTGTCAGTCACTGATACCTGTAAACAGGGGAGGTGTTATCAGTGATTAATAGCATTCTCTGTGTAAGTGTGTATACATAGATAGCTGTCAGTCACTGACAGCTGTACACAGGGGAGGTGTTATCAGTGATAGCACTCTCTGTGTAAATATGTATACATAGATAGCTGTACACAGATATGTATTTTCAGTGATTGATAGCATTCTCTGTGTAAGTGTGTATACATAGATAGCTGTCACTGATTGATGTACTAGGGAGAGGTGTTATCAGTGACTGATAGAATTTCCTGTGTAAGTGTTTTTACACAGATAATTGTCAGTCACTGATAGCTATACAAAAGGAAGGTGTTATCAGTGATTGATAGTATTCTCTGTGTAAGTATGTATACATAGATAGCTGTCAGCCACTGATAGCTGTAAACAGCTGAGGTGTTATCAGTGATTGATGGCATTCTCTGTGTAAGTGTGTATACATATAGCTGTCAGTGACTGATATCTGTACACAGGAAAGTTGTCATCAGTTATTGATATCATTCTCTGTGTGTGTATACTTAGATAGCTGTCAGTCACTGATAACTTTACACAGGGAGGTGTTATCAGTGATTGATAGCATTCTCTGTGTGAGTATACAGTGATAGCTGTTAATCACTGATAACTGTACCCAGGGGAAGTGTTATCAGTGATTTATAACATTCTCTGTGTACGTGTGTATACATAGATAACTGTCAGTCATTGATAGTTGTACAAGAGGGAGGTGTTATGAATGATTGATAGCAATCTCTGTGTAGGCCTCTTTCACACTACCGTATGGTTATCTCAGTGTTTTGCGGACCGTTTTTCACGGATCCGTTGTTCCGTTTTTTGTTTCCATTGCGTTTCCATTTCAGTTCCATTTTTCCGTTCCGTTTTTCCGTAATGCATATACAGTATACAGTAATTACATAGAACAAATTGGGCTGGGCATAACATTTTCAATAGATGGTTCCGCAAAAAACTGAACGTATACGGAAGACATACGGATGCATTTCCGTATGCATTCTGTTTTTTTGCGGACCCATTGACTTTAATGGAGCCACGGAACGTGATTTGCGGCCAAATATAGGACATGTTCTATCTTTGCATGGAATGGAGATACGGAAACACGGAAACGGAATGCATACGGAGTACATTCCGTTTTTTTGCGGACCCATTGAAATTAATGGTTCCGTATACGGACAGTATACGGAACGCAAAAAACGGCCCGCAAAATGGAAAAAAAAAACGGTAGAAAGAGGCCTAAGTGTGTATATATAGATACTGTAGCTGCCAGTCACTGATAGCTGTATATAGGGGAGGTGTTATCAGTGATTGATATCATTCTCTGTGTTAGTGTGTATACTTAGATAGCTATCAGTAATGGATATTTGTACACGGGAGATGTGTTATTAGTAATTGATAGTATTCTCTGTGTAAATGTGTTTGTATATATATATAGATAGCTGTCAGTCACTGATCGTTGTACACAGGGTAGATGTTATGATTGATAGAATTTTCTGTGTTAGGATGGTACAGTATTACAGCATGCCATCTTCAGGCAGTGCAAGTGTTAATTGATGATAATTATTCATCAGCTTTCTGAATCTTTTCTCAAAAGCTATATATTAATCTGCTCAGCTTATTCAGCTCTGTAACATGTTGCCAGCAGATTAGACTGCATTTCACGGTGACGAGTGCTCTTTTAGTCTCCTTATAAGATGCTTAGAAAATATTTCATAAAACGATCAACAGGGGCGTTGCTAGGGTCTGAAAACATCCGGGGCACAAGCCCACTGTGTTGAAATTGCACATTAATTACACAAATAAAGTGCAGTACTGCAGACTGCAGTCATTATATAATACAACATTCGGTAACTTTCCAATATCTGTTATGTTTCATTTCCTCACCACTGCAGAAATCTTTTCTTGGGCACTTAAATATTGATGGGAGTGGACCCTGGGTACACCCACAGATCATCCACCAATCCCCCTTGTACTTGTTCCGCTGATCCGATACTTGCGGGATGCGCGGGCATGAGTTCAGTCACTTCAGTGCGCACTCCCATCCTGTGGCACGTGATCCTGCGAGACCCGTGACCTCCCTGCGGCGGGTCTCGCTGGATCGCACGCCTCAGGACGGGATTGCGTACCATAGTGACTGAACTCATGCCCGCGCAGCCCGAAAGTAGCGGATCAGCGGAACAAGTACAAGGGGGGGTGGGGGCATGATCTGTGGTGGGTTGCCCATGTCCAATCAATATTAAAGCTCCCTGGAATAGCCAAATAAAAAAAAAAAAAATGCTACAAGGCCGGCAGAACTTTCGGGGCATTGGACAAAACATCCGGGGCTCAAGCCCCAAATTTTTTGGCCTAACGACGCCCCTGACAATCAACATATATATTTAAAGGGTCAATAAATTTTCGAACAACTGTGAAGACAGATATATAAGTTTAGATCGCTGGGAGTCTGAGCGTTGAGACCCCCACGATCCCTAGAAAGAAGGGAAAGAAGTACACACATACAGTCTTGTGAAAAAATTAGGACACCCTTTGAAAGCATGTGGTTTTTTGTAACATTTTTAATAAATGGTTATTTCATCTCCGTTTCAACAATACAGAGAGATTAAAGTAATCCGACTAAACAAAGAAAACTGAAGAAAAGTCTTTTCAAGATCTTCTGTAAATGTCATTCTACAAAAATGCCTATTCTAACTGAGGAAAAAGATAGGACACCCTTGCCCCTAATAGCGAGTGTTACCTCCTTTGGCTGAAATAACTGCAGTGAGACGGTTCTTGTAGCCATCTACCAGTCTTCGACATCGGTCTGAGGAAATTTTACCCCACTCCTCAATGCAGAACTTTTTCAGCTGTGAGATGTTTGAGGGGTTTCTTGCACGTACAGCCCTTTTCAAGTCACCCCACAGCATCTCAATGGGATTCAAATCTGGACTTTGACTTGGCCATTCCAGGACTCTCCATTTCTTCTTTTTCAGCCAATCTTTGGTTGATTTACTAGTATGTTTTGGGTCATTGTCATGTTGCATGGTCCAGTTCCGCTTCAGCTTTAATTTTCTAACTGATGGTCTCACATGTTCTTCAAGCACCTTCTGATACACAGTAGAATTCATCGTGGATTCTATGATGGTGAGCTGACCAGGTCCTGCTGCAGCAAAGCAGCCCCAAACCATGACACTTCCACCTCCATGCTTCACAGTTGGTATGAGGTTCTTTTCTTGGAATGCTGTGTTTGGTTTACGCCAAACATGTCCTCTGCTGTTGTGTCCAAATAATTCAATTTTGGACTCATCTGTCCAAAGAACATTATTCCAGAAGTCCTGGTCTTTGTCAACTTTATCGCTGGCAAATGTCAGTCTGGCCTCGATGTTTCTCTTGGAAAGCAAAGGTTTCCTCCTTGCACACCTCCCATGCAAGTTAAACTTGTACAGTCTCTTTCTGATTGTAGAGGCATGTACTTCTACATCAACAGTAGCCAGAGCCTGCTGTAGTTCTCGAGATGACACTTTAGGGTTTTTGGATACCTCTTTTAGCATCTTGCGGTCTGCTCTTGGGGTGAACTTGCTGGGGCGACTAGTCCTGGGCATGTTGGCAGTTGTTTTGAAAGCCCTCCACTTGTAGACTATCTTCCGGACAGTGGAATGGCTGATTTCAAAATCTTTTGAGATCTTTTTAAATCCCTTCCCAGACTCATAGGCTGCTACAATCTTTTTTCTGAAGTCCTCTGACAGCTCTTTTGCTCTCACCATGGTGCTCACTCTCACTTCAACAGTCAGGAGCACACCAAACTAAATGTCTGAGGTTTAAATAGGGCAAGCCTCATTCAACATGCAGAGTAACGATCTACTAATTATGTGCACCTGGTGTGATATACCTGTGTGAGATCTGAGCCAATTTAAGAGGGAATACATGTGAGGGTGTCCTATCTTTTTCCTCAGTTAGAATAGGCATTTTTGTAGAATGACATTTACAGAAGATCTTGAAAATACTTTTCTTCAGTTTTCTTTGTTTAGTTGGATTACTTTAATCTCTCTGTATTGTTGAAACGGAGATGAAATAACCATTTATTAAAAATGTTACAAAAAACCACATGCTTTCAAAGGGTGTCCTAATTTTTTCACATGACTGTAGCGCTCACACTTACTCCCAAGGATGAAATCTAGATGGGTCCATAGATTTCTACAAAGCTTGTCTGCTGCAATGAGTAAAGATGAGTAAAGAGAGTGCGTATGACATACGGTATCAAAGGTTTTTGAAAATGTAAGTGACCCCTTTAAATGGTCTCTCTTACTCTATAATTCATTTGTGTTTCTTCCTTAACCACCTCAGCCCCCAGTGCTTAAACACCCTGAAAGACCAGGCCACTTTTTACACTTCTGACCTACACTACTTTCACCGTTTATTGCTCGGTCATGCAACTTACCACCCAAATGAATTTTACCTCCTTTTCTTCTCACTAATAGAGCTTTCATTTGGTGGTATTTCATTGCTGCTGACATTTTTACTTTTTTTGTTATTAATCGAAATTTAACGATTTTTTTCACTTTCAGTTGTAAAATTTTGTATAAAAAACGACATCCATATATAAATTTTGCTCTAAATTTATTGTTCTACATGTCTTTGATAAAAAAAAAAATGTTTGGGTAAAAAAAAAATGGTTTGGGTAAAAGTTATAGCGTTTACAAACTATGGTACAAAAATGTGAATTTCCGCTTTTTGAAGCAGCTCTGACTTTCTGAGCACCTGTCATGTTTCCTGAGGTTCTACAATGGCCAGACAGTACAAACACCCCACAAATGACCCCATTTCGGAAAGTACACACCCTAAGGTATTCTCTGATGGGCATAGTGAGTTCATAGAACTTTTTATTTTTTGTCACAAGTTAGCGGAAAATGATGATTTTTTTTTTTTTCTTACAAAGTCTCATTTTCCACTAACTTGTGACAAAAAATAAAAAGTTCTATGAACTCACTATGCCCATCACGAAATACCTTGGGGTCTCTTCTTTCCAAAATGGGGTCACTTGTGGGGTAGTTATACTGCCCTGGCATTCTAGGGGCCCAAATGTGTGGTAAGGAGTTTGAAATCAAATTCTATAAAAACTGACCAGTGAAATCCGAAAGGTGCTCTTTGTAATATGGGCCCCTTTGCCCACCTAGGCTGCAAAAAAGTGTCACACATCTGGTATCTCCGTACTCAGGAGAAGTTGGGGAATGTGTTTTGGGGTGTCATTTTACATATACCCATGCTGGGTGAGAGAAATATCTTGGCAAATGACAACTTTTCCCATTTTTTTATGCAAAGTTGGCATTTGACCAAGATATTTATCTCACCCAGCATGGGTATATGTAAAAAGACACCCCAAAACACATTCCTCAACTTCTCCTGAATACAGAGATACCAGATGTGTGACACTTTTTTGCAGCCTAGGTGGGCAAAGGGGCCCATATTCCAAAGAGCACCTTTCGGATTTCACTGGTCAGTTTTTATAGAATTTGATTTCAAACTCCTTACCACACATTTGGGCCCCTAGAATGCCAGGGCAGTATAACTACCCCACAAGTGACCCATTTTGGAAAGAAGAGACCCCAAGGTATTCGCTGATGGGCATAGTGAGTTCATGGAAGTTTTTATTTTTTGTCACAAGTTAGTGGAATATGAGACTTTGTATGAAAAAAAAAAAAAAAAAAAATCATCATTTTCCACTAACTTGTGACAAAAAATAAAAAATTCTATGAACTCGCCATGCCCCTCACGGAATACCTTGGGGTGTCTTCTTTCCAAAATGGGGTCACTTGTGGGGTAGTTATACTGCCCTGGCATTCTAGGGGCCCAAATGTGTGGTAAGGAGTTTGAAATCAAATTCTGTAAAAACTGACCAGTGAAATCCGAAAGGTGCTCTTTGTAATATGGGCCCCTTTGCCCACCTAGGCTGCAAAAAAGTGTCACACATCTGGTATCTCCGTAATCAGGAGAAGTTGGGGAATGTGTTTTGGGGTGTCATTTTACATATACCCATGCTGGGTGAGAGAAATATCTTGGCAAAAGACAACTTTTCACATTTTTTTATACAAAGTTGGCATTTGACCAAGATATTTATCTCACCCAGCATGGGTATATGTAAAAAGACACCCCAAGACACATTACTCAACTTCTCCTGAATACAGAGATACCAGATGTGTGACACTTTTTTGCAGCCTAGGTGGGCAAAGGGGCCCATATTCCAAAGAGCACCTTTCGGATTTCACAGGCCATTTTTTACAGAATTTGATTTCAAACTCCTTACCACACATTTGGGCCCCTAGAATGCCAGGGCAGTATAACTACCCCACAAGTGACCTATTTTGGAAAGAAGAGACCCCAAGGTATTCGCTGATGGGCATAGTGAGTTCATGGAAGTTTTTATTTTTTGTCACAAGTTAGTGGAATATGAGACTTTGTATGAAAAAAAAAAATAATCATCATTTTCCACTAACTTGTGACAAAAAATAAAAAATTCTAGGAACTTGCCATGCCCCTCACGGAATACCTTGGGGTGTCTTCTTTCCAAAATGGGGTCACTTGTGGGGTAGTTATACTGCCCTGGCATTTTCCAGGGGCCCTAATGTGTGGTAAGTAGGTAAATGACCTGTGAAATCCGAAAGGTGCTCTTTGGAATGTGGGCCCCTTTGCCCACCTAGGCTGCAAAAAAGTGTCACACATGTGGTATCGCCGTATTCAGGAGAAGTTGGGGAATGTGTTTTGTGGTGTCATTTTACATATACCCATGCTGGGTGAGAGAAATATCTTGGCAAAAGACAACTTTTCCAATTTTTTTATACAAAGTTGGCATTTGACCAAGATATTTATCTCACCCAGCATGGGTATATGTAAAATGACACCCCAAAACACATTCCCCAACTTCTCCTGAATACGGAGATACCACATGTGTGACACTTTTTTGCAGCCTAGGTGGGCAAAGGTGCCCAAATTCCTTTTAGGAGGGCATTTTTAGACATTTGGATACCAGACTTCTTCTCACGCTTTGGGGCCCCTAAAATGCCAGGGCAGTATAAATACCCCACATGTGACCCCATTTTGGAAAGAAGACACCCCAAGGTATTCCGTGAGGGGCATGGCAAGTTCCTAGAATTTTTTATTTTTTGTCACAAGTTAGTGGAAAATGATGATTTTTTTTTTTGATTTTTTTTTCATACAAAGTCTCATATTCCACTAACTTGTGACAAAAAATAAAAACTTCCATGAACTCACTATGCCCATCAGCGAATACCTTGGGGTGTCTTCTTTCCAAAATGGTGTTATTTGTGGGGTGTTTGTACTGCCCTGGCATTTGAGGGTCTCCGCAATCATTACATGTATGCCCAGCATTAGGAGTTTCTGCTATTCTCCTTATATTGAGCATACAGGTAATGAGATTTTTTTTTTCCGTTCAGCCTCTGGGCTGAAAGAAAAAAATGAACGGCACAGATTTCTTCATTCGCATCGATCAATGTGGATGAAAAAATCTCTGCCAAAAAAAGAAAAAGGAGGGGAAAGGCGTCTGCCAGGACATAGGAGCTCCGCCCAACATCCATACCCACTTAGCTCGTATGCCCTGGCAAACCCGATTTCTCCATTCACATCAATCGATGTGGATGAATAAATCATTGCCGGGATTTTTTTTTTATATATACAAAGTGTTTGCCAAAGTATATGAACACCGCCACCTCCTCAGCTCATATGCCTCGGCAAACGTATCTTTTACTGCAGAGGAGAAATCTCGTCTTGCAGCGCCGCATACACCGACTTGCGTGTAATCTGACAGCAGCGCAATGCTTCTGTCCGAATGCACATCAGTGCTGCAGCTAGTCGATCGGTTGGTCCACCTGGAAGGTAAAAAAAAAAAAAAAGAAAAAACCAGGCCGCAAAGCAATAACTTTATTAACTTTAGAACAGAACATATTAACTTTTTTTTAACTTTTTTAACTTTTTTACTTACCGGTATTTTTTTTTTTGTTTAGTTTTTTTTACCTTTATAGAACAAACCTCTCCTTCCCCATGGGACAATGTGCAAAGCGCAAATCGCCCAAAGATGTGGCAAAGTACGTTATGCACTTTATCCCAGGTGAAAGGAGAGGTTTGCAGCAGCTGTGAGTAAAAGGGCCCTAATAGCCCTGTGTGCCTGTCCTGTGAGATGCAATCCCTATGCTAAGTGTACCTGTGTGTGGTACTTCCGGAAACACTCTCCATAGCATAGGGCAGGGTGGTCAGCACAGTCAGGACAGAAATAGCGGGTGTCACGCCTTATTCCACTCCTGCTACAGACACGACATCTTTTTCGGGGTGACGGTTGGGTTGAGGTACCAGGAACGACACTGGGGAAATGTCGCTCGTGTAGACGGCTAACTACACTGGTGGATGGGGCCACGGAACCTCCTGGGTAAAGGAGGTTCTCGATGATCTCTTCCTGGAATTTGAGGAAAGATCGTGTTCTCCCAGCCTTACTGTAGAGAACAAAACTATTATACAGCGCCAATTGAATTAAATATACAGACACCTTCTTATACCAGCGTCTGGTTCTGCGGGAAACTAAATACGGAGACAACATCTGGTCATTGAAGTCCACCCCTCCCATGAGCGCATTATAGTCGTGGACACAGAGGGGCTTTTCAATGACACGGGTTGCTCGCTCAATTTGGATTGTCGTGTCTGCGTGAATGGAGGAGAGCATGTAAACGTCACGCTTGTCTCTCCATTTCACCGCGAGCAGTTCTTCGTTACACAAGGCAGCCCTCTCCCCCCTTGCAAGACGGGTGGTTACAAGCCGTTGGAGGAAGCCCACGCGACTAGTTCGCGCGGTGCCACAGGCGCAAATCCGTTCTAGAAACAAATGCCTAAAGAGGGCCACACTTGTGTAGAAATTGTCCACATAAAGATGGTACCCCTTGCCGAATAAGGGTGACACCAAGTCCCAGACTGTCTTCCCACTGCTCCCCAGGTAGTCAGGGCAACCGACCGGCTCCAGGGTCTGATCTTTTCCCTCATAGATCCGAAATTTGTGGGTATAGCCTGTGGCCCTTTCACAGAGCTTATACAATTTGACCCCATACCGGGCACGCTTGCTTGGGATGTATTGTTTGAAGCCAAGGCGCCCGGTAAAATGTATTAGGGACTCGTCTACGCAGATGTTTTGCTCAGGGGTATACAAATCTGCAAATTTCTGGTTGAAATGGTCTATGAGGGGCCGAATTTTGTGGAGCCGGTCAAAAGCAGGGTGGCCTCTGGGACGGGAGGTGGTGTTGTCGCTAAAATGCAGAAAACGCAGGATGGTCTCAAATCGTGTCCTGGACATAGCAGCAGAGAACATGGGCATGTGATGAATCGGGTGCGTGGACCAATATGACCGCAATTCATGCTTTTTTGTCAGGCCCATGTTGAGGAGAAGGCCCAGAAAAATTTTAAGTTCGGAAACTTGGACTGGTTTCCACCGGAAAGGCTGGGCATAATAGCTTCCCGGGTTTGCGGTTATAAATTGTGTGGCATACCGGTTTGTCTCTGCCACGACTAAGTCCAAGAGCTCTGCAGTCAAGAACAGCTCAAAAAATCCCAGGGCCGAACCGATTTGAGACGTCTCAACCCGAACTCCAGACTGGGCGGTGAAAGGGGGAACTACTGGTGCGGCTGAAGTTGGTGACTGCCAATCAGGGTTTGCCAGCACCTCAGGGATTCTAGGGGCTCTACGGGCCTGTCTGTGCGGTGGCTGCGACGGGGTAACTACTGCACGTGCCACCGTACCAGCTTCAACTGCCCTTCTGGTGCTCGCTACTTCACCATGTTGTACGGCAGTGCTGGTACTAGGTCCAGGAAGGGCTGCGCTGCTGGTGTATGCCTCACCACGTGATCCGGCAGCGACAGCCCCACTCTGCTGCTCTTGAAGCGGATCCTGCGCAACCTGTGGTCTAGCGACATGGGGCCGGGTACGCCTGGTGCTGCCAGGGACCTCCACCTCCTCGTCCGAACTTTGGGTCAGAGAGCCACTGCTTTCCACAGGTTCATATTCTGACCCGCTAGATTCGTCAGATGAGGGTTCCCATTCCTCATCCGACTGGGTCAGAATCCTGTAGGCCTCTTCAGAAGAATACCCCCTGTTTGACATTTTGGACTACTAAATTTAGGGGTATTCCCTGAGACTACCCAAGAAAAAAAGCAAGCCTGTCTTACAAAGGGGAGGCTAGCGAAATACCGGAGGCCGCTGCGGTTGATAAAAAATATCAAAACTGATTTTTTTATCGCCGCAGTGCGTGTAAAGTGAATGTGCAGTGATCAAAAAAAAAAATTTTTTTGTCACTGCGGTGGGGCGGGCGTGGGTGAACGCACGTGTGGGCGACCGATCAGGCCTGATCGGGCAAACACTGCGTTTTGAGTGGAGGGCGAACTATTATATTATAGATCTGACCGTGATCAGTTTTGATCACTTACAGATACTATAAAAGTACAAATGCTGATTAGCGATACGCTAATCAGCGAATAAAAGTGACTGCGGTGCGGTGGGGTGGGCGCTAACTGACGCTAACTACCCAACCAAGGGGCCTAAACTATCCCTAAAACCTAACAGTCAATACCAGTGAAAAAAAAAAAGTGACAGTTTACACTGATCACTTTTTGTCTTTCACTAGTGATTGACAGGGGCGATCAAAGGGGTGATCAAAGGGTTAATTGGGGTGCAGGGGGGTGATCAGGGGCTACAGTGAAGTGTTTGGTGCTACTCACAGTTCAGTCTGCTTCTCTGCTGGATCCAACCGACGAAAAGGACCAGCAGAGAAGCAGAGAAGCCATATAACAGATCATATTTACTAATATGATCTGTTATATGGCTTGTGATTGGATTTTTAAAAAATCGCCAGCCTGCCAGCCAATGATCGTTGCTGGCAGGCTGGTGACGAACTTCTTCTTTAACTTTTGCCGGCCCGCGATGGGCATGCGCGGGCCGGCTTTGAGCGAAATCTCGCGTCTCGCGAGATGACGCGTATATGCGTGACTCTGCGCAGCGCTGCCACCTCCGGAACGCAATCCTGCGTTTGGCGGTCCGGAGGTGGTTAAATATGAATATAGAAAAAGTAGGCGTGGAATAAAACTTTTATTTTTACTAGTAATACATTTAAAAAGGAGGGAAAAATATATGTAGAACTCTTTATCCCATGTAAACTAGGCGCCACTGTTATACAAAAATAAATGAAAATTGTAAAAAGTAGTAAAAAAAAAACACACTAGTTCAATGGAAAATATATCCTGGATTTCCTAATTAGATCATCTGGCAGGCACAAGGAAGTCTTTCCATAAGCTGTCAACAATGGTATACAGTCAGGCCCATGAATATTGAGACATTGACACAATTCTAACATTTTTGGCTCTATACACCACCATAATGGATTTGAAATTAAACGAACAAGATGTGCTTTAACTGTAGACTGTCAGCTTTAATTTGAGGGTATTTACATTCAAATCAGGTGAACAGTGTAGGAATTACAACAGTTTGCATATGTGCCTCCCACTTGTTAAGGGACCAAAAGTAATGGGACAGTTGCCTTCTCAGCTTTTCCATGGCCAGGTGTGTGTTATTCCCTCATTATCCCAATTACAATGAGCAGATAAAAGGTCCAGAGTTCATTTCAAGTGTGCTATTTGCATTTGGAATCTGTTGCTGTCAACTCTCAAGATGGGATCCAAAGAGCTGTCACTATCAGTGAAGCAAGCCATCATTAGGCTGAAAAAAACGAAACAAACCGATCAGAGAGATAGCAAAAACATTAGGCGTGGCCAAAACAACTGTTTGGAACATTTTTGAAAAGAAGGAACGCACCGGTGAGCTCAGCAACACCAAAAGACTCGGAAGACCACGGAAAACAACTGTGGTGGATGACCGAAGAATTCTTTCCCTAGTGAAAAAAACACCCTTCACAACAGTTGGCTAGATCAAGAACACTCTCCAGGAGGTAGGTGTATGTGTGTCAAAGTCAACAATCAAGAGAAGACTTCACCAGAGTGAACACAGAGGGTTCACCACAAGATGTAAACCATTGGTGAGCATTAAAAACAGGAAGGGCAGATTAGAGTTTGCCAAACGACATCTAAAAAATCCTTCACAGTTCTGGAACAACATCCTATGAACAGATGAGACTAAGATCAACTTGTACCAGAGTGATGGGAAGAGCAGAGTATGGAGAAGGAAAGGAACTGCTCATGATCCTATGCATACCACCTCATCAGTGAAGCATGGTGGTGGTAGTGTCATGGCGTGGGCATGTATGGCTGCCAATAGAACTGGTTCTCTTGTATTTATTGATGATGTGACTGCTGAAAAAAACAGCAGGATGAATTCTGAAGTGTTTCGGACAATATTATCTGCTTATATTCAGCCAAATGCTTCAGAACTCATTGGGCGGCGCTTCACAGTGCAGATGGACAATGACCCAAAGCATACTGCAAAAGCAACCAAAGAGTTTTTTAAGGGAAAGAAGTGGAATGTTATGCAATGGCCAAGTCAATCACCTGACCTGAATCCGATTAAACATGCATTTCACTTGCTGAAGACAAAACTGAAGGGAAAATGCCCCAAGAACAAGCAGGAACTGAAGACAGTTGCAGTAGATGCCTGGCAGAGCATCACCAGGGATGAAACCCAGCGTCTGGTGATGTCTATGCGTTCCAGACTTCAGGCTGTAATTGACTGCAAAGGATTTGCAACCAAGTATTAAAAAGTGAAGCTTTGATTTATGATTATTATTCTGTCCCATTACTTTTGGTCCCTTAACAAGTGGGAGGCACATATGCAAACTATTGTAATTCGTACACCGTTCACCTGATTTGGATGTAAATACCCTCAAATTAAAGCTGACAGTCTGCAGTTAAAGCACATCTTGTTCGTTTCATTTCAAATCCATTGTGGTGGTGTAATAGAGCCAAAAATGTTAGAATTGTGTCGATGTCCCAATATTTATGGACCTGGCTGTACGTCCAATTAGACTTTGAAAGTGTATAGGTGATGCGGAGCAGGATCGGGATGCAGGAACCTCATAATAGAAAAAGTCAATGGGGATCTAACACTCTAATGCCCCAAAATAGGGGATGGTAGCCTATTCCACCCTGCCTATCTAACACAGTGCTCCCATCCTGATAAGAGTAACCCTTGTCTGGAACCTAGGCCTAAGACGGCCAGTTAGCCCTATATTAGTCCCTTATTACATTCCCAACATGCCATGTTCTGTCCTCAATGCTGTTATGGAATATAATGGACACTTGCTTGTCACTTACAAAATGGTGTCTGTCCGAGAGACAACCCCCAGTATGCATTCTATGATTGAAACTATTTGCAGCAAAGACTTGAAACTGTCAGGAATTCCTCTGAGTCTATCATACATATGCCTTAAACTTATTTCCTGTTTGCAATCCTTCTTGCTAAAAGACCAATCATGTGAGCCCACTCCTCCCATATATATAATGTGAAGCCCCACCTAATAAATTAGAGTTCTGCTTTGACCTTATCTAGAGTGTCAGTGTTATTTCTCTCGCTGTGCATGCACGTATCTATCTATCTATCTGATTTGGAGCAGTGTATGAACCTACCTGACCATTGATCAGAACCAGAACAATGCTAAGACTGCTCAGGGTATTACAAAATCCAGCGGAAAAAAGTAAAATCAATAGTAGTACTAGGGAGAAGATGGATAGTGTAAAGTACAGCTTCCTATCAGTCCACATTAGATGAAGCTAAAGTTGAAAATGCTAAACAGTCAATGGGCGGAGGTAGGACTATAAATGGAATGACTAATGTATAATACAGCTTCCTTTCACAGATTATGTGAATTTCATTATGTGTCTTAGGAACATATAACATAACTTGATGAATTGAAACAGAAATAAGTCCTTTATGTACTTCTTTTAATGCAGATTGTATCTCGTAAAGAGTAGCTACGCCTTACATGTCTATCATTAGTGTACATACAGTATGTTTGGGATGGTACATATGTGATTCTGCTTATTAGCAGAGCCTGGATATGACAGAATTCTCTATTATTCTTTATAGATACTTGCAAGTGTCAAGTAGAATGACCCTGTGTTCCCTTTGCAGATATATTCACTTCAGATGATGCTTTCCTTCTACTTAACTCATTGTGCTGCTTGTACAGTATTTAGTCCCTGTGGCTTTTCACTCTTGGCTGTGTGGTTTTAATAGTATTTATCTTCATTGAATTGCATTTCCCAGCTATTAAGCACAGTCAGATTCATTCTAAGTGCTTCTCCCAGCCATTCCCTTCCTCCTCTCCTGCAGTATCCAATTTACTGTCTTCCTCCCATTTAAAATCTTCCTTTTCATTGCCCCCACTAGATCATCCATCAAAACAGCCAACTTGGGAAATGAGTTACTCCAGGGAAAGGCTGTCCAGACAAATAAATGGTTTTCCGCCATAATATTTGCTTCTTCATGCCCATTTGGGCTTCATTCCAGAGGGACATTATAAGTGAATGTCATGCAGATTCTCATTATCTAAAAGAGATCTACCCCCTCTACTGATTTTTTTTTTAAATTCCTGTATTTCTCTACTTCTAGTGAGGACGCTTATAGAACAGCTGGAAATAACAAGGCCATTGGGCTGTACAGCCTTAAAATTATGCTATTGATTTCATTTACTGGGACTATACTAAATGCATCATACAGCTAACAATCACACCAAGTTCTTAAATGTGCAATTGGCAGACACCGAATGCTTTTTAGCTAGACGTAGCCTGTGTCAAATTGTCATCGAACACTAAGTAACGTTCATTTTCTGAATTCTGACACAATAGAAACCATTCATCATGACAATGAATCATTTGTATGTTATATAGCAAAAAAATATATTTCTACTGCTAGCTCATTTAGAGTGAAAATGGTGCTGCTGAAAAAGTACATGCACACCAGGGATAAATTCATAAGACGCCAATGTACAGAGCCGTACAGTAGGAAACTGGAGCACCTGAAGGCAATCTACTCAGCTACAGATGAGACATATAAACTTCATGAGCCATTACTTCATGAATCATTGAACACCTATGAAGGGTGCACTTACCAGTGAGAGCAAAACAATCCCTCTCTTAGGGCTCATGCACGTGGTCATATGACAACTACATAGAGCTGTAGTATAAAACTCATGGCAATTTAACCACCTCCGGACCGCCTAACGCAGGATCGCGTTCCGGAGGTGGCAGCGCTGCGCACAGTCACGCATATACGCGTCATCTCGCGATGGCCGAGATTTCCTGTGAACGCGCGCACACAGGCGCGCGCGCTCACAGGAACGGAAGGTAAGAGAGTTGATCTCCAGCCTGCCATCGGCGATCGTTCGCTGGCAGGCTGGAGATGTGTTTTTTTTAACCCCTAACAGGTATATTAGACGCTGTTTTGATAACAGCGTCTAATATACCTGCTACCTGGTCCTCTGGTGGTCCCCTTTGTTTGGATCGACCACCAGAGGACACAGGTAGCTCAGTAAAGTAGCACCAAGCACCACTACACTACACTACACCCCCCCCCCCCCGTCACTTATTAACCCCTTATTAGCCCCTGATCACCCCTGATCACCCCATATAGACTCCCTGATCACCCCCCTGTCATTGATCACCCCCCTGTAAAGCTCCATTCAGATGTCCGCATGATTTTTACGGATCCACTGATAGATGGATCGGATCCGCAAAACGCATCCGGACGTCTGAATGAAGCCTTACAGGGGCATGATCAATGACTGTGGTGATCACCCCATATAGACTCCCTGATCACCCCCCTGTCATTGATTACCCCCCTGTCATTGATTACCCCCCTGTAAAGCTCCATTCAGACGTCCGCATGATTTTTACGGATCCACTGATAGATGGATCGGATCCGCAAAACGCATCCGGACGTCTGAATGAAGCCTTACAGGGGCGTGATCAATGACTGTGGTGATCACCCCCCTGTCATTGATTACCCCCCTGTAAAGCTCCATTCAGATGTCCGCATGATTTTTACGGATGCACTGATAGATGGATCGGATCCGCAAAACGCATCCGGACGTCTAAATGAAGCCTTACAGGGGCATGATCAATGACTGTGGTGATCACCCCATATAGACTCCCTGATCACCCCCCTGTAAAGCGCCATTCAGATGTCCGCATGATTTTTACGGATGCACTGATAGATGGATCCGATCCGCAAAACGCATCCGGACGTCTGAATGAAGCCTTACAGGGGCATGATCAATGACTGTGGTGATCACCCCCCTGTCATTGATCAACCCCCTGTAAAGATCCATTCAGATGTCCGCATGATTTTTACGGATGCACTGATAGATGGATCCGATCCGCAAAACGCATCCGGACGTCTGAATGAAGCCTTACAGGGGCGTGATCAATGACTGTGGTGATCACCCCATATAGACTCCCTGATCACCCCCCTGTCATTGATTACCCCCCTGTCATTGATTACCCCCCTGTAAAGCTCCATTCAGATGTCCGCATGATTTTTACGGATGCACTGATAGATGGATCGGATCCGCAAAACGCATACGGACGTCTGAATGAAGCCTTACAGGGGCGTGATCAATGACTGTGGTGATCACCCCATATAGACTCCCTGATCACCCCCCTGTCATTGATTACCCCCCTGTCATTGATTACCCCCCTGTAAAGCTCCATTCAGACGTCCGCATGATTTTTACGAATCCACTGATAGATGGATCGGATCCGCAAAACGCATACGGACGTCTGAATGAAGCCTTACAGGGGCATGATCAATGACTGTGGTGATCACCCCATATAGACTCCCTGATCACCCCCCTGTCATTGATTACCCCCCTGTAAAGCTCCATTCAGATGTCCGCATGATTTTTACGGATGCACTGATAGATGGATCCGATCCGCAAAACGCATCCGGACGTCTGAATGAAGCCTTACAGGGGCATGATCAATGACTGTGGTGATCACCCCCCTGTCATTGATCAACCCCCTGTAAAGCTCCATTAAGATGTCCGCATGATTTTTACGGATGCACTGATAGATGGATCGGATCCGCAAAACGCATCCGGACGTCTGAATGAAGCCTTACAGGGGCGTGATCAATGACTGTGGTGATCACCCCATATAGACTCCCTGATCACCCCCCTGTCATTGATTACCCCCCTGTCATTGATTACCCCCCTGTAAAGCTCCATTCAGACGTCCGCATGATTTTTACGGATCCACTGATAGATGGAACGGATCCGCAAAACGCATACGGACGTCTGAATGAAGCCTTACAGGGGCATGATCAATGACGGAGGTGATCACCCCATATAGACTCCATGATCACCCGCCTGTCATTGATCACCCCCCTGTCATTGATCACCCCCCTGTCATTGATCACCCCTCTGTAAGGCTCCATTCAGACATTTTTTTGGCCCAAGTTAGCGGAATTTTTTTATTTTTTTCTTACAAAGTCTCATATTTCACTAACTTGTGTCAAAAAATAAAATCTCACATGAACTCACCATACCCCTCACGGAAACCAAATGCGTAAAATTTTTTAGACATTTATATTCCAGACTTCTTTTCACGCTTTAGGGCTCCTAGAATGCCAGGGCAGTATAAATACCCCACATGTGACCCCATTTCGGAAAGAAGACACCCCCAGGTATTCCCTGAGGGGCATATTGAGTCCATGAAAGATTGAAATTTTTGTCCCAAGTTAGCGGAACGGGAGACTTTGTGAGAAAAAAATCAAAAATATCAATTTCCGCTAACTTGTGCAAAAAAAAAAATTTTTCTATGAACTCGCCATGCCCCTCATTGAATACCTTGGGGTGTCTTCTTTCCAAAATGGGGTCACATGTGGGGTATTTATACTGCCCTGGCATTCTAGGGGCCCCAAAGCGTGAGAAGAAGTCTGGTATCCAAATGTCTAAAAATGCCCTCCTAAAAGGAATTTGGGCCCCTTTGCGCATCTAGGCTGCAAAAAAGTGTCACACATCTGGTATCGCCGTACTCAGGAGAAGGTGGGGAATGTGTTTTGGGGTGTCATTTTACATATACCCATGCTGGGTGAGAGAAATATCTTGGTCAAATGCCAACTTTGTATAAAAAAATGGGAAAAGTTGTCTTTTGCCAAGATATTTCTCTCACCCAGCATGGGTATATGTAAAATGACACCACAAAACACATTCCCCAACTTCTCCTGAATACGGCGATACCACATGTGTGACACTTTTTTGCAGCCTAGGTGGGCAAAGGGGCCCACATTCCAAAGAGCACCTTTAGGATTTCACAGGTCATTTACCTACTTACCACACATTAGGGCCCCTGGAAAATGCCAGGGCAGTATAACTACCCCACAAGTGACCCCATTTTGGAAAGAAGACACCCCAAGGTATTCCGTGAGGGGCATGGCGAGTTCCTAGAATTTTTTATTTTTTGTCACAAGTTAGTGGAAAATGCTGATTTTTTTTTTTTTTTTTTTTATACAAAGTCTCATATTCCACTAACTTGTGACAAAAAATAAAAACTTCCATGAACTCACTATGCCCATCAGCGAATACCTTGGGGTCTCTTCTTTCCAAAATGGGGTCACTTGTGGGGTAGTTATACTGCCCTGGCATTCTAGGGGCCCAAATGTGTGGTAAGGAGTTTGAAATCAAATTCTGTAAAAAATGACCTGTGAAATCCGAAAGGTGCTCTTTGGAATATGGGCCCCTTTGCCCACCTAGGCTGCAAAAAAGTGTCACACATCTGGTATCCCCGTACTCAGGAGAAGGTGGGGAATGTGTTTTTGGGTGTCATTTTACATATACCCCTGCTGGGTGAGAGAAATATCTTGGCAAAAGACAACTTTTCCCATTTTTTTATACAAAGTTGGCATTTGACCAAGATATTTATCTCACCCAGCATGGGTATATGTAAAATGACACCCCAAAACACATTCCCCACCTTCTCCTGAGTACGGAGATACCAGATGTGTGACACTTTTTTGCAGCCTAGGTGGGCAAAGGGGCCCACATTCCAAAGAGCACCTTTCGGATTTCACAGGTCATTTTTTACAGAATTTGATTTCAAACTCCTTACCACACATTTGGGCCCCTAGAATGCCAGGGCAGTATAACTACCCCACAAGTGACCCCATTTTGGAAAGAAGAGACCCCAAGGTATTCGCTGATGGGCATAGTGAGTTCATGGAAGTTTTTATTTTTTGTCACAAGTTAGTGGAATATGAGACTTTGTATGAAAAAAAATAAAATAAAAATCATCATTTTCCACTAACTTGTGACAAAAAATAAAAAATTCTAGGAACTTGCCATGCCCCTCACGGAATACCTTGGGGTGTCTTCTTTCCAAAATGGGGTCACTTGTGGGGTAGTTATACTGCCCTGGCATTCTAGGGGCCCAAATGTGTGGTAAGGAGTTTGAAATCAAATTCTGTAAAAAATGACCTGTGAAATCCGAAAGGTGCTCTTTGGAATATGGGCCCCTTTGCCCACCTAGGCTGCAAAAAAGTGTCACACATCTGGTATTGCCGTACTCAGGAGAAGGTGGGGAATGTGTTTTGGGGTGTCATTTTACATATACCCATGCTGGGTGAGAGAAATATCTTGGCAAAAGACAACTTTTCCCATTTTTTTATACAAAGTTGGCATTTGACCAAGATATTTCTCTCACCCAGCATAGGTATATGTAAAAAGACACCCCAAAACACATTCCCCACCTTCTCCTGAGTACGGAGATACCAGATGTGTGACACTTGTTTGCAGCCTAGGTGGGCAAAGGGGCCCATATTCCAAAGAGCACCTTTCGGATTTCACAGGTCATTTTTTACAGAATTTGATTTCAAACTCCTTACCACACATTTGGGCCCCTAGAATGCCAGGGCAGTATAACTACCCCACAAGTGACCCCATTTTGGAAAGAAGAGACCCCAAGGTATTTCGTGATGGGCATAGTGAGTTCATAGAAGTTTTTATTTTTTGTCACAAGTTAGTGGAATATGAGACTTTGTAAGAAAAAAAAAAAAAAATCATCATTTTCCGCTAACTTGTGACAAAAAATAAAAAGTTCTATGAACTCACTATGCCCATCAGCGAATACCTTAGGGTGTGTACTTTCCGAAATGGGGTCATTTGTGTGGTGTTTGTACTGTCTGGCCATTGTAGAACCTCAGGAAACATGACAGGTGCTCAGAAAGTCAGAGCTGCTTCAAAAAGTGGAAATTCACATTTTTGTACCATAGTTTGTAAACGCTATAACTTTTACCCAAACCATTTTTTTTTTTTACCCAAACATTTTTTTTTTATCAAAGACATGTAGAACAATAAATTTAGAGCAAAATTTCTATATGGATCTCGTTTTTTTTGCAAAATTTTACAACTGAAAGTGAAAAATGTCATTTTTTTGCAAAAAAATCGTTAAATTTCGATTAATAACAAAAAAAGTAAAAATGTCAGCAGCAATGAAATACCACCAAATGAAAGCTCTATTAGTGAGAAGAAAAGGAGGTAAAATTCATTTGGGTGGTAAGTTGTATGACCGAGCAATAAACGGTGAAAGTAGTGTAGGTCAGAAGTGTAAAAAGTGGCCTGGTCTTTCAGGGTGTTTAAGCACTGGGGGCTGAGGTGGTTAAGGACAGCTATTGAGCGCCTGTATGCCTCTGACTTTATGCAGAGGAATCCAACAGGAAAAAGGATGCCATGTTCCTTTGAATGTTCTATAAGAAGCATTAGTACCATAGCGCAGCACGCATTGTACATAGCTAAAGCTCAGTATCACAGATTTGAAGGCACTCTGTGGACCAACATATAGTCTCTGCACACGTGTCTATGCAAACTATTTGCGGTTGAATTTCTAAACTGCGCACCTACTTGATTACATTTTTAGAAGATAAACTTGAAATTTGGGTTAGTAAAACGTATGTTAACTAATGCCTCCACAATGGCTTTAACATGAGGGTTCAACAAGATCTCAGGGATAGGAACCAACTTGCCAGACAACGTTTAAAAGGTTTATTTCCTGTCCCTCTGGACACATCTCCTGTTAGCTCGAGGCAGGAAGAAAGAGGATTTCACCCAGCCTGTTCTCTGTCCCAGCTTAAGGCTCCATTCACACGTCCGTGGTGTGTTGAGGACCTGCAAATTGCGGGTCCGTAACACACCAGCCCGTCACCCCCATAGAAATGCCTATTCTTGTCCGCAAGCTGCGGACAAGAATAGGACATGCTCTATCTTTTTGCGGAGCTGCAGACCCAAAATCGGGGCCGCGCTCCGCAATTGCGGCTGCAGACAGCACACTGTGTGCTGTCCGCATCCATTCCGTCCCCATAGAGAATGAATGGGTCCGCACCCATTCCGCAAAATTGCGGAAAGGATGCGGACCCATTTTGCGGACGTGTGAATGGAGCCTAACACTGGGAGGGCTGGTGCACAGAAAGAGATCCCTGGGCGGTAGCAAGCTATTCTGATCCACTCTTCTGCATAAGTCTTTCGCTATAATGGTGGCGTCAGATGCTTCTGTGTGTCTGTGTCACACCCATGAGGTGCTGGATCCTGTGGGATGGTGCTGTTAGGAATCACTGCATGTAAACCATCAGATGGCAACCATTGCAGCAATGACGTCCGAGTGCCCATGAGAGTTGTTTAGGTTTCCTCCAGTGGTGAGTGATATGGAGGATTGGCTGCAAACTTTTCCAGCTTGTCTACCTTTACAGATCCTACTGAGCCTCCTTGCAGGTCTCCTGATTTAACATGAGTTATGGGTTAATCACAGTTTTATGAGGATGCTTATGTGGGTATTCTTTGTATTGATTTAAAGGCAAATGTGAAGCCTCTTGTGTTAAACGTACGGAAAAAAAAGACGTATCCTTTTTTTATGATCTCTTTTTATTCTCTGATTGCAGATATTTTTTTATTCTTTTTTTGAACATGATTATGGGGATGGCCATCTTGCCTTAGCTGTTCTTAACAGCATTTAGAAACTTAGAAAGCAATTATAAAATTGCTTTACGGTAGCCAAATGGGCCATAGACACAATGGTCAAACCCTTTAATTTCAAAATATGCGGATAGCACACCATGTGCTGTCCGCATCCATATATTTGTTCCAAGTCCCCATAAAAAAAATAGAATATGTCCTATTCTTGACCGTTTTGCGGACAAAAAATGCAGAACACACACAGCCATTATATGTGTTTTGTGGATCTGCAATTTGCAGATCACAAAACAGATCTGGTCGTGTGATAGCCCCCAAAGTGTGCATACATATATAGACAGCCAGTGGTGTAGCTAGAAATGACTGGGCCGCACAGCAAATTTTTGAATGGGGCCCCCCTCCCCAAGTAATTTTTTCGCGACCCCTTCCTTTCATGCCGCCCCCATTCCTGTGGCTAGTAAAGATCGCTCTCTCAGACCAGGCTCGGCAGCTGTTCCATCTGTTTTCTACACTGTCTATACTGTCATTGTATATCATTTCATTGTGTAATACTGTTGAGGGGGCCCTGACAAAATCCTTTAGTCCTCCTCCTCCTGGATGGGCCCCTTCTGGGTCAGGGCCCCAAAGCAGTCACTTCCCCTGCTTCCACTATAGCTACGCCCCTGTAGACAGCTGTCTATATACACTTGTTCTTCGGGTAATAGCATTGTGCATGTGGTCACCTAAATCATCGTTTGCGGCAGCAGATCGTGCCGTCTAAACAGCCTCTGCTGCCGGCAAACAATGATTCTGTACAGGGACGAGCTATGGCATTAGCGATCACTCCTCCCCATACTGGGAGGAGATCTCTGCAATTAAATGCAATGGTTTCCTTTACTGATGAGCAGGAGATTGTTGGTAAGGAACATTTGCTAAGTTGAGCAGTAGAAAGGGACCTGTTTGCATTAACATCCTTTAAAATAATTATTTATGAAGGTAGGTATAATTTTGTAATATTTTTATTATCTTTGCAGATCACATACACCCATACATGTTGTTTGTCTTTTTTGGGGTGGTTGGGATCTACCAGCACAACAGTGTGGCATGTCATATGGCTAGAAAAGTCCAACCTTGATTGGAAGAGCATGACAAAGTCTTCCAAATACTACCCTGGCCCCTTAATTCCCTAGACAGACTTGAACCCAATTGAGCCTCTGTGGGACCACGTTGATCATCATGTTCGCTCTATAAATCTTCCGCCACAGACCCTCCAGCAACTATAGAACGCACTGTAGTCAGCATGGCTCCAGCTACCTCTAACAACCTACCAGGATCTTACTGAGTCACTTCCATCTGGTAAGTGAAAGGTCTGTGCAGCGCAATGCTTATAGCACAGACCTTTCACTTACCAGTAGGAGGAGCGCCCAGCTGGCCACAGACAGCGCACGTAAGTATAATGCTGCTAAAACTGCTTAGTAACTATGGCAGCCAGGACTGCAGTAGCGTCCTGGCTGCCATGGTAACCGATTGGAGCCCCAGCGATTAAATTGGGACTCCGATCGGAACTGCCGCTCCACTGCCACCAATGATGGGGGGGGTTGTTAACCAATGATTTTAATTAGGGGTGGGGGGGAGGCCGCACTGGACACCAATGATTTTAATATGGGGGCCGCAATAACCAGCAATGATTTTAATAGAGGGGGTGGGGGGGCCGCACTGGCCACCAATGATTTTAATACTGGGGAGGGAGAGGGGTCTGGCCCCTGCTGCCTGGCAGCACCCGATCTCTTACAGGTGTCACGGATGGTGTTGCAGAAAACTAGAAGTCACAAATAAAGATCCAACTGACTTGATCTCAAACTAAGGAACATATGGATGAGCCCTACAAAAGCCCTAGAGCTCTCCCCGACTGCTCAGCCCATGCAAAGATCTTAATGATAGAAAGTTGCATGGCCCAGTACCTAGACTGAGTAACACCTGAAAACCCTATAATAGTAAGGGGACACGACCACCGGCTCCCTGCACTCAATACGGAGGGAGTCAGGGTCACCTAGAATCAAGCCAACAGGAAAACAGAAATAAAGGAATAGACTTATCTGAGGAACCAGCAGTTGCAGCATCTAGCAGTGAGCACAATCCAGGAAGTGGTATAAACTGCAAAGTGAAGCAGTATGGGAGGGGATATAAAGGGAGGCGATCACTGCTAATAGATGACAGCTGGGAGAGGGAGGAGAGATGACAAAACAAAACAAAAGAACATCATGCAAGAGGTACTGAAGAACATCTGTCAGAGCTTCTCAGAGATCTGGCGGTGACAGTACCCCTCCCTCTACGAGTGGACTCCGGACACTCAGAGCCCACCTTCTCAGGATGGGACCTATGGAAAGCCCTGATAAGACAAGTGGCCTTAATGTCCGCCACTGGGACCCACATCCTCTCCTCAGGACCATAACCCTCCCAATGAACGAGGTACTGGAGAGAACCGCAGATAATACGAGAATCCACAATCCTAGAGACCTGAAATTCAAGATTACCATCAACCAAAATCGTAGGAGGAGGAAAAAAGGAGGGTACAGTGGGTTGGACATAAGGTTTTAATAGGGACTTGTGTAAAACATTATGGATCTTCCAAGTCTGAGGAAGATCAAGACGGAAAGCAACGGGATTGATGACGGACAAGATCTTGTAAGGCCCAATAAACTTAGGACCCAACTTCCAGGAGGGAACCTTCAATTTGATATTCTTAGTAGACAACCACACCAGATCACCCACATTCAGGTCCGGACCAGGCACACGCTTATCTCTCACTCATGCTCTTTAGAATACCCTGAATCTTTTGCCAAATAGATGACAAAGACGAGGAAAATGTCTCCTCATCAGGTAAACCAGAAGACCCCTCTCCAGAGAATGTCCAAAACTGCGGATGAATCCCATATGCACCAAAAAATGGTGACTTATCAGAGGACTCCTGGCGACGGTTATTCAAAGCAAACTCAGCAAGAGACAAAAAAGAACACCAATCCTCCTGATTCTCTGTCTCAAAACAGCGCAGATATGTCTCCAGATTCTGATTGACGCACTCGGTCTGGCCATTCGACTGCGGGTGAAAAGCAGAAGAGAATGACAGCCAAACCCCCAAGCGAGAACAGAAAGCCCTCCAGAATCTGGAAACAAACTTTGTGCCCCTATCAGAGACTATGTCTGAAGGAATGCCATGCAATTTGACAATGTGGTCAACAAATGCTTGCACCAGCGTTTTAGCATTGGGTAACCCAGGAAAAGGAATGAAATGTGCCATTTTGCTAAAACGGAAATCACCAGAATCACAGTCTTCCCCGAGGAACGAGGCAGGTCCGTAATGAAGTCCATGGACAAATGTGTCCAAGGACGGGAAGGAATGGGTAACGGGAGGAGAGGACCCGATGGCCGTGAATGAGGGACCTTGGCACAAGCGCAGGTCTCGCAGGCTGCCACAAAACCCTCAACCGTCTTGCGAAGAGCCGGCCACTAGAATCTCTGAGCAATGAGATCTACTGTGGCTCTACCCCCCGGGTGCCCAGCAAGGACAGTATCATGGTGCTCCTTAAAAACCTTGTGTCGTAAAGCGAGAGGCACAAACAACCTCGCAGGAGGACAAAGATCAGGAGCCTCTGCCTGGGCTGCCTGAACCTCTGCCTCCAATTCAGGATAAAGAGCAGAGACGACCACCCCTTCAGCCAAAATGGGACCCGGGTCTTCAAAGTTCCCCCCTCCCGGAAAACAACGTGACAGGGCATCAGCCTTCACATTCTTAACCCCAGGGCGGAAAGTGACAACAAAATTAAACCTTGAACAGAACAAAGACCTTCTGGCCTGTCTCGGGTTCAGACGCTTGGCCGACTCCAAGTAGGCCAGATTCTTATGGTCGGTAAACACGGTAATAGGGTGTCTCGCTCCCTCTAGCCAATGGCTCCATTCCTCAAAAGCTAACTTGATGGCCCACAACTCCCTATCTCCCATATCGTAATTTCTCTCTGCGGAGGAGAGTTTCTTAGAGAAAAAGGCACACGGTCGCCATTTGGCAGGAGAGGGACCCTGAGACAAGACCGCACCCACACCCACCTCAGAAATGTCCACCTCAACAATGAAGGGCAGAGAGACATCAGGTTATACCAAGATGGGAGCGGAAGCAAAACTCTCTTTGATACTAGAAAAGGCCTTACGCCCATCTACCGACCAGGAGGAAAAATCTACCCCCTTTTTAGTCATGTCAGTGAGTGGCTTAACAACAGAGGAATAATTCAAAATGAACTTCGTGTAATAATTGGCAAAACCCAAAAAACGCATCAGCGCCTTCTGATTCTCAGGAAGCTCCCAATCAAGCACAGCGCGGACCTTCTCAGGGCCCATGTGAAAACCAGAAGCGGAGAGAAGAAAGCCCAGAAATTGAATTTCTGGAACCGCAAACACACATTTTTCCAGTTTAGCGTATCATATATTGTCCCGCAGAATGAGCAAGGGTGGTCCCTATGAGTTTTGAAATCAGGAGAAAAAATCTAAATGTCATCTAGATACACTAGTACAAATTTCCCCATTAAATGATAAAAAAATGCTGTTCACAAAATGTTGGAAGACGGCTGGAGCATTCATCAAACCAAAAGGCATAGCCAAATTCTCGAAATGGCCCTCAGGGGTATTGAAAGCCGTCTTCCATTCGTCCCCTTCCCTGACCCTGACCAGGTTGTATGCCCCTCTCAAATCCAACTTAGAAAAAACTTTAGCCCCAGAAATCTGGTTAAACAGGTCCGGGATCAGAGGAAGCGGATAAGGGTCACGAATTGTGATACTGTTCAGCTCCCTGAAATCCAGACATGGTCTTAAAGAACCATCTTTTTTCTTAACAAAAAAAAAAACAGCGGCAACAGGTGACTTCAAGGGTCGGATGTGTCCCTTTCTCAGGCTCTCAGAGTTAAGTACGCATAGTGACCCTTTCAGGTTGGGAGAGATTGTATAAACGAGATTTAGGCAGCTTGGTGCCTGGGATGAGATTAATAGGGCAATCGTACTCCCGGTGAAGGGGCAGCTCCTGGACACCACTCTCTGAAAACACATCCGAAAATTCAGAGAGAAAAGATGGTACAGTCTTAGTAGAAACCTCTGAAAGAGACGCCGAGAGGCAATTCTCTCTACAAAAGTCACTCCAACCATTTATTTGCCTTGCTTGCAAATCAATGGTGCGGTTATGTTTAGTGAGCCAGGGTAGCCCCAACAGTAGAGGAGTAGGTAATCCGCTTAGGACGAAACATGACACATCCTCAACATGAGCATCACCCACAGTCAAACGGATATTGTGAACTATGCCCTTTAACGATTTTTGGGAAAGTGGAGCGGAATCGATAGCAAAAACAGGTATATCCTTTCCCAAAGTGCATACCTGGAAACCATGTGTTATAGCAAATTGATTATCAATGAGATTGACAGCTACTCCACTATCTACAAAAATCTCACAAACAATGTTCTTGCTCTCCAGCGCCACCCTGGCAGGTAGGACAAAACGGGAACTACAAGCAAATGGAAAACCTTCAAGTTCCGCATCAACCTTGCCAATAGTAACAGATGGAACGTTTTTAGAGGAGTTTTTTCTTTTTGTTTCTTCATTACTCTCAAAAAACTCCCTGAATCTCCTAGAGGGGCAAACATTTGCCAAATGATTTATACCTCCACAACAGAAACAAACCCTCCTCTGAGAGCTGAATCCTTTATTATTAGAGGCAAGCAAACCCAGCTGCATAGGCTCCGGCTCAGAGGGGATTGAGAGAGACTGAGGCCCCTGCGCACTGAATGAGACCGCCCCACTGTCCTTGGACTGAATATGACAGGAGGGAGTGATCTCTCCTCTCTCTCTAAGACGCCTGTAAATACGAACAGCCCAAGACATGGCAGACTCCAAGGAGGCAGGTCTCTCATGAAAGGCAAATGCATCTTTCAATCCCTCCGAAAGACCATGGCAAACTTGACTTCGGAGTTTACCCTGGCCAGAGCAATACGATCCGGATCATCATATATCTGACCCAGGGCTACAAAAAATTCATCCACCGATCGGAGGGGCTGTGCCCCCACCGGTATCGAAAAAGCCTAAGACTGAGTGTTATCCCTGAGCAGCGAGATGATGTTCCCCACCCTCTGCTCCTCATCACCAGAGGAATGGGGAAGTAAGCAAAAATGGAGTTTGCAAGCCTCTCTAAAACGAACAAAATTCTCACTACCCCCGGAGAACGTATCCGGAAGCGAGATCTTAGGCTCAGAACAAACTCCATGAACGCAAGCAGAACCGGTCACCTGAAACTGAGAGACAGTTTTACGGAGATCTGCTACCTCCAGTGAAAGACCCTGTACGCGGTCAATCAAGGCTGAAACTGGATCCATGCTTTAAAACGGTTATGGCGGTTTATAATGTCACGGATGGTGTTGCAGAAAACTTGAAGTCACAAATAAAGAGCCAAATGACTTGATCCCAAACTAAGGAACATATGGGTGAGCCCTACAAAAGCCCTAGAGCTCTCCCTGACTGCTCAGCCCATGCAAAGATCTTAATGATAGAAAGTTGCATGCCCCCGTACCTAGACTGAGTAACACCTGAAAACCCTATAATAGTGAGGGGACATGACCACCGGCTCCCTGCACTCAATACGGAGGGAGTCAGGGTCACCTAGAATCAAGCCAACAGGAAAACACAAATAAAGGAATAGACTTAGTAACACCTGAAAACCCTATAATAGTGAGGGGACACGACCACCGGCTCCCTGCACTCAATACAGAGGGAGTCAGGGTCACCTAGAATCAAGCCAACAGGAAAACACAAATAAAGGAATAGACTTATCTGAGGAACCAGCAGTTGCAGCATCTAGCAGTGAGCACAATCCAGGAAGTGGTATAAACCGCAAAGTGAAGCAGTATGGGAGGGGATATAAAGGGAGGCGATCACTGCTAATAGATGACAGCTGGGAGAGGGAGGAGAGATGACAAAACGAAACCAAAACAAAAGAACATCATGCAAGAGGTGCTGAAGAACGTCTGTCAGAACTTCTCAGAGATCTGGCGGTGACAACAGGGGGCTGAGATCCGCACAATTAACCCCTCAGGTGCGACACCTGAGGGGTTAATTGTGCGGATCACAGCCCCCTGTAAGATATCAGGTGCTGCCAGGCAGCATGGGGGCAGTTATGTACACAGTTCTTAGTATATTCTAACTTGAAGCGTCCCCATCACCATGGGAACGCCTCTGTGTTAGAATATACTGTCGGATCTGAGTTTTCACGATCGTGAAAACTCAGATCTGAAAAAGCTAATACAATTATTTTCCGTTATAACATGGTTATGATATGGTTATAACATGGTTATAACGGAAAATAATAAAGTGAAGTTCGGATCCCCATTGACTTCAATGGGGTTCGTGTTTGGATCAAGTTCGGGTCCCGAACCCGAACTTTTTTTTAAAGTTCGGCCGAACTCCCCGAACCCGAACATCTAAGTGTTGGCTCAACTCTACTAGTAACACCAATGCAATTAAATGGGTTTTCATGGATTTTACTACTCATGACCTTTCCTCAGGATAGGTCATCAGTATCTGATCGGTCGGGGTCCAACACCCAGGACCTCCTATGATCAGCTGTTTGTGAAGGCACCAGCACTCCTGTGAGCACTGCTGCCTTCTCTCTGCTTACCAAGCATACCGCCATACATTGTATAGGGGGGCCCTAATCAGGACAAGCAGTCCAGAATCACTATTTGCGCAGTGGTTCCCTGTATGTCCATAACTGTATCTGCATCATCAAGACTCAGGTACAGTTTAAAGCTGTGGCCTAGGCCGATTCTTTCTTTTCTGCTTTTCTGCAATCCAACCCTTCCTCCCCCAGCTCTATCCGATCCGGTATCTCGTTTTCGCTGGAGCACGCCCTGGCCAGTGGCGTTACTCCGTGCTATTGAGTTTGAAAGCTCGCACTCGCGTGGAGCGGTACTAATGACATCACTGTTCGAGCTACGGGTTACTGCAAGTGCCAAACTTTCAACGCGTTTCGGACAAAGCGTTGTCTTTCATCAGAGATCAATCTGGCACTACTCGATACCGCCCTTTTTGCCAGATTGATTACCTGACGAAGGACAACGCTTTGTATGAAACGCGTTGGTAATGGGTTCGAGTTTGGTGTTCAGGCATTCAATAAAGCTTTTGAAAGGCTGCAGGGCAGCCAATCAACAAGCTTTAACCCCTTAAGGACATAGGACGTACCGGTACGCCCTATTTCCCGAGTCCTTAAGGACACAGGACGTACCGGTACGTCCTAACTTAAAATCAGGATTCCCGCGCCGCGGGGGTTAATTGCAACGGGATGCCGGCTGAAATCATTCAGCCGGCATCCTGTCACAACGTATCGGCGATCGCCGCAAACCGCAGGTCAATTCAGACCTGCGGTTTGATTCGCTTTTTGCAGTTTCTGATCCCCTCGGTCCCTGACCGCGGGGATCAGAAACTTTAAAATGCCCAAAATATATATATTTCACCTCCCCCTGCACCCCTGCATGATTTTAGCCGGGTGGGAGGTGCAGGGGGAGGGTTGCGGGCGGTGCGGGAGGCGGGCGGTGCGGCAGGCGGTGCGGCAGATGGGATTGCGATCCCCCGCCCGCCTCCCCTTGAATAATCGTTGGTGTCTAGTGGGTATACCAGGGTGCCAGCACATTGCTGGAACCCTGGTATAAACGGCTGACATCTGCGATGCGATGTCAGCCGTTTAACCCTTTCCATACAGCGGTCCGTACGGACCGCTATATGGAAAAGGTTAACAGCTCAGGGAGCCCCTCCCTCTCCCATCTGGGGGCTGCTGTGCCTTTGCAGCCCCCAGATGGAGAGGGTGAGAGCCCCCAGACAGCCCCCCGACAGATCCCCTCCTTACCCTTCCCCGTCTGCGCAGTTCTGGCCAGTACTGAGCAGACGGGGAAGGTTCCCATGGCAACAGGACGCCGTCTCAGGCATCCTGCTGTCCATGGTGCTGAACAGATCTGTGCTAAAAGGCATAGATCTGTTCAGACAAAGTGTAAAATACAGTACAGTACAATATATATTGTACTGTACTGTATTATACAGACATCAGACCCACTGGATCTTCAAGAACCAAGTGGGTCTGGGTCAAAAAAAAGTGAATAAAAGTGAAAATAAAGTAAAAATCAAAAAACACATTTATCACTGATTAAAAATGAAAAAAATAAAATTCCCTAAACATGTTTGGTATCGCCGCATCCGTAACGACCTGATCTATAAAACGGCCATGTTACTTTACCCAAACGGTGAACGCCATAAAAATAAAAAATAAAAAACTATGAAGAAATTGAAATTTTGCCCACCTAACTTCCCAAAAAAGGTAATAAAAGTGATCAAAAAAGTTGCATGTACGCCAAAATTGTAACAATCAAACCGTCATCTCATCCCGCAAAAATCATACCCTACCCAAGATAATCGCCCAAAAACTGAAAAAACTATGGCTCTTAGACTATGGAAACACTAAAACATGATTTTTTTTGGTTCAAAAATGAAATCATTGTGTAAAACTTACATAAATAAAAAAAAAGTATACATATTAGGTATCGCCGTATCGACCGGCTCTATAAAAATATCACATGATCTAACCCCTCAGGTGACCACCGTAAAAAAAATACAAATAAAAACGGTGTAAAAAAAGCCATTTTTTGTCATCTAACGTCACAAAAAGTGTAATAGCAAGCAATCAAAAAGTCATATGCACCCCAAAATAGATACCATTCAAACCGTCATCTCATCCCGCAAAAAATGAGACCCTACTTAAGATAATCGCCCAAAAACTGAAAAAACTATGGCTCTTAGACTATGGAGACACTAAAACATTTTTTTTGTTTTAAAAATGAAATCATTGTGTAAAACTTACATAAATAAAAAAAATTGTATACATATTAGGTATCGCCGCGTCCGTGACAACCTGCTCTATAAAATTACTACATGATCTAACCTGTCAGATGAATTTTGTAAATAACAAAAAAAAAACGGTGCCAAAAAAGCTATTTCTTGTTACCTTGCCGCACAAAAAGTGTAATATAGAGCAACCAAAAATCATATGTACCCTAAACTAGTACCAACAAAACTGCCAACCTATCCCGTAGTTTCTAAAATGGGGTCACTTTTTTGGAGTTTCTACTCTAGGGGTGCATCAGGGGGGCTTCAAATGGGACATGGTGTAAAAAAAAAACTGTCCAGCAAAACCTGCCTTCCAAAAACCGTATGGCATTCCTTTCCTTCTGCGCCCTGCCGTGTGCCCGTACAGAGGTTTACGACCTTATATGGGGTGTTTCTGTAAACTACAGAATCAGGGCCATAAATAATGAGTTTTGTTTGGCTGTTAACCCTTGCTTTGTAACTGGAAAAAAAAATATTAAAATGGAAAATCTGCCAAAAAAGTGAAATTTTGAAATTGTATCTCTATTTTCCATTAAATCTTGTGCAACACCTAAAGGGTTAACAAAGTTTTGTAAAATCAGTTTTGAATACCTTGAGGGGTCTAGTTTCTTAGATGGGGTCACTTTTATGGAGTTTCTACTCTAGGGGTGCATCGGGGGGCTTTAAATGGGACATGGTGTCAAAAAAACAGTCCAGCAAAATCAGCCCTCCAAAAACCATACGGCGCACCTTTCACTCTACGCCCCGCTGTGTGGCCGTACAGTAGTTTACGGCCACATATGGGGTGTTTCTGTAAACAGCATAGTAAGGGCAATAAAGATACAGTCTTGTTCGGCTGTTAACCCTTGCTTTGTTAGTGGAAAAAATGGGTTAAAATGGAAAATTAGGCAAAAAAATGAAATTCTCAAATTTCATCGCCTTTTGCCAATAACTCTTGTGCAACACCTAAAGGGTTAACGACGTATGTAAAATCAGTTTTGAATACCTTGAGGGGTGTAGTTTCTTAGATGGGGTCACTTTTAGGGAGTTTCTCCTCTAGGGGTGCATCAGGGGGCTTCAAATGGGACATGGTGTAAATAAACCAGTGCATAAAAATCAGCCTTCCAAAAACCATACGGCGCACCTTTCACTCTACGCCCCGCTGTTTGGCCATATAGTAGTTTACGGCCACATATTGGGTGTTTCTGTAAAAGGCAGAGTCAGGGCAATAAAGATACAGTCTTGTTTGGCTGTTAACCCTTGCTTTGTTAGTGGAACTAAAAATGGGCTAAAATGAAAAATTAGGCAAAAAAATGAAATTCTCAAATTTCCTCCCCATTTGCCAATAACTCTTGTGCGACACCTAAAGGGTTAACAACGTATGCAAAATCAGTTTTGAATACCTTGAGGGGTGTAGTTTCTTAGATGGGGTCTTTTTTGGGTGGTTTCTATTATGTAAGCATCGCAAAGTGACTTGAGACCTGAACTGGACCCTAAAAATTTAGTTTTTGTAAATTTCTGAAAAATTTCAAGATTTGCTTCTAAACTTCTAAGCCTTATAACATCCCCAAAAAATAAAATATCATTCCCAAAATAATTCAAACATGAAGTAGACATATGGGGAATGTAAAGTCATCACAATTTTTCGGGGTATTACTATATATTACAGAAGTAGAGAAACTGAAACTTTGAAATTTGCTAATTTTTCCAAATTTTTGGTAAATTAGGTATTTTTTTGAGCAAAAAAAATAATTTTTTGGACTTCATTTTACCAGTGTCATGAAGTACAATATGTGACGAAAAAACAATCTCAGAATGGCCTGGATAAGTCAAAGCGTTTTAAAGTTATTAGCACTTAAAGTGACACTGGTCATATTTGCAAAAAATGGCCTGGTCCTAAGGTGAGAAAAGGCTGTGTCCTTAAGGGGTTAAAGGTGTGGGCACTTAGAAGCCATCACAGCCTTGCCTAGTAATGGCATGGCTGTGATTGGCCAGTGCATCATGTGACACAGCCTCTATACAAGCTGTATCACGTGTAGCACCGCCCATCAGCACTGAGTAGTGCAGGGACGGGAAGCAGGCAGCTGAAGCGAGGGAGAGTGTTAGGAATCTGGCTATTTGTTTTGTGGGTGACCTATAATGATTTTTTGTGGGTGCAATACACCAGCTTTGCACCTTTCACACAGAAATATAATAATAAATCTGTCTGTTAATTCTGTGGGTGACCTATAGTGATTTTTTGTGGGCGCAATGCACCATTTTTGTACCCCTGACACACAAATATAATAGTTAATCCATCTGTTAGTTCGGCCGGTGACATATACTAATTTTTGGTGTGAGGTACACCTGGACTGCATATGTGACAGGGAAATTAATATAGTTAATCCGTCTGTTAGTTCGGTGGGTGACATATTCCCATTTTTGGTGTGAGGTACACCTGCACTGCATACGTGACAGGAAAATGAATATAGTTAATCTGCCTGTTAGTTCGGTGGGTGACATACAGTTAGGTCCATATATATTTGGACAGAGACAACATTTTTCTAATTTTTGTTCTGTATATTACCACAATAGATTTTAAACAAAACAATTCAGATGCAGTTGAAGTTCAGACATTCAGCTTTAATTCAATGCGTTGAACAAAATAATTGCATAAAAATGTGAGGAACTAAAGCATTTTTTAAACTCAATCCCTTCATTTCAGGGGCTCAAGAGTAATTGAACAAATTAAATAATTGTAAATTAATGTTAATTTCTAATACTTTGTTGGCAATGACTGCCTGACTGCTTTGGATCATGAGCTGTACCATGCCTTCACCATACTTTTTTATTTCCATCATTCTGGTAGAGGTTGATCTTGGTTTCATCTGTCCAAAGAATGCTAGTTTTTGAAGATGTTTTTTTAGCAAAGTCCAATCTAGCCTTTTTATTCTTGGGGGCTTATGAGTGGCTTGCACCGTGCAGTGAACCCTCTGTATTTACTTTCATGCAGTCTTCTCTTTATGGTAGATTTGGATATTGATACACCTATATCCTGGAGAGTGTTGTTATCTTGGTTGGCTGTTGTGAAGGGGTTTTTCTTCACCATGGTAATTATTGTGCGATCATCCACCACTGTTGTCTTCCGTGGGTGTCCAGGTCTTTTTGCATTGTTGATGTCACCAGTGCTTTCTTTCAAACTGTAGATTTTGTCACTACTAATAGTGTAGCAATTTCTTGAATGGGTTTTTTCTGTTTTCGCAGAAGAAGGATGGCTTGTTTCACCTGCATGGAGAGCTCCTTTGACCGCATCTTTACTTCTCAGCAAAATCTTCAAAATGCAAACACAACACCTCCAGGCCTTTTATGTGCTTAATTGAGAATGAAATAATGAAGGAATTGCTCACACCTGCCACGAAACAGCCTTTGAGTCAATTGTCCAGTTACTTTTGGTCCCTTTAAAACATGTTAAGGAGCTGAAACTCCTAAACCCTTCATCAAATTTTTATGTGGATACCCTCAAATGAAAGCTAAAAGTCTGGACTTTATGTCCATGTCCATTATATAACTATAACATGTTTTAGCAAACAGGCAATAAAAAAAATATTTGAGTCAGTGTCCAAATATAGAAGGACCTAACTGTATACCCATTTTTGGTGTGTGATATTGACAGGGAAATTAAACTGACTGTAAGTTTGGCCGGTGACATATACACGTTTTTGGTGTGAGACACACGTGCACTGCATATTTGACAGGGAGATGAATATACACTGCTCAAAAAAATAAAGGGAACACTTAAACAACACAATGTAACTCCAAGTCAATCACACTTCTGTGAAATCAAACTGTCCACTTAGGAGGCAACACTGAGTGACAATCAATTTCACATGCTGTTGTGCAAATGGGATAGACAACTGGTGGAAATTATAGGCAATTAGCAAGACACCCCCAATAAAGGAGTGGTTCTGCAGGTGGTGATCACAGACCACTTCTCAGTTCCTATGCTTCCTGGCTGATGTTTTGGTCACTTTTGAATGCTGGCGGTGCTTTCACTCTAGTGGTAGCATGAGACGGAGTCTACAACCCACACAAGTGGCTCAGGTAGTGCAGCTTATCCAGGATGGCACATCAATGCGAGCTGTGGCAAGAAGGTTTGCTGTGCCTGTCAGCGTAGTGTCCAGAGCATGGAGGCGCTACCAGGAGACAGGCCAGTACATCAGGAGACGTGGAGGAGGCCGTAGGAGGGCAACAACCCAGCAGCAGGACCGCTACCTCCGCCTTTGTGCAAGGAGGAACAGGAGGAGCACTGCCAGAGTCCTGAAAAATGACCTCCAGCAGGCCACAAATGTGCATGTGTCTGCTCAAACGGTCAGAAACAGACTCCATGAGGGTGATATGAGGGCCCAACGTCCACAGGTGGGGGTTGTGCTTGCAGCCCAACACCGTGCAGGACGTTTGGCATTTGCCAGAGAATACCAAGATTGGCAAATTCGCCACTGGCGCCCTGTGCTCTTCACAGATGAAAGCAGGTTCACACTGAGCACATGTGATAGACGTGGCAGTCTTGAGACGCCGTGGAGAACGTTCTGCTGCCTGCAACATCCTCCAGCATGACCGGTTTGGCATTTGGTCAATAATGGTGTGGGGTGGCATTTCTTTGGAGGGCCGCACAGCCCTCCATGTGCTCGCCAGAGGTAGCCTGACTGACATTAGGTACCGAGATAAGATCCTCAGACCCCTTGTGAGACCATATGCTGGTGCGGTTGGCCCTGGGTTCCTCCTAATGCAAGACAATGCTAGACCTCATGTGGCTGGAGTGTGTCAGCAGTTCCTGCAAGACGAAGGCATTGATGCTATGGACTGGCCCGCCCGTTCCCCAGACCTGAATCCAATTGCGCACATCTGGGACATCATGTCTCGCTCTATCCACCAACGTCACGTTGCACCACAGACTGTCCATGAGTTGGCAGATGCTTTAGTCCAGGTCTGGGAGGAGATCCCTCAGGAGACCGTCCGACACCTCATCAGGAGCATGCACAGGCGTTGTAGGGAGGTCATACAGGCATGTGGAGGCCACACACACTACTGAGCCTCATTTTGACTTGTTTTAAGGACATTACATCAAAGTTGGATCAGCCTGTAGTGTGTTTTTCCACTTTAATTTTGAGTGTGACTCCAAATCCAGACCTCCATGGGTTGAAAAATTTGATTTCCATTTTTTTATTTTTGTGTGATTTTGTTCTCAGCACATTCAACTATGTAAAGAACAAAGTATTTCAGAAAAATATTTTATTAACTCAGATCTAGGATGTGTTATTTTTGTGTTCCCTTTATTTTTTTGAGCAGTGTAGTTAATCTGAATGTTAGTTCGGCTGGTGACATATACCTATTTTTGGTGTGATATAACATGCACTGCATACGTGACAGGGGAATTCATATTGTTAATCCATCTGTTGGTTCAGTGGGTTACATATTCCTATTTTTGGTGTGAGGTACACCTGCGCTGCATATGTAACAGGGAAATTAATATAGTTAATCCGTCTTTTAGTTCAGTGGGTGACGTGTTCCCATTTTTGGTGTGAGGTACACCTGCACTGCATACTTGACAGGGAAATTAATATAGGTAATCTGTCTGTTAGTTCGGTGGGTGACCTCTAAGAATGAGGAGAGCATCAAATAAGGGACGTGGCCCTGGTGCTGGTGGAGCTCCTGTTGCAGGGAGAGGACGTGGTCGATCTGTGCCAACTACATGCCCAAATGAAACACCTTGCTCAGGTGCACGTAGGCGACAGGACGTTCAACGGCCTGAATACCGGTGTATGAATGGTGAAGCCAGAACAAGTAGAGGCGGTAGTAGATTGGATTGCTGACAGTGCCTCCAGTTCCTTCACATTGTCTCCCACCCGGTTCTATGGTCATCTGTCTTTCACTTCACCACCTTGCAAATCAGCCAAGCAGTCTGAGCCCCAAGTCATGCAGCAGTCTCTTATGCTTTTTGATGACTTTGCTAGCAGGGTTTTCACAGGCCATGCACCTAGCCTTGCCTCAGAACGGGAAGAGATTGAGTGCACTAATGCCCAACCACTTATGTTTCAGGATGTGGACATGGGAGGACAACCGCAACACGTCTCCGATGATGATGACGAAACACAGGTGCCAAGTGCTGCAGCTTTCTGCTGTGTGCAGATCGGCAAGGAAGGCAGGGGTGAAGACTGGGTGGAAGATGATGTGAAGGATAATGAGGTCCTAGACCCCACATGGAATCAAGGTCATGCGAGTGATGTGTGCAGTTCAGAGGAGGAGGTGGTGGTCACACAGCACCAGCCGCACAGCAAAAGAGGGAGCAGGGTGCAAAAGCAGAGTGGCCGTCCCCTAGCCAGTATGCCTGCTACTGCCCACCGCACCCAAGGACTGAGCACACCAAATCCAGCTCCAAGGAGTTCCCTGGCATGGCAGTTCTTCAGACAATGTGCTGATGACAAGACGCGAGTGGTTTGCACGCTGTGCAATCAGAGCCTGAAGCGAGGCATAAATGTTCTAAACCTGAGCACCACCTGCATGACCAGGCATCTAAATGCAAAGCACGAGCTGCAGTGGAGTACACACCTGAAAAACCACAAAAGATCTCAAGCTCCTCTTGCTTCCTATTCTGCTGCGGTCTCGACCTCTTCCCCCCCCCCCCCTTTCGATCTTCCTCTGGAGTGACAGTGGCACCTGCCACCCCGCAAAAAGAGGATGTGGCAGCAACACCCTCACCTCCACCACCGTCACCCAGCATGTCTACGCTGTCCCATGGAAGCATTCAGCTGTCCATCCCCGAAACACTGGGAGAAAGAGGAAGTACCCCCCTACCCACCTGCCATCCCTGGCCCTGAATGCCAGCATTTCAAAGTTACTGGCCTTTGAAATGCTGTTATTTCGTCTGGTGGAGACAGAGACTTTTAAGAACCTTATGGCGGTGGCTGTCCCACAGTACGTGGTTCCCAGCCGCCACTACTTTTTCAGGCCAGCCATCCCTGCCATGCACAACCAAGTGACAAGGTTCACATAACTAAGGATACGTGGACCAGTAAGCATGGGCAGGGACATTATATCTCCCTAACTGCACACTGGGTAAATGCAGTGGTGGCTGGGTCTGAGGCGGACAGCAGTTTGGCGCATGTCCTACTGCCACCGAGGATTACAGCACATTTCTCATTGCCTCCCATTGCCTCCTCCTCCTCCTACTCTGCTTCCTCCTCTAACGCCTCCTCATCCGGTCAGCCTAACACCTTCAGCACCAACTTCAGCACAGCCAGGCTGTTTTGAAACTCATCTGTTTGGGGGGAAAATCCCACACCGAGCAGGAGCTGTGGACGGGCATGGAACAACAGACCGATGAGTGGTTGGTGCGCTGAGCCTCAAGCCTGGCCTGGTGGTGTGCGACAACTGGCAAAATCTCGTAGCAGTTCTGGGGCTAGCCGGTTTGACGCACATCCCTTGCCTGGCGCATGTGCTGAATTTGGTGGTGCAGAGGTTCCACAAAAATTACCCCGATATGACAGAGCTGCTGCAGAAAGTGGTTAGCGTCTGTGCGCGCTTTTGGGTTTCTCACTCTGCTGTTGCTCACCTGTCAGCGCTGCAGCGTAATTTCGGCCTTCCCGCTCACCGCCTCATATGCAACGTACCCACAAGGTGGAACTCCAGCTTGCACATGCTGGAGAGACTGTGCGAGCAGCAGCAGGCGATAGTGGAGTTTCAGCTGCAGCACGCATGGGTAAGTCGCTCTGCGGAACAGCACCACTTCACCACGAACGAGTGGGCCTCCATGCAGGACGTGTGTGCCGTGTTGCGTGTTGTGCTGTTTCAAGTACTCCATCAACATGGCCAGTGCCGATGACGCAGTCCTCAGCGTTACTATCCCACTTCCATGTCTCTTTGAAAAAACCCTTCTGGCGATGATGGAAGAGGATGTGGCACAGGAGGAGAAAGAGGGATCATTTCCACTGTTATCAGGCCAGTGATTCACAAGTGGCTTGGAGGGTGGGTTCCTGCACTAACAGAGGCCAGGTACACAACTGTACAGCCAGGGCACAGTTCTGCAGGATGAGGAGGAGGAGTAGGATGAGGAGTAATCGTGTTCACAGCAGGGTGGCACCCAAAGCAGCTTTTGGTCATCAATGGAGCATGGCTGGGGGGATACAGAGGACATAGACGATACACCTCCCACAGAGGACACCTCTTCCTCCTTCTCCCCCCAGGCACCATCCTCATCTGACTCCTCTTCAGACTCCTGCTGACTTGCTCCCACTGGGCTCGGTGATGGGAGGCCAGGTGCCTTCTTAAGGCGGTCGTCCCTAGGTGAGTGTTGGGCTTACAGCGACTTATGCGTTGACAGCACAGGCTGCAGATGGCAACACTATTATCAGCAGCTGACAAGTAAAAACAAGCCCATACTGCGGAGCCATGTGCTGGCGTCCTGGGAGCGCAATATGTGACCGTGCATGGTAGATGGCTCGCTCCAGATACATTTGCAGTCTGCTTTTTGCCTCTTGTACACTGAAAGTTCTGCCTGCTTCTCCTCCTTCTTCTCCATATCTGCTGCTCCGTCTCTCCCTCTGAACTCCCCTCCTCTTCCTCTCTTGTGGGCACCCACGTAACGTCCATCGACACGTCATCATGGCCACCTTCACAAACACTGACATTATAGATTTCAGCAAAAGCGGGGACCACCCTCTTTGGGCTGATCTGGGTACTGTCGTCAGACCGCTGCTACCTCCTCTTCCTCATCCGATGCCAAGAATGGCTGCGCATCGGTATGGTCTGGAAATTGATAGGAAAATAATTCCTCTGACTCAAGTGGAGGGACTATGGTGGTGGTGGTGGTGTCTTTGGGGGTGCACACAGCAGAGAGTGAGGAGGGTGCTGATACAGAGGATGAGGAGAGTGCAGAAGCGGAAGGCTGAGTGAGCCACTCAACCAACTCTGGTGCGTCCTCTGATGTAATCGCACACACCTTCTCCAATTTCCCACTTAGGCTTGTGCACCTGCCCGACCCCTACCACCCCTGCAGAACAGCCTGCCTCTTCCTCTGCCTGTCATTTTCAAGATGACCCTGTGCCAAAGTCCCTAGAGAAGAGCAGTATTTGTAGAAACAGGTATATAGAACCCCTTAATCAGTTTTTTTTGTGGGGCAACTGGTATATCACACCAGTTGCTATTAGTTGTTCCAATTGCGTTTGTCCCTCTGTATAGCTGCGGTATCTCAGCAGAACCGCACACAAATTCTGCACAATACAAATGCACTATATAGAAATTATATTCTAGGTATATTGCACCCCTGCCTCAATCAGATATTTTGAGGTGCCAATGGTATATCACACCAGTTGCAATTAGTTGTTCCAATAGCGTTTGTCCCTCTACATAACTGCGGTATCTCAGCAGAACCGCACACAAATGCAGCACAATACACATGCACTATATAGAAATTATATTCTAGGTATATCGCACCCCTGCCTCAATTAGATTTTTTTGGGGGGGCAACTGTTATATCACACCAGTTGCATTACGTTACGCTGCCGGCCGGACCGCTGCTTTGATAGTGAGTACTGTTACAGAAGAAAGCAGAGCCATTGCTGGAGCATTACATAAAAAGATTTTACATATAAAGACTGCTGTTAGCGGGGCCCGGTGTAATGGAGAACAGTGACTGCACCGGGCCCCACCGCAAGTTAAACAGCAGTTTCCGGCCTCCAGCCCCTCCTTCCGCCCCGCTGATACATCGCAGGCCGTGCTGTGCAGCATGGCGGCCGGCAATATATCAGTGTCAGACATTTAAAAAGTGCACCATTCGCTTTATAAGACGCACTGCTATTTCCCCCCCACTTTTGGGGGAAAAAGTGCGTCTTATAAAGCGAAAAATACGGTACTTCTTTTTTTAATATGAATGATTGCTAAAAAGGTGTTCGTTTATGTGAACTAGGGTTTCTAAGAACAAGACAGATCCTGACTAGGGATGAGCAAATCGATTTCAGATTAAACAAGTGGTACCTTGGAACCGAACCCGAGTTCGGGAAATGTTTTTTTACAGTATAAATCAATTTCTAAAGTTATTATGCGAAGTCTCGCATTCTAATACTGTACTGCCACCTTTATCATCTGCCCCATGCCAAATTCCTGCGCAGAACACTGTAATTTATGCCAGCCAGGGACTGGCATGGATTTCAGCATCCAGCACAAACTGCTGGATGCTGTGCCTAATTTATGACGAGGCTTGTGCCTCATCATAAATTTGGCGCAGTATCCGTCAGTGTGCCTGAAATCATATGCCGCTATGATAAATCATATGCCGCTATGATAAATCTCCCCCATAACTTAATCACTGCTATAGGAGATAGGTCTTCAAAAATGCCCTCCTTCCATTGTCATTTCTTGATATTTTTATGTGCTGAATGATCTACTCATTACACCACTCTATCACAATGTATCACTATTTAAAATGTTTTATTTGAGCTCAGCTTAATACTGTTCTATGCTTTATTTGAACAGTTTTTATCCCTGATCTCTTTTTCTAAGCTTCATATCCCATCCCTTCCTATCCGGCAGATACTGAAAAACATTATTAGCTTCTAAGAATTAGTCATTGGTAAATATCATTAACTTTAATGTGGCATATTGCTCGAAAATATTTATAGTAGCTGACATCTTGTGCCTGCTAGATATTTATTAAAATATAATTATAAACAGTTATTAAAATAATTGTATTTTTATCCATTATATCAATGTGTTTGCTTTATTACCATAGTATACAATATTATTCTCAAGTTTCAGGTTTTTAGTTCATAGATATTTTATTTTTCTATCATTTTTACTGCAAAATTTACATTTTATTGTATTTAATTTCTCTAAATCAGCTACACTACTATCAACTATCACAATGTTAATCACTATTACTCTTTTATTTGTTTAGTTTAGTTTCTAGTTATTTGTGTGATCTGGCATTTTATCTCTAGTATCCAAATACTAAATTAGTTGGATATTTATAAACCTGCTACACTACTATCAGCTATCTAGAATACAATGACAAATGGGGACTCGATTCAATAAAATTTTATGGTAAAATCTTTAGATATCTTAAAACATGCTGTCTAGTATTTCACGTATTACATCAGAAAGTAATGGATTACTGAAGTTATAGATGACCATGGTGGTCAGCAAAATCTTATACAAGTACAAATAATAGGCTCAGAAGTTCATACCCAGGGCATCTAATAGCTGCCATAATTTGTCACTTTAATTTGTGTTCTTTATCTGCACACTGCTTTGCTTTTCCACTTCGGAGGAAATGCTCTGATGTTCTTTTAATTATGAATAGAGATGAGCGAATAGCAAAAAAATTCGATTCGGCCGATTCGCCGAATTTTCCGCAAAAATTTGCTTCAATGCGAATATATCTGCAACGAATCTCGATAAAAAACGGCTATTTCCGGGCTGCATAGAGCCTTTATATGGGTGTAGAACACTGATGCCACACTACTTGCTGAGCAGGACAGCTTTTCCAGGGCAAACTCGGCCAGTTGCAGCCAAAAATCCAGTTTGGCTGCCCATTAGTTCAGCGGATCTTCTATGACGGCTGGCAGGGTGCTGTCAAAGTATGCCACCACCTGCTGGTTCAGGTCCTGCTCCAGGTCTACTTCTGCTGGTGAGTAGTTTCTTCACTATGCGGGTGAAGAAAGTTGCTCATCAGCGACTCTAGACTCAGGCTTCTGGTGCTGCTGTCACTTGCAATGAAGTCAAAGATCCAGTCAACCAATCAAGAACTGCTGGGTTGCTGGTCAAGACACGACCACTAGCTGACATGTGGACATGAGGCCTCGGGAAGAAACCCCTGCTTCCACGCCCCCTTACTCTGCTGCGACCTGTGCCTACGCCAGAATCATTTACGCCTCTGACACTCCCCTGTGCAGGGCTTGGCACTTCTCTGTCTGACATACTTCTAGCTGAACTAAATAAATTAAAGCAAATTAAAACACCCCTAAAAGCGGCAAATATATTTTTCTTTTTTTACTGAGAGACAACTAAAGGATTTAAAATTGGCAACAAAACAATTTCAGCGTAAATAACAGGAAAAGTGAACTGTGTATATATTTCTCGTATTGGACTAAAATAGGCCACTAAACGATTTCTAAGTAAATAACAGAAAAAGTGAACTGCAAATATTTTTCTCTTTTTCTCTAGAAATATGACAATAAACGCTTTTAGTGCAAATAACACCAAAGTGAACTGCGTCTATTTTTCCCGTATTGTAGTGAAATATGACAAGAAACACTTTCAGCTCGAATAACACCAAATCTTAACTGGGTCTATTTTTCTCGTATTGTAGCGAAATATGACAATAAACACTTTTAGGGCAAATAACAGCAAATATGAACTTAGTCTATTTTTCTCTTTTTCTCTAGAAATATGGCATTAAACGCTTTTAACGCAAATAACACCAAATGTGAACTGCGTCTATTTTTCCCGAATTGTAATGAAATATGACAAGAAGCGCTTTTAGAACAAATAGCAAATATGAACTAAGTCTATTTCTCTCTTTTTCTCTAGAAATATGGCAATAAACGCTTTTAGCGCAAATAACACCAAATGTGAACTGCATCTATTTTTCTCATATTGTAGTAAAATACAACAAGAAACACTTTTAGCGCAAATAACAGCAAATGTGAACTGGGTCTATTTTTCTCGTATTGTAGTAAAATTAAGGTGAAACTCGAAAAATTTGAATATTGTGCAAAAGTCCATTTACCGGTATTTCAGTAATGCAGCTTAAAAGAAATTGCATTAATGCAGCTTAAAATTTAAATTTTGTGAAAAGGTTCAATATTCTAGACTCAAAGTGTCACACTCTAGTCGGCTAATTAATCCATACCTCCTGAGCAAAGGGTACCTCAAAATTGAGACTGGGGTTTCATAAGCGGTAAAACATAATCATCCAAATTATAACAAATAAAGGCTTGAAATATCTCGCTTTGCATATAATGAGTCTATCTCATATGTTAGTTTCAACTTTTAAGTTGCATTACTGAAATAAATGAAATTTGCACTATATTCTAATTTTTCGAGTTTCATCTGTATGACAAGAAACACCTTTAGCGCAAATAACAGCAAATATGAACTTACAGTAGTCTATTTTTCTCTTTTTCTCTAGAAATATGGCAATAAACGCTTTTAGCTCAAATAACAACAAAAGTGACCTGAGTAAATATTTCTGGTAGTGAAATAGGCCACTAAATGATATCAGCGCAGTTAACAGCAAAAGTGACCTGCATATATATTTATCTTTTTCCACAGATAAAAGACACTAAAGACTTTTCAACATAGCACTTGCACCCCAATAACTAATTGCTGGAATGACAGAGCTGTATTATGAGACTATCTGGATCTCCAAGTAATGTTTCCCTGCACTTGTAAATCACTTTTTTTCACAATGAGGATTTTCCTATGATTCTCCCTAGCATCTGCACACGTCTCTCCCTGCCTGTAAAATGATTCCTCTCACTATCCTTTCCCTGCACTAGTAAATCACTTCTTTCCTTTTTTTTTTTAACAATTAGTTTTTCTTTTACTCTCCCTAGCGCCTGCATACACGTCTGTCCCTGAACAAAGTACGATAGTGAATGGCAGACTCTTAGATGGCTGCTATATTTATAGGGCTGTGGCATTACCAGGCTGGCTGGCTGCTGATTGGCTGCATGCATGGTATTATGGGTAATCCCGCTTTCCCAGAGTTTCTTGCCCTATGTCCTCACACGTGTAGCTGCGATTTTAGCCGCCATTGTAGTCGGCTAGCCGCCATGATAGGAAAAATTGCGATTCGTTACCACGAAGCACGAGGAAATTCGCATTCGGTCAGAATATAATTTTTCCTGAAATTCAGAACGAATTCGACTTCGTCAGCTTCGATTCGCTCATCTCTAATAATGAATAAAGTGATTAATTGGTCTCTCCATTTTCAGATGCCTCTTGTTTTTATCCTAGGATCATCCATATGTTAAGAAAATTATTATCTGAGTTGGTTTAAACCATGGCAGCTCTTTTTTTTTTTTATCAAAACATAGAGGTCCTCAAACATCTCTTTAACAACCTCCGGACCGCCTAACACAGGATTGCGTTCCGGTCGATTCATTCCTCCTTCACGCTTCGGCGCGTCATCTCGCGAGACGCGAGATTATGCGCATAGCTGGCCCGCGCATGCGCAGTGCGGGCCGGCAAAAGTTAAAGGAGGAGTTCGTCACCAGCCTGCCAGCCAATGATCATCGCTGGCAGGTTGGTGATTTTCAAAAAATCGAATTACAAGCCATTTAACACATTATATTTATAAACATAATGTGTTAAATGGCTTCTGTGCTCTCTGCTGGTTCCTTTTCGTCGGTTGGTTCCAGCAGAGAGCACACATCACTGTAAGTAAACAAAACACTATACATTTAGCCCCAGATCACCCCCCATCACCCCAATTAACCACTTGATCACCCCTGTCAATCACTAGTGAAAGGGAAAAAAGTGATCAGTGTAAACTGTCACTTTTTTTTCCCACCAGTATTGACTGTTAGGTTTTAGGTTAATTTAGGCCCCATTGGTAGGTAGTTAGCGTCGGTTAGCGCCCAGTCCACCGCACCACAGTCACTGATTAGCGTATCGCTAATCAGCATTGGTACTTTTATAGTATCTGTAAGTGATCAGAACTGATCACAGTCAGATCTATAATAGTATTAGTGTCACCTTAGCTCGCCCTCCACCCAAAGCACAGTGTTTGCCCGATCAGGCCTGATCGGCCGCCCACACGTGCGTTCGCCCACGCCCGCCCCGCCGCAGTGACAAATTTTTTATTTATTTTTTATCACTGCACAATCACTTCACAAGCGCTGCGGCGATAAAAAAAATCAGTTTTGATATTTTTTATCAATCGTAGCGTCTTCCTGTACTTCGCTAGCCTCCCATTTGTAGGACACGCTTGCTTTTTTTCTTGGGTAGTCTCAGGGAATACCCCCTAAATTTAGTTGACCAAATAGCAAGTAAGGGGTATTCTTCTGAAGAGGCCTACAGGCTTCTGACCCAGTCGGATGAGGAATGGGAACCCTCATCTGACGAATCCAACGGGTCAGAATACGAACCTGTAGAAAGCAGTGGCAGTCTGACCCAAAGTTTGGACGATGAGGTTGAGGTCCCTGATACCACCAGGCGTACCCGGCCCCGTGTTGCTAGACCACAGGTTGCGCAGGATCCGCTTCAAGGGCAGCAGAGTGGGGCTGGCACTGTCGGATTACGTGGTGAGGCATACACCAGCAGCGCAGCCCATCCTGGACCTAGTACCAGCACTGCTGTAGAACATGGTGAAGTGGCGAGCACCAGAAGGGCAGTTGAAGCTGGTACGGTGGCACGTGCATTAGTTCCCCCGTCGCAGCCACCACACAGACAGACCCGTAGAGCCCCTAGAGTCCCTGATTGGCAGCCCCCAACTTCAGTCGCACCAGTAGTTCCCCCTTTCACAGTCTGGAGTTCGGGTTCGGGTTGAGATCGGATCAGATCGGCACTGGGTTTTTTGGAGCTGTTCTTGACTGCGGAGCTCTTGGACTTAGTCGTGGCAGAAACAAATCTGTATGCCACTCAATTTATAGCCGCCAACCCGGGAAGCTTTTATGCCCAGTCTTTCCGGTGGAAACCCGTCCAAGTTTCCGAATTTAAAACTTTTCTAGGCCTTCTCCTCAACATGGGCCTGACAAAAAAGCATGAATTGCAGTCATATTGGTCCACGAAACCAATTCATCACATGCCCATGTTCTCTGCTGCCATGTCCAGGACACGATTTGAGACCATCCTGCGTTTCCTGCACTTTAGTGACAACAGCACCTCTCGTCCCAGAGGTCACCCAGCTTTTGACCGGCTCCACAAAATTCGGCCCCTCATAGACCACCTTAACACCAAATTTGCAGATTTGTATACCTCTGAGCAAAACATCTGCATAGACGAGTCCCTGATACATTTTACCGGGCGCCTTGGCTTCAAACAATACATCCCAAGCAAGCGCGCCCAGTATGGGGTCAAATTGTATAAGCTCTGTGAAAGGGCCACAGGCTATACGCACAAATTTTGTGTCTATGAGGGTAAAGATCAGACCCTGGAGCCGGTCGGTTGCCCTGACTACCTGGGGAGCAGTGGGAAGACAGTCTGGGACTTGGTGTCACCCTTATTTGGCAAGGGGTACCATCTTTATGGCTTCCCCCAATGGCTCGTTACCACCCGTCTTGCAAGGGGGGAGAGGGCTGCCTTGTGTAACGAAGAACTGCTCGCGGTGAAATGGAGAGACAAGCGTAACATTTACATGCTCTCCTCCATTCACGCAGACACGACAATCCAAATTGAACGAGTAACCAGTGTCATTGAAAAGCCCCTCTCGGTCCACGACTATAATTTGCTCATGGGAGGGGTGGACTTCAATTACCAGATGTTGGCTCCTTATTTAGTGTCCCGCCACACCAGACGCTGGTATAAGAAGGTGTCTGTATATTTAATTCAATTGGCTATGTACAATAGTTTTGTTCTCTACAGTAAGGCTGGGAGAACAGGATCCTTCCTCAAATTTCAGGAAGAGATCATCGAGAACCTCCTGTATCCAGGAGGTTCCGTGGCCCCATCCACCAGTGTAGTGAGCCGTCTACACAAGCGACATTTGCCCAATGTCGTTGCTGGTACCTCACCCCAAGCGCCACCCCGAAAAAGATGTTGTGTCTGTAGCAGGAGTGGAATAAGGCGTGACACCCTCTATTTCTGTCCTGACTGCCCTGACCACCCTGCCCTATGCTTAGGGGAGTGTTTCCGGAAGTACCACACACAGGTACACTATTATATAGGGATTGCGTGACACAGGACAGGCACACAAGGGTCTTAGGGCCCTTTCACTCACAGCTGCTGCAAACCTCTCCTTTCACCTGGGACAAAGTGCATAATGTACTTCGCCACATCTCTGGGTGCTTTGCGCTTTGCACATTGTCCCATGGGGAAGGAGAGGTTTGTCCTATAAAGGTAAAATACAAATTCACAGGTAAGCAAAAAAGTTAATGTTCCAAAAGTTCCATAAAGTTTATAAAAGTTAATGTTCTGTTTCAAATGTTATATAAAGTTAATGTTAATAAATTGATTGCATTGCGGTCAGTTTTTTTTTTTTACCTTCTAGGTGGACCAACCGATCGACCAGCTGCAGCACTGATGTGCATTCTGACAGAAGCATTGCGCTGCTGTCAGATTACACAAAAGTCGGTGTATGCGGCGCTGCAAGACAAGATTTCTCCTCTGCAGTAAAAAAGATACGTTTGCCGAGGCTTATAAGCTGAGGGGCGGTGTTCATATGCTTTGGCAAACACTTTGTATATAAAAAAATAAAAAATCCCGGCAATGATTTAATCATCCACATTGATTGATGTGAATGGAGAAATTGGGTTTGCCAGGGCCTTTCCCCTCCTTTTTTTTTTTGGCAGAGATTTTTTCATCCACATTGATTGATGCGAATAAAAAAATCTGTGCCGTTTATTTTTTCTTTCAGCCCAGAGGCTGAACGAAAAAAAAATATCTCATTACCCGTATGCTCAATATAAGGAGAATAGCAGAAACTCCTAATGCTGGCCATACATGTAATGATTGTGGAGACCCTCAAATACCAGGGCAGTACAAACACCCCACAAATTACCCCATTTTGGAAAGAAGACACCCCAAGGTATTCGCTAAAGCATGAGAAGAAGTCTGGAATCCAAATGTCTAAAAATGCCCTCCTAAAAAGTACTCATTGGAATTTGGGCCCCTTTGCGCACCTAGGCTGCAAAAAAGTGTCACACATGTGGTATCACCGTACTCAGGAGAAGTTGGGCAATGTGTTTTGGGGTTTCTTGTAAAATGACAACTTTGTATAAAAGAAAATGGAAAAGTTGTCTTTTACAGAGATATTTCTCTCACCCAGTATGGGTATATGTAAAAATACACCCCAAAACACATTGCCTTACTTCTTCTGAGTACGGCGATACCACATGTGTGACACTTTTTTCAGCCTAGGTGCGCAAACGGGCCCAAATTCTAAACAGCACCTTTAGGATTTCACAGGGCATTTTTTACACATTTGGATTTCAAACTACTTCTCACGCTTTAGGTCCCCTAAAATGCCAGGGCAGTATAAATACCCCACAATTGACCCCATTTTGGAAAGAAGACACCCCAAGGTATTTCGTGAGGGGCATGGCGAGTTCATGTAAAATTTTATTTTTTGTCACAAGTTAATGGAATATGAGACTTTGTAAGAAAAAAAAGAAAATAACATTTTCCGCTAACTTGTGCCAAAAAAAAAAATTCTAGGAACTCGCCATGCCCCTCACGGAATACCTTGGGGTGTCTTCTTTCCAAAATGGGGTCACTTGTGGGGTATTTATACTGCCCTGGCATTTTAGGGGACCTAAAGCCTGAGAAGTAATTTGGAATCCAAATGCGTAAAAATTGCCGTGTGAAATCCAAAAGGTGCTCTTTAGAATTTGGGCCCCTTTGCGCACCTAGTCTGCAAAAAAGTGTCACACATGTAGTATCACCGTACTCAGGAGAAGTTGGGCAATGTGTTTTGGGGTGTCTTTTTACATATACCCATGCTGGGTGAGAGAAATATCTCTCTAAAATGACAACTTTGTATAAAAAAATGGGAAAAGTTGACTTTTACAGAGATATTTCTCTCACCCAGCATGGGTATATGTAAAAATACACCCCAAAACACATTGCCCTACTTCTTCTGAGTACGGCGATACCACATGTGTGACACTTTTTGCAGTCTAGGTGCACAAAGGGGCCCAAATTCCAAAGAGTATCTTTACGATTTCACAGGGTATTTTTTACGCATTTGAATTCCAGACTTATAAATACCCCACAAGTGACCCCATTTTGGAAAGAAGACACCCCAAGGTATTCCGTTAGGGGTATGGTGAGTTCATGTAAAATATTATTTTTTGTCACAAGTTAGTGGAATATGAGACTTTGTAAGAAAAAAATAAAAATAAATAAATAAATCATTTTCCGCTAACTTGTGACAAAAAATAAAAACTTCCATGAACTTACTATGCCCATCAGCGAATACCTTAGGGTGTCTACTTTCCGAAATGGGGTCATTTGTGGGGTGTTTCTACTGTCTGGGCATTGTAGAACCTCAGGAAACATGACAGGTGCTCAGAAAGTCAGAGCTGCTTCAAAATGCGGAAATTCACATTTTTGTACCATAGTTTGTAAACGCTATAACTTTTGCGCAAACCAATAAATATACACTTATTGCATTTTTTTTTTCAAAGACATGTAGAACAATACATTTTGAGAAAAATTTATATAGAAATGTAGTTTTATTTGAAAAATTTTACATTTGAAAGTGAAAAATTTCATTTTTTGCAAAAATTTCGGTCAATTTCGATTAATAACTAATAAAGTAAAAATGTCAGCAGCAATGAAATACCACCAAATGAAAGCTCTATTAGTGAGAAGAAAATGAGGTAAAATTAATTTGGGTGGTAAGTTGTATGACCGCACAATAAACCGTGAAAGTAGTGTAGTGCAGAATTGTAAAAAGTGATCTGGTTAAGGGGGTTTAAGCTAGAGGAGCTGAGGTGGTTAAAGGGGTTGTCAAGGGTAAGAAAAACATGGATGCTTTCCATTTGGTCCATGTCTGGTATTATAGCTCAAGTTCATTGAACAGAATGGGCGTAAATTTCCCTACCAAACACAATCTGTGGGCAGGGGTGATGCTGTTTTTTGGAAGATCAAGTCATGTTTTTCTAATTCTGGTCACCCATTTTAACCCCATTTAATTACCGGTATGTCACATGGTTGAGAGAGTGTATGGAGCAGACCACTCCATATGCGGCGGGTGCACACAGCAGCAATCATGGGTAATGGTGATTGAGCTGAACCCCATCATCTAACCCCTCATATGCTATGATCAACAACGCAGCAACTGTGGAGTTAGGCAGAGGGATGCTGCTCCCTCTGCCTTCCAATAGGAGACCCTGCAGTGAAATTGCGGGGCTCCGATCAATTACCATGGCAGTCTGGACACTTCGTAAGCTTTCCAGGCCTGCCATGGTAGCTCCCTGCTAAGGGTGGGTACACATATGTGTTCTATCTTCCGTTATGGCTTTACCGTTATAACTTGGTTATAACGGAAAATAACGGAATCCATAAGACGGATGTCAAAATTGAAGCCTTTAATAGGCATTCCGTTTTGATCCTCCATAATACAAGTCTATGGACAGCAGAACGGATCCGTTCTGCTTTTCATTATTGCACGAGTCCAGTCCTGCATAACGGAAATGGGACAGATCCATTTTGCTTCCCATAGACTTGTATTGTAACAGAATGCAAAACGGAAGCCTTTAAAAGGCAGGGGGTATCCCAGTCAGCCAAGACCTGTCGTTTACAGGCCTACTTAAAATGGCGCCGAAAAGTGTTTGTAAAGTGTCCAAAAGTTCATCTGGCTTGGTTGACTCTGGAAGTCCTCTGACCCTAATGTTTCAACGATTTCTATTCTCGATGTCATCGTGCAAACGATAAAGCTAAAATAAAAATAATAAACACTTTATTCTGAATTTTTATTTAAAAAAATAGGATGGGGGCGTGGCCTGGCAATGGAGTGAGCACGCATCTTCCTTGAGCTCATATCACGTGGCCACCAGTTAGTTCAGCAGAGACAAACTAGACAGCCTATCTACGGCTCCAATGGTGAGGAGGGGAAGGTGAACTGTCCTCGATCAGACTAATCCTGGTTTCCCCGCCGGAGAGGGGCGACCTGCAACAATTTTTCGGCCATACAGACCAGAAGTGCTCCAACACAGTAGGCCGCAATCCAAACGCACTTCCCTTCATCCTTCATCCTTCATCCACAGCTCCCCTGCACCCATCTCAGAAGCAACAACCTCGCCTACAGCGGAACACGCAGTGAGTCTACGACATTCCCCATTCGCCATACCAGACTCCTTGGCTGACGGGGATACCCCCCTGCTCCAGGTATGCCACGCCCGAATGGTCCACTGCCTCAGCGCAATAAGGCCATACTCACCACCTCTACGGGGGACGGCATGGGGGATGTAGATGAGAACCTGCGCAAGTCATCCCAGGGGGAAGCTGCTTTCCCTACCACTCAGGACCCCTCTGACAGGAGGGCATATATGCACTTGCTTCCTACAAAGCAGGACATGGAGAAATATGTGGAAAAGTTGGAAGCTACATATAAGAAAGAAATAAGCACACGACAAGCCGAGGTATCCACTCTGGGCAAAAGAGTGGTGGAGGTTGAGAGATAACAAGATGCTGCTGTAGTGGGGTTGTATGCAGTGAATTTTGCAACTCAAAGACCATGAGCAACATATTAAGCAGCTTTACCGTTTGCACGATGACATCGAGAATATAAATCATTGAAACATTAGGGTCAGAGGACTTTCAGAGTCAACCAAGCCAGATGAACTTTTGGCCACTTTACAAACACTTTTCGGCGCCATTTTAAGTAGGCCTGTAAACGACATGCGCCAGCTGCCAGCGTGCCTCCTCTCCTGCACCTCGGTCCTCCGCCTGTCAGGGATCTTGAGCCACTCTGCTCTTCCTTTCCTGGTCAAGCAAAGTGCGCAGACAGCTAGCGCATGAGCGCTCCGTTCGCTGAGGCTGCTGCTAGGACACTGCAAGGGCGCTGACGAGTGGCTCTAGGGCGCATGCGCAAGATTGCGGCGCACCGGAACAATGACGTCAGCAATGAAAGGGGTGAATAATTTGCAGTGGGGCAGTGCTGGGCTCTAAGAGAATGGGACAGCCCCTTGGTCTCCTTAGAGAGGTAATTTGCATATGAATAAAAGCGATTTTCTACAGAAATGACAAGACATATGGCAGTAAATCTAGTATATTTAAAACTAAATCGAGGAGACTGATGTGTTAATGTGAAAAGCTCTGTTGCTAAAATCCTGATGACAGAATCCCTTTAGGCTCCATTCACACATCCGCAATTCCGTTCCGGATTTTGCGGAATGGAATTGCGGACCCATTCATTTCTATGGGGCCGCACGATGTGCGGCCCGGATCCAGAATTGCGGACCCGCATTAACATGTCCTATTCTTGTCCGCAATAGCGGACAAGAATAGGCATATTCTATTAGTGCCGGCGATGTGCAGTCCACAAAATGCGGAACGCACATTGCCTGTTTCCGTGTTTTGCGGATCCGTGGATCCGCAAAACACACACGGATATGTGAATGGACCCTTAACGAAAGCTTTAGTGGAACGCTCTAGCCTACAAAAAGAATGCTACCGAGGCTATCTGTATGAATACTCCAATTAATGTGGTAGGGCACTGGCGAGATTGATACACCCTAGAGCAGGAATGCTCAACCTGCGGCCCTCCAGCTGTTGTAAAACTACAACTCCAATCATGCCCTGCTGTAGGCTGATAGCTGTAGACTGTCCGAGTTGTAGTTTTGCAACAGCTGGAGGGCCGCAGGTTGAGCGTCCCTGCCCTAGAGGAATCAATAACTATATCCCATCTCTACTCTCTGCAGAAGGTCAAGAGATACAAAATCCTAACCACATAGCCGACCAATTTCACAAACATTACGAATCCTTGTACAACATTAGAGGCAGATTTGGCAGCATGGAGGAGCAAGATTTGAGCGCTAGGATAGATAATTATGTGAAAGAGACTGCCTTGCCTCCTATCTCTTTAAAACTTAGGCAGAAATTAGATGCCCCTTTTACAGAAGGATAAATTAATCGAGTCATTTCCTCACAACCAGGGGGGAAGAGCCCAGGCCCAGATGGGTTTACCTCAGCTTTCTATAAAATCTTCCAATCATAGTTGTCACCCATCCTTTCAGCACTATACAATAGTATTTCACCCACTTGCCCATTTCCCAAACAGGCACTAGAAGCCCATGTAACAGTAATTCCAAAACCCAATAAAGACCATACTGTTTGCAGCAACTATCGCTCGATCTCCCTGATTAATTGTGATATTAAAATATATTCTAAATTGCTGGCCAGGGGAACTATACTACATGTTTGGTGGGCCTGCCGGACTATCAATAGATTTTGGGAGAACATCCTTCAAATCTATGAACATTACTCAAGCAAAAAAAAGCGAATACCCCCCAATGCACTCTCCTCTCCCTCATTCCTGGGAGCTTGGCACAAGTTAAGAAGAGTATTCTAAGAAATTTTTTGGTAGCAGCAAGGATGGTCATCCCAAGACACTGGAGATCAACTCCACCTCCCTCTCTTTGAGAATAATCTGAGGAGGTTAAGAGCATCCAGAGAATGGAGGAACTGGTAGCTGCTGCACATGACCGCTCACCGGCGTTCCTGGCTTTGTGGAATCCATGGATGGTATTTGTAAAGGGGGAATATTAATCCCCAATATTTATGCAAATATAGATAATTAATATTCATAAATGGGAGGAGCCATCTAGTGATAACTCCGCCCATCTATGCCTTTATATAATAACAACACACAATACTTTCGCTATGCTCTACACTGATCACTTATGCTAACTGCATGCGCCTTACTAACTCGCTACCGCTAACAAGTACACGCTACACAAAAGGGTACAAATATAACAGTATTTATTACACCAAGCAATACACTAACAATACACTACGCACGCAGTACACTACAATACACTACGCACGCAGTACACTACAATACAGCACTAAATATACAATCCTAAACTACACTACACATTCCCAATTCCACCCATAAACTAACTAGACAGTTCACACATACAAGTATATTAATAATCCACCCCACCTGACTATACACTGTCCCTACGGGGTATGACGAAGGGTTATAAGGATTTGTTTGCAGAGCAGAAGCATGCTCTACAGAGGAACAAAGGCAGGGAACCAGGGGAGAGCAGGCACACAGGGAACCAGGGGTTACCAAGGGAGATCAGGGGATCAGGGGTCTAAGGAAAGGACACAATGACAGGCAAGGGACCAGGGGTGTCCAGGGGTAACAGGAACAAGGGGTGTATCAGGGGGTTAACCAGGATGCAGGGGTTGCAGGCATGGGATTAACCAGGGGTACAACCAGGGGACAGGGTATCACAGTGGGGTTTAGAAATAAGGGGTGATACTTATGCGCTCTCTCCTCATGGTGGCTTTAAGGGCTGCAGGGGTCGGGTCCGGTCCGGTGGAGCGCAGGATGCGCTGCCCTTAGCGATCCGGTCGGTCCTTGAGCCGGAGGGAAGGGGGGGGGGGGGGTCCCGATGTCCTGAGCGCCGATGCGCTCTCCAGTGGGGGCCCCGATCCCAACTTCTGGAGCGCAGGACGCGCTCCTCCTCTTTCAGGGGGGGTCCCGATCCTCACTGCGGCCTCTCCTAAGGGGGAAGGGGGGTCCGGTCAGCTGCCACGTGGGAGGCCGACTCCCGGAGCGCAGGACGCGCTCCTCTTCCAGGTGGGGGCCCAGGTCAAGACTCCGGAGTGCCGGGGCCGCCGGATATTTATCCCCCGGCGGCCCGCACTCCCGCGCCACCAGGGGGCGCGCGCGCGCCCCCATCATCCACGTGGGCCGGCGCAGTGATATGACGTCACTGCGCCGGCCAGCACATCGGGGACGCGCTGCAGACAGGCGGGAGAAGCCTTTGATCTCCCGCCTGCTGCACCTCGCATTCCGGACAGTGCGATAGTAATCGCACTGTCGGAATGCACATAATAGAAAGAGGAGAGGCTTCTCCCCTTCTTCTAGCATGTGTAATTATCTCCAGCAGCGCTGAGGATAATTACAACAAAGGGCTCAGATTCTGTTGAATCTGAGCTCTTTGTATCCATCAGGATGACCGGACCCTTGTCTGGTCATTCTAATGTAATTAGCCAGATTGCATCGGTGTGAATGCTTGGGGCACATTCACACCGATGCACCTGGTTTCAGTTGAAGAAGGGGGGGGGATATATATAATATACATGCGTATTGATGCTTGGGGCACATCCATACACATGTATACATTAATCATATCTAAGGGGGATTATATAAGGGGATATATAAGGTGGCACAGATAAGGGGGCACAAGCCCCTACACTATAAGGGGGCACAAGCCCCTACACTATCAGGGGGCACAAGCCCCTACATTATCAGGGGACACAAGCCCCTACATTATCAGGGGACACAAGCCCCTACATTATCAGGGGACACAAGCCCCTACATTATCAGGGGACACAAGCCCCTACATTATCAGGGGACACAAGCCCCTACATTATCAGGGGACACATATTTCCCACAGGGGCCAGCATGAGCCCCTGGGGATCACCATGGGCAGACGTGCACAGATGCTGGGCACATCTGTGCACATCGTCCCATGATGCTATGTCTCATGTATGCACATATATACCATACATGCCCGCACGTGTTTGCAGGCATGCATGGATATATATGCATACATCTCAACCGTTCCTCAACAATCCCCCTGTTGTCGGAATATAATACGACAATATAATGGGGGAACGGGTTGAGATATATTTGCCCCCCTTCAACCCCATCTTTGGTGGAAGTTCAGGAAGAACTGTAGTGCACACTGATCTTTAGGTACTTAGACATCCCTCATCCAGCTTCCTCCGACCTGCCCTTCACCGTAACCTCCTCCTCCGTCCACCGGATACACCGTACCACACACCCACAGTCTCTCGGTTATTCTGCCGATCTTCAGGTATCTTCGCCCCCCCCCAATTCTGGAGTGGGTTCACCCTTACAGTCTTTAACTGGCCTTTCTATAACAGTCTCTTGGTGTCGGCCACCCCCACTTTGGAGTGACCACACCCCCACAGTCTCTCGGTAATTCTGCCGATCTTCAGGTATCTTCGTCCCCCCCCCAATTCTGGAGCGGGTTCACCCTTACAGTCTTTACCTTTCTATAACAGTCTCTTGGTGTTGGCCACCCCCACTTTGGAGTGGCCACACCCCCACAGTCTCTCGGTCATTCTGCCGATCTTCAGGTATCTTCGCCCCCCCCAATTCTGGAGCGGGTTCACCCTTACAGTCTTTGCCCAACTTTCTTGTTTTCCATCTTGATGGGTGCGGTTCTCCCGTGGACAGATTAATGGGTCTTTACAAGGCAGGTCAAACTCTTAAGCGGTGATGTCATGGTACCTAAATTCTACTGCGGAGAACACCTCCGCCACACTACACCTCCAGCCCTTCCCTTAAGAACCTCACCGTTCCAGGGTTCAAGGTGGCAAATGAATGATGTCTGTCCCTATCGTGACCTAACCTTATCCCCATTCACACAAAATACAGGTCACATCCCTCCCAACACCCCCAAAATCATTATATGTATGTGTACCCATAGAGACTCATGCAACCTGGCATATCTCTACACCTCCAAAGACACAGGTAGGTCGCAGACCCCTGTGTCAATGGGAAACGACTATAGGATGCAAATGTGTACAGCCGAATATAGGCTGTCACACATTTGTACCTAGAGTGTCTATGGGTACACCATCGAACAACAAACACAATCAATCAATAAATACAATGTGCTATGGGGTTTCGGGGTAGTACAAGTTATACGTCCCGAACCCTCATAGGAAACAAAGTGTGTCCATACAATATTTGGCTACAGGAACAATGTTTGAGTTATGTCCTGAGCCTCCTCCTCCGGATAGTTCTGTAAAGTTCTGTCTGGTTCTGGTGTATTTGGTCAGTAAGTCCCTTGACCCTCCGATGACGATGACCAGAACCAGAAGAAGTTTCACTGGGTGAAACAAGTGAATAAGTTCTTCCACCCGAACGTCTCCCAAGTCTTCCTCCAGAGCTTTAAATAATGCTCCCGCTGGATTGTGGCAGTCTTCATTGCTATAACACCTCTAGGCAGAGGTCGCTTTGTTGCCAAAATCCAGTGGGATCCTCTGGAGCTTCACAACAGTGTCAGGGGGAATAGCTGGTCTCTTCTGTGGCGTCTCCTAGGTTTTTCTTCCGCTCCATATCCTATGGCAGAAGAAAACACCAGGCGCTCCCAGGGGAATTTCTCCCCTAACAGTGCAATTAATGTGAAAATTTCCAGCACCAATACCTTTGACCCATGGGTAGAGAAAGGTATTGGGCTGCCCTTTGTCTCACAGGACCCCTCGTCATCCCAACACTGGTGTCTGAACACCCTATCTTCAGAGGATAGAGTCCTCTGCTGCACATCCCTCTGCACCAACAGATAAGGATGGCCACCCTACTAGGTTGGGATAACTGGAGTTCTGTGGACAAAGCACCATCTTGTTATTGATGGCACCGCATCCCTGTCCACCCATGTGCACCCAGGCTGACTTCCCCCTGTGATCCCGTCCTGTGGAGGCCTGCAAAACCAATGGCATAGTCATGCCCCGGCTCCCCAGGACCCCACAACACAAGAACACAGTCCACACTCTGCTGCTAAACACTCTGCGTCCAATCCCTATCAGAGCTGTGCCGCCTGCTCGGACTAGAATTAAGTGCGCAGCACAACATTACACCAATGTTGTCTGTCCGCCTCAGTCCCCAGCGCAACACAGCCCTACCGAAAACCTTGAGCACAACAGTGTTATCCGTATCGATCTGAGACCCTGGTTGCCCAGAATAATATCACATCATCCTTTGTGTGCTGCATGGAGAAGGTCCATGCCTTCTCCCGTCCAGCAGGATTTCCCGTGTGATATTATCTGCTCGCGAACCTATACGTTCTCGATCCACAGTATAACACTGTTCCACTCCAAGGGGACACAGAATGAAACAAAGACAGCAGACGGGACTTACAACACTAAAATCAGCATGGTAGAACACATCCGTAGACAAGGACTACCACCATCAACATCAAGAAGAACGTACAAACAGATAACAAAAACACACAACATGGACATACACAGGGAACACACGGTGTAACAAATAGTACAGGGGTGTCAAATGTTGCCTAGCCTAGCCTGGCCACTCTGACCCCTCAGCAGCTGGTGATGCTGCCGAGAGGTAACCCCGTTATGGCCAGGCTGACTAGACCCTACTGCACAATTTGTTACCTGGCTGATACTGTTGGACACATTGCAATTACCTGCACAAGGGCAATTCCTTGCAATGTGTCCTTTGTTCCCACACCTGAAACACGTGACTTGGTTTCCTGTCCTGTGTGTTATGTTCCCATCTGTTTCCCAGTGTCTCGCTATGTGACCTAGGCCACCACATGCAAAACATCTGATGTTTGCTCTGCATGGCCCAGGTCCATCTACACTGCATCCGTGCTCCCTTCTCCTGAATTGTTCCATCCTCAGGGACGCACTCTTCACCACAGTTGTTTTTCCCAAAGTCAGGGAAAAATCTCTGTTAGTCTGGACCGGCTTGACCTGATGATCAGACCGGTCACAGACTACTCTCCCCCCTTGTGGCCCTGCACAGGGCAACGTTTTGGGAGATTCCGACCCTGGCTTTACGGAAAAAGAAAGGGCCGGCACCAACTTGGTGATAACCTGTTGCATGCCAGACATTAGCTGGGACCTTACAGCAACCTGAGCCTTCAATTTGGCTACTGTCACGTCAGTAGAGGCAGTCCGCTCCTTGAAGGCTTTGACTTCAGTATAAGACTGAGTCAACTTAGCCTCAATTTCCTCCTTCTGCCTCTGCAGCTCTACCAACTGTGACTCTATCCTAGCCACCTGCGCATCTCGGTCAACAGTAGACTGCACATTCTCTGCCAGCTGTGCCCGCAATGCCGAAACCTGGTCCGAATTACTGGCACAGCACTGGCAGTGAATGGCCGGAGGAATTGTCTCCGTTGACTGAGACACCAGCGCCACTTCCTTTGGCTTACAGATGCTAGCCTCAAACGTATGAACGAGTTTGGCTAGCATCCGAAGCCGTTTGGTGGCCTTGTTCAAAACCGTCCGTTTGTTAACACAAAGCTTGTCGTAACTACAAGCCTGTGCTAACAAATCGGACCACAGCATTTCTGCTGACTTGTATGTAGTGGGGAGGATGGGGTTAAATGTGCTGTGTTTGCTCAAGTGTTGCAGTGTGGGGAAGTCCATACTCACCGTTTGATGAGTGTCCATCTTCTCCTTGGCGCCGTACCTCGCAGCTGCTTGGAAGAAGTCCATTTTCCCGGATCGCCTCTTCCCGACCAGCCTGACTTGTACGCCGCTCTCACGAAGATGGATCTCCTTCAGTGACGTGTGCTCTTCTCCCTTGCAATTACTTGAGCGATGCTTGTTGGTGCTGTACTTTTCCGTGTCTTCTTACCCCAGCAACGGTGACCGTGTAAAGCAAATACAAAAATATTAGTAACACAGAACAATTATAGATTCTCTGCAAAAGATTTTGTTTTATTTCTGGTACTCTAAGGGAAGTATCGCTTCTCCTGTACGAATTATCGGGTCCTAGACGCTCAGACACTCCGCTGACCGCGTCTCTCCTGCCCGCTAATTCACAGTACTAGCGACCCTCAACCTTAAGACCAAAAATAAGCGCAAAATCCACGCAGTGGGCCTGGCTCGCCAATGTAAAGGGGGAATATTAATCACCAATATTTATGCAAATATCGATAATTAATATTCATAAATGGGAGGAGCCATCTAGTGATAACTCCGCCCATCTATGCCTTTATATAATAACAACACACAATACTTTCGCTATGCTCTACACTGATCACTTATGCTAACTGCATGCGCCTTACTAACTCGCTACCGCTAACAAGTACACGCTACACAAAAGGGTACAAATATAACAGTATTTATTACACCAAGCAATACACTAACAATACACTACGCACGCAGTACACTACAATACACTACGCACGCAGTACACTACAATACAGCACTAAATATACAATCCTAAACTACACTACACATTCCCAATTCCACCCATAAACTAACTAGACAGTTCACACATACAAGTATATTAATAATCCACCCCACCTGACTATACACTGTCCCTACGGGGTATGACGAAGGGTTATAAGGATTTGTTTGCAGAGCAGAAGCATGCTCTACAGAGGAACAAAGGCAGGGAACCAGGGGAGAGCAGGCACACAGGGAACCAGGGGTTACCAAGGGAGATCAGGGGATCAGGGGTCTAAGGAAAGGACACAATGACAGGCAAGGGACCAGGGGTGTCCAGGGGTAACAGGAACAAGGGGTGTATCAGGGGGTTAACCAGGATGCAGGGGTTGCAGGCATGGGATTAACCAGGGGTACAACCAGGGGACAGGGTATCACAGTGGGGTTTAGAAATAAGGGGTGATACTTATGCGCTCTCTCCTCATGGTGGCTTTAAGGGCTGCAGGGGTCGGGTCCGGTCCGGTGGAGCGCAGGATGCGCTGCCCTTAGCGATCCGGTCGGTCCTTGAGCCGGAGGGAAGGGGGGGGGGGGGGTCCCGATGTCCTGAGCGCCGATGCGCTCTCCAGTGGGGGCCCCGATCCCAACTTCTGGAGCGCAGGACGCGCTCCTCCTCTTTCAGGGGGGGTCCCGATCCTCACTGCGGCCTCTCCTAAGGGGGAAGGGGGGTCCGGTCAGCTGCCACGTGGGAGGCCGACTCCCGGAGCGCAGGACGCGCTCCTCTTCCAGGTGGGGGCCCAGGTCAAGACTCCGGAGTGCCGGGGCCGCCGGATATTTATCCCCCGGCGGCCCGCACTCCCGCGCCACCAGGGGGCGCGCGCGCGCCCCCATCATCCACGTGGGCCGGCGCAGTGATATGACGTCACTGCGCCGGCCAGCACATCGGGGACGCGCTGCAGACAGGCGGGAGAAGCCTTTGATCTCCCGCCTGCTGCACCTCGCATTCCGGACAGTGCGATAGTAATCGCACTGTCGGAATGCACATAATAGAAGGAGGAGAGGCTTCTCCCCTTCTTCTATCATGTGTAATTATCTCCAGCAGCGCTGAGGATAATTACAACAAAGGGCTCAGATTCTGTTGAATCTGAGCTCTTTGTATCCATCAGGATGACCGGACCCTTGTCTGGTCATTCTGATGTAATTAGCCAGATTGCATCGGTGTGAATGCTTGGGGCACATTCACACGATGCACCTGGTTTCAGTTGTAGGAGGGGGGGGGATATATATACCATACATGCCCGCACGTGTTTGCAGGCATGCATGGATATATATGCATATATCTCAACCGTTCCTCAACAGTATTCATGGACTCGGAAGAATTCAAATCTCTGCTCCAGGTCTCTTCGGGAACATAGAGTACCCTTTTTTTCACTCTCCTTCCCTCTTATCCCTACTCTCTACTATTCAGCATAATTCACTTTGTTCATACTCCTTTTGAGGGTACATCTCCTGTCCTAATTTTCCATTATAAGGTAGATCATGACCTCATTTTATACTAAACTCAGGTGGGATAAAGTTCCTATTCTATGCAAATGGACAAGATAAGGTAGCAACCAGACTGTCCATTTAGTTTTTTTTTTTAATCAACTTTGTTTTTATTGAATTATATAGACATATTGACATCCATTATTACAACGTCCAAGTACAACAAAGCCCCTCAGTGGGACGCATGACTTCAATGGATGAAACATAAAATATCAGGAAATAGCACGAGATCAGTGTGACATCACACTAGAGGTTACAATCTCCTGATTCTTAGCATCAACATTCTCAAATTACAATAGCATATTACTAACTTAGTGACATTGATGCATACCAAAAGAGTTACAAACCATGGGAAACATTAAAAGAAAAGGAGTGAAGCAAAGAGACAAAAAAGGAAAGTAATATGAAAGAAAGAGAAGAGAAAAGAGAGAAGAGGGGAAAGTCTCCATGAGCGACACTGAATCGAATCAACTCTTCAGGAAGAAGAACTAGCCTGCGAGTGTTTACCATAAGATTAGGATAGCCAGGGACTCCAAATATGAAGGTACTTATGATGAGCGCGACATGATCTACTGGACATCTCTTCGAATCTACAGATTTGGTGTATTTTTTCAAGCCATTCCTTGGTAGAGGGAGGTACCATACTCAGCCATTTCAGGGGAATCAGTGACTTCGCTGCAGCAAGAAGGTAAGTAACTATAGATGAGGAAGATTGGCGTACTTCCGCCGATGGGCATCCCAGAAGGACCATTGCCGGATTCAGCGTAAGCCTTGTCCCCACAATTTCTTCTATTATCTTTTCTATTTCGGACCAAAAGGGGCGGATAACCAAACATTCCCACCAAATATGGGCATGTGTGCCTATTTGCAAATTACATCTCCAGCACAGGTTAGTGGGAGCCAGACCATGTAAGTAAAGAAACTCTGGGGTCTTATACCACCGAGCTAGTATTTTATAGTGAGATTCTTGCAGACGTATACATCTTGAGTAGCCATGGGAATACTGTAGAATCTGCCTAGTTTCCAGATCCGTGAGGGAAAGATCCAGTTCCTTTTCCCAGGATGTAATATACCCAGGACTACTCAAGTGCCTAACGTTTCCCACAATGGCCATCATTTTAGACAACTTATTAATCCTGCTGGTCGGCATCGACAGCTCTTTTTCAAAGTCGGTGATCTCTCTAAGGGGATAGTTATCTCGTAAAAAGTCTGTGCAGCAACTGTTAAAATGCGAAACATGCAAGAACGTAAGACTAAAGTTCGGAAGTCGCGTCTGAAGGTCAGATCGGCTGGGAACCCCTCCACTCGGGAACAAATCTGATACAGAGATATGGGATAGTTGATCCCACATAGGTTTAAAGGTCATTGATTCTCTCCCAGTAACCACAGGTATTAAACTAGAGGGCATCAATGGCGAGATCCCAGGTGCCAACTCCGGCGACAGCAACGCCCACACGCGTGAGGCTCCCTTAAAAAACAAATTGATATCCGACGGGTTATGCATGGTACGTTTTTTGGAGGGGATCCACATTTCCCTTAGCAGGTCTCCCTTGTATGCCTTATTCGACCACTCGGAGATACCATGTGGGTCGGAAAAAGCAGTTAGATTGGACCATCTCCTCAATTGAATCGCTTTATATAATGTATACGCGTCGGGTAGTCCTATACCACCTTTGCACACAGGTCTAGTGAGGAGAGCATGCGCTAAACGAGGCCGCTTTTGTTTCCATAAGTACCACGAGAAAAGTGATTTCAATCTGGTAAAGAAAGCTTGTGGCAGGGCTATTGGCAGCATTTGTAGTTTGTAAAGGACCTTTGGGAGCACATATGTTTGGATAACATTCTTCCTACCAATACATGAGATCAGAGGAATATCATAATCTGTAAGGATTTTTTGAATCTCTGCTAGAAGTGGACGGAAATTCGCATCATATATTTTGTGTATGGAGGAGGGAATATTAACTCCCAGATACTTGAGAGAAGCTTGAGCCCAAACAAAAGGTGAAGCTTCCTTAAGTCTCCAGAGTCTATGTTTTGCTAGGGAAATATTCAATAATTCTGATTTTGTGACGTTAACTTTAAAGTTTGACACCGCACCAAAGCTATCAAACAGTTCGGCCAAACAGGGCAACCCCCTCTCAGGATCAGATAACAGAAACAAAAGGTCATCTGCAAACGCTAACATTTTCAATTCCCCTTTTGGCATAGAGAAACCTCCAATAAATGGATGTTGCCTCACTGTCCATTTAGTTTTATTAGAAGGATTTAGTTACAGTAGTTTGGTTAATGTAGAGATGACTGCCTAGAAAGACGGTAAAAAACAACAAAATAATTCTGGCATTAGCGTGTTTCAATGGGAAAAGCCTCCCATGATATTGTGTGCCATGCGTGGTAAACTGAGTAAGGCAGACCGAACCAGAGTTTGGTACAAAGGTTTTTTACAGTAGAAATTAATTTCCGAAACTTATTACATGAAGTCTCGTGAGACTTCGCAAAATAATAAATTCAGCTCATCGGAGCCAATACATTCTAACACTGTACAGAGCGCCCGCTCCGTACAGCATTAAAACAAAATTTTATGAAAATCAACTTCAGATGAAGTTGATTCGCTCATCCCTAATTACAACTGGAGTGTTGTCATTTACTGGTGGATTTTTTTAAGAAGGCATATGTAAATTGGTAAACAGCCTGGTGCCTACCTCTCTTTCTCCTTCCTCCAGCATTCCTGGGAGGAATTTTACATCTGAAATTACATTTTGAAATTACATTTTGAATATGAGCATTTATTGCAATGCCCACACACTTTTGTTTCTCATTTTTTAATAGGTGCTCAGCACCACACACATTACCTGGTAAACATCTGGGGATGTATGTATATGTACATTTGCACACGATAGTCATGTTTAGCTTTTAGTTTTTCCTCCATCCTCATATTACTATACGGTGCCCTTGGTCTCTGTGCCCCTCCTGGTATTATCCATGCAATCTATTCAAACCGCATCCTGATACCTTGTTGATTTCACACCAGCCAGAATCCTCTGTAGCCAGGCCGGAGCACACACTAAGGGGATTGACTACATGGGTGGTCCCGCCTACCCTTACATGATTGACTGCGGTGGCATATTTTCCCTGGCCCAAGGAGCAGGGTTTTCTGAATGTAACAGCATCAGTCAGAGTGCGCATCATGGCCATACCAGAGCCGGATACGTGGTTACACACCATCAGCTGTGGTCGCAATCTAGCTTCCAACATAAAATCTTGTTGCAATAGGCAGCTCCTAAAACGACAGATTGTTCTGTAGAAACGCGTAAAGCGTGACCTCTACTGTGTGGCGTATAGCAAGAGACAGATTTCTGGTGGTCAGCAGCGGTCTAGGCAGGGATATCAGCGTCCTCCATGTTGTCTGCCTTACTCAGTTCACCAAGCATGGCACACAAAATGATGGGAGGCTTTTCCTATTGACACACGCAGATGCCATTGCCTATCAATATTGTTATTTTTGTCCTTCTAAGGAATGTTCATAGAGGTGCAATAGGGCGCAAATACTAGCCTGAGGACTATCAGACACTCTGCGGGGCAACCTGCAGGTCTAGGAATTAAGATGGTGTGAGCACAATTTACACATTGTTGATCTGTACACACTCCCAGATTTTTAGGAACACGGGTTGCACTACATGTGAGACGCCTACCTACATATATAGCTCAGTGACTTGAATAGGACAAGGGATCAAAAGATGCCTGTTTCTATTCAGGGGTGCACCTAGCCTTTCCGCTGCCTGAGACGAAAATTGAAACTGCGTCCCCCCCAAACCAAATTCTAAACCTAACCCCTTCCCTCCTAACATTATGTATATCACTACAAAACATACAGGTTAATACTGCACCCCATACTTCTTACATCCAGTGATTAGAGATGTCGCAAACATAAAATTTTCTGTTCGCGGACGGCGAAAGCGAATTTCCGCAAATGTTCGCGAACGGGCGAACCACCATAGTTAAAACCCACAGGGACTGTTTCTGGCCACAATAGTGATGGAAAAGTTGTTTCAAGGGGACTAACACCTGGACTGTGGCATGCCGGAGGGGGATCCATGCCAAAACTCCCATTAAAAATTACATAGTTGACACAGAGTCGGGTTTTAATCCATAAAGGGCATAAATCACCTAACATTCCTAAATTGTTTTGAATAATGTGCTTTAAAACATCAGGTATGATGTTGTATCGATCAGGTAGTGTAAGGGTTACGCCCGCTTCACAGTGACAGACCAAACTCCCCGTTTAACGCGCCGCAAACAACCGCAAACAACCGCAAACAGTCCATTTGCACAACCACAAGCTCCCCATTTGCACAAGGTTGGATACCAAGCTAGCCATGTCCCGTTCCTTGTCCTCACTGACGGCATTGAAGGTCTCTTCCTCCACCCAGCCACGTACAACACCAAGGGTCCCTGAAAGGTGACAACAAACCCCCTGGGACGCCTGCTGTGGTTGGTCTTCCACCTCCTCAGAGCCACCTTCCTCCTCTGGCTCCTCTTCTTCAGACTCCTCTTTCTGCATTGTCGCAGGTCCAGCAATCGACGACGACAAGGCTGCTTCTGGTGGTGATGGTGACCACAACTCTTCCTCTTCATGCTCATCTACGGCCTGATCCAGCACTCTTCGCAGGGCACACTCCAGAAAAAACGCATATGGGATGAGGTCGATGATGTTGCCTTGGGTTTGACTGACCAGGTTTATCACCTGTGCAAAAGGACGCATGAGCCTACAGTCATTGTGCATGAGCGTTCAGTAACGCGGCCAAAAAATACCCAGCTCCGCAGAGCCTGTCCTCTTTTTTTTTTATTAAAAAAATCAGTTCTTACCAGTTTAATCTCTGTTTTGTCCCCTATCAGGGGCCGGTGTATGGAATAGATTTTAGGAACCGGGAGATGGAAAAAGATGCTTGGTCGGTCCTCTTACTTCCAATTTGGGGCACAGCACGTACGCCTCGCAATGTACTATGCCACCAGATATAAGTGGTGTGTTTAAGTAGTACTATTCCTATAAATTTAATCCCTGTTGCGTCCCCTATCAGGGGACGTGTATGGAATAGATTTTAGGAACCGGGAGATGGAAAAAGATGCTTGGTCGGTCCTCTTACTTCCAATTTGGGGCACTGCGCGCGCGCCGTGTAATGTACTGTGCAATCCCAATATGAGTGGTGTGTTTAAGTAGTACTATTCCTATCAGTTTAATCCCTGTTACGTCCCCTATCAGGGGACGTGTATGGAATAGATTTTAGGAACCGGGAGATGGAAAAAGATGCTTGCTCGGTCCTCTTACTTCCAATTTGGGGCACTGCGCGTACGCCTTGCAATGTACTGTCTGTGCCACCAGATATGAGTGGTGTGTTAAGTAGTACTATTCCTATCAGTTTAATCCCTGTTACGTCCCCTATCAGGGGCCGGTGTATGGAATAGATTTTAGGAACCGGGAGATGGAAAAAGATGCTTGGTTGGTCCTCCTACTTCCAATTTGGGGCACTGCGCGTGCGCCGTGCAATGTACTGTGCCACCAGATATGAATGGTGTGTTAAGTAGTACTATTCCTATCAGTTTAATCCCTGTTACGTCCCCTATCAGGGGAATAGAATAGATTTTAGACAACCGCAAAGAGTTGTCAATAGTTGACACACTCATGACATAAATTTTATTCCTCTATTGTCACGAGGGTATCGAGAACCACGCCTGACTCCGTTATACCCGGGGTCAGGAAGTCGCAGCGGTTGGCTGCACGCTCTATTTAAGATAGGGCTGTTTTCCTTATGGTAGCTTTCTGGGTTTGCTTTGCAAACCCTTTTGGCTCACTCAGGGATCCGTAGCTCCTTCTCCTCAGCTGTTCCTTGTTCAGCACTCCCAAACCTCTTTAAATTCCTCTCTCACACTTCTCTGGTTGCCAGATAAAGAGCTTCCTGCCTGGACATCTATTCTGACCTTCTGGAGCTGTGTTGCTGCGTTCTCTGGTAGTTGGTCCAGAACGCTACCCTCCGGATCCCTGTTGGACCTTTGTGGTCTATTGTGGTCGCCCACCTGGGTGTATGTGTTTGTCTGTCCTCTCCCTGGTGTTTCCCTCTTAGTGACAGTGGTGCGGACTAGCGATCCCACCGGCCCGTTCACTATCTAGGGCTCATTTTAGGGAAAGCCAGGGTTTAGGCACGTGATCGCCGCACGGGTGAGGAACCCGTCTAGGGACGTCAGGGCAGTCAGGTGCCAGCCGCAAGGTGAGTTAGGGGTCACCACCTTTCCCTCTCCCTTGGGCAGGGCTTTCCCTTTTTTCCTCCCTGTGCGTGACGTCGGTCATTACATTATATCTGGCCCTTATTTTGTGTAGGTAAAAAAAAAAAATATATATATATAATTTTTTACCTACTTAGAATCCAGTATGGATCAAATTGCTGCTCTGTCCAAACAATCTCATGGCCTGTCTTTGGAGGTGGCAGGATTGAAGGCGTCGGTCCTCCAGCAACAGCAGCGATTGCAACTGACCGCAAGCCCAGCGGTTGCTACTGGTAACCAGGTTGTTGCGGAACCCAAGGTCCCTCTCCCTGACAGATTTTCTGGGGGAAGCGACAAGTTTTTGACATTCCGTGAGGCCTGTAAGTTATATTTTAAACTGCGCCCTTACTCCTCTGGTAATGAAGATCAGCGGGTGGGTGTTGTTATTTCCCTGCTGCAGGGGGACCCGCAGTCCTGGGCGTTCTCTTTACCTACTGATTCCCAGGCTCTTCGGTCAGTGGATGAGTTTTTCAGGGCCTTGGGTCTCATATATGACGACCCTGACCGAGTCGCACTGGCTGAATCAAGATTACGGAAACTCTTACAAGGAGAGCGGCCGGTAGAGGAATATTGCTCTGAATTCCGTAGGTGGGCTACGGATACCCAATGGAACGACCCGGCTCTCAGGAGTCAGTTCTGCTCTGGGTTATCCGAAAGGGTTAAGGATGCGCTTGCATTATATGAGACCCCCTTTTCCCTTGATGCGGTTATGTCCCTTTCTATCCGTATAGAGAGACGCCTTAGGGACAGGTTGAAAAAACCGGAGCAATTGGTAACCCCTCCCAAGCAGCAGTTAGTCTGTACGGACTTAGATGCAGCTAGGAGGAACTACTCGTCAGGTCCGTCCTCCTGAGGCGCGCCATAGGCGTGGGGTTTGTTTTTTTTGTGGGGAGAGGGGTCATTTCATTAATGTCTGTCCTTCTTTCCTTAGAAACAAAAGACCGTCGGAAAAACTACTAACCCCAGGCTGTGTGGAGGATGTCAGCCGGGGGGTATACGTTTCCTCCATACGTACATCGCAATTTGTGTTACCAGCAGTTATTATTTTTGGTGATAAGACGGAGACTATTTCTTTCTTTCTAGACAGTGGAGCAGGGGTAAATTTGATAGATGCCCATTTTGCCCGCACTTTGGGTTTGTCTCTCTGTACGTTACAGAGACCCATTCCCATATTCTCTATTGATTCTGCTCCCCTGTCTCAGAGAAACCTCACCCACATTGTTCATAATTTACACCTTCGGGTAGGGGACCACCATAACGAGATGCTTTCAGGTTATGTTCTGGAGGGGCTTCCCACTCCGGTAGTGCTGGGTCTTCCCTGGTTGGTAGCGCACAATCCAGTAGTGGATTGGCAGGCCAGAGAGATATTGGAGTGGAGTGAGCAGTGCAGAGAAAATTGCTTAAATAACAATTGCTTAGTCGCCTCCATAACTACCCTACCTACATTTATTTCGGATTTTGAGGATGTTTTTTCTGAAAAGGGTTGTCAGAAGTTACCACCTCATCGTCCTTATGATTGCCAGGTTAACCTTATTCCCGGTGCAAAATTACCCAAGACCAGGTTATATAATCTTTCGGGTCCAGAGAGACAAGCCATGAAAGATTATATCTCCAAGAGCTTGGCTAAGGGACACATCAGACCCTCTTCTTCACCCGTGGCGGCAGGGTTTTTCTTCGTTAAAAAGAAAGATGGGGGCCTGCGTCCTTGCTTAGATTTTCGCGAATTAAATCGGATAACCATCCGAGACCCATACCCTCTTTTTCTCATTCCTGACCTGTTTAACCAGATTGCGGGTGCTAGGTGGTTTTCCAAACTTGATCTTAGGGGGGCCTACAATCTGATTCGTATTAAGGAGAGGGATGAGTGGAAGACGGCGTTTAACACCCCTGAGGGGCATTATGAAAATCTGGTTATGCCTTTCGGTCTGACCAATGCTCCTGCCGTCTTTCAACATTTCGTTAATGACATTTTTAGTCATCTAATCGGCAGGTTTGTGGTAATATACATAGATGATATTTTAATTTATTCGTCTGATCTGAAAACACATGAGGTGCATGTCAGACAAGTACTGCAGGTCCTACGGACGAATGAATTATATGCTAAAATTGAAAAATGTGTCTTCGCCGTTCAGGAGATACAGTTCCTGGGTTATTTTTTATCTGCTTCAGGTTTCCGTATGGATCCTAGGAAGGTCCAGGCAATTTTAGATTGGGATCTTCCTGAGAACCTCAAAGCACTACAACGGTTCTTGGGCTTCGCAAATTTCTATAGGAAATTCATTAAAAATTATTCACTTATTGTAAAACCGCTTACTGACATGACTAGGAAGGGGACTGATTTTTCTAAATGGTCTGACGCCACTAAAGTTGCTTTTTCCTCTCTAAAAGAGAGGTTTACGTCGGCACCTGTACTAGTCCAACCTGATGTCTCTCAGCCTTTTATTGTTGAAGTCGATGCGTCAGAGGTGGGAGTGGGGGCTGTGCTGTCTCAGGGTCTGTCTCCTGGCAAATGGCGTCCTTGTGCTTTCTTTTCTAAAAAACTATCTGCAGCAGAAAAGAACTACGATATTGGCAATAGGGAACTATTAGCTATTAAACTTGCTTTTGAGGAGTGGCGTCACTTTTTAGAGGGGGCAGTCCACCCCGTCACTGTGATTACGGACCACAAAAATCTTCTGTACCTCGAATCAGCTAAGCGTCTCACCCCTAGACAGGCTAGGTGGTCGCTATTTTTTACCAGGTTTAACTTTTTGATTACCTATCGTCCTGGCGCAAAGAACACCAAGGCTGATGCACTATCTCGTTGTTTCCCTGGAGGGGGTAATGTGAGTGATCCGGTGCCCATTCTTCAAAGAGGAGTGGTTGTTTCTGCGGTACACTCTGTTTTGGAGGGGAGGGTGTTAGAGGCCCAGGGGGACGCCCCGGTCTCTTGCCCCTCAGAGAAATTGTTTGTACCGTTGAACCTACGGTTCGAATTATTAAAGGAACATCATAATTCGGCACTTGCTGGGCACCCGGGTAGTAAAGCAACCTTGGAGCTATTGTCTCGTCGTTTTTGGTGGCCAAGGTTGCGTCAGGATGTATTGGATTTTGTGTCTTCTTGTTCTACCTGTGCGCGCGCAAAAGTTTCACATACACGTCCTGCAGGGTCTCTATTACCACTCGTCATTCCCAATAGACCGTGGACACATCTGTCAATGGATTTTATCACTGACTTACCTTTGTCTGCGGGTAAAACAGTTATCTTGGTAGTAGTGGACAGGTTTAGCAAAATGGTACACTTCATTGCGTTACCCGCACTACCTAATGCTAAGACTCTTGCTCAGGTATTCGTCAGTGAAATCGTGAAGCTTCACGGGGTCCCCTCCGATGTTGTTTCGGATCGGGGTACCCAGTTTATTTCTAAATTTTGGAAAGCTTTTTGTTCCCGTTTGGGGGTACACTTGTCCTTTTCCTCAGCTTTCCATCCTCAGTCGAATGGACAGACTGAGCGTACCAACCAAAACCTTGAGACATATCTAAGATGTTTTGTGTCTGAAAACCAAGAGTTGTGGTCATCATATTTACCGTTAGCTGAGTTTGCCATAAATAATTGTCGTCAGGAATCCACTGGCAAGTCACCATTTCTTGGTGCATATGGTTTTCATCCCCAATTCTGTACTTTCAAAGAGGGGGGGTCTTCTGGGGTTCCCGAAGAGGAACGGTTTTCGTCATCTCTTTCATCGGTATGGCAGAAGGTGCAAGCTAACTTGAAAAATATGGGAGGTAAATTCAAATGCATGGCTGATAAGAGACGGTCGCCAGGTCCGGACCTAGGAGTGAATGACTATGTGTGGTTGTCTACTAGGAATATTAAATTGAAGGTTCCCTCTTGGAAACTGGGTGCTAGGTTTATTGGCCCTTACAAAATTGTAGCCATCATCAACCCCGTGGCTTTTCGCCTGGAGTTACCTCAGACTTTTAAAATTCATAATGTTTTTCATATGTCGTTACTCACAAAATATGTTCCACCTCTAGAACCGTCACCGCTGCCACCCCCTCCTGTTGTCGTGGATGGTAATCTAGAATTTCAGATATCCAAAATTGTTAATTCTCGTCGGGTCCGCCGCTCTCTTCAATATCTGGTGCATTGGAGAGGTTACGGTCCCAAGGAAAGAATGTGGGTTCCTGCGTCTGAGGTAAACGCCGACAGGCTAGTTCGGGTTTGTCATGCCTCTCATCCTGAGAGACCTGGTCCTGAGTGTCCGGAGGCCCCTCGTAGAGAGGGGGGTACTGTCACGAGGGTATCGAGAACCACGCCTGACTCCGTTATACCCGGGGTCAGGAAGTCGCAGCGGTTGGCTGCACGCTCTATTTAAGATAGGGCTGTTTTCCTTATGGTAGCTTTCTGGGTTTGCTTTGCAAACCCTTTTGGCTCACTCAGGGATCCGTAGCTCCTTCTCCTCAGCTGTTCCTTGTTCAGCACTCCCCAACCTCCTTAAATTCCTCTCTCACACTTCTCTGGTTGCCAGATAAAGAGCTTCCTGCCTGGACATCTATTCTGACCTTCTGGAGCTGTGTTGCTGCGTTCTCTGGTAGTTGGTCCAGAACGCTACCCTCCGGATCCCTGTTGGACCTTTGTGGTCTATTGTGGTCGCCCACCTGGGTGTATGTGTTTGTCTGTTTTGTCTGTCCTCTCCCTGGTGTTTCCCTCTTAGTGACAGTGGTGCGGACTAGCGATCCCACCGGCCCGTTCACTATCTAGGGCTCATTTTAGGGAAAGCCAGGGTTTAGGCACGTGATCGCCGCACGGGTGAGGAACCCGTCTAGGGACGTCAGGGCAGAAAGGTGCCGGCCGCAAGGTGAGTTAGGGGTCACCACCTTTCCCTCTCCCTTGGGCAGGGCTTTCCCTTTTTTCCTCCCTGTGCGTGACGTCGGTCATTACATCTATGCGTCAATCTTGGTGTAGTGATGACTGTGCTTGAGCGAACGTTTGAGAGATTGCAGGCGATGGGGTTTTTTCAAAGTCTATGGTTGTGCTGACTTAGGTAGTTCAGTGACAGTTAAGTGACCCAGAAAACAATGATTCTGCAGTGTGGGCCCATTGTTGGCCTAGTAGGCTTTAATGATCACCTTAGATGATCACAAAGAAAATTCATGTTTTTTTCTATGCAAAATTATCCAGCCGATCGCTTTTGGTCTGTTCACAATGAAGCAACGACCTTATCATCTGGGGTGTGCCAACATTGCCATTGCCAACACACTCATAGAGGTGGTCGCTTCATTGTGATACGCAAGCCCCTTCACCACAACAAGGTAATGATCACGAAGGGGAATTGACACATGTATGTGCCTTTTTTTTTTGTTTTGTTTTTGCAGCCACAGTGCAGCACCAGAGGCCAGAAAAATTAGGCATGTACACATGCCTGAAAAATTAGGTATTGTTAGATAGATGTTTTCCAGGCAGAAAGTGCACTAAAACATTTTGGCTTGAACCCTAGTTGGTGGCAGATAAGTCACGCAAGTCATCCGGCATGCAGAGATAAAATACAGCAGCGTGTGGACCATTTTTAGCCCAAGGCAGCTCATCTCATCACCAGGCCTTTATTAGTCAAATGTATCGCCCACTGTCAGTCTCTTCGGGATCCATGCCTCATTCATCTTAATAAAGGTGAGGTAATCTAGACTTTTTTGACCTAGGCAACTTCTCTTCTCAGTGAAAATACCTCCTGCTGTACTGAAGGTCCTTTCTGACAGGACACTTGAAGCGGGGCAGGCCAGAAGTTCTATCGCAAATTGGGATAGCTCAGGCCACAGATCAAGCCTGCACACCCAGTAGTCAAGGGGTTCATCGCTCCTCAGAGTGTCGATATCTGCAGTTAAGGCGAGGTAGTCTGCTACCTGTCGGTCGAGTCGTTCTCTGAGGGTGGACCCCGAAGGGCTGTGGCGATGCGTAGGACTTAAAAATCTCTGCATGTCCTCCATCAACATCACGTCTGTAAAGCGTCCTGTCCTTGCCGGCGTGGTCGTGGTAGGAGTATTACTTTCACCTCTTCCCCTGTTAGATTCCCGTTGTGCTGTGACATCACCCTTATACTCTGTGTAAAGCATACTTTTTAATTTATTTTGGAACTGCTGCAATTCGGTAACATTTCAGGCACTTTCTGCTTATACCGGGGGTCTAGTAGCGTGGCCACCCAGTACAGGTTGTTCTCCTTCAGCCTTTTTATACGAAGGTCCCTCAACAGGCACGACAGCATGAAAGACCCCATTTGCACAAGGTTGGATGCCGAGCTACTCATGTCCCTTTCCTCGTCCTCAGTGATCTCACTGAAATTCTGTTCTTCCCCCCAGCCATGTACAACACCACGGGTACCAGATAGGTGACAACGAGCACCCTGGGATGCCTGCTGTGGTTGGTCTTCCTCCTCCTGCTCAAAGCCACATTCCTCCTCTGACTCCTCTTCCTCACACTCCTCGTCCAGCATTGCCGCAGGTCCAGCAAGCGATGCTGATAAGGCTGTTTCTGGTGGTGATGGTGACCACAACTCTTCCTCTTCCTCTTCACGCTCATCTATGGCCTGATCCAGCACTCTTCGCAGGGCACACTCCAGGAAGAAAACAAATGGGATGAGGTCACTGATGGTGCCTTCGGTGCGACTGACTAGGTTTGTCACCTCCTCAAAAGGACGCATGAGCCTACAGGCATTGCGCATGAGCGTCCAGCAACGTGGCAAAAAAATACCCAGCTCCGCAGAGGCTGTCCTAGCACCCCGGTCATACAAATACTCGTTGATGGCTTTTTCTTGTTGGAGCAGGCGGTCAAACATTAGGAGTGTTGAATTACCAACGTGTCGGGCTGTCGCAAATCAAGCGCCTCACTGGCATGTTGTTTCGCCGCTGGATATCTGAAAAGTGCGCCATGGCCGTGTAGGAACGCCTGAAATGGCCACACACCTTCCTGGCCTGCTTGAGGACGTCCTGTAAGCCTGGGTACTTATGCACAAAGTGTTGTACAATCAGATTCAACACATGTGCCATGCACGGCACATGTGTCAACTTGCCCAAATTCAATGCCGCCAACAAATTGCTTCCATTGTCACACACCACTTTGCCGATCTCCAGTTGGTGCGGAGTCAGCCACTGATCCACCTGTGCGTTCAGGGTGGACAGGAGTGCTGGTCCGGTGTGACTCTCTGCTTTCAGGCAAGTCAACCCCAAGACGGCGTGACACTGTTGTATACCGGGATGTGGAATAGCCCCTGGGGAGCTGGGGTGGGTGCAGTTGATGTGGAGCAAGACGCAGCAGCAGAAGAGGACTCAGCCGAGGAGGTTATGGAAGAGGATGGAGTAGGAGGAGTAGAGGAGGTGGCAGCAGGCCTGCCTGCAAGTCGTGGCGGTGTCACCAACTCCTCTGCAGAGCCACGCATTACATGCTTGGCAGCTTCAGCAGGTTTGCCCAATGCGCAGTGTAAGTGAAATACCTGCCCTGACCGTGCTTTGCAGACCAGGTATCAGTGGTCAGATGGACCCTTGCCCCAACACTGTGTGCCAGACATGCCATCACTTCCTATTGCACAATTGAATACAGGTTGGGGATTGCCTTTTGTGCAAAGAAATTTCGGCCGGGTACCTTCCACTGCGGTGTCCCAATAGCTACAAATTTTTGGAAGGCCTCAGACTCCACCAGCTTGTATGGTAAAAGCTGGCGGGCTAAGAGTTCAGACAAGCCAGCTGTCAGACGCCGGGCAAGGGGGTGACTTTCTGACATTGGCTTCTTACGCTCAAACATGTCCTTGACAGACACCTGACTGTGGGCAGATGAGCAGGTACTGCTCAAGGCGAGAGACGGAGTGGCGGATGGTTGAGAGGGGGCAAGGAGGACAGCAGTGGTTGACGTGGCTGAAGATGCTGGACCAGGAGGAAGATGGCGGCTTTGAGTTTGTGTGCTGCTTGTACTCATGTATTGATTCCATAGGCGTTTGTGATTTGAGATCATGTGCCTTCGCAAAGCAGTTGTACCTAGGTGGGTGTTGGACTTCCAACGACTCAGTTTCTTTTGGCACAGGTTGCAAATGGCATTGCTGTTGTCAGAGGCAGACACACAAAAAAAATGCCACACTGATGATCTCTGCAATGACGGCATTCTGGTGGTGGCAACAGCATGCGTTGATTGGCGTGCTGTCTGGCTGACCCCGGGTGCCGATGCATGCTGTCTGACTGTGCCACTAGCTCCTTGCGACGACCTCCCCCTGATTCCAACTCGTCTCCTCCTCCTCTCTGTCTCCCCATCTGAACTTTCCCCCTGTTCTTCTTCTCTTCGAGCGGGCACTGCTATTATTTCACAGTCAAAATTGTTTTTTGTTTTTTAATGTAATCTACTTTGACACCAGATATGAGTTGCGCTGGTGACACTATGCACTTGCAGGGCCTGAAACACACACACGCGTGCAGGCAACTGACTGCTATTATTTCACAGTCCAAATATTTTTTATATTTTTTTTATGTAATCTACTTTGACACCAGATATGAGTTGCGCTGATGACACTATGCACTTGCAGGGCCTGAAACACACACACGCGTGCAGGCAACTGACTGCTATTATTTCACAGTCAAAATTGCTTTTTTTTTTTTTATGTAATATACTTTGACACCAGATATGAGTTGCGCTGGTGACATTATGCACTTGCAGGGCCTTAAACACACACACACGGGCAGGCAACTGATTGCTATTTCTTCACAGTCCAAATTTTTTATTTTTTTTTAAATGTAATCTACTGTGACACAAGATTTAAGTTGCGCTGGTGACACTATGCACTTGCAGGGCACGAAACACACACACACGTGCAGGCAACTGACTGCTATTTATTCATAGTCAAAATTGTTGTTTTTAAAAAAATGTAATCTACTGTAACACCAGATATGAGTTGCGCTGGTGACACTATGCACTTGCAGGGCCTGAAACACACACACGCGTGCAGGCAACTGACTGCAATTATTTCACAGTCAAAATATATATATTTTTTTTTAAATGTAATCTACTTTGACACCAGATATGAGTTGCGCTGGTGACACTATGCACTTGCAGGGCCTGAAACACACACACATGGGCAGGCAACTGACTGCTATTATTTCACAGTCTAAATATTATTATTTTTTTTAAATGTAATCTACTGTGACACAAGAGTTGAGTTGCGCTGGTGCCACTCTGCACTTGCAGGGCCTGAAACACACACACGCGTGCAGGCAACTGACTGCTATTATTTCACAGTCAAAATTTATTTTTATTTTTTATGTAATCTACTGTGACACAAGATTTGAGTTGCGCTGGTGACACTATGCACTTGCAGGGCACGAAACACACACACGTGCAGGCAACTGACTGCTATTATTTCACAGTCAAAATATATTTTTTTTTTTTGTTGACGTAATCTACTTTGACACCAGATATGAGTTGCGCTGGTGACACTATGCACTTGCAGGGCCTGAAACACACACACGCGTGTAGGCAACTGACTGCTATTATTTCACAGTCAAAATTGATGTTTTTAAAAAAATGTAATCTACTGTGACACCAGATATGAGTTGCGCTGGTAACAACTGTGCACTTGCAGGGCCTGTAAAAAAAAAACGCGTGCAGGCAACTGACTGCTATTATTTTACAGTCAAAATGTTATTTTTTTTTTTAAATGCAAGCTACTGTGACCCCAGATATGAGTGGTGGCACTGGGCAAGTGGGCACAGTATACACTGTGAGCCTGACACACACGCTGGCAGGCAACTGCAATTCGATTACACAGGACAAAAAAAATAAAAAATGCAGACTGATGTACTAGTCCTAAAAAGTAGTGGACACTGAATACACTAACCTAGCTATTGATTTCCCTATTAAATCAGCAGCAGCTACACTGTCCCTCCTCTCACTAAGACTGCAGCTTCCGAATGAATCGAAAATGGATGCTGTCCAGGAGGTGGGAGGGTCTGGGAGGGTATGATTCTGATTGGCTGGAATGTGTCTGCTGACTGTGAGGTACAGGGTCAAAGTTTACTCAATGATGATGAATAGGGGGCGGACCGAACATCGCATATGTTCGCCCCGCCGCGGCGAACGCAAACAAGCTATGTTCGCCGGCGAATAGTTCGGGACATCTCTACCAGTGATGTCTCCTGTAATGTAGATATGTTCTCTTACCTCATCTTCTCCATTCAGACCAGACCACCATGATGATTTTTCAGCTATCTCTCATCTCTGCAGTTTGGCAAAAAAGAAAATCTTAGTTTCCTACTTTTCCATCATCCTCCCATCTTCTGGACAAATCATCCTGCCACCCCCAATACTGTGCCACTGTGCTGCCCTATATTATACTGCAAAAACAGATAAACCCCCTAAAAATATTAGTATCACATAGATAGTGCCGCCAAAACTGTGCCCCCAATTCATTTGGTAGTAATAGTGCTCCTACAGGGCCCCAAAAATGTCCCCACTGTGCCCCAGAAGTAATAATGCTCCCATAGTGCCCATACTAGTAATCATGTTCCCTATAATCCCCCAGTAGTAATGAAGCCCACCATAATGCCCCCCAGTAGTACTAATTCTCCTTATAATGTGACAGTAAAAAAATGCCCCCTTAAAATTAGAACCAGTACAAAAAATGCCCCCCTTATAATGTGTGCCAGTGCAAATAATACCCCCTTTTAATGTCCCCAGTTGAGCTAATGTCTCCTCAGTGCCCCATAATGTGCCAGTATAAAATACCTCTATATAGTGCCCCTAGTAGATGCCTCAGAGTGCTTCTCTCTCCCCTTCCCCATAGTGCCCCCATAATATGCTAGTATAAAATGCCTCTATATAGTGCCCCTAGTAAATGACCCCATAGTGCTCCTCTTCCCCCTTCCTCATAGTGCCCCCATAATGTACCAGTATAAAATACCTCTTCTTAGTTCCCCCCGTAGATGACCCCACAGTGCTACTCTTTCCCCCTTCCCCATAGTACCCCCCATAATGTGTTCCAGTATAAAATGCCCCTATACAGAGCACCCAATATAAAATACCCCTTCTTTGTGGCCTCAGTAGATGCCCTCATAGTGTTCCTCTCCCCCCTTTTCTCACAGTGCTCCCCATATAAAATACCCCTTCTTTGTGCCCTCACTAGATGCCCTCCAATAATGTTCCAGTAAGAAGTGTCCACTAGCCTCTGATAGGCTGCAGTGAGGAACGGGGAAGGGAGACACCTCTCCCCTGCCCCGCAGCACAGCCATCTGTATCGCTGTCCTGAGGACGGTGATACAGATGAGTATAGAGATGAGCGCTTCCACAATGGAAGAGCTCATCTCCCACTGCCCTGCCTTCGCCCCCCACTTGTTACCACGGCTGCGCCGCCTGAGGCGATCCCCTAACCTGATTGGCGGATCGGCCCTGGTTCTAGTCCCCTAAGGGGGTTAAAGGTTATTACTGTAAAAGTAAAAAAATAACAATAAAATATTAAAAGTTTAAATCACCCCCTTTCCAAAATTGTACATATATAAATATAGGTATAGCAGCATTCAAAAATGTCTGAACTATTAAAATATTTGTAATTCTTGTGCAGTAAAAAAAATTAAAACCACACGATTTGCCATTTTTTTGTCACCTTTCACCCTAAAAGTAATTGAATAAAAGTGATCAAAAGTCGTATGTACCACAAATATGGTACCAATAAAAACTACCGTTCGTCCTGCAAAAACAAGCCCTCATACAGCTCTGTAGACAGAAACAGGAAAAAAAAGTTATGACTGTTAGAAAATGGCGATGCAAAGAGTTTTTTTTTAAGTAGCAAAACAAAAAAATATATATACAAGCTTCTAAGCTTCGTTGTATTCATATTGAGCCACAGAATAAGAACATTGTGTCATGTTTAGAGCACAGGGAACACCGTGATGTCAAAACCCCAAAAACCTTTGAGGAATTGTGTTGTTGTTTTTGTTTTTTTCAATTTAACCCCACAAAGATTTTTTTTCCCTATTTTCCAAAAACAGACATGGTTAATTAAATGGTGCACTTACTAAATACAATTTATCCTGCAAAAAATAAGCCCTCATGTGTACGGAAAATCTAAAAAGTTATGGCTATTGAAACATGGGGAGGGAAAAACGAAAATGTAAAACCAAGAATGGGCCCGATAAGGGGTTTAAGGTTTAAAGGACACCTGTCAGCAGATTTGTACCTATGAAACTGGCTGACCTGTTGCGCGTGCACTTGCCAGCTGAAGGAATCTGTGTTGGTCTCATGTTCATATGTACCTGCATTGCTGAGAAAAATGATGTTTTACTATATGCAAATAAGCCTCTAGGAGCAACGGGGGTGTTATCATTACACCTAGAGGCTCTGATCTCTCTGTAACTGCTGCACCCTGAGAGCCGAAGGACTGTATACTTTATAATATACATAAATTAATATATATAAATTAATATATTTTCGCACAGTGGTGGTGATAGAAAAGTCTGTGCTTGTTATAGCGAAGGGTGTGTACTCATACATTAATCTATATGGATCTGGCCTATTGCTTCTACTAATAAGGTCTCAGTCTAATATGATTAAGCATTTAAGAGTTAGTGCTAAAAGTCACAATACAACTTAATTTATACTGGAGAAAATATCCAGCTGAGCAATAATTACTTCCCAACCTCCAGTCCTGATGCTAAGCCTGTTCTTTAGATGCATACAATGCTGCTTTATGGCTAGGTGACCTATTTTCATCACGCTATTGTTGTTTTGAAATTAAGGATTTAAGGCGCGTAACATATTTATTTCTAAAACACAAATTAATACATTTGTGTTTTCTAAAAGTCTTTGCCCTTTTGTTACTGAGGCTAAAGGTGTACTGGCAAAATCAACCAATTTGGAATATCACAAAATACATCATGATCTACATATAGATAAAAAAATTAAGTTTTAGATCTATGTAGCTTGAAGACATTAATAAATCATTTCTTACATCCTGTATTGGGGGAATGGTACACTCAACTTTTTCACGCATGAGCAGTAACCGCTTTATTATCTGCCATTAGTTCCTTCTGATGCGTTTTCCCAGCTCCTCCAATTTCAAGGTCATTCTAGATCTTATCTTTCGTCTCATTCAGCTAGACTCTTGGGGCAAAGAGGATGAATGGGAACAATATTTGGCATGGGAAAGATAAACTCCTTATGTGAAAACAAGGAAGGGAATACAGGAAATTGGTATCCTAACTGGATTTTAATTACATAAAAATGTTAATGACTTTTTCCTTGAAGGCAGACTTGTTTTTGTTTTTTTCTTTTTACTGTAGAAGAAATTGTATTCAGGGGAATCATTGATATGCAATACTTTCAGTTCTATCCAACGGTCTAATGGCATCTATAAAAGTGATTCAGCATCTGAAAAAAATGGAAAATAAAAATAAAGACTCTCATACATGTATAAATGCATAATAACGAGGAGCAGTTTTTGTAATAAAATCTTTTAATGTGCACTACTATTAAAACATTGCTGTTTCTTTTTGCAGTATAAAGTTATTTAATATATACGATACACCCTTAGAAGGGGCAGAAAACACCAATTCTACCAGCTCTCTTTTTATTAGACACAATATACTGATCTTTTCTTAGCTTTTTTTATTCACTAGTAGAGCAATGGGATTCATTTATAACAAGTGAAAAACTATAAAATCATGCTTCTATGAATTTTGTTCATATCTAATTACATTTTCTCCCATTTAAGGGAATTGTTCCATCTGGACAACCCCTTCTTTCAGCTGAAACCCTAGGTAATTAGTTTTTTCTTCTTAGTGAAGCAACTTATTTACTAGCTATGCACAGGGGAAGCAGTCTATTTATCGGGTATAATGGTGGATAATAGAAGGAGGGAATAACAAATCGCCATCTCTAAACAAAGGCTATACAGCTAAAAATGTGAATCGGAGAAGGCGCCATCCGAGATGCTTTGTACGATATATGGGTATGTTACTTCTCTTTCACCACTTACAATATTGTATTACTGTTATTAGTTCATGGACACTGTAGCAGTGGTTTAAGACAATGGCATATAATTGGACTATATGAAGAGTCCATGTCAAATTACTATATATATATATGTAACCTCAATAAGTACAGATCCTGTGATGTCATCCTGTTTAATGGATCAGGACAATATCCATATTTTTAATACAGTCTTTTTGACATGTGACTAAAAAAGAAATCCACTTTATAGAAAATCAGCAAATTGGTTCTAAACAAATAGAATTTGACCCAATTTTTCTAATAATTTATTTAAATTTCATATGCGGCTTTTGGCAATTTGATGTTGGCAAATTTTTTCAAAATGGCTCAGCCATTTTGCAGATAAAAAGACAGGAAATATGAAAAAGGAGGAGTACATGATACCAGCCTGATACCAGCCAGTGTGTGTATACCACCAAAAAACTAAAATAGTATGAACCTTTTTAAAGAGACTGTTTGTTACTGTAACGGGGTGCCAAAGGCGCACTCGGTCTCCCATCAGCCGCAGACCTGCTGCTTAGCTTTGGGAGTCAGGATCTGTGTTTGACCTCATTCCCAGGGCGGCTTTGCTAGCTGGGAGGCTCCCTGCTCCTAGGTCTTCCTTGCGCGCCGAGCTGATCACTCGGTGCTCGACTGGTCGGTCTGTCGGTCATGTATAAACGCTGGCCACGTCACATGACCCTCACTCCCCACTATAAATACAGGCAGCCTGCTGGCCACAGGTTGCCTGTTAATTTGGTTCCTGGCGTTTGTTGGATACCTGTATACTTACCTGATCCTGTTCCCTGACGATCCTTTGCCTGCTCCTCCTGTACTGCGCATCTCTCCTGGTATTTTGACCTCGGCTTCCACCTGACTATTCTTTGCGGACTCCTTTGGTACTTCTTGACTCTCCTGGTATTTATGACCCCGGCTTCTCCTGACCATTCTTTCCTTATCCCTCTGTACTGCGTTGTCCTCTTGGTTTTTTACCCGGTCCGTTCACTATCCGCTATTTGTCTTGTCTGTCCTTCCCGCACGTATACTAAGTTAGGGACTGCCGTCCAGTTGTCCCCTGTCATCAGGACTCGTGAGGCAAGTAGGCAGGGCCAGGGGTGAGGATGTAGCGCAGTGGTCACTATCTTCCCCCCTGTGTGTGTGTGTGTGTGTGTGTGTACGTGACCGTTACAGTTACCACCAGCAGCCATGCATCAAAATGCCCAAATGATTGGTCCAAATTGAATCAAACAGTTTACACTTTTGCATGTTTGCGCTCTTTTGGGATCATTTATTAAGACCGATGCTTTAGACACTGATCTTAATAACCCTGTGCTGGTGAGTGATGCACCTAAGTTATGTAGAGGCGCCTGGCCATGCAACTTGCTTAAATCTATGCCAGTTCCCTTGCTGGCGTTGATTTAAGTAAAAAACTGGCGTCAAACATTATAAATGAGATGAGACTGCCGGTGTTCTGCCTCTTTTCTACACCCGGACTAAAGTCTATACCCGGAAGTGATGTAGCTGCACCGGAAGTCACGTGGACATGTTGGAATCAGCTGGAGGAGGGGGTGTATGCGCTGCGCAAGCACATTTGGCTAAAGTATAGTAATCTGGCAGAATGCCGCGAGCCCGTAATCTACATTAATTTGTACCCTCGCATCAGGCTCGGCCTCACTGCGCTCGGCATTTGCTAAATCTAACTCTGTGCCGCATTGATAGTAAAGAAAGAAATGGATGGTAAAGAAAGAGATGGATAGTAAAGAAATGGAGGGCTGGGAAAATGCAGGGGCGTTCTGCCAGATTAACATACTTTAGCCAAATGCGCTTGGGCAGCGCGCACACCCCCTCCTCCAGCAGATTCCAACGCGTCCACGTGACTTCCGGTGCAGTTACATCACTTCCGGGTATAGACTTTTGTCCAGGTATAGAAAAGTGGCAGAACACCGGCCCACCCCATTCCCCGTCCACACCACGCCCCCTTTTTCTGCCACCTTGGAAAAGTGGGGTGATGTTGGGGCAAAACCCCTACCTCTATGATTGTCCCAATGAGGGTCCCAATTGATATGGATATACGAGCGCTCAGAGAGCTGACACAGACTCAGACTCTCACAGATTCTCATCCCTCACAGGTGAGCAGGGAAAAGTCGTAGATTCAGATGCAAAGCCCATTTGCGGCTGAATCTGCAACTAAAGTAGGCCAAAAAGTGGCATACTTCGATTTATAAATGACCCCCTTTGTGTTTAGGTAGTGACATTATCCTTTGAAGTATTGCCTGCCATTAGCAAGTAGCCTCACACACATATGGTACTTTGTTTATATCATTGGACTGTCCATTTCTGGACCACTGTAGGAGAAACATGGCGTTACATGGCACTTATTTTAACATAATTCATGGTTTCACTAGCCAGTAGAGGATGCTGCTCTTCACGGGGACTCTCTGTAATGGGTAATAGAGAATCCTAGGTAGGACCATCACTAATACCCATATCGCCTATAAATGAATATGGACAGTGGTTGTTCTAGTAGGATAATTTCTTTAGTTTCTGCTATGTGACCATATACTGTATCATACTTTAATGTGATCCTCCAGACTCACCTAACTAAGGCTCATTCCCCTCAGTATGTGTATCGCAGTGACCTGCTTATCATGTTTTACTTACTAGTAGTTTAGTAATCTGTACTTTCTACTCATTCTCTCCTTCTCCTCCTGGTGATTATATACAGCAGCCAATCAGAGAAGGAAATTCTGCAGGGAGGAGGAACGGTGCAGCAAGCTAAACCAATGATGACACTGGAGGTGTGTGGCATCTTGAAGTACAAAGCTTATGCTATTAGATGTCACATGATGGCCATGTTCTTCATATAGAAGTTACAGTTACATAATATGGATCTGTGTTTTTATATCTATACTAGCTGACGGACCCGGCTTCGCTCGGGTATATTTAATCTATTTCATTTAATGCTTGTGTGTGTCGTTAAAAGATATCAACACTATCCACTATAACAGTGACATCTAAAGCACCCCGCCCCCAAAACAGTGACCTCCACAGCCCCCACCCCTTAAAACTGATTCCCCCCTTAAAATTGGACCTCCACAGCAGCCCACCCGCTTAACTTTGACCTTTACAGCAGTCTTCCCCTTTAACAGTGACTTTCACAGCATACCACCCACTTGACAGTGACCTCCACAGGGGCCCGCCCATTTAATAGTGGCCTTTACTGGATCGGGGGCCTGTCCTTTTGAACAGCTCACTCTAAGACAGCAGCACTGTCCTGTCTGAGTGTGAGCTGCAGGGAGAAAGTCACCCTCCCTCCCACCGATGTAGCTGACAGAAGTTGATTTTTACCTTCATTTTTTCAATCCCTGTCGGCTCAGGAGTTAGAGGGGGCTTGGCCTAACCAGATCTTGGCGTGGCTTATCGGGACCTAGAAGTTGATTTTTAACTTCATTTTTTCAATCTTAGTCGGCTGAGGAGTGGGAGGGGGCGTGGCCTAAGCGGATATGGGGCGTGTCCTTTTGAACAGCTCACGCTAAGAGTGTGAGCTGCAGGGAGAAAGTCACCCTCCCTCTGGGCACCTTACTGGCTCATTTGCATACCAAATAAACTGGATTTTCAGAGCATAAAAACATCTATTGCTGGAACAAAGGCACATCTTGAAATAAGGTACTATGTGCTATTAGGCTATTAGCGATTATCCTGGTGAAAAATTACCTTTAAAGCTCTTCTACAGCAGTGAAGGTAAATGGCTTGGTTGTTATGGAAACCTGGAGTAAAACTGTCTATGTGGAGGCTGGAGGACCTGAGAGCTTCTATTGGCTGATAAGGGTCATGTGACCAAGCTTCTATTGGCTAATGCATTTTTTAGGAATATCTCAGGAACGGTATGTCCTAGAGAGCTGAGACCTGCTATAAAACCTTCCTGGACTCCTGATGTGCCTGTGTGCCAAATTTCGTCATTGTAAATGCGACAGTGCGGATTTATTTTAGCAGACATACATACACACACACATACACTCAGCTTTATATATTAGATTTGTCTCTCCAACAGAGATCCACATAAAAAAAATCTGTAAGGCCTCTTTTACACGGGCATCATGTTTTTGGCCCAGATAAGATGCGGGTGCGTTGCGGGAAAATGCGCGATTTTTCATGCGTTTTGCATGCGAGTGAGAAAAATCGGCATGTTTGTTACCCAAACACGAACTTCTTCACAGAAGTTTGGGTTTGGGTTAAGTGTTGTGTAGATTGTATTATTTTCCCTTATAACATGGTTATAAGGTAAAATAATAGCATTCTTAATACAGAATGCTTAGTACAATAGGGTTGGAGGGGTTAAAAAATAAATAAAAAATAATTTAACCTTAATCCACCTTAATCGCGCACCCCGGCTTCTCTTCTCCTTTGAGGAATAGGACCTTTGATGACGCCACTGCGCTCATCACATGGTCCATCACATGATCTTTTACCATGGTGGTGGATCATGTGATGGACCATGTGATGAGCGCAGTGATGTCACCACAGGTCCTTTTCCTGTGCACAACAAAGATGAAGGCAGAAAAGAAGCCGTGGATTAAGGTGAGTTAAAAAAAAAAATTTAACCCCTCCATCCCTATTGTACTATGCATGCTGTATTAAGGATGCTATTATCTTCCCTTATAACCAAGTTATAAGGGAAAATAATAATGATCGGGTCTCCATCCCGATCATCTCCTAGCAACCGTGCGTGAAAATCGCACTGCATCAGCACTTGCTTGCGGATGCTTGCGATTTTCACGCAACCCCATTCACTTCTATGGGGCCTGCTTTGCGTGGAAAACGCACAAAGAGGAGAATGCTGCGATTTTCATGCAAAGCGCAAGTGATTAGTGAAAATCACCGCTCATGTGCACAGCCCCATAGAAATGAATGGGTCCGGATTGAGTGCAGGTGCAATGCGTTCACCTCACGCATTGCACCCGTGCGGAAATCTCGCCCGTGTGAAAGGGGCCTAAATGTCTAATTCTGAAATTCTATTTTCATATACCCTTTGAGGAATTCTGAGTTACTGTAAGGGAACCCCCCACCCCCCTAGTCAAAACTATCATCTGCTAGATGCTAAGACTTTCTCTTGCTCTGGGGGGCCCAGCAAGTCTCTGCATTTTACATTGGCACACCACTGATATCAATAAGAACCATGTAATGCCCAGTTTCTTCTGTGGTTGTGCTGCAGTGGCACTAAACACTTGCTGCCAGTTTCTTTTCATAGATTATAGTTGAGTCCCAGTAACTTAACATCCGTAATCGACTTATTTGCAAGCAACCATTTTCCAACCAGAACAAACAAGACTGATATTTCACAAAAGGCAGACAAAACAATTCATTTTCCAAGTTATTATTCTTATAATTGAAATGTGGCCTCATCATTAGAAAAAAGGATACTGAATTGATAGATTTAGGCTTGTAGCAACTAGTAGTAACCACGCATATGGGATGAGGTCGATGATGTTGCCTTGGGTTTGACTGACCAGGTTTGTCACCTCCGCAAAAGGACGCATGAGCCTACAGCCATTGTGCATGAGCGTTCAGTAACGCGGCCAAAAAATATCCAGCTCCGCAGAGGCTGTCCTCTTTTTTCTGAATTAAAAAAATCGGTTCTTACTAGTTTAATCTCTGTTTTGTCCCCTATCAGGGGCCGGTGTATGGAATAGATTTTAGGAACTGGGAGATGGAAAAAGATGTTTAGTCGGTCCTCTTACTTCCAATTTGGGGTACTGCGCGTGCGCCGTACAATGTACTGTGCCACCCTATATGAGTGGTGTGTTAAGTAGTACTATTCCTATCAGTTTAATCCCTTTTACGTCCCGTATCAGGGGCCGGTGTATGGAATAGATTTTAGGAACCAGGAGATGGAAAAAGATGGTAGGTCGGTCCTCTTACTTCCAATTTGGGGCACTGCGCATGAGCCGTGCAATGTACTGTGCCATCCTATATGAGTGGTAGGCAGTGGGCACAGTACAGTCTGTGGGCCTGACACACACTGGCAGGCAACTGCAATTATATTAGAGAAAAAATTTAATGACTATTTTATCTGAAAGGTGCTGTGCCACCCTATATGAGTGGTGGGCAGTGGGCACTGTAGAGTCTGTGGGCCTGACACTCACTGGCAGTCAGCTGCAATTATATTACAGAGGAAAAATTAAATTACTTTTTTATCTGCAAGGTGCTGTGCCACCCTATATGAGTGGTGGGCAGTGGGCACAGTACAGTCTGTAGGCCTGACACTCACTGGCAGGCAACTGCAATTATATTACAGAGGAAAAATGTAATGACTTTTTTATCTGCAAGGTGCTGTGCCACCCTATATGAGTGGTGGGCAGTGGACACAGTACAGTCTGTGGGCCTGATACACACTGGCAGGCAACTGCAATTATATTACAGAGGGAAAATTAAATGACTTTTTTATCTGCAAGGTGCTGTGCCACCCTATATGAGTGGTGGGCAGTGGGCACAGTACAGTCTGTGGGCCTGACACTCACTGGCAGGCAACTGCAATTATATTACAGAGGAAAAATTGAATGACTTTTGTGGCGAAACCAACCTCTCCACTGGGTTTTGGAGGGGGAGGGTTGCCAGCCTCTTGCCTCAGGATTATGGCCCATACTAACTTTGAAGGAGAAGACAGACCGGCCACACAGCTTAAATCTGTGGAACTGTTTTGGGCAGGAAAGCCATGCTTGCGGCTGGCCAAATGTGACTTCCATGGAATTTAGAAACCCCTGCTCGGATCTGGGTGATTTTTGGATATGTTGTTCACCCAGATCAGATTGTGGGGATATGTGGGGTTTTGGGGTGTTTTCTGTGTTTTGGGAAAAATGTGTGTTTTCTGTCTGTGAGTGATTAAGTTAGCCCATTACGTTTGGTAATTGTATTTTGTGGATTGCGTCTCAGACAATGTCAGTGTGTTAGTTAATTGCGTCACAGACAATGCTCATTGTATTTTGTTGATTGCGTTACAGACAGAGGGAAGGGGAGTTTGTGTACAATTGCTGGGAAGGTTTCAATATTGTAAATGCATGTGATTGGCTAAAATATAAACTGTCACAGTCTTTTACAAGGGCCCCAGGGGGAGTGTCCCTTGCTAGGAGACCTGCATAAAAGGCTGGAAAATAACCTATTAAAGAGTTCCTGTTTTACATTCAACATAGAGCCTTGTCTCATGTGTGTGGGGATTGCTATACGCTGAAGATTTGCTATACTCCCCTGGCTATAACCCCTAGCTCTTGTAATAGCTGTCCCTGCTCCTTGTTCCTGTGGTGGTATCGGTGTCGAGCGGAGTGCTTGGAGTCCTCGGGAGGCACTGGAAGCATCCATCAATGTAGGTACCCAGTCAGGGTGCCAGGAGATCCATTACATTGGTGGCACCAGTGGGATGGCGTCCTAGTGAGAGGAGAAGAAGCTCGGAGACACCGTTCGTGGATTTACAAAATTGAGGGCAATGCTAGTATCCATACAGCGCCCCTGGCTACAGCAATATGGATGCCGTTGGTTCCTGCACAGCATTCCATGAGGAAGATCACCCGGATTACAGGGATGCCGAGCGGAAAGGCGTATGGCACCAGGCCCTGGAGGACGTGCAGCGTTGGAGGGGTGAGAGTCTTCCCAGTGAGGAGCAGAGATTACGAATGCGATTGGCGCTGCGACTTCCTCTACTGGGAGAGCAACCCTTGACGGAGTGGGTGTCAGAGCTTGAGACACTGGTGTGGCAGGAAACCTGGCTGGATGACGCTTACCAAGCACTATGGTGGGACACAGTACGACAGTCTCCATGGATGGAGGAGTACGCCAAGCCCGAGGGTAAGGAATATAATGGCCCTGGTTTATTGTGGGAGTCTTTTGAAGACATTGACTTTGGGAGCACAGAGGAGTCTAGATTTTGGGACATTACTGACTACAGGGGGGACTTGCACAATTGGCCTACAACTAGTGGGGTGATGGCAGATCTGACCTTTCTGGTCCAAAGGGAGTGGGAGCTGGAGCAAGATTATCAACAGTTGTTTCGCTCCATTCAAGCCCAGTGCAAGATACAAGACAGTTGGATACCAGGCCAAGACCTGCAGCACTACCCCTGGCAAGTCGCAGCTGAGGTATCCCCTACTTACTCACCAACTGTGGTCGTAGGGGACTTCATAGAATGGTACTGGGAGGAACCCCAGTCGGCAGGTGGAGATGGGACCGTAGTCACTCCACTGGCCCAACAGGGGGGCTGGGCAGGCGGCCCAGATCCCCAACTGCCACTGGGAGTTCAGGGAGAGGAGGTTATCGGTCCCTCATCTCTGCAACAACCAGAATCACTGGTAGTGGAGACAGTCGGTCTCACTAGACAGCGGCAGTATACTCTACAGGGAGAGGAGACAGTCGGTCTCTCTTCCCAGCGGCAGGTCGGATGCCAGGGGGAGGAGATGGTCGGTCCCTCACCCCTGCAACAACCAGCATCACTGGTAGTGGAGACAGTCGGTCTCACTACCCAGCGGCAGTATACTCTACAGAGAGAGGAGACAGTTGGTCTCTCTCCCCAGCGGCAGATGGGGTATCCAGAGGGGGGGGTAAGTGATAGCCCCTCTCCACAGCTCTCTCCCAGCCCAATACTGGGGGTAGTGGGTAAGGCTTTAAACCCCACTGACCCCTCTCCAGCAGAAGAGCTGGCATCAGAGCAGAGCGCCGCTGGCCTCTGCCCTCCCCTATCCTCTTCTCCAGAGCCGGACTTCACACAGGCTTCCCCAGCGGAAGAGCTGGCATCTGGTCACAGTGCAGTTGGCCTCTGCCCTCCCCTATCCTCTTCTCCAGAGCCAGACTTCCCACAGGCTACCCCAGCGGAAGAGCTGGCATTTGGGCAGAGCACAGTCGGCCTCTGCCCTCCCCTATCCTCTTCTCCAGAGCCGGACTTCCCACAGGCTACCCCAGTGGAAGAGCTGGCATCTGGGCAGAGCGCAGTCGGCCTCTGCCCACCAAGTACCTACAGCTCCAAGCTAGAGAACCACAAGGAAGCAAGGAGTAGCAGATGCCCACTCAACAGCTGGGGACATACAGAACAGAGTCAGGCCCCAAAATTCAACAGGTCCAGTATTGGGTTGTGGGTGGACTGCCAGACTAACTCAGGTACCGACCAGCGTGAGGTCAGGTATCTGGTTAGTCTTCCCTGGGAAGGGGAGATGTGTGGCGAAACCAACCTCTCCACTGGGTTTTGGAGGGGCCTGGTTGCCAGCCTCTTGCCCCAGGATTATGGCCCATACTAACTTTGAAGGAGAAGACAGACGGCCGCAAAGCTTAAATCTGTGGAACTGTTTTGGGCAGGAAAGCCATGCTTGCGGCCGGCCAAATGTGACTTCCATGGAATTCGGGAACCCCTGCTCGGATCTGGGTGATTTTTGGATATGTTGTTCACCCAGATCAGAGATATCCATGGATGTATACATTGTGGGGATATGTGGGGTTTTGGGGTGTTTTCTGTGTTTTGGGAAAAATGTGTGTTTTCTGTCTGTGAGTGATTAAGTTAGCCCATTACGTTTGGTAATTGTATTTTGTGGATTGCGTCTCAGACAATGCCAGTGTGTTAGTTAATTGCGTTACAGACAATGCTCATTGTATTTTGTTGATTGCGTTACAGACAGAGGGAAGGGGAGTTTGTGTACAATTGCTGGGAAGGTTTCAATATTGTAAATGCATGTGATTGGCTAAAATATAAACTGTCACAGTCTTTTACAAGGGCCCCAGGGGGAGTGTCCCTTGCTAGGAGACCTGCATAAAGGCTGGAAAATAACCCATTAAAGAGTTCCTGTTTTTACCCTTTACCAAGTTGAGGCTGGTGTTTGGGTAACTGATCGACAGCTGGGAGATTGCTATACGCTGAAGATTTGCTATACTCCCCTGGCATAACTACTAGCTCTTGTAATAGCTGTTCCTGCTCTCTGGATTAAGGAGAGGTTCACCCACTGGAGCCTGGAGCCTTGTCATAGGTCCAGGGTGGGTAGGAGACGGTGAGACCTCAAACAAGCTTCGGCAGTTTATGGGGTCTGCAGCGCTTACGGTGTCAAGTGGAGTGCTTGGAGTCCTCGGGAAGCACTAGGACCATCTATCAACGGAGGTACCCGGTCGGGGTGCCAGGAGATCCATTACAACTTTTTTATCTGCAAGGTTCTGTGCCACCCTATATGAGTGGTGGACAGTGGGCACAGTACAGTCTGTGGGCCTGACACTCACTGGCAGGCAACTGCAATTATATTACAGAGGAAAAATTAAATGACTTTTTTATCTGCAAGGGGCTGTGCCACCCTATATGAGTGGTGGGCAGTGGGCACAGTACAGTCTGTGGGCCTGACACTCACTGGCAGGCAACTGCAATTATATTACAGAGGAAAAATTAAATGACTTTTTTATCTGCAAGGTGCTGTGCCACCCTATATGAGTGGTGGGCAGTAGGCACAGTACAGTCTGTGGGCCTGACACTCACTGGCAGGCAACTGCAATTATATTACAGAAGAAAAATTAAATGAATTTTTTATCTGCAAGGTGCTGTGCCACCCTATATGAGTGGTGGGCAGTGGGCACAGTACAGTCTGTGGGCCTGACACTCACTGGCAGGCAACTGCAATTATATTACAGAGAAATAAATTAAATGACTTTTTTATCTGTAAGGTGCTGTGCCACCCGATATGAGTGGTGGGCACTGGCAGTGGGCACAGTACAGTCTGTGGGCCTGACACTCACTGGCAGGCAACTGCAATTATATTACAGAGAAAAAATGTAATGACTTTTTTATCTGCAAGGTACTGTGCCACCCGATATGAGTGGTGGGCACTGGCAGTGGGCACAGTACAGTCTGTGGGCCTGACACACACTGGCAGGCAACTGCAATTATATTACAGAGGAAAAATGGAATTACTTTTTTATCTGCAAGGTGCTGTTCCACCCTATATGAGTGGTGGGCAGTGGGCACAGTACAGTCTGTGGGCCTGACACTCACTGGCAGGCAACTGCAATTATATTACAGAGAAAAAATTAAATTACTTTTTTATCTGCAAGGTACTGTGCCACACGATATGAGTGGTGGGCACTGGCAGTGGGCATAGTACAGTCAGTTGGCCTGACACACACTGGCAGGCAACTGCAATTATATTAAAGGGTAAAAATTAAAAGACTTTTTTATCTGCAAGGTACTGTGCCACCCGATATGAGTGGTGTGCACACAGTACAGTCTGTGGCCTCTCACACACGGGCAGGCAACTGCAATATATATATATACACTGCTCAAAAAAATAAAGGGAACACTTAAACAACACAATGTAACTCCAAGTCAATCACACTTCTGTGAATCAAACTGTCCACTTAGAAAGCAACACTGAGTGACAATCAATTTCACATGCTGTTGTGCAAATGGGATAGACAACAGGGGGAAATTATAGGCAATTAGCAAGACACCCCAATAAAGGAGTGGTTCTGCAGGTGGCGATCACAGACTACTTCTCAGTTCCTATGCTTCCTGGCTGATGTTTTGGTCACTTTTGAATGCTGGCGGTGCTTTTACTCTAGTGGTAGCATGAGACGGAGTCTACAACCCACACAAGTGGCTCAGGTAGTGAAGCTTATCCAGCATGGCACATCAATGCGAGCTGTGGCAAGAAGGTTTGCTGTGCCTGTCAGCGTAGTGTCCAGAGCATGGAGGTGCTACCAGGAGACAGGCCAGTACATCAGGAGACGTGGAGGAGGCCGTAGGAGAGCAACAACCCAGCAGCAGGACCGCTACCTCCGCCTTTGTGCAAGGAGGAACAGGAGGAGCACTGCCAGAGCCCTGCAAAATGACCTCCAGCAGGCCACAAATGTGCATGTGTCTGCTCAAACGGTCAGAAACAGACTCCATGAGGGTGATCTGAGGGCCCGACGTCCACAGGTGGGGGTTGTGCTTACAGCCCAACACCGTGCAGGACGTTTGGCATTTGCCAGAGAACACCAAGATTGGCAAATTCGCCACTGGAGCCCTGTGCTCTTCACAGATGAAAGCAGGTTCACACTGAGCACATGTGACAGACGTGACAGAGTCTGGAGACGCCGTGGAGAACGTTCTGCTGCCTGCAACATCCTCCAGCATGACCGGTTTGGCATTGGGTCAGTAATGGTGTGGGGTGGCATTTCTTTGGAGGGCCGCACAGCCCTCCATGTGCTCGCCAGAGGTAGCCTGACTGCCATTAGGTACCGAGATGAGATCCTCAGACCCCTAGTGAGACCATATGCTGGTGCGGTTGGCCCTGGGTTCCTCCTAATGCAAGACAATGCTAGACCTCATATGGCTGGAGTGTGTCAGCAGTTCCTGCAAGACGAAGGCATTGATGCTATGGACTGTCCCGCCCGTTCCCCAGACCTGAATCCAATTGAGCACATCTGGGACATCATGTCTCGCTCTATCCACCAACGTCACGTTGCACCACAGACTGTTTAGGAGTTGGCAGATGCTTTAGTCCAGGTCTGGGAGGAGATCCCTCAGGAGACCGCCCGCCACCTCATCAGGAGCATGCACAGGCGTTGTAGGGAGGTCATACAGGCACGTGGAGGCCACACACACTACTGATCCTCATTTTGACTTGTTTTAAGGACATTACATCAAAGTTGGATCAGCCTGTAGTGTGTTTTTCCACTTTAATTTTGAGTGTGACTCCAAATCCAGACCTCCATGGGTTGAAAAATTTGATTTCCATTTTTAAATTTTTGTGTGATTTTGTTGTCAGCACATTCAACTATGTAAAGAACAAAGTATTTCAGAAGAATATTTAATTAATTCAGATCTAGGATGTGTTATTTTTGTGTTCCTTTTATTTTTTTGAGCAGTGTATATATATATATATATATATATATATAGAAAAAATAAAATAAAAGCAGACTGATGTACCAGCCCTAAAAAGGGCTTTTTGGGGTGCTGTCAGGATGCTGTTCTTACAGCAGATGAGTCTTTGAGGACTGGAGTGGACACAGAACACAGCTAACGATTTCCCTATTAATTCAGCAGCAGCAGCACTCTCCCTGCTCTAACTAACACCGCAGCTTCAGAATGAATCTAAGATGGATGCTGTCCTTGCTTTTTGATAGGAGGTGGGAGGCTCTGGGAGGGAGGTTATGCTGATTGGCTGGAATGTGTCTGCTGACTGTGAGGTACAGGGTCAAAGTTTGCCCAATGATGACGTATAGGGGGCGGACCGTACATCGCATATGTTCGCCCACCGCGGCGAACGCAAACAAGCGATGTTCGCCGGGAACTGTTCACCAGCGAATAGTTCGGGACATCTCTAAGGACAAGCTCCGTCCCTAGTAATAGAGACTTGGAAGATGGCTGAGAGGAAGTGGGGGAGTCAGAGCTAGCAGAGATTATGAGCCTAATAAAACAACTGCTTCTATGCTGCTTCTGAACATCACAGGATCTTGCTTTTCAGTAAGTGTGATTTATCCCTCCTTATCAGCTTTTTGAGCCCCCTAGAAGAAAACAAACATAGTAGGAAGTAAGGGAAGGGAGGTCACTGCATACAGTACTGGCAGAAGTAAAACCTCCACTGCTTGTGAGAGAAATGTATCGAGCTATGCAGCTGAAACAGGAAATAATATGGCTGAGAGAGACTTTAGGGAAGCCAGAACATATCTGATCCTTCACCTTTCTCTCAGTCTTCTATAAAGTGTTTTATCCTAGATTCATTTATTGTATGATTGTAGCAGTTTTTGCTTGCAGGCAAATGGAAGGTAACTATAGGCTGATTTAAAGAGGCTGTTCCATTAAAACATTTAATATTTTTAAAACTAGCACCTGGATCTGAATACTTTTGTAATTAAATGTCATAAAAAATTTAGCATAGCCTCTGAGTTATCGGGGCCACCTACTGTTGGTTCTTTTCCTTATGCTCAGTTCCATTTTTTTATTGCCACCAGCCATCTGCTGTTAGAAGTTATGACCTTATAAAGTGGTGCGTTCACACAACCATATTTTCAGTCCACGTCCGTTCTTTCTTTTTTGCATATCGCAGGCAGACCCATTCCTTTCTATGGGGTAAAAAAAAAAGTAGACAGAAGACATATGTCATCCATGCGTACAGAAGACAGAAGACATATGTCATCCATGCGGCTAAACCACAAATTATAGAACATGTCCTATTCTTGTCTATTTTGCAGACAAGAATAAGCATTTTTTCAATGGAGCCCACAAAGAGTGCGGGATGCACATGGACCGCATCCGTATTTTGCAGATCCATGATATGAGGACCACAGAACGGATATGGTTGTTTCAATGCAGCCTTACAGGGAGAAAACTGCAGAAGAAAGGACACATTCCCGAGAAAAGACACATTCCCTGAAATAAATCTATTAGAGAATTATAGCAATGAATGGAGAAATCGCTGGATCCATGTGACATTATCAGACCTGGTTCTATCTTGGTTACAAAGAGGGTGTTGTGTACTATATGATGTCTGAATTTCATTTTTTACATTACTCATTGAATAACCCATTTCAGGTAAAGAAGATATATTGCTTTATTTTAGAGTATGGGTACTTTCATACTAGCGTTATTCTATTCCGGTATTGAAATCCGGTAAAGGATCTCAATACCGGGAAAAAACACATCAGTTTTGTCCTAATGCATTCTGAATGGAAAGCAATCCGTTCAGTATGCATCAGGATGTCTTCCGTTCCGTCCCTTGTATGGTATTTGACCGGACCAAATACCGCAGCATGCTGCAGTATTTTTTCCGGCCCAAATCCCAGAACAATACCGTACTTTCCGGCATTAATTTCTATAGAGATGTATTAATGCCGGATCCAGTACCAAGTGTTCCAGAAAATGTTTCATCGCCGGATACGGTTTTCCGGCCTGCGCAAGCATCATGACATAGGAGGAGCTATTTTTGCTTTTGATCTTTAAATACCGGATCCGTTATTCCGGATGATACCAGATGAGACGGATCTGGTATATGACGGTTTGCCGGAACTGCCTGACGGATCCGAACAATGCTAGTGTGAAAATACCCTAAATTTATAAAGCCTGAATGCATTCAGGATTTAAAGTTGGATTATATAAAATGCCAAAATGAAGTATAATAGTTACAGTTTACCTCTCATCCTCTGTCAGTAATTGTACAATATAAGATAATGTTTTTAGTACATTTTGGACTTACATAAACATAAATCCTTTTCTAGACATGCATGAGAATTTCTTGTGATAATGTTCTCCAAATTCCACTGAAGCAACATGATTACTTAGATATTATTTTCTAAGTGGATATTAATGCATTAAGGAGTCCTTCTATCAAATCCAATTATAGAGATCTTAAACACTTGATATGATTTATATTAAACGCTGCTATTTGAATGCAGGAAATACACACAGTTCTGCACAACACCCAGTGTTCTTGTCAGTGGCGCAGAAAATTAGAATGTTTCGATGTCACAATAATTTTTATTTTTTTTATCTATTATAAAAGTTTATACAAATACCTTATTTTGGAGGAAAAAGTGCATCTTATAGGGAGAAAACTAATGAGCGCTTCAATTATGAAAGCCCTCATTAATACCAGAGAATCGGGAAGCGGTGAATGCACTCCCCTGGCACTGTACTCACCGCTTCCTGGTACTGTGCTGTGGCTGTGCGCGTTGGGTCACAGCGCAGCTGATAGCAGGAAGGAGAAGAAGAGCACTGGGGGGGGGGCGAGGAGTGGTGGCGTCCAGAGCAGGAGAAGAAAATGGATTTTTACATTTTATATGATCTGAGGCTGGGGGTCTGTACTGCAGCTGGAGCTGCTTTGAGGCTGAGGGTCTGTAGTGAGGCTGGGGCTGCTCTGAGGTATGGGGGGCTGATCCGAGGTCTGAATGAGAGGTCTTATTTATATTGGAGGTCATTCACATTGGGGTCTGAGCTGAGGTCTGATTGTGGGTCTGATCTGAGGTCTTATCTGGGCGTGGCTTATCGGGACCTATAAGTTGATTTTTAACTTCATTTTTTCAATCTCAGTCGGCTGAGGATTGGGAGGGGGCGTGACCAAACCAGATTGGGGCGTGTCCTTTTGAACATCTCACTTTAAGACAGCAGCACTGTGCTGCCTGAGTGTAAGATGCAGGGAGAAAGTCACCCTCCCTCCCACCCCTGCAGCTGACAGAAGTTGATTTTTACCTTCATTTTTTTCAATCCCTGTCGGCTAAGGAGTGGGAGGTGGCGTTGCCTAACCAGATCTGGGTGTGGCTTATCCGGACCTATAAGTTGATTTTTAACTTCATTTTTTCAATCTCAGTCGGCTGAGGAGTGGGAGGGGGCGTGATGTAACCGGATCGGAGGCATGTCCTTTTGAACAGCTCACTCTAAGAAAGCAGCACTGTGCTGTCTGAGTGTAAGATGCAGGGAGAAAGTCACCCTCCCTCCCACCCCTGCAGCTTACAGAAGTAGATTTTTACCTTCATTTTTTCAATCCCCGTGGGCTCAGGAGTGGGGGGGCGTGGCCTAACCAGATCAGGGGCATGGCTTAGCGGGACCTGGGGGTGCAGTTTTAAATTTTTTTGAGGGTGGACACATTGTGGCAGGGGGCGTGTCTGGGCTCCTTCCTGCAAGAGTGACGCCCCTCTGGGCACCTTACTGGCTCTTTTGCATAGCAAATAAACTGGATTTTCAGAGGATAAAAACATCTATTGCTGGAACAAAGGCACATCTTGAAATAAGCTACTAAGTGCTATTAGGCCATGGCTTTACTTCAATAGCGATTATCCTTGTATCAAATTTCCTTTAAATCTCTCTTACAGCAGTGAAGATAAATGGCTGGGTTGCTATGGAAACCTGGAGTAGAACTGTGTATGTGGAGACTAAGGGCCTGCAAGCTTCTATTGGCTGATAAGGGTCATGTGACCAAGCTTCTATTGGTTAATGCATTTTTTGGGAATATCTCAGGAACGGTATGTCCTAGAGAGCTGAGACCTGGTCTAAAACCTTCCCGGACACCTGATGTACCTGTGTGCCAAATTTCGTGATTGTAAATGTGACGGTGAGGATTCCTTTAGCAGACATACACATACACATACACTTAGCTTTATATATTGGATTTGATTCAAAACCTATTTGGGCCTCAATAATAACTTTCTCTAGTGGGCCCAAGAAACACCATTTCGACACTGTACACCATTTAAGATTTCATCTTCTGCAAGAAGGACAAATAGATTTGTTTTGCTAATATTTTATTGATATTTTATGCACTCTTCCTAATTGTGTACTTAAATGAGTGTATCCTTTACTTTCTTTGTAGTTAAGGGCTCCAATTTCTCCTATTGAAAATTCAACACAAAGCAACAACTTTGACAGACAAATCACAACCACTGAATGGCCGCGCATACACACATTTCACATAAATATCTTGTGACAGCTCATCAACAAAACATTTTCAAAGCTTGTCATTTTGCACCATACATGTTGTTACAAGCTGAGCTAATAGGAAAGGTAAATAAGGAAATATATTTATCTACCTTCTTATTTCCTGTAGGAACAAATTGTAAAATCTGTCAGCCAATTCTGCCAAAGTCGGTGGGTTTGGTTGACTTTATCTTATGTGTATAATCAGCTTGACTTTTTCACTTCTACATCACAGTGCTGAATGTGATGGTAAGCAATCTACACTGAACAAAAATATAAATGCAACACTTTTGGTTTTGTTCCCATTTTGCATAAGCTGAGCTCAAAGATCTGAAACATTTTCTACGTACACAAACCAACCCTCTGTGTGTCAGTCTGAGGAGAGACGACTTGGAAACAGAGGTCTAGTGAGGCTCTGGGTGGTCTCAGCCAGTAGGGCTAAGGGACCACAAGGCTGTGTAGCAGGATCTCTTCTCTGTCTGGACTTGTGTTCTGTGAGCGGATCTGCTAAGGGTTGAAGCTTTAGACCCTGTCTATAAGCTGTGTTTAGAGGTTAGTCAGGGAAACAAACTTTGTATTAGTTAGAGCCCAGACAGGCAAGAGTTTATTTCAGTCTTCTATGGTTGTGCTGGTGCTAAAATAGATGATTATTTGGACTTTAAATCCGCTGTCTGACAAGACGTCTGTGATTGCGACCCCCTGAGAGAAAGCAATCCCTTACAATATCTAGTAGAGATGAGTTGGGGTGGTGGGGGGGAGAGGAAATAATCTCATTGTGGAGAGTACCTCAATCGGCATGAGAAGACTTGTAGGCCGTACATGCTCCCCAGGAATTCTGGGAAGAAAGGGATGCAAATGAGCTCTTATCAAGCTGATGGCGTCTGGTAGCTGATGGCGCCTCATTTGCATACCTTCTACTGTAGAGATAAGTAAATTACACAAAATTCTACCTGAACTAAGGGTGCTCCAATTGGCCTAAAAATGTTTGTATGTCACTCTGAGGTCTCCTACAACTCATGTTTTTCCTATAGTCTCTCGCTTTTACATTTTTTTTTCTTTCTCTTATTCATTTAGAATCAATTCTCTCATCTTTGTGTTTGAGTTATGTCCACATAGAATGCACATTTAGCCGACGAACCTGTCACAGAATCTGCATGTGTGCATCTTTTGTCACAGATTTTGTTGCAGATTTGCATCGCAATGGGTAAAAACTGTGGTGGAAATCCACAGAAAGAATTGACATGCTGCAGACTTAAAATCCTTAAAATCCACACTGAAGCCCATTTTTGACATTAAATTTGTGGCATTCACACATATGTTTATACAGTATATTTACATGAATACAGCCTAAACTGCACAGGAACTAAAGCAATGGCCAGACTAAGGGGGGGGCGGGGCCCCCTTTAGGGGAGGCCCCCATGACGGGGGTTTGGGTTTAGTGAGCCTGGATTTATCAGGCTGGGGTGGAGTGAGAGGGGAGGGGGGGCTATAGGTAGGGAGAAGGATAGGGCAGTTTGAGTAAGGGGGGAGGAGTTAAGGGGTTAAATAGGCAGGGAGGAAGATGGCAGGGCGCCATTTTAGGTGAAAAGAAAAGCTCCCACCCACCCTTCCCTTTTTGTTTTCTGGTTGGGGGAGGGGTTCGTTGGGGAGTGATCATGTCACGGCGGCTTGTGGCGGTGGGGGGTGGTCTTTGGAGTTGGTCACGGTGGAATCTGAGGACAATTGGGGGGGCCCCACGGTTGGGGCTGGACTCCCAGGTGGACCAAGTGGTTGTGGTGAATCGAGGGGGGGTCATTCAGTGGTGCCTTTGAGCTGGGGGTTACGGCTGGAGGCAAGAATGGCTCACCCTGGTTCGACAGCTCGATGTTTTGGGGCTTCAAGGACCTCCCCCCATTGGGGATTATCAGTATTATGCTATGGTTATTTTATAATTGTTATTTAATAAACGGCTGCTGTGGCCATTCCATTTTCAATTGGTGGTCCGAGTCTTATTGGAATCGGGGAATGGTGGCGAGAAGGTGTAATGGTGGGGAATGGGAATTCAAAGGCGTGTATTAAGGTAAGTGGAGGAGGCGAACGAGGCATAACCAATACCCCCGTCATGCACACAGCACAGATATGCTGCAGATTTGCACGCAAAAATGCACAAATTCCCCTTGTTAAATTCCACTTGTTTAAATTTAACTTGTTACATTGTGAATGTAGGGCATGTAAAAAGACTGGTATGAGAAATGGGATAGTGACCATAGATACTGTTGGAGAAAGCCCACATGGGAAAATAAAAGACCATATAACTTGTTTCATGAAAGGAATTATTTACCTTGTAAAATGCCCCTGCAGCAAAATATATATCAGACATTCAAAAAGATGGCTATGGAAAAGGTGGGGGGAACAAAGACACCATCTTTTGTTGTACTGAGAGGGTCAACACTAATTGGGGGGATTACTTTAAATATGGCAGAGATGGATTTTTTACTCTGAACTCTATGGCCTAAAACTGAAAGCTGAATTTTATATATAGATATACAGTACAGACCAAAAGTTTGGACACACCTTCTCATTCAAAGAGTTTTCTTTATTTTCATGACTATGAAGGCATCAAAACTATGAATTAACACATGCGGAATCATATACATAACAAACAAGTGTGAAACAACTGATAATATGTCATATTCTAGGTTCTTCAAAGTAGCCACCTTTTGCTTTGATTACTGCTTTGCACACTCTTGGCATTCTCTTGATGAGCTTCAAGAGGTAGTCCCCTGAAATGGTCTTCCAACAGTCTTGAAGGAGTTCCCAGAGATGCTTAGCACTTGTTGGCCCTTTTGTCTTCACTCTGCGGTCCAGCTCACCCCAAACCATCTCGATTGGGTTCAGGTCCGGTGACTTTGGAGGCCAGGTCATCTGGCACAGCACCCCATCACTCTCCTTAATGGTCAAATAGCCCTTACTTTCAAAGTTTTCCCAATTTTTCGGCTGACTGACTGACCTTCATTTCTTAAAGTAATGATGGCCACTCGTTTTTCTTTACTTAGCTACTTTTTTCTTGCCATAATACAAATTCTAACAGTCTATTCAGTAGGACTATCAGCTGTGTATCCACCTGACTTCTCCTCAACGCAACTGATGGTCCCAACCCCATTTATAAGGCAAGAAATCCCACTTATTAAACCTGACAGGGCACACCTGTGAAGTGAAAACCATTTCAGGGGACTACCTCTTGAAGCTCATCAAGAGAATGCCAAGAGTGTGCAAAGCAGTAATCAAAGCAAAAGGTGGCTACTTTGAAGAACCTAGAATATGACATATTTTCAGTTGTTTCACACTTGTTTGTTATGTATATAATTCCACATGTGTTAATTCATATTTTTGATGCCTTCAGTGTGAATCTACAATTTTCATAGTCATGAAAATAAAGAAAACTCTTTGAATGAGAAGGTGTGTCCAAACTTTTGGTCTGTACTGTATATATTAGAATTATTTGCCTTCTAAATCAGGGGTGTAGAATGGTATTTTTGTAGTTGAAAGACATTATTTTAAGGTAGAGTGATATTAACTTGAAGAAAAGAATGACATATAATTTTATCAGCACAAAAGAAAGCTGGGTAGTTAGTAAATCAAACACGGACAATGACTTTAGAATAATCTCATTAGTGCTAGTGTTGATCACGAATATTCGAATTGCTAATTTTAATCGCGAATATCGGCACTTCAAGAATTCGCAAATATTTAGAATATCGCAAAATATATTCGTAATTGCGAATATTAGATTTTTTTTAAATACCAGTTCATGCAAATTTTTATGCAAATTCTTTAGCCGAATTTTATGCGAATTTTCACAATCAAGAAAATAATGCTTAGAGATCATGAATTCGCGAAATTCTCGAATATATGGCAAATATTCGCCCAAATATTCGTGAAATATCGCGAATTCGAATATTGCCCCTGCCGCTCATCACTAATTAGTGCATCAATTTTTAATTTAGCAACTTATAGTAGGTGAATATAAACGGTATACAGTAGGTGTATATAAACCCCTGTAATGAAATCAATGGAGTCATTTGGTTGGTATTGCAGCCTGGTGCCTTCTGAAGGCTCCCAGACCTGCCATAGTAAAGTTTTCCCACAGAGTGCAACAGTAAACTATTGCAGTATATGGTATATATAATCAAATGATCACACATTGAAGTGTCCTAGGAAAGTAAAAATAAAAGGTAAAAAAAGGTAAAGTGTTTGTAAAAATATATAAAAAAATTATTTTATAGTCTAGTTAACACATATTTCTATTTAGTTTTTTCAAGTTACTCCTTTCCCCATTTTACAAATAAAAATAAGTAAACAATAAGAAAAAAATAAAGATTATTGGTATCACTGTGTCTGAAAATACCCAAACTATTAAAATATAAGTATTTATCTCATATGGTAAAAAAAAAATGGCCAAATTACTGTTTTTCTGGTCCCTTTGCCTTCCAAAAATATTTATATTAAATGATTAAAAATTCATACAGCTCTAGATTGGTATAAATAAAAACTAAATATCACAAAAAATTAGTCCATACACATCTCTGTATATGGAAATATACAAAATATTAAAAAGTTGTGGATTTCAGAATATGGCAATTTAAAGATTTTTTTTCAAATATTTAATTTTTTTAAGTGTTAAAACATAAGAAAAATTATTTAAAAAAATTGGTATCACTGTAATCATACTGACACAGATAATGAAACTAATAGAGTGCATTTTAGAAAGCCTTCAGACCCTTTCAATATTTTCACATTTTGTTATGTTGCCACTTTAAATTAAAAAAAGTTGACATTTTTAACCATCATTCTGCACTCAATATCCGATAATGAGAAAGTGAAAGCAGAATTTTCAAAATCTTTTTGAAGTTATTGAAAAGGAAAAACTAAAATTTTGCATTGACATAGGTATTCAGACCCTTTACTCAGGACTTAGCTGAAGCACCTTTGGCAATAATTTCAGCCTCCAGTCTTCTTGGATAAGATGCCACAATATTTACACAACTGCATATGGGAATTTTCTGCCATCTTATCTACATTCCCCCAAGCTTTGTTAGGTTGGACGGGGACTGCTGGTTGACAGCCATTTTCAGGTCTTTCCAGAGATGTTCAATTGGGTTCAAGCCAGGGCTCTGGTTCGGCCGCTCAAGGGCATTCACAGAGTTGTCCCTAAGCCACTCTTGTGTTGTCTCGGCTGTTTGCTTAGGGTAATTGTCTTGTTAAAAAGGAAAACCTTCAGCCCAGTCTGAGGTCCAAAGTTTTCAGCTTTCCTTCAACTCTAACCAGTCTCCATGTCCCAGCCACTGAAAAATACCCAAATGGCAGGAGGCTGCCGCCACCATGCTTTACTTCAGGGATAGTATCAGGCAGTGTCTAGTTTCCTCCAAATATGACAATTTAGAATTGAGGCCAAAAAGTTTAATCTTGGTTTCACTAAATCAGAGAATCGTGTTTCTTACAGTCTTTAGGGGCTTTTTTGCAAACTTGCATGCATCTTTCACTGAGTAGAGTTTTCTTTCTGGCTGCTCTATTATAAAGCCCAGATTGGTGGAATGCTGCAGTAATGGTTAACCTTTGGAAGTTTTTCTCATCTGCACACAGGATCTTTTGAGCTCAGCCAGAGTGACCATTGGGTTATTGATCAGCTCTCTTACCAATGTTCTTTTCCTCCGATTACTTAGTTTGGTGGGGCGGCCAGCTCAAACCTCTTCCAGTTAACAATTATGGAGGCCACTGTGCTCTTGGGAACTTTCAGTACAAAAGACATGTTTTTTTGTACCCTTCTCCAGATCTACTGTATGCCACCACACAATCCTGTCTAGGAGCTCTACAGGCAGTATTTTTTATCTCCTTATGGCTTGGTTTTTGCTCTGATATGCATTCTCAGCTGTGAGACCTTATATAGACAGGGTTGTGTCTTCCCAAATCTTGTCCAATAAACTGAATTTACCACAGGTGGACTTCACCATCTCAAAGATGATAAATAGAAATGGGGGGCCCCAGAACAATTTTGCGGAACGGGTGCAGACCCATTAATTTTCAATGGGGCCGGAACGGATGAGGACAGCACAATATGTGCTGTCCACATCCGCATTTCCAGATCCGCACTTTCGGATCCGCAATTCCGTTCCCGAACAAAATAGAACATGTCCTATTCTTGTCTGCAACTGCGGACAAAAAAGGCATTTTTTTATTATAGTGCCGGCGATGTGCCGTCTGCAAAATGCGGAACGCACATTGCCGGTGTCCGTGTTTTGCGGGTCATTTTCCTCCTGCACAGCAAAGAAGAAGAAAGAAGAGCATTAAGGTGGATTAAGGTGAGTTAAATTATTATTATATTTTTTTTTAACTCCTCCAGCCCTATTTTAGTAAGCATTCTGTATTAAGAATGCTATTATTTTCCCTTATAACCATGTTATAAGGGAAAATAATAATTATCGGGTCCCCATCCCGATCATCTCCTAGCAACCATGCGTGAAAATTGCACCACATCCGCACTTGCTTGCGGATGCTTGCGATTTTAACGCAGTCCAATTCATTTCTATGGGGCCTGCGTTGCGTGAAAAACGCACAAAGTAGAGCATGCTGCTATGCGTGAAAATCACTGCTCATATGCACAGCCCCATAGAAGTGAATGGGTCCGGATTCAGTGCGGATGCAATGCGTTCACCTCACGCATTGCACCTGCACGGAATTCTCGCCCGTGTGAAAGAGGCCTAAGAGGGGTTGAATGCAAATTGATGGTACGAAACTTGATGTTTTTGTATTTTAGCACAAGGCCTCAACATAACCAAATGTGAAAAAAGGTTAGAGGGTCTGAAGACTTTCCGAATGCACTGTATTTCAGGTTTACTGCACAGGAAATGCTGTAAACATGAAATCCATAAAACAATGGCAAAACAGTTTTTCCAGTTTAAGCCCATTTAGAATTTTTCCAGATTCCCACTACACTGTTTGGAATTTTAAGTGGTACCATTAAAAAGTACATAAAAATCCACCCCTGATTTGGACATAAAACTCCAAATGTCCTGCCTTCCTGCACTTAGCAGTCCAGATAAATGACAAAAATCTCCTGCTTACAGTAGCCACAAGGTGGAGCTCACTTTAAAGGGATTTTTGCTGCATCCAATTCAATAAATGATTACCCCTGGTGACAGCAAAAATAATTTTATCACTTAACTTTATATTCTCTACTGACAGAGAGACGTTTCTGATTAGGAATCCCACTTAAAGGGCACCCTGATGATTGCAGTATACTTATTTTCTATAACATCTATATATAAAAAGAAGGACGGATATACGGATGTGGTAGAGTTAACACTCATGATTTATGAGTGTTTATTAGTGTTATCTAAACTAAATGTGTTAAGCAAACACCTTCAATTGCTTTTCAATGGCTTTTGTCTCAAGATAACGCGATGAGTTAAGAAATTTGAGTTAAGAGCTTGAGTGCTAACCCTGCTACATCTGTATGTGTGAATGTATGTATGTTCCGCGATCATTTCAAAAACGCAAATATCGATTTCAACTAAACTGGAAAGAAATCTTAACACCAAAAAGAATGAATGTCCCCCCAGTAATAAAGAACAATCAAATACCAAAAATCAATATCTTTATTGAATTATGCAAATCGTGAACATATAAAAACAGTCACAACAGCGGCATACATGTGCAAGCAAAGAGGGTACATTGGTACTGCAGTAAATGGTTATATACACTGCTCAAAAAAATAAAGTGAACACAAAAATAACACATCCTAGATCTGAATTAATTAAATATTCTTCTGAAATACTTTGTTCTTTACATAGTTGAATAAGCTGACAACAAAATCACACAAAAATTTAAAAATGTCACACTCAAAATGAAAGTGGAAAAACACACTGCTGGCTGATCCAACTTTGATGTAATGTCCTTAAAACAAGTCAAAATGAGGCTCAGTAGTGTGTGTGGCCTCCATGTGCCTGTATGACCTCCCTACAACGCCTGTGCATGCTCCTGATGAGGTGGCGAAAGGTCTCTTGAGGAATCTCCTCCCAGACCTGGACTAAAGCATCTGCCAACTCCTGGACAGTCTGTGGTGCAACGTGACGTTGGTGGATAGAGCGAGACATGATGTCCCAGATGTGCTCAATTGGATTCAGGTCTGGGGAACGGGCGGATCAGTCCATAGCATCAATGCCTTCGTCTTGCAGGAACTGCTGACACACTCCAGCCACATGAGGTCTAGCATTTTCATGCATTAGGAGGAACCCAGGGCCAACCACACCAGCATATGGTCTCACAAGGGGTCTGAGGATCTCATCTCGATACCTAATGGCAGTCAGGCTACCTCTGGCGAGCACATGGAGGGCTGTGCGGCCCTCCAAAGAAATGCCACCCCACACCATTACTGACCCAATGCCAAACCGGTCATGCTGGAGGATGTTGCAGGCAGCAGAACGTTCTCCACGGCGTCTCCAGACTGTCACGTCTGTCACATGTGCTCAGTGTGAACCTGCTTTCATCTGTGAAGAGCACAGGGCGCCAGTGGCGAATTTGCCAATCTTGGTGTTCTCTGGCAAATGCCAAACGTCCTGCACGGTGTTGGGCTGTAAGCAGAACCCCCACCTGTGGATGTCGGGCCCTCATACCACCCTCATGGAGGATGTTTCTGACCGTTTGAGCAGACACATGCACATTTGTGGCCTGCTGGAGGTCATTTTGCAGGGCTCTGGCAGTGCTTCTCCTGTTCCTCCTTGCACAAAGGCGGAGGTAGCGGTCCTGCTGCTGGGTTGTTGCCCTCTTACGGCCTCCTCCATGTCTCCTGATGTACTGGCCTGTCTCCTGGTAGCGCCTCCATGCTCTGGACACTACGCTGACAGACACAGCAAAACTTCTTGCCACAGCTCGCATTGATGTGCCATCCTGGATAAGCTGCACTTGTGTGGGTTGTAGACTCTGTCTCATGCTACCACTAGAGTGAAATCACCGCCAGCATTCAAAAGTGACCAAAACATCAGCCAGGAAGCATAGGAACTGAGAAGTGGTCTGTGGTCACCACCTGCAGAACCACTCCTTTATTGGGGGTGTCTTGCTAATTGCCTATAATTTCCACCTGTTGTCTATCCCATTTGCACAACAGCATGTGAAATTGATTGTCACTCAGTGTTGCTTCCTAAGTGGACAGTTTGATTTCACAGAAGTGTGATTGACTTGGAGTTACATTGTGTTGTTTAAGTGTTCCCTTTATTTTTTTGAGCAGTGTATATTCAATCAGCTACATCCATCTCAATATAGCGTCCCAGTCTATCTCAGGGTCACAAAATTTGTACAAAAATACGTCTAAAGTGCATAGTGCAAGTTGAAATACATTTTCCAAAAAAGAGAATAGAACAAAAACTAAACAAACATATCGAATTACATCACATACTAACAAGCCAGAATATTACCCGTAATAATCAAAAGCATACAGACCAAAGTGCCTCCAATCCCGACGTACGTTTCACTATACAGCTTTCTCAAGGGATATCATACTACTGATTCCTGTTCCTATTTACCCTGTTAATAACATCTAATAAAAAATAAATAAATAAATTAAGAAATCTTGTGGGGGTCACAGCTCTCTAGGACATACTGTTCCTGAGATAATCCCCGAAAAATGACCTACATAAGCCAACACAAGCCTGCAAGTCTTTCCCATCATATCCCAACTGCCATACACATGGTTACATGTCCCTTATCAGCCAATAGAAGCTCGCAGGCCCTTAGTCTCCACATACACATAGTTTTGCTCCAGGTTTCCATAATAACCCAGCTATTTTTCTTCACTGCTGTAGGTCAGCTTTAGGCTAGGGCTACATAAGTCACATGACACATAGGGCACAACTACACTGCTACATGTGTCGCGCGACAATTTTTATAACGATAGTCTATGGTGTTGCACTGCGACATGTGACATGCTGAGAATGCGACGTGACAGTCGCGGAAAAAAACATCTTGAATGGATTTTTTTGCAACTGTCGTGTCGCAGTTGCAGCATGTCACATGTCGCAGTGCAACACCATAGACTATCATTATAAAAATTGTTGAGACAAAATGTCGCGTGACACATGTCGTCATGTAGCCCTAGCATTAAAGAGCAGTGCGCTGTGGAGGTCACTGTTAAAGGGGCGTTCACTGTGGATGTTGCTGTTAAGGGGGCAGGCCGCTGTAGAGGTCTCTGTTAAAGAGACGGACACTGTGGAGGTCACTTTTAAGGGGGCAGGGACCACTAATAAAGGGGCAACTGCTGTGGAGGTCACTGTTAAGGCAGCAGGGTACTGTGAGGTCACTGTTAAGGCAGCGGGGTACTGTGGAGGTCACTGTTAAGGGGGCATGCCCCTGAGTAGGTCACTGTCAAGGGAGTGGGGTGCTGTGAAACTCACTGTTAAAGGGGCGGGCTGCTGTGAAGGTCAAAGTTAAGGGGATGGGCTGCTGTGGAAGGTCCCATTTTAAAGTGGCAGGGCACTGTGGAGTTCACTGTTAAAGGGGTGGGGTGCTGTAGAGGTTACTGTTATGGGGGATACTGTCGATATGTTTTGACGACACACACAAACCTTAAATGAAATAGATGAAATATACCCGTACGAAACGGGTCCTTCTGCTAGTAAAAAATAAAACAAAAATAAACATTTTATGTATAATATGAGAAGAAATTTGATATTTTGGCAGCCATTTAATTAATTGAGAAAATAGTATTTGAATATTACAAGCTAGAGTATAGTGGTCCTGGACTCGAGTAAATGCATTGAATACCTTTCTCAGCTGCTGCATGCCTGGGCGCCCCTTAAATAGTACTATACACTAGCTAATAACTCTAATGTTTCCATGAGAATCTTTGCAAATTCAGTTTAATATAACAATACTTTAAAATGAAATCATATACAGTTTGAATAATCCCCTGAAACCTATTCCCTCTTACCTGCAGAAGTGTTATAGAAATTTACCCATTAATGCGTTTAACAGAGTGGCCCGTTTTTATTACTCGTTTTTCAGTTGTAAGGAAATGATAAATGATCTCTAATGTGTTACAGGAATATTTTTTCACTTATGTGCAAGAATCAATGCAAAACATATTTATAAACAGGAGTGCAGCTGCCACGTGCCTATAGGACAGTAACTCGATAATTATCTGGTCCAAGGTTCCTATGCATATGTTCTTACATTATGGATAATACTTATATTCCCATCATTCCCTTTGATTATTACTGTGAGCCACAGGAGTTAATCCGTACTAGCCCTGAATAATGTAACAGATAATATAAATCAATGTTAGGTAACACCAGAGTTTATTAATAATTCAAAGCATGTTTAAATGAACTGTGAATTTATAGATATCAAAGGGCTACTTAAAGGCTAGTTTGTCAAGGTATGTTGGTCACAAAAATAAATGCATGGAGTGTAACAAGGGCAACATTTCTATTACAATGCTCATTATTTATTATAGTAAAGTCACAGAGTTGGTTTCAGCAATTTCATTAATTGAATTGTGATTAATGATCTACAAAGGACAAGTTTAGTGCTATGATAATCAACGGCATAGGGAAATCACTTTTATATGCCGTAAATACATATATACTGTACATAGATATATACATTTACATTGACACTAAGAAAGGTGTAGGGTAAAAAATATACCTAAACCTCTCAAATGTATGTAAACTATTGCCAGAAGCCTGACTAATAAAACTGGGAAACTGGAATTAGTGATGTGTGAGGAGGACTATGACATAGTGGGAATAACTGAGACATGGCTGGATGATAACTATGACTGGGCGGTTAATGTACAGGGTTACAGTCTGTTTAGAAAAGATCGCCAAAACCGGAGAGGGGGAGGGGTTTGCCTTTATGTAAAGTCCTGTCTAAAGCCCACAGTCCGAGAAGATATAAGTGAGGGACATGAACATGTGGAGTCACTGTGGGTAAAAATACATGGAGGCAAAAACAATAATAAATTATTAATAGGAGTTTATTATAAACCACCTTATATACCAGAGTCCACAGAAAATCTACTACTAAACGAGAGAAACGAGGCGGCAAATCATAATGAGGTGGTTATTATGGGGGACTTCAACTACCCAGATATAGAACTGAATCCTGTAAAATCTCAGGTTCTTGGCAATAACCAAAGACAATTACCTTTTCCAACTGGTTCAGGACCCGACTAGAGGGACGGCCATACTAGACTTAGTATTAACGAATAGACCTGACAGAACAACAGATGTGCAGGTTGGGGGACACCTGGGAAATAGTGACCATAAAGTAATAACCTTCCAATTATCATTCAAAAGAGAGTTTCTACAGGGAGGAACAAAAATACCAAACTTCAAAAAAGCTAAATTTAGCCAACTAGGAGAGGCCATAGGCCTAACTAACTGGGACAAAGTCCTCAAAAATAAAAAATACTGCCACAAAATGGGATATTTTTAAAAGCATCCTAAAATCTAATTGCGTGAGGTACATACCTTATGGGAATAAAAGGTTAAGGAACAAGAAGAAACCAATGTGGATAAATAGAACTGTAAAGAAGGCAATAAATTACAAAAAGAAAGCATTTAAATCACTAAAACAGGAGGGTAGTGAGGAAGCACTGAAAAACTATAAGGAAAAAAATAGGATATGTAAAAAACAAATAAAAGCGGCCAAACTAGAGACCGAGAGATTAATTGCCAAACAGAGTAAAACTAACCCTAAAATGTTCTTCAATTATATAAATGGTAAAAAGTATAAATCTGAAGGTGTCGGCCCTATACAGAGTGATGAGGGGGGAGTTGCAGAGAGCGATGAGGAGAAAGCAAAGCTATAAAATATTTTTTTTCTCCAATGTATTCACTGAAGAAAATAAACGGAATGTAAAATGTAAAAAGTAAAAAGATGAAATGCAGAATGTAAAAGTAAATTCCCCATTAAAAGTGCCCTGTCTGACCCAGGAAGACGTACAGCGCGTCTTAAAAAAATTAAAATAGACAAATCACCAGGACCGGATGACACACCCCCTGTATCCTAAGAGAATTAAGTAATGTCATAGCCAGACCCTTATTTCTGATATTTAAGGACTCTATACTGACTATACAAAAAGGGTCAAAAATCAGAGCCCGGAAACTATAGGCCGGTTAGTTTAACATCTGTAGTGGGTAAACTGAAGCTCCTCAATGAAAATAAGCAAATAATGCCATATCTAGTGATGGACGAACATCTGCCGGGACGGTTCACGGACGCGATCGCACGAACGCGATCAAATGTTTGGGAATTGCAAGTTCGCGGCAGGTCCCATTCATTTTAATGAGAGGCGAACCTGAAAAACCTTCAGCTCATATTTGCAGCCAAGAAATAATTACTAGAAGTACACAAATAGTCCCACAACATGGACAGTGGCATACCAGATGTATAATTCGAATTTGCGATCTCCATTTATTATTTTTTTCAAATGCGAAATATCGGCTATATATTTTTCGCGTACGCGCATGCGCAAATGCACTATACAGTACCCAAATGCACTATAAAGAAAGTATATTGGTATATAACACCCCGCTTCAATCAGTTTTTTTGGGGGGCGACTGGTATATCACACCAGTAGAAATTGTAATATTTCTAATAACGCTTGTCCCTCTATATACCTGCAGTATCGCAGCAGAACCGCACACAACTGCCACACAATACAAATGCACTATAATATACTTTCTAACATAGAAAGTACCATATTTTTCGCTTTATAAGACGCACCTGATGATAAGACGCACCTAGGTTTTTGAGGGGGAAAACAAGAAAAAAATATTTTGAACCAAAAGGTGTGCTTTTGCTAGGTTTTGAACTAATGGTCTGTGGATGATGCACTGTTATGGGGATATCTGTGGATGACGCACTGTTATGGGGATCTGTGGATGATGCAATGTTATGGGGGGATCTGTGGATGATGCACTGTTATGGGGGGGATCTGTGGAAGACGCACTGTTATGGGGGGATCTGTGTAAGACGCACTGTTATGGGGGGATCTGTGGATGACGCACTGTTATGGGGGATCAGTGGATGACGCACTGTTATGGGGGAATATGTGGATGATGCACTGTTATGGGGGATCTGTGGATGACGCACTGTTATGGGGGGATCTGTGGATGACACTGATGGGGGGATCTTTGGATGACACTGATGGGGGGGATCTGTGGATGACACTGATGGGGGGGATCTGTGGATGACACTGATGGGCGATCTGTGGATGACACTGATGGGGGGGATCTGTGGATGACACTGATGGGGGGAATCTGTGGATGACACTGATGGGGGGATCTGTGGATGACACTGATGGGGGATCTGTGGATGACACTGATGGGGGGATCTGTGGATGACACTGATGGGGGGATCTGTGGATGACACTGATGGGGGGATCTGTGGATGACAATGATGGGGGATCTGTGGATGACACTGATGGGGGGATCTGTGGATGACACTGATGGGGGGGATCTGTGGATGACACTGATGGGGGGGATCTGTGGATGACACTGATGGGGTGAACTGTGGATGACACTGATGGGGGGGATCTGTGGATGACACTGATGGGGGGGATATGTGGATGACACTGATGGGGGGATCTGTGGATGACACTGATGGGGGATCTGTGGATGACACTGATGGGGGATCTGTGGATGACACTGATGGGGGATCTGTGGATGACACTGATGGGGGATCTGTGGATGACACTGATGGGGGATCTGTGGATTACACCGATGGGGGATCTGTGGATGACACTGATGGGGGATCTGTGGATGACACTTATGTGTCATGCGCCTCCTGCCCCAGCTCCCTCCTCATGCGCCGCCTGCCGTCTTATCTCACTTTATTAATTAACAGGCAGGCGGCGCATGACAGAGGGAGCTGGGGCAGGAGGCGCATGACAGAGGGAGCTGGGGCAGGCGGCGCATGACAGAGGGCGCTGGGGCAGGCGGAGCATGACAGAGGGAGCTGGGGCAGGCGGCACATGACAGAGGGAGCTGGGGCAGGCGGCGCATGACAGAGGGAGCTGGGGCAGGCGGCGCATGACAGAGGGAGCTGGGGCAGGCGGCGCATGACAGAGGGAGCTGGGGCAGGCGGCGCATGACAGAGGGAGCTGGGGCAGGCGGCGCATGACAGAGGTAGCTGCGGCAGGCGGCGCATGACAATGGGAGCTGCGGCAGGTGGCACATGACAGAGGGAGATGCCGGTCTGCGCCGTCTTAATGCTATACTTACGGTACTACATTAAGTACCGAACAGAGCGTATACATTTAGATATAGATCAGATTGAATATATTTAACAGTTGTGGGGCCCTGTGTATTAGAGTAGAGTCACTGCACCGGGCCCCGCCATGAGTGTCCCCACCTCCTCCCTCCACACTGATACTTCGCTGGCCGCGCTGTGCAGCATACCGGCCAGCGAAGTATCCACTTTATAAGACGCACTGACATTTCCCCCCCACTTTTGGGGGGGAAAAGTGAGTCTTATAAAGCAAAAAATACGGTATATTATAACATTGTACAAGGAAGGCAATCCATTAGAATATACATAAAGATAAAACGGAACCTTTAATAATGTTACTATGAGGGTCCATTCACACGTCCATAAGTGTTTTGCGGATACGCAAAACACAGACACCGGCAATGTGCATTCAGCAATTTGCGGACCGCACATCGCCGGCACTATAATAGAAAAAGCCTAATCTTGTCTGCAATTGCGGACAAGAATAGGACATGTTCTATTTTTTTGCGGAAACGGAAGCACCAATGCGGAAGTGCGGATCCGCAAATGCGGATGCGGATCCGCAAATGCGGATGCGGACAGCACATTCCGGCCCCATTGAAAATGAATGGGTCTGCATCCGTTCCACAAAATTGCGGAACGGATGCGGACCCATTTTGCGGACGTGTGAATGAAAAAGATATCCCTCAAAATGAAAATTAATTTAATTATTAAAGTTAAGCAAAAAGCATAGATGTGGTAGGCAATAACAAGTGCTCGCGGCACCAAATCAAAAACCATATGTCCTACCACAATCCGGGGGGTTCCAGTGCACATTCATGAATCCCGGAGGGAAAGCAAAAAACATCTATCCCTGGGCTAGATGATGTGGTATTGATGTGGTATTGAAGGACAGGGTGGGCAAAGAACTGTCCCTGATATTGCCCTACAGGGGGGTGCTATTCTGACCCCGATAGCCTATCCACAGACCACCCGCCCTGATAAGACCGACCCCGTCCGGAACCTTACCCTATATAAAAATGGCCCTGGTAAGCTCTTAGCCCCCCTAGGCCCCTGACTTACAGATGATCACTATATAGATCTATGTGTTTTTGACTCATTATAAAAGTATATTATAAGTACACTGCTCAAAAAAATAAAGGGAACACAAAAATAACACATCCTAGATCTGAATTAATTAAATATTCTTCTGAAATACTTTGTTCTTTACATAGTTGAATGTGCTGACAACAAAATCACACAAAAAGAAAAAAATGGAAATCAAATTTTTCAACCCATGGAGGTCTGGATTTGGAGTCACACTCAAAATTAAAGTGGAAAAACACACTACAGGCTGATCCAACTTTGATGTAATGTCCTTAAAACAAGTCAAAATGAGGCTCAGTAGTGTGTGTGGCCTCCACGTGCCTGTATGACCTCCCTACAACGCCTGTGCATGCTCCTGATGAGGTGGCGGACGGTCTCCTAAAGGATCTCCTCCCAGACCTGGACTAAAGCATCTGCCAACTCCTGGACAGTTTGTGGTGCAACGTAACGTTGGTGGATAGAGCGAGACATGATGTCCCAGATGTGCTCAATTGGATTCAGGTCTAAGGAACGGGCGGGCCAGTCCATAGCATCAATGCCTTCGTCTTGCAGGAACTGCTGACACACTCCAGCCACATGAGGTCTAGTATTGTCTTGCATTAGGAGGAACCCAGGGCCAACCGCACCAGCATATGATCTCACAAGGGGTCTGAGGATCTCATCTCGGTACCTAATGGCAGTCAGGCTACCTCTGGCGAGCACATGGAGGGCTGTGCGGCCCTCCAAAGAAATGCCACCCCACACCATTACTGACCCAATGCCAAACCGGTCATGCTGGAGGATGTTGCAGGCAGCAGAACGTTCTCCACGGCGTCTCAAGACTCTGTCACGTCTGTCACATGTGCTCAGTGTGAACCTGCTTTCATCTGTGAAGAGCACAGGGCGCCAGTGGCGAATTTGCCAATCTTGGTGTTCTCTGGCAAATGCCAAACGTCCTGCACGGTGTTGGGCTGTAACCACAACCCCACCTGTGGACGTCGGGCCCTCATATCACCCTCATGGAGTCTGTTTCTGACCGTTTGAGCAGACACATGCACATTTGTGGCCTGCTGGAGGTCATTTTGCAGGGTTCTGGCAGTGTTCCTCCTGTTCCTCCTTGCACAAAGGGGGAGGTAGCGGTCCTGCTACTGGGTTGTTGCCCTCCTACGGCCTCCTCCACATCTCCTGATGTACTGGCATGTCTCCTGGTAGCGCCTCCATGCTCTGGACACTACGCTGACAGACACAGCAAACCTTCTTGCCACAGCTCGCATTGATGTGCCATCCTGGATAAGCTGCACTACGTGAGCCACTTGTGTGAGTTGTAGACTCCATCTCATGCTACCACTAGAGTGAAAGCACCGCCAGCATTCAAAAGTGACCAAAACATCAGCCAGGAAGCATAGGAACTGAGAAGTGGTCTGTGGTCACCACCTGCAGAACCACTCCTTTATTGGGGGTGTCTTGCTAATTGACTATAATTTCCACCTGTTGTCTATCCCATTTGCACAACAGCATGAGAAATTGATTGTCACTCAGTGTTGCTTCCTAAGTGGACAGTTTGATTTCACAGAAGTGTGATTGACTTGGAGTTACATTGTGTTGTTTAAGTGTTCCCTTTATTTTTTTGAGCAGTGTATATTGCACCCCTCTGTGTATTCATGACTATGAAGGCATCAAAACTATGAATTAACACATGTGGAATTATATACATAACAAACAAGTGTGAAACAACTGAAAATATGTCATATTCTAGGTTCTTCAAAGTAGCCACCTTTTGCTTTGATTACTGCTTTGCACACTCTTGGCATTCTCTTGATGAGCTTCAAGAGGTAGTCCCCTGAAATGGTCTTCCAACAGTCTTGAAGTAGTTCCCAGAGATGCTTAGCACTTGTTGGACCTTTTGCCTTCACTCTGCACTCTGCAGTCCAGCTCACCCCAAACCATCTCTATTGGGTTCAGGTACGGTGACTGTGGAGGCCCGGTCATCTGGCGCAGCACCCCATCACTCTCCTTCATGGTCAAATAGCCCTTACTTTCAAAGTTTTCCCAATTTTTCGGCTGACTGACTGACCTTCATTTCTTAAAGTAATGATGGCCACTAGTTTTTCTTTACTTAGCTGCTTTTTTCTTGCCATAATACAAATTCTAACAGTCTATTCAGTAGGACTATCAGCTGTGTATCCACCTGACTTCTCCTCAACGCCACTGATGGTCCCAACCCCATTTATAAGGCAAGAAATCCCACTTATTAAACCTGACAGGGCGCACCTGTGAAGTGAAAACCATTTCAGGGGACTACCTCTTGAAGCTCATCAAGAGAATGCCAAGAGTGTGCAAAGCAGTAATCAAAGCAAAAGGTGGCTACTTTGAAGAACCTAGAATACATATTTTCAGTTGTTTCACACTTGTTTGTTATGTACAGTAGTGGCCAAAAGTTTTGAGAATGACACAAATATTAGTTTTCACAAAGTTTGCTGCTAAACTGCTTTTAGATCTTTGTTTCAGTTGTTTCTGTGATATAGTGAAATATAATTACATGCACTTCATACGTTTCAAAGGCTTTTATCGACAATTACATGATATTTATGCAAAAAGTCAGTATTTGCAGTGTTGGCCCTTCTTTTTCAGAACCTCTGCAATTCGACTGGGCATGCTCTCAATCAACTTCTGGGCCAATTCCTGACTGATAGCAACCCATTCTTTCATAATCACTTCTTGGAGTTTGTCAGAATTAGTGGGTTTTTGTTTGTCCACCCGCCTCTTGAGGATTGACCACAAGTTCTCAATGGGATTAAGATCTAGGGAGTTTCCAGGCCATGGACCCAAAATGTCAACGTTTTGGTCCCCGAGCCACTTAGTTGTCACTTTTGCCTTATGGCACGGTGCTCCATCGTGCTGGAAAATGCATTGTTCTTCACCAAACTGTTGTTGGATTGTTGGAAGAAGTTGCTGTTGGATTGTGTTTTGGTACCATTCTTTATTCATGGCTGTGTTTTTTGGGCAAAATTGTGAGTGAGCCCACTCCCTTGGATGAGAAGCAACCCCACACATGAATGGTCTCAGGATGCTTTACTGTTGGCATGACACAGGACTGATGGTAGCGCTCACCTTTTCTTCTCCGGACAAGCCTTTTTCCAGATGCCCCAAACAATCGGAAAGAGGCTTCATCGGAGAATATGACTTTGCCCCAGTCCTCAGCAGTCCATTCACCATACTTTCTGCAGAAGATCAATCTGTCCCTGATGTTTTTTTTGGAGAGAAGTGGCTTCTTTGCTGCCCTTCTTGACACCAGGCCATCTTCCAAAAGTCTTCGCCTCACTGTGCGTGCAGATGCGCTCACACCTGCTGCCATTCCTGAGCAAGCTCTGCACTGGTGGCACTCCGATCCCGCAGCTGAATCCTCTTTAGGAGACGATCCTGGCGCTTGCTGGACTTTCTTGGATGCCCTGAAGCCTTCTTAACAAGAATTGAACCTCTTTCCTTGAAGTTCTTGATGATCCTATAAATTGTTGATTGAGCTGCAATCTTAGTAGCCACAATATCCTTGCCTATGAAGCCATTTTTATGCAATGCAATGATGGCTGCACGCATTTCTTTGCAGGTCACCATGGTTAACAATGGAAGAACAATGATTTCAAGCATCACCCTCCTTTTAACATGTCAAGTCTGCCATTTTAACCCAATCAGCCTGACATAATGATCTCCAGCCTTGTGCTCGTCAACATTCTCACCTGAGTTAACAAGACGATTACTGAAATGATCTCAGCAGGTCCTTTAGTGACAGCAATGAAATGCAATGGAAAGGTTTTTTTGGGATTAAGTTAATTTTCATGGCAAAGAAGGACTATGCAATTCATCTGATCACTCTTCATAACATTCTGGAGTATATGCAAATTGCTATTATAAAAACTTAAGCAGCAACTTTTCCAATTTCCAATATTTATGTAATTCTCAAAACTTTTGGCCACGACAGTATATAATTCCACATGTGTTAATTCATAGTTTTGATGCCTTCAGTGTGAATCTACAATTTTCATAGTCATGAAAATAAAGAAAACTCTTTGAATGAGAAGGTGTGTCCAAACTTTTGGTCTGTACTGTATATATTGTGGGTAATTACTCTGGTAGACAGGGGTGAGGGTGCAGTATAGAGGCAAATGGAGTCCAGGTAATGAAGAAAAAAGAGCATTTATTTCTCAGTTGCTAAAACAGAAAAAACAGAACAGTCACTTGGTGTTAATTCACACACAAAATAACAGCGAGCGTCACCTGGCTCCTTTATTGGAATGAGTCCTGTCCAGGCCGATCGCACAGCCACATAAAGATTTCTCCAGGAAGCTGGGCGCTCTGTACACCTGTGTCGGGGTCCAGGCCTCAGCTCCACACACTGCAAACAACCACCCAGGCTCACAGTAACTTCCTTCTTTCTCCTCCCAGCTGAGGTTGCTGCCTGGGGATTTAAATCCCAGTTCCAAAACCTGGTCCTGGAACGTGGGGAGTAGGCACCCGCCCAACTCTTTACCTACTCCCAATAAAAGCCGGCCCGGATTTGGCTTTGCAGTCACACTAAGTATTAAAGGTGTCAACAGCTTCTGCTGTTAACACATAAAATCTGGCTTTTACCTCACCGAGGCCAGGAACCTCGGTGACACGTATCTTCCATCCATTACGATACCCTGCACCTTACCACAATATATATATATATATAAAGTGGGGACTCGCTCTGGTAGACAGGATTAGCGGACACAGTATAGAGGCAACAACAAGTTCTTTGGATCAAACAGTTCAGTGTTTTATTCACACTTTAGGCAAGTGACAAAACAAACAGTCATATTCAAACAAAAATTCACCTTGCGGTGTTGGTGGTAATTCACACCATGCGGCAATTCTGCCTCAAAGAGTCCTCGCTGATAGCTGCACCAACCTGTTTTCACGCCACACAGGTAGCAAGCCTTCATCCAGACACAAGGCTCCCAGATCGCAGCACAGAGAACTTGCTTCTGAGCCCAGCTGCCTATTTAAGGACAGCCAGGTGCTGCCAAAACCCGGACCGGCATTTAAAATATGGTCCGGTATTTGACCTCACCTGGCTGTAAATCAGCCCAGCAGCATATGCTGGGAGGAAAATACCTGTTTTCCCAGACCAAACATGAGGGGGTGAACACACGCCAGACAGTGTACCCGGGACAGGACATCTGTGTTTCCCTGTAACTGGACTGCCCTGTGTTCCACCGAAAATGACCCGGGCATTTCTGTCCTTGGCCTGGCTCATTCACTTGAGATAGGAGTGGTCAGTCACCAGGCAGAATTTTCTCCCCAATAAATAATAGCAGAGAGATTCTAGTGCCCACTTGATAGCCAGGCACTCGCTCTCCACTATACTATACCGGGTCTCGACTGGGGTGAGCTTACGGCTGAGGAAGACAACGGGATACTCCTCCCCGTTGACTTCCTGAGACAGTACAGCACCGAGGCCTACTGCATCATTCTGTGCTATAAACGCCCTTTTGAAGTCGGCCTCACCAAAACCGGGGACCCGCACAGGGCCGACTTTAAAGCGGAGAAAGCCTCTTCCGCCCGATCATCCCAGAGAACCATCATTGACTTGTGTCCTTTCAAGAGTCCTGTCAAGGGAGCGGCTACAGTAGCAAAGTGGGGAATAAACCTCATGTAATAGCCCACTATTCCCAGGAATTACTTTATTTGCCCAGTGGTGACAGGTCGGGGCCAATTCCGTATCGCCTCTATTTTGTTCTCTTGGGGTTTGATGACTCTATCGCACATTTTTTTGGGTTAGCGGTTAGGCCAGCTTTCCGAAGGGAGTCCACTACAGCCTGCACTTTGGGTAGATGACTTTGCCAGTCGGTACTGTGGATGACAATATCATCCAGGTAAGCTGAAAAATGGCAGGGGCACCATGCAGACCAAAGGGTAAGACCTTATATTGATACAGCCCCTCAGGCGTGATGAAGGCAGTTTTCTCTTTGGCAGCCTCTGTTAAGGACACCTGCCAGTATTCTTTCGTGAGGTCCAAAACAGAAGAATACCAGGCTTGTTCTAACCTCTCGATGAGCTCATCCACCCGGGGCATGGGATATGCATTGAATTTAGAAATCTCGTTAAGTTTTCGAAAGTCGTTACAAAACCACATTGTCCCATCCGGCTTGGGTATCAATACTATAGGACTGGCCCACTCACTTTTTGACTCCTCAATGACATCTAGCTGCAACATTAGCTGCACCTCCTCTGATATGGCTTGTCGCCGAGCCTCGGGCACCCAGTATGACTTTTGCCTGAGGCTCAGTGACAATGTCATGCTGGATTATGGAAGTGCATTCAGGGAGGTCCGAGAACACATCCGTGTTCCGACTAATGAACTCCCTGGCCTCCTGAGTCTGTTTGGAGGAGAGGCTGTCAGCAATTGTTACTGTGGCAGCCGCCTGTCTTGCATCAGACAGACATAGGGGCCGGCACCTCTTCTCCTAGAAAACCCGGCCACGGACTGTCTTCTGTACAGGTTTCTCTATCTTTCCACGGTTTGAGTAAATTCACATGGTAAACCTGCTCCGGCTTTCGCCGGTTTGGCTGGTGTAGCTTGTAATTTACATCTCCAATTTTCTCGAGTACCTCGTAGGGCCCCTGCCACCTAGCCAGGATCTTACTGTCTACGGTCGGCACCAGAACCAAAACCCGATTACCCGAATTAAAGATCCGGACCCGAGCCTGCCGATAATAGACCCGACTCTGGGCTCGCTGAGCTGCCTCCATATGCTCTCTAACAAGAGCCAACTCTGTCTCTATCCAATCTTGCATCTGGGTAACGTACTCAATGACACTTTTATGTGGAGTGGGTTGTTGTTCCCATGCCACTTTGGCCACGTCCAAGAGACCGCGAGGGTGTCTGCCATATAGCAGTTCGAAGTGCGAGAACCCAGTAGAGGCCTGGGGTATCTCTCACACTGTTAGCATGAGATAGGGCAGAAGGAGGTCCCAGTCCTTTCCATCTTTAGACACTACCTTTTTAAAACATATTTTTTAATGTTTGGCTAAACCTTTCTACCAGACCGTCCGTTTGCGGATGGTAAACGGACGTCGGGTCCCTTAGTCGGTCAGAACCTCTTTAGGTAGTCCTACTCGGGGATTGGCGACGTATGTTGCAGTGGCACAGCCTCTGGGTACCGAGTGGTGTAGTCGAGAATGACTAAGATGTGTTGATGCCCTCTGGCAGACTTCGGTACTGGGCCTATGAGGTCCATAGCTATTCGGTCAAACGGTACTTCGAAAATCGGGAGAGGTACTAGGAGACTACGGAAATGTGGCTGGGGGCTAGTTATCTGGCAGGTCGGGCAAGACTTACAAAACTCTTCCACTTCTTTGAATATGCTGGGCCAGTAAAACCGCTGTAGAATATGATCCTAAATTTTCTGCAGCCCCAGGTGACCCCCGAGAATGTGTTGGTGGGCTAGATCTAACACAAGCTTGCAATAAGCCTTGGGGACCACCAACTGTTCAATAGGTTCACCCCGTAGTTGGTTTACCCGATACAACATATCTTGATGAACCACAAAATGGGGAAACACTGTCTCTGCCACAGGTTGTTGTGGTTCACCATCTACTATTAGCACATTTTCCCAGGCACGCGATAGGGTTGGGTCCCGACGTTGGGCGGTACCAAAATTATCCCCGGAGACCCAGCGGCAAGTCCTCTACGTCTCCTACCATCACACTTAGCCAGGTTGCCACCCCCTCTTCCACCGAAGTGTTGGTCACCCTTACTGCTGGCTCTTTAGTCTCAGGTTCCCAGGGTTTTGCTGGCACTAGTTGTCGCGTCTTGGATGGAGATTTCCGGGGTTTGACTTCCCCCTTCCCAGAAGAACCCCCTGTAGAGTCCTGGTAGCCTCATAGTGCTCCACCAGGTCGACCATTTCAAGGGTATTACCAAGAGACACCTGACCGATCCAGTGCTGGAGAGGGTACAGCAAAGCCCTCCAGAATATATCATCCAACAGACGGTCCAGCATAGCAGTGGAACTCAGCACATCAGGCTGCAGCGATTTTTGCAACCGATGTAACAGATCATAATACTGAGGTCTTGCGGGTTCAGCCGGGTTAAACTCCCACTGATGCACCCGCTGGGCCCGGACCAACAAATTCACCCCCAGTCTTGCCAAAATCTCACCCTTTACTGTTGTGTAATCGGCGGCTTGATCATCTGGTAAGTAGAAAAACACCTGCTGGGGTCCGGATGCCAGGAACGGAGCGACGACCTCAGCCCACTGATCTCGGGGTAGTTTCTCCCTCACGGCAACCTTTTCGAACATCTCCAGATAGGTCTTGACGTAGTCCGAGGGGATCATCTTAGGGATCGAAGCAAGGACCGCTTTTCGGGCATCGTGGACGCTCTGGGATGCTCCTGCCGCTTGTAAAGCCATCACATGTTGCAATAGCAGCTGGTTGGTTTCCTGCTGCTGCTTATTAGCCTCCCGCTCTTGCAAGTTAGCCTCCACGAGGGCTTTCACGACAGCTTCCATTTTGTCGAGATACACGGGTTGTAATCTCGCTGGTTTGATGTAAGACATACAACAGTGCCCGGAAAAACAAAAATATTTCGGCATTCACGCCAACCTCACTGCATTTGCCCGCATCCTCCACCAATTGTGGGGACTCGCTCTGGTAGACAGGATTAGAGGATGCAGTATAAAGGCAAAAACAGGTTCTTTGGATCAAACAGTTCAGCGTTTTATTCACACTTTAGGCAAGTGACAAAACAAACAGTCATATTCAAACAAAAGTCACATTGCGGTGTTGGTGGTAATTCGCACCATGCGGCAATTCTGCCTCAAAGATTCCTTGCTGATAGCAGCACCAACCTGTTTTCATGCCACACAGGTAGCAAGCCTTCATCCAGACACAAGGCTCCCAGATCCCAACACAGAGACCTCACTTCTGAGCCCAGCTGCCTATTTAAGGACAGCCAGGTGCTGCTGCTGCCAAAATCCGGACCGGCATTTAAAATCCGGTCCAGTATTTGACCTCACCTGGCTGTAAATCAGCTCAGCAGCACATTCTGGGAGGAAAATACCTGTTTTCCCAGACCAAACCTCTCACTGTGTCACTATATATATATATAGTATATCTATCTAGAGCTATCTAGAGATCGATAGATATACAGACAGAGAAATGATAGATAGATAGATAGATAGATAGATAGATAGATAGATAGATAGGTGATTTACTACATAGATGCAAAAGTAAAGCAGCACTCTTCAAGGTCCCAGGTGCAGATCCTACTGTAGATGAATCCTAGACTAGGAACCTCAGAAAATAAAGTAAAAAATAGTAGGCAGAATACCGGAGTGCTGCCTACTATTATTTACTAATGATAGATAGATAGATAAATAGATTTTTCGCCCTATTTTCGCCCTATAAGACGCACCGGCCTATAAGACGCACCTAGGTTTTTGAGGAGCAAAATAAAAAATATATATTTTTAACCAAAAGGTGTGCTTTTGGTGGGTTTTGAAATAATGGTGGTCTGTGTATGACACTATTATGGGGGATCTGTGGATGACGTACTGTCATGTGGGGGATCTGTGGATGGCACTGTTATGGGGGACCTGTGGATGGCACTGTTATGGGAGATCTGTGGATGGCACTGTTATGGGGGATCTGTGGATGGCACTGTTATGGGGGATCTGTGGATGGCGCTGTTATGGGGGATCTGTTGATGACGCTGTTATGGGGGATCTGTGGATGACGCACTGTTATGGGGGATCTGTGGATGGCACTGTTATAGGGGATCTGTGGGTGGCACTGTTATGGGGGATCTGTGGATGGTACTGCTATGGGGTGGGAGATCTGTGGATGGCATTGTTATGGGGTGGGGGGATCTGTGGATGGCATTGTTATGGGGTGGGGGATCTGTGGATGGAACTATATGTCATTCACAAATCCCCCTCATAACAGTGTCCCCCAATACACCGGCCCTCTGCTCACCGAAGTATTTATAAACATGAATCCTTATCCTGTTATTTAGTTTAACTAACCCTGCGCTCTACCATGTACCCATGTTCCCCTGTATCCGCACAGCACTTACGAACAAGCTTCAATAGCAGGCAGAGCGGACGGCAGCAGTAACGTCACTCACTGACGTTGCGCGTCTTCTCCGCCTGCTTCATTCATAAAGTGGGAGGAGCAGGTGTGCGATGTCAGTGAGTGACGTTACTGCTGCCGTCCGCTCTGCCTGCTATTGAAGCTTGTTCGTAAGTGCTGTGGGGATACAGGGGAACATGGGAGAGCGCAGCGTTAGTTAAACTTAATAACAGGATAAGGATTCATGTTTATAAATACTTCAGTGAGCGGCGGGGCCCGGTGTAAGAGTACAGTGACTGCACCGGGCCCCGCCCCTAGTTCCGGACTCCAGCCCCTCCTCTCTCCCGGCTCATACATCGCAGTTTGCGATGTAAAATGGAAGCATTCTCCCCATAAGACGCAGGAACATTTTGCCCCCACTTTTGGGGGGGAAAGTGCGTCTTATGGGGCGAAAAATACGGGTAGATAGATAGGTGATTTACTACATTTTAATATGCACTAGAATTAAGCACAGTTTGGGCCAAAATTGAGCCACATTTATTAGGTGTCTTGGATAACTGACTAAGGGAAAACGTTTAATGTGCCAAACTTTTTAAGTGCTGATGGAAAACGCTTCAGATGGTGAACAGTATAGTGTAAATGCTGTGGTCAGTATACAGTTAGGGGAAGCAGAGTTTGACACAGCATAAAGTAGCAGGGTTGTGTTTGGGAAGGTTGAGGGAATAGAGGAATATGGAAGAGGCAGGGAAAGAGGTGGGTTCAAGGGGAAGACACAACCAGGCATGTGGTCTGTGGTGGGACATGCATATTAGGTTACAAGACCTCTGTCGGACAAGGGGGGAAGGCAGTGCTAGGTGGAAAGGCTCTGTGGGTTACAAAGGGGTAAAGAAGCAGGAAATGGCCGGGGTGGAAGAACGTTTAGCGCGCAGGTGGCCAGGGACTCTGTTGGGTGTAAGGAGGATACTAGGTGGTGGGCTTTGTGGGTGCAGGAGGGAACTGGGGTAATTGAAAGCAGCAGGGGTAGTATTAGGTAAGTTACAATCTAACAAGAGCTGTGTAGAGTCTAGGAAAGCAACTGGGTAGGGGCTGTCACCTAACGTCACCCGCGATGCTAGGGAGGCTCGTCACCGCCTGCTATTGGCTGCTCCCCCAATTCCCTCTCCCCTCCTGACACCGGATGTTTTAATTGGTGCACGGGGAGAAGCAGCGGCAGTGCAGGGAACAGGAGCGGCGCAGGGAGTGGGGAGCAGGGTAAGTATATTCCCGGTCAGGGGCCTGGTACATGGGGGGGGGGCAGTTTATGGTATTGGATAACCCCTTTAAGCTGTTGCTTGTACAGAACATAGGCAGCAGACCCAGAAACGGCCTTACACTTTAAGAGTTAAAAAAGAGAGACTTACTGACCAAAGTCACAGTCATTAATCACAGGAGAGGTTGCCTTGCTCACCTCCTTGTTGAAAAATTCCTGCCATTGCGGTCTACGGTAAGGCTTCACCTCCTCCCTACATGTACCTCAAGGAGGAGGGGGTGAAGAGACAGAAGCACTGAGACTCTCCTAGGTGCCTGCCAAGGTGCCTGCATAGTGGCGCTTGCACCTGACAGCCGCTACCCGCCTGCAGAATTCACACATGCAACACAGGCATATGCATTGCAGTGCTGTCACTAACACATGTAAAAAAACATTCACCAGCCCCACAGATGAAGCTCAGGATGACTACTCCTCAATAGGTCAGTGTGAGGGCGGCATTGGCATGTCCTGACACAACAAGCACATACAGTATGAGTACTGCACTGTTGTCACTGTGGATAGTAGAGTAATCAATACATCCAGGATTTGCCGCTCCCCAGTAGCGCAGTTAGTGTAACATCCTGAGCTGATCTTCCTCCCTGATACAGCCAATAGAGTACTGTACTAATCAGTACTCTATGTGTTGTCACTATGCGAAGGATTACTGCTGCACAGCGCTGCCAACCCCCCACTTCCCCCTAGTTTGTGCCAACCAAGGCAACCGCGTCACCTTGCCTCATTAGCGGTGCGCCCCTGATGCCAATGAGCTTTTAGCAAGCTCTGACTCTAATGCCACGAGATACAAGGAAGCTATCCTATAAGTCATTGTTCGACCCTTTAAAACAGTCCTTGAGACATGATTTGGATAATAATTAAGCCAGCCAGCAGCCAGAATTTCAAAGGCTCGAACATTGATATAGGATAGCTACCTTACATCTGGTGGCATGACAGGCAGAGTTTGTATACCCTCTTCCCAGAATTCCAAAGGATCATTGCCTGGCTAACTATTTTATTTTTGCCAGGTTTTTGTTTTATAGCTTCTGTCATAATTTGAAAATATGATACTTTTGCAATAATCCTTTAACGTTTGTTTTTTAAACTTAGTTTAAGTTATAAGTATATTATTATGTCTCCTTTAAGGAGTCATTTGAGCCAGCAGTACCTTCTACTGATTCTTGACTAATAAACCTATAAGCTTTCAAAAAGTAATATGAAACAGCCAATTCACAAGCAATTTGTGAAGCCATTAAACGTGGATTAGCATATTTGTATTTATTTAATGTGAACACAAGCAGTTACTATGAAGTATGCTCAACAAAATTATTCCTACTGCATCCAGTGTAATTTTCATGACTTATAAATGCCGGGGTATAGCTGTACAGCGCATGAGAGTGAAGCATTGTTTCTTTGTTTGCATTCACATGAAATAGATCCAAAATATAAAGTAATTGTGCCTGCCGTTAATGTGAGCACCCATCTTCAGCTTTATGACTTATGTCTCTTTAAATTGCTACATTAAGTCCTGGTGATTTTCCTTTCTTAACAAAACTCTCGATCAATGGTTAAATAATTTATTTAAAAGGCATACTTTGATTCAAATGGCAAAAATCATTTCTTGGAAGCCGAAGATGGATATCAGAGCACAGAATCATTTTCCTTCTGATGGTCTGTGGGTTTCTTCTCTGCCCTCTGCTTCAAGTCTCCTCCCAGGAACTCCTTAAGAGGAATCTTCTCACATCTTGTGATGTGTGCTTTCATCCCAGTGGGGACACAAGACGAAAGTGGAGCGCCATAATGATTAGCACTCAAGGGCAGGGAGAGCTGATAAACCATTTGTGACATCAGATTTTTCCATTGGGTAAACCAGCTGTTCTTACCACAATAAATCGCTTTTGCATAAATAAGAGCTAGTTTTTTTTAGGTGACAATGACTGATTAGGTCCAAATAGCAAAGTTTATGGGTACTTAAGAACTAAAGTTCTACTGTGTTCATGTAGAGTACTTGTAAATGTACCTTTACTGGCATGTATGTCATTTATTGGAATGACTATCCCTGAATGTGTGAATAGTTCAGGATGAATATTACTGTATAACTGCAAAGAGGATTTTCAAATCTAAAATATAATTTAGATTTTCTAATGTCTCCATTACTGCCTCAAACAATGGGTCACTTTACTTTATCTGATTTGAGATGCAACATGCATTCAGTGTCGTACCAGGGTTCCTAGTGGCTACGTATAGACATGACTCTGAAGGCCCACTCCCTATCTATATAGAACTTCTGCATTGAGAGCCCACTTTTTTTTAGGATTACTAGTACTTTTTATATTTAACCCTTTTAGGACATTTTTTATTTTCATTCACTTTCACAGAGCCATAATTTTTTAGTTTTCTGTTCACATAGCCATATGAGGGCTTATTTATGTGGGACAAGTTGAATTTTTTCACGGTACATTCACATGACCGTATCTATTTTACATTCCACAAATTGCGGATCTGCAAAACACAGATACTGGCCATGTGTGTCCCACATTTTGTGGTCCTGCACATTCCACATTTGTTAGAGATGTCTATTTTTGTCCACAAAACAGACCAAAATAGGATATGTTCTATCTTTTTTGCCAAGCTGTCATGGGAACCAATTGGATCTCAGTGATTTTGACCGCAGCATCGGAGGGGTTAAATGACTGGGATCAATGTAATCTCCGATCCCAGTCATTGTGGCATGAGATCGCTTCATACCCTTTACACTGCATCACAAAGTACAGTTACATTGTGGTGCATGTAAGGGATAAACGCATCCTGAAATTTTTTTGAACCTCCTTTGGCAGCCCACATTTACAGTACATTCTGTAATAGGCTGTTCTTGCACCACATAAACTCCATGATTAATAACATGCGATGTAGACCTGTCTTGGCCCCTTCAAGGCTCACCACTGCGCAAATCCTGCCAACATTTCAATCCCTTGTCCCCTTATTTGAATGACACGGCTAAACTAGTGGCAAATTATGAAGCCCCATCACCCTACTGACTTCAATTCTTTTACTGGGTAGTCCAAATCTGATATTAGCCCTCAAAGTCATACTTCCAGCCCACCAGTAGAGACTGTATTTATCTATGATGTGTGCACTGTGCTTGTCTGAAGTGTGTTATGTGTGTCCAAAATGTATTTGTTTGCTGTTTTTTGTTGATTCACCACAAAAAAGGAATAAAAAGCAATCAAAAAGTATTATGAACCTAAAGATTATAACAATATGTCGGCCTGCAAACCTCAACCCCCACACAGCTTCGTAGAAAGAAAAATAAAAAAGTTGAAAAAGTTGTAAAAAAAAATAAAAAATAAAAAACTTTGTATTGCTCTGATCGTACTGACCCAGGTAATACATTTATCATGTTAATTACTCTGCAAAGTGAATTACAAAAAATTTACAATGTAAAAACTGAATGGCGGAATTGATATTTTTTTCTCATCCCCCCAAAAAAGATTTCATCAAAATTAATTAATGGTACCCCAAAACTTTCTGCAGACGGCACAAAAATAGCCATTGATTTTAATGTGTTTGTTCACACATCAGTATTTTTTTACTAACCGTGCATTGAGACATGCACACACATCCTATGAGTCCATGAAAAATCACTGACACAACTTTGATGGCATCCATGTTTAGTCCATTTTTCACTGTCCACTGATAGGAGATGCCGTTGAAATTCATTTTCAACTGAGCGTTGACTGTGGAATACAGATAACTCACGGAGGGCAAAATCTGATTTTTCACAGACATCTTCACAGATGAAACATGGACTGATTGTTCCTGGATGTCAAACGGACACAGAAATGCGAATAAGGCCTTAGACCCAAAACAGACTGGTCACTAAGAGATTAAGGGAGTTAACCTATAATATTAAAATCCTGGAAAACCCCTTTAAAGACTGGTTAAACATGAAGAGAATGATTTTTACAATTACCTTCTTTTAGACAGTTTAGAGTTTACATTGCATTTAGGAAATATTCTGGTAATGCTTTTCTATAGATTTTTTTTTGTTACTTTTATCTGTGTTTTTTGCATGATGTCCACATGTATATTAGTTTATATGGTAGAACATTACTGCTAGAACATTATTTCTGTATTCAGGTTAAAAATGATAATTTTGTTAAGTCTTGTGAAACACGTACTCAATTACTCATAGATCTAGATTCTGAATGTATAAAATAACAGGAAGAATGATTAGTCTGAATAATGATGGCCCTTTATCCTATTAGTGCTTTGAAACATGCTACACATCTCTGGTGCCCTTATGGCTCATTATTCCCATCTAGAAAACACATGGGTAGTGAGATACTGGGACTATGAAGGAAATGGTGTTTCTTCATAATAATACACTCACCTATGAACTATGCATTAATTGGTTGTTAATGATAAGATATTAAAGAGTACATATCAAGTCAAAATACACCCCCAATCTGGTTGCAGCACTGTAATGTTTGTTTAGTAAAGTAACACAAAAAACCTAGTAGTATTATTTTTGTATGTATAGTACATGACCACATTAAAAGTTTACTTTGATCTATTTAATGGCATTATTCATAGCAGCATTATTAAACGTGTTTTCTGGGAGGAGTATACAGTATCTCACAAAAGTGAGTACACCCCTCACATTTTTGTAAATATATTATTATATGTTTTCATGGGACAAGACTGACGATATGACACTTTGATACAATGTAAAGTAGTCAGTGTACAGCTTGTATAACAGAGTAAATTTGGTGTGCCGCCATTAATTTCTAAACCGCTGGCAACAAAAGTGAGTATAGGCCTAAGTGAATATGGGCAAATTGTGCCCAATTAGCCATTTTACCTTCACAGTGTCATGTGACTCATTAGTGTTGCAAGGTCTCAGGTGTGAATGGGGAGCAAGTGTGTTAAATTAGGTGTTATCGCTCTCACACTCTCACTCTACTGTTAACTGAAAGTTTAAAATGGCACCTCATGGCATCCTCTCTGAGGATATGAAAAAAAAATGAATTGTTGCTCTACATAAAGATGGCCTGGCTATAAGAAGATTGCCAACACCCTGAAACTGAGCTGCAGCACGGTGGCCAAGACCATACAGCGGTTTAACAAGACAGGTTCCACTCAGAACAGGCCTCAACATGGTCGACCAAAGAAGCTCAACGTCATATCCAGAGGCTATATGAGTGCTGCCAGCATTGCTGCAGAGGTTAAACAGGTTGGGAAGTCAGCCTGTCATTGTTCAGACCATACGCCGCACACTGCTTCAAATTGGTCTGCATGGCTGTCGTCCCCAAAGGAAGCCTCTTCTAAAGATGATGCAAACAGTTTGCTGAAGACAAGCAGACTAAGGACACGGATTACTGAAACCACGTCCTGTGGTCTGTTGAGACGAAGATAAATTTATTTGGTTCAGATGGTGTGAAGCGTGTGTAGTGTCAACCAGGGGCAGTGGCGGTACGGTGGGTGCGGGCCACAGCGGGTGACACCAGTCTGATGGGGTGAGTGACGTCACCCGTCGGACCCAACACCACCCTTCCCCGGTAAGCGATCTGTCTGCTAGCACTGCCAGTGACTACGGACCAGGACCTGCTCTGTATCTGCTTCAGGACCTGGGATGATGACACTGTCATGTGATCAGAAGGAGCGGAGCTCAGCAGTGAAGAGAAGTGGTAGGAAAGGACCTGTGATAATGTCACTGATGTCATGTGATTAGTGCAGGGGGCGGAGTGTTGTATGAAGTCGAAGAAAATTTTGAACGGATGGATTTATCGAGTGAAGGAGATGCTGGAAGTTGTAGTCCTCTCCTCTTCTACCTCCTCCTGTAATGTCCTCTGATATCACATAATAACAGGCTGGACATGCTGGGGGTAGTTGCCCTGCCAGCTGGGATCACTGAGCACTTTCTGGTAGGACTCCCATCCTCCCCTCTCTGAGAAGTTATTTCCTGCCTCTTATGATCATGTCTCTTGTTCCTAAAAAGTGGCAAAATATAGTCACATCTCTCAGTTTTTACGCCTCTGGTCTTTTCTAAAGGGGGCGTGACAAGGGTGGTCAGGGGCAGTGGCGTAGCATGGGGGGGGCCAGGGGGGGGGCGTTGCCACAGGCACCATACTGCAGGGGTGGCGCTGGCCGCCGCTTGCGCTAGAAATCTATGAACTTACTGAGTTTCACTTTGCTGCACTGCCAGCGCTGCAGAGTGAGGAGCAGTATCAACAGAACAATCGCGCGCCCAGATGAATCACCAGGGCGCACACGGCAGTATGACGCTCCTCCCACCTTCTGGACGGGAAAGACACTGCGGAGCCGGAGCAAGAAGAAAAAGATGGCTGTCTCAGTGTGCCGCTTCAGGACTCCACAGCAGGCAGCCTGAATGAGCGTCGAGCGACACTGACAGTGAGTAAAAAAAATGGAATAGGACAGCACCATTTACTAAGACTGATAGTTCATGGTATGGCGGCAGTGCTCGTGGCGTCAGGTCCCGGCCACAGGGACCCCTCGACAAAACTTCAGGAAAGTCACGGCACTCTTGTTCTTGAATCAAAGCTTAGTGTTTAATTACACCGAAAAAACAGCAACGTTTCGACACACAGGTCTATGTAGCTTGAGAAAGACCTTTGTGTCGAAACGTTGCTGTTTTTTCGGTGTAATTAAACACTAAGCTTTGATTCAAGAACAAGAGTGCCGTGACTTTCCTGAAGTTTTGTCTACTGACAGTGAGTCAGTCATAATGTCAGTGTCACAGTCAGTGTGACAGCCTCCTGAGTGTTAGGTGTGGGGTGGGCAGGAGGTTATTAAGGGTAATACTGGTGGTAGGCCTGGTATATGGACTGGACAGCAGAGATGGCATCCTCAGGGCAGTACTGTCTCTGGTCATCCTTCACCAACACCCTGACTCCCACCTGCTTGGCCTTAGTACGAGGAGGCCACAGAGTGGAAAGGTGACATAGTGTTGAGGTAGCATCAGCATCAAGAGACCACATAGTGGCAAGGTGACCTAGTATGGAGGTGACAGCATCAGGAGACCACAGAGTGGCAAGGTGACATAGTGTGAAGGTGGCAGCAGCAGCATGAGGAGGCCACAGAGTGGCAAGGTGACATAGCGTTGAGGTAGCAGCAGCATCAGGAAACCACAGAGTGACCCAATGACATGATGTGAAGGTGGCAGCAGTATCAGGAGACCACAGAATGGCAAGGTGACAAAGTGTTGAGGTAGCACCAGCATCAGGAGACCAGAGTGGTACAATGAAATTATGTGGAGGTGGCAGCAGTATCAGGAGACCACAGAGTGGCAAGGTGACATAGTGTTGAGGTAGCACCAGCATCAGGAGACCAGAGTGGCACAATAACCTGATGTGGAGGTAGCAGCAGTATCAGGAGACCACAGAGTGGCAAGGTGACATAGTGTTGAGGTAGCAGCAGCATCAGGAGACCACAGAGTGACCTATTAACAAGATGTGGAGATGGCAGCAGTATCAGGAGACCACAGAGTGGTAAGGTGACATAGTGTGGAGGTGGCAGCAGCATCAGGAGACCACAGAGTGGCAAGGTGACATAGTGTTGAGATAGCACCAGCATCAGGAGACCAGAGTGGCACAATGACAAGATGTGGAGGTGGCAGCAGTATCAGGAGACCACAGAGTGGTAAGGTGACATAGTGTGGAGGTAGCCCCAGCATCAAGAGACTACAGAGTGGTAAGGTGACATAGTGTGGACTGGAGGTAGCAGCATCTGGAGACCACAGAGTGGCACAATGACAGAGTGTGGAGGTTGCAGCAGCAGCATGAGGAGGCCACAGAGTGGCAAGGTGACATAGTGTTGAGGTAGCATCAGGAGACCACATAGTGGCAAGGTGACATAGTGTGGAGGTAGAAGCAGCATCAGGAGACCACAGAGTGGCACAATGACAGAGTGTGGAGGTGGCAACAGCAGAATGAGGAGTCCACAGAGTGGCAATGTGACATAGTGTTGAGGTAGCATCAGCATCAGGAGACCACATAGTGGCAAGGTGACATAGTGTGGAGGTGGCAGCAGCATGAGGAGACCACATTGGAGCCATAGTTCTTCTGGTGCCAACATTGGCACCCTGGCCACACTTCACCTTCTGCCCACAGATTCAACAAATGGCCATGTTCACCTCCCCGGGGGCTTAACAAAAACTACCACACCGCCGAGTAGGTGGTTTTACCCCCAACACTCCGCACTGACTGACTGCTACCGCCACTGCCTCCGTGAACCCCTGCACCACTACTTGCTGGTCCACAGCTGCCTCACGAACAAGCTGTCACCCTCTTCTCCCGATGATAAAGCCCCTTCATCAACTGGCTCCCAATTGCGATCGGCTACATTATCATCGAGTACTGTCTGCACATCACTGATGTCCTCCTCAACGGTCTCTGAGCCAGGAGCCTGAGCGCTCGCAACACCAGCCCCCACGCCACTCTCCTCATCACTACTTGCCCGCCTACCAGAGGAAGCAGCGGATATCGCCTCCGAATCATGGCTGGGCAATAGCTGCTGACTGTACTCTAGTAGCTCGTCCTCACTGTATAGTGGAGCTGAGCCCACAGCATATAGTACTTCTCTGGCTGAGGGAACAGAAAAGGACAGAGACAGGTGAGGGCAGAGGGCCTGCTCCCGGGCCATGTCAACTAAGGGTTGTGTCTGACGAACCCACCGACTGTTGGCTGGGGGTGTCTGATGTCACTTGCGACAAAGTCGAAGATCGAGTCAACCATTCAAGAACCACTGGGTTGCTGGTCAAGACACGACTGCTAGCTGACACTGGGAGCTCAGGCCTCTTGAAGTGTCCCCTGCTATCAAGTTTCCTTACTCTGCTGCTAACTGTGCCTGTGCCAGAAACATTTAGGCCTGTGCCCCTCCCCTATGCAGGGTATGTCACTTCTCTGTCTGACATACTGTTAGATCAAATAAGTAAATAAAAAGGAAACTAATACATGCCAAAAAGGGTTTTAATTTTCTCACTTCACCACACAACTGCTAATAAGCCCCTTCCCCCCCCCCCCCAATACACAACAAAAAAGGCTTTAGAACATATAACTGCGGCCGTGAACGGCAAATAATATTTTTTTTTGCCACTAACATAATTACTGCCAAAAAGGGCTTTTATTTTCTCACTTCACCACACAACGGCTAAAAATGAGCCCTTTATCTTTTTCCCACTAATACATGACAAAAAAAGGCTTTAGAACATATAACTGCGGCCGTGAACAGCAAATAATACTTTTTTTTGCCATTATTACATGCCAAAAAGGGCTTTAATTCTCTCACTTCACTACACAATGGCTAATAAGCCCTTTTTCCTTTTCCCCACTAGGCTTTAGAACATATAACTGCAGCCTTGAACGGCAAATAGTATTTTTTGCCACTAATACACGCCAAAAAGGGCTTTAATTTTCTCACTTCACCACACAACGGCTAATAAGCCCATTTTCTCTTTTTTCCACTAATACACGCCCAAAAAAGTCTTTAAAACATATACCCGCAGCTATGAACGGCAAATATTACTTTTTTTGCCACTAATGCACGCCAAAAAGGGCTATCATTTTCTCACTTCACCCCACACAACGGCTAATAAGCCCTTTTTCTTTTTCCCCACTAATACATGCCAAAAAAAGGCTTTAGAACATATTACTGCGGCAGTGAACTGCAAATAAAGTTTTTTTTTTTGCCACTAATACATGCCAAAAAGGGCTGTAATTTTCTTACTTCACTACACAACGGCTAATAAGCCCCCCTTTTTTCCCCACTAAAACACAACAAGAAAAAGGCTTTAGAACATATATATATATATATATATATATATATATATATATATATATAACTGCACCGCACAAGGGCTAATAAGGCCCCAATAACAAGAACGGTTTGCAGGAATTACACAGGTATTGCAAACCTGAAATGAGCAGCAGTATAATGGCAATTTGGATCCGCAGTCAGTGCAGCAAGGTGTAATAAGATTGTTCCTATTACCCAGGCTGTAAACACCCCTACTGATCCCTGTTCTACTTCAATACTGTGGAATCATTCCTCCCTATCCTTTCCCTACACTTCTAATGCTCTTTCCCTGAACTTCTAGTGAGCAAAATATTATATTATATTATATAAGTTTTTAAGTCTTTCCTAGCACTGTCTCTAGCGCCTGCTAACATCTCTCTCTGCACTTTGTACACTGGAAAATGGCTGAATCCAAGATCGCTGAGGCTGTTTATAGGGCTGTGATATCACAGGGCTGGCTGCTAATTGGCTGCATGCATGGCATTGTGGGTGATCCCTTGTTCCCAGAGTTCATTGCTCCATGTCCTAACATGTGCAGCAGCCATTTTAGAATAAAATGTGAGTCGTTACCATGAAGCGTGAGGAAATTCGGATTTGGTGCGAATCGAATAATTCCTGAAATTCAGATTCAATTTCACTTCGTCAGCTTTGATTCGCTCATCTCTAGTGGCCACACAAAATATTGACACTTTGGGCACAATTTGCCCATTTTCACTTTGGGGTGTACTTACTTTTGTTGCCAGCGGTTTAGACATTAAAGGCTCAGTGTTGAGTTATTTTGAGGGTACACCAAATTTACACTGTTAAACAAGCTGTAGACTGACTACTTACAGTATCAAAGTGCCATATCTTCACTGTTATCCCATGTACTCACTTTTGTGAGATACTGCATGGTGAGGTTCTGACACCGGCCACCACCACTGATGAGCTGCTTGAAAGGGCCACGGTGCTCATATAGCAGCTGCACCTAGGCCTTGTGACTGATGAATAGTGTTGAGCGCGAATATTCGAATATCGATTTTTTTTTGCGAATATCGGCACTTCGCTAATTCGCGAATATTTAGAATATAGTGATATAAATTCGATATTTCGAATATTCTTTTTTTTTTTTTATTGTTATATTTTTTTCTTTCCCACTTCCCAAAAGTAGTTCTTACCTGTCCTTAGGATTCCTGGCTTCCTGGCTGCTCCAGTCAGTGCCCGTTGCTGCTTCTGACGACTTCCGTGCTCATGGAGCATCCCCATCACCATGGGAACGTCTCCATACTAGAATGTACTGTCGGATTTGAGAATTACGTTAAAATCGCAATTCGATTAATTCAAGTTATAATAATCGAATTTCGATTTTAACTTAGCACTGCTATATTCCATATTCGTTAATTCTAGCCTAATATGGAATATAGCAGTGCTAAGTTGAAATCGAAATTTGATTATTATAACTTGAATTAATTAAATTGCTATTTCAACTTGGACCTGGTTTACTATGGTTGGCTTGGTAGAATTAGCGAATATGACGAATGTATTCGTCATATTCCTCAAAACGAAGATAACAAAGTATTCTACATTTTCGTTTTAGCTACCTATTCGTCAACTTCGCTAATTCTAGCAATCAAATAGGAAGGTTGACTATAGAGACAGCTTTTTAAAAAAAAAAATTGAATAGTTAAATACTTGATTATTATAATAATTCTATTTATAAAAAAAAAAAGCAAAGTAATATAATCGCATAGCGAATTAAACACAGCTGTCTCTATAGTCAACCTTCCTATTTGATTGCTAGAATTAGCGAAGTTGACGAATATGGAGCTAAAACGAAGATGTAGAATACTTTGTTATCTTCGTTTTGAGGAATATGACGAATACATTCGTCATATTCGTCATATTCGCTAATTCTAGATTTAAAATCGCAATACGCGATTATTTAAATCGCATAATAATCGCGATAACTAGAATAATGATGAATATTCGATTTTGACGAATATGAAACAAATATTCTATCGAATATTCGCGAATTCCGTCGAAATCGAATATGGCACCTGCCGCTCATCACTACTGATGAATATAACTTCTCTGGCCTAGGAAAAGACTGCAGTGCTCAGTGGAGCACAGGGGCCTCTTCAAACAGCAGTGGAGGATGTCAGAAGTTAGGCTCTCACCGATCAGATATTGATGATCTAGCCTTCCTGAGGATAGTACATCAGTTTTAAAGTTTTTGAAAAATAAAAGAAAAATTTAATATGTACAGTTTATTGGCATCTGAGTACCTGCAATATAGTACAGGGTGGCCCAAGAAAAAGTAGCCTGCCTCTAATATCTCCAAATCAAACTGCCTAAAGGTACATCTGTCTTAGGGCTTGTTCACACGGATGCCACTCGTGTGCCTTTCGCAATTTGCGGAGCAGAATGAATGACCCATTAGAGAAATGCCTATTCTTGTCCGCAAAATGGACAAGAATAGGACATGATCTATCATTTTTGCGGGGCCACGGAACGAAGCAACGGATGAGGACAGCACATGGAGAGCTGTCTGCATCTTTTGCGGCCCCATTGAAGTGAATAGGTCTGCACTTTTGCGGCTTGAATGCGGAACCAAACCACGGTCATTTAAATGAGCCCTTAGACTACTTTCACACCAGCGATTTGCTGGATCCGGCAGGGTTCAGCAAAAACGCTTCCGTTACTGATAATACAACCATCTGCATCCGTTATGAATGGATCCGGTTGTATTAGGCTACATGCACACGAACGTTGTTTGTTTACGTGTACGTTCCGTTTTTTTGCAGATAGGATGCGGACCCATTCATTTTAATGGGTCCGCAAAAAATGCGGATAGTACACTGTGTACTGTCTCCATCAGTATGTCCGTTCCGTAGCCCCGCAAAAAAAAAATAGAACATGTCCTATTCTTGTCTGTTTTAGGCATTGTTACAATGGATCCGCAAAAAAAAACGGATGGCATATGGATGTCATCCGTTTTTTTTTTTGCTGATCCACAATTTGCGGATCGCAAAACACATACGGTTGTGTGCATGCAGCCTTATCTTTAACATTGCCAAGACGGATCCGTCATTAACTCCATTGAAAGTCAATAGAGGACGGTTCAGTTTTCTATTGTGTCAGATTTTGTCAGAGAAAACGGATCCGTCCCCATTGACTTGCATTGGGAGTCATGCAGAATCCGTCTTGCTCCGCATCATAGGACGGAAAGCAAACTACAATATGTTGCGGTTTTCCCTCCGGTCTGGGAACGCAACTAAATGGAACGGAATGCATTTTGGAGCACTCTGTTCAGTTCAGTTTTGTCCTCATTGACAATGAATGGGGACAAAACTGAAGCATTTTTTTCGGTATTGAGCCCCTATGACGGAACTCAATACCGGAAAACTTAAACGCTAATGTGAAAGTAGCCTTAGTTGTCCATAGCAACCAATCAAAGTCTAGCTTCCGTTTTTTCCGAGCCCTGTATTAGGCAGCTTGATTTGGAGCTATTGGAAGCGGACTACTTTTTCGTGGGTCAACCTGTATATAGGAGGCTTTAGGCTAGTCTCACATCTGCAGCATTGCCAGATACTACTGTATGCTCTCCGGTTCCTATTGACTATTATGCGGTCCGGCAGCTGCCCGGCAAACATGCCGTGAATCGGCTGGACAAAAACACTGCACGCAATGGAGCAGCCTACTGGAGAGGATAGCCGTAGATGTGAAACTAGTCTTGTTAATTGACGGCATTATTTGCACGCAAGGTATCAGTTGTGTGGAAAGTTTACAGGGGCAGGTGCTCCATGGTATGACAGCATGACGCAGGAAGTTACATTACACTGAGGCTCCACCAGTTTAGGCATCTGTGTTTGCGCTCTGCACGGGTAATTGGCACCAGTGATGAGCGGCATGGGCAATATTCGAATTCCCAATATTTTTCGAATATTTGGTCGAATATTTGTCATATATTCGAGAATTCATGATCTCCAGTCATTATTTTCTTGATTGCGAAAATCGGCAATCAGAAAATTTGCAATACGAAAATTTACGATCAACACTACTCCTAAAGTCAAAGATATTGCAGCCTTCTCATTGGCCCACAAGCAAGAAGCAGTGAGGGATCATGGGTACTGATGAAAAAAAATCTAGAATGTTCGCGATTACGAAGATATAGCACTATATTCTAGATATTTTCAAATTCTCGAAGTGCAGATATTTGCGCTAAAAATTCACGATTACAATATTTGTGATCAACACTAATCGGCACAGCAATGTTCACAAGAACAGGGAGAAAGACTTGCAGAAGAAGGAAGCCACAGGAGCGCTACAGTAGCTAAGCTAAAATTGACTGATAACTAGAGATTAGCGAACTTTTGGAAAATTCGGTTTGGCTGCTTAGTCGAATTTTTTATTTTTATTTTGTTGTGATGAATTACTTAGTCACAAAGCGCATTTTTTTGTAAGTAGCGGGTGCAATTACAGGGAGCTGCGATACCTCAGATCAGTTTATACATGATTGCGGCATCTAAAAGTAATAATACAGAAATCTAGCGCAGCACGAGATGATGTTGTCACGCCAGCTGGCGTGGTGACGTCATACATCACCGCGCACGGAATTTCAGTGGAGATCTTCAATCAAGACGGAGGCGGCTGGCCCATCACTAGCAAATGGAGGAGGTTAGTATGATTTTTTTTGTTTTTTACACTATTTCAGGTTAAATCGATTCGACTTTGCGGCGAATCAAATTTTTCCTGAAATTCGGATGGAATTCCACTTCATTGGATTCAATTCGCTCATCTCTACTGATAACTAGAGTTGAGCGGACACCTGGATGTTTGGGTTCAACGGGTTCGGCCGAAGTTCAGAAAAAAGTTTGAGTTCGGGGCCCGAGCTTGACCCCGAACCCGAACCCCATTGAAGTCAATGTGGACCAGAACTTTTGAGCACTAAAATGGCTGTAAAAATGTTATGGAAAGGGCTAGAGGGCTGCAAATGGCATCAACATGTGGTTAAGAGCATGGCAAGTGCTTTGCAAACAAATGTGGATAGGGAAATGACTTTAAATAACATAAAATACGTAAAAATAAAAAATAATAATCTTGATCTCGGAGGACTAGGTCCATATGGAGTAGGAGGTTGAGGAGGCGGTGGATGTGGTGGTGTAGGTGGATGCAGCGGTGGAGGAGGAGGTAGCCTACACTGTTTTTTTGTTTTAAATTGTATTTTTTAAATTAGGGTACATCCCAAAACATTGGGAAATATAACCTGTGATAACGCCCTGCAGTCGTGCTCAACACACATTCAGACAATACACTGGCTGCAGGGCAGGCCAGCACCTCCAAGGGGTAAAGTGCAAGCTCAGGCCGTATGCCCAATTTGGAGACCCAGAAGTTGCAGGGGCTGACCCCTGTCAGTCAGTTCGTGTAGGCGTGTGCAAACTTACTGCCCCACCATGTCGCACGTCCCTGTGATGTTCACGAATCCAATTTGATATCTGCTCTATCAACTTTCAATGTTCTTTTCTGCGCCTTCCATGGTGATCACGGGTGGCGGGGAATCAGGGTTCCACGCCGGAGAGGGAGCGTGAGAAAGAGAAACCACATCCAAGGGAGGATTAATTTTTTCAAATTTAAAATTATAGAGTTGAATTAATGGAGAAATTATTAAAGCATAAAAGTGTGACAACTTTTTAAAGTTTAAGCATTGAATAAAAGGATGTGGCGCGCATTAATTACTGAAGAATTTATTAAATTTTATTACCTGTCACCTATGCAGAGCAGGGGTTTATTCACGTCTAAAATTGTATAATGTCAACCCAAGAATGTAACAGAAAAATTATTGAAATTTATTAGGCTGTCAACTAGGTAGATATTTCACCAGAAAATTTAACAGACCAATTTTTTTTTTTTAACCTGTCTACTAGGTATAGCAGTGGTACTTCACACTCACAAATTGATGAATTTTACCAGAAAATGTAACTGACAATTATAATTTTTTTTTTTACCGGTCTACTAGGTATAGCAGTGGTACTTTACACCCAAAAATTGTTGAATTTCAACTGAAAATGTAACTGACAAAGTAGTGAAATGATATAAAATAAAATACGTACAAATAAAAAATAAAAAAATTGATTTATGAGGTGGAGTTCCATATGGAGTAGGAGTTTGAGGAGGCGGTGGATGTAGCGGTGTAGGTGGAAGCGGCGGTGGAGGAGGACGAGGTAGCCAACACAGGTTGTGTGAAATATCCAAAATACAAGAATGAGCAATTGCGCTGCAGTATAACAATGGCTGGTTAGTGCCGGTATACATGTCTATTCTGCACAAGGTACAGACAAGTTCTGAGGGATCCATGCCTGGTTCATTTTAATGAACGTGAGCTTGACCATATTGGCTCTGGACAGGTGGGTGCGCTTGTCTGTGATGATGCCCCCTGCCGTGCTAAACACACGTTCAGATAATACACTGGCTGCAGGGCAGGCCAGCACCTCAAAGGCGTAAAGGGCAAGCTCAGGCCATGTGCCCAATTTGGAGACCCAGAAGTTGAAGGGGGCAGACCCATCAATCAGTATGTGTAGGCGTGTGCACACATACTGCTCCATTATGTTGGTGAAATGCTGCCTCCTGCTAAGACGTTCCATATCAGCTGGTGATGCTGGTTGTTGTGGCATGCTGACAAAGATTTTACACATTTTGGCCATGCTAACCCTGCCATTTGAGGTGCTGGCGGTGCCCCAGCTGCGTTGGTGACCTCTTCCTTGTCCTCTGCCTTCGCCTTGTGCTTCAACTGTGCCCCACTGTCAGGTGGGAATGCCACCAGCAGCGTGTCTACCAGCGTGCGCTTGTACTCGCGCATCTTACGATCACGCTCCAGTGACGGAATTAAGGATGGTACGTTGTCCTTATAACGGGGATCCAACAGCGTGGCCACCCAGTAATCAGCACAAGTTAGAATGTGGGCAACTCGGCGGTCTTTGCGGAGACACTGCAGCAACGAAAAGCTGTCCTCTGTGGGAGGTGTATCGTCTGTGTCCTCTGTATCCCCTCAGCCACGCACCAGTGATGGCCATTAGCTGGTCTGGGTGCCACCCTGCTGTGAACATTGTTCCTCCTCCTCCATCTCCTCCTCCTCATCCTCCGCCTCGTCATCCTCCAGAACTGTGCCCTGGCTGGACAATTGTGTACCTTGGGTTTGTGGGTGCAGGAACCCACCCTCTGAGCCACTTGGGAATGACTGGCTGGAAACCCTACAAAATGATCCCTCTTCCTCCTCCTCCTCCTGTACCACATCCTCTTCCATCATCGCCAGGATCGTTTTTTCAAGAAGGCATAGAAGTGAGATAGTAACGCTGAGAACAGCGTTATCGGCACTGGCCATGTTGGTGGAGTACTCGAAACAGCGCAACAAGGAACACAGGTCTCTCATGGAGGCCCAGTCATTGGTGGTGAAGTGGTGCTGTTCTCCAGAGAAACTCACCCGTGCGTGCTGCAGCTGAAACTCCACTATCGCCTGCTGCTGCTCGCACAGTCTGACCAGCATGTGCAAGGTGGAGTTCCACCTTCTGGGCACGTCGCATAAGAGGCAGTGAGCGGGAAGGCCAAAGTTACGCTGCAGCGCTGACAGGCGAGCAGCAGCAGGGTGAGAACGCCGAAAGCGCACACAGACGGCCCGCACTTTATGCAGCAGCTCTGACATATCGGGGTAATTTTTAAGGAATCTCTGCACCACCAAATTCAGCACATGCGCCTGGCAAGGGATGTGCGTCAAACCGGCTAGTCTCAGAGCTGCTACGAGATTTCGCCCATTATCGCACACCACCAGGTTGGGCTTGAGGCTGACTGGCACAAACCACTCATCGGTCTGTTGTTCAAGGCCCGTCCACAGCTCCTGTGCGGTGTGGGGTTTGTCCCCCAAACAGATAAGTTTTAAAACTGCCTGCTGTCGTTTACCCCTGGCTGTGCTGAAGTTGGTGGTGAAGGTGTTACGTTGACCGGATGAGGAGCTGGGAGAGGATGAGGAAGCAGAGAAGGAGAAGGAAGCAACAGGAGGCAAACTGAAGCGCCATGCAATCCTCGGTGGTGGAAGGACATGCGCCAAACTGCTATTAGCGTCAGGCCCAGCCACCACTGCATTTACCCAGTGTGCTGTTATGGACATATAACGTCCCTGACCGTTCTTACTGATCCACAGATGGCATTGCGCAGTGCACACCTGATTTTGTCCCCTACTTGGTTGTGCAGGGAAGGGATGGCTCTCCTGGAAAAGTAGTGGTGGCTGGGCACGACATACTGTGGGACAGCCACCGCCATAAGGCCTTTAAAACTATCCGTCTTCACCAGATGGAATGACAGCATTTCAAAGGCCAGTAATTTAGAAATGCTGGCATTCAGGGCTAGGGATCGCGGGTGGGTAGGGGTGTACTTCCTCTTCCTCTCCAGCGTTTGGGAGATGGAGAGCTGAACGCTTCCGTGGGACATTGTGGAGATGCTTGGTGACCCAGGTGTTGGTGTTGCTGGCAGATCCTCTGTTTGCGGGGCGGCAGGTGGCACTGTCACTCCAGAGGTGGATGAAAAGGCCGAGACTGCAGCAGAAGAGGAAGCAGGAGGAGGTGTCTACTCCACTGCAGCTCGTGCTTTGCACTCAAATGCCTGGTCATGCAGGTTGTGCTCAGGTTGATAACGTTTATGCCTCACTTCAGGCTCTGATTGTACAGCGTGCAAACCACTTGTGTCTTGTCGTCAGCACATTGTCTGAAGAACTGCCACGCCAGGGAACTCCTTGAAGCTGGCTTTGGTGTGCTCGGTCCCTTGCTGTGTCGGGCAGTAGCAGGCGTACTGTCTAGAGGACGGCCGCTTCACTTTTGCACCCTGCTCCTTCTTCTGCTAAGCTGGTGGCTCTGTGCGACCACCGCCTCTTCCTCCAAATTACATAGGTCACTCGCATGACCTTGATTCCATGTGGGGTCGAGGACCTCATCGTCCTCCACATCATCTTCCACCCAGTCTTCACCCCTGTCTTCCTTGTCGGTCTACACACTTTCGAAAGCCCCAGCAGTTGGCACCTGTGTTTCGTCATCATCCGAGACGTGCTGCGATGGTCCTCCCATGTACTCATCTTGAAAGATAAGTGGTTGGGCATCGGTGCACTCCATCTCTTTCACTTCTGGGGCAGGGCTAGGTGGATGGCCCTGGGAAACCCTGCTAACAGAGTCATCAAAAAGCAGAAGAGACTGCTGCATGACTTTGGGTTTAGACTGCTTGGCTGATTTGCAATGGGGTGAGGTGAAAGACTGATGGACATCAGCTGCAGGTGCCAACTGTGGTCTTTCAGCAGGAGACTGGGTGGGAGACAATTTGAAGGAACTGGATCCACTGTCAGCAACCCAATCTACTATCGCCTGTACTTGTTCAGGCCTCACCATTCATAGAGCCGCATTAGGCCCGACCAAATACCGCTGCAGGTTCTGTCGCCTACTCGCACCTGAGGAAGGGTTTTCACTTGTGCGTGTAGCTGGCACAGATCGACCACGTCCTCTCCCTGCAACAGGAGCTCCACCAGCAGCACCACGACCTGGGCCACGTCCCTTATTTGACGCTCTCCTCAAATTTCTCGTATTTACAATCTTGCCCTAAATGGGTGTTTAATAGTAGAATAGAACGACAGTATGTACAGGGCCTGACCCAGACTAGGCCTCAATTAATGGTTTGTTTGCCCAAAAATGGCTGTATTTCAAATACCTGAATCAAACCCCTGTATTTAAAGGGTGTATCTCACACGGCCTGAACCAGACTAGGCCTCAATTAAAGATTTGTTTGCCCAAAAATGGCTGTATTTCAAATACCTGAATCAAACCCCTGTCTTTAAAGGGTGTATCTCACACGGCCTGAACCAGACTAGGCCTCAATTAAAGATTTGTGCACCAAATGGCGGTATTTCAAATACCTGATTCAAACCCCTGTATTTAAAGTGAAAAGAGAAAATTACGTGCTTCTATAATTACCTTTAATAGTCAAATTGGGGTAATAGGATATACCTATTGCTATACAGTGTTACACTCACCTGATAATAACAATACGTCAGATACATAAAGCGGGCAGTAAATAATATCTTTTGGTAGCGTGAGCATGATATATTGCCATGCTGGGTATCCATATGTACGTAGGGTTTTTATAGAGTCTGGTTTAGGGCCTAGGCACGGGGACAGCGTGCCTCCACCATCAGGGGGCATCCCTGGGAAGAGTCCATTTAAGGGACGGGTAGGGATAGACTTTTTTTTAACCCACCCAGCCCAGTATGTAATGTCTCCCCCAGAGTATATGCCTTTACCCTTACTACCCGCTTTATGTATCTGACGTATTGTTATTGTCAGGTGAGTGTAACACTGTATATCAATAGGTATATCCTATTACCCCAATTTGACTATTAAAGGTAATTTTAGAAGCACATAATTTTCTCTTTTCACTTATGCTAAATTAATTAGTACGTGTCCGATATCTGTGATATACATTTTTTCTACTTCCCTGTATTTAAAAGGTGTATCTCACACGGCCTGAACCAGACTAGGCCTCAATTAAATATTTGTTTGCCCAAAATGGCTGTATTTCAAATACCTGAATCAAACCCCTGTATATACAGGGTGTATCTCACACGGCCTGACCCACACTAGGCCTCAATTTGTGCACCAAATGGCGGTATTTCAAATATCTGAATATAACCCAAATATATAAAGGGTGTATCTCACAATGACATATGCAGCAAAGGCTGCCAAATAAACTTTTTTTGCCCAAACGGGTGTTTGTTTAATAACTGAATATGGCATTGTGTATTTTGCCCCAAAAAGGGTGTTTTATTAATAGAAGAATATAAGCCCTGTATATACAGGGTGTATCTCACACGCCCTGATCCACACTAGGCCACAATTAAATTTGTTGGCCCAAAATGGCTGTATTTCAAATACTTGAATAGAACCCCTGTATTTAAAGGGTGTATCTCTTTCACACCTGCGTTCTTTTCTTCCAGCATAGAGTTCCGTCGTCGGGGCTCTATGCCGGAAGAATCCTGATCAGTTTTATCCTAATGCATTCTGAATGGAGAGAAATCCGTTCAGGATGCATCAGGATGTCTTCAGTTCCGGAAAGGAACGTTTTTTGGCCGGAGAAAATACCGCAGCATGCTGCGCTTTTTGCTCCGGCCAAAAATCCGGAACACTTGCCGCAAGGCCGGATCCGGAATTAATGCCCATTTAAAGGCATTGATCCGGATCCGGCTTTAAGCTAAACGTCGTTTTGGCGCATTGCCGGACCTGACATTTAGCTTTTTCTGAATGGTTACCATGGCTGCCAGGACGCTAAAGTCCTGACAGCCATGGTAAAGTGTAGTGGGGAGCGGGGGAGCAGTATACTTACCGTCCGTGCAGCTCCCGGGGCGCTCCAGAGTGACGTCAGGGTGCCCCAAGCGCATGGATCACGTGATCGCATGGATCACGTCATCCATGCGCATGGGGCGCTCTGACGTCATTCTGGAGCGCCCCGGGAGCCGCACGGACTGTAAGTATACCGCTCCCCCGCTCCCCGCTCCTACTATGGCAACCAGGACTTTAATAGCGTCCTGGCTGCCATAGTAACACTGAACGCAATTTGAAGATGGCTCCGTCTTCAAATGCTTTCAGTACACTTGCGTTTTTCCGGATCCGGCGTGTAATTCCGGCAAGTGGAGTACACGCCGGATCCGGACAACGCAAGTGTGAAAGAGCCCTAAGTGTTTGTTTAATAACTGAATTTGACAGCAGTATATAACCCTGGAATTTCACACGTGGCTGGAAAAATAGTGGAGTCTGGCAAACAAAATGTGTTTTTAAAAATCAAGAAAATGATGGCTGTATTTCTAGCTTAAATTGCACACTGACTAATCCAGATGTTGTATATTGCCAAAAAAGTGTTGTTTTGGTAACAGAATATGATAGCTGTATATATTAAACTTGAATTTAACACTTGCAGATAAGGAAAATAGTGGCTTTTGTCAAAAAAGTGTGTTTTTAAAAACCCAGAAAATGATGGCTGTATTTCTAGCCTAAATTGCACACTGACTAAGCCTGCAAATGCACCAGATGTTGTTTATTGCCCAAAAAAATTTGATTTTCAATGTCCCAAAAGCTCAGATGCAGTGCTAGTGCACTGAGCTTGCATAAAACGGCCACTGGGCTCAGGACAGGATAAAAATATTGTGCCCTGCATCCACAAAACACAATGTATGTAGATCGCTGAGTTAGATTCAGGTTTTTAGCAAAGATTCAGTCCTATTCTCTCCCTGAAATCACCAGCAGCATCCTCTCCCTACACTAAGCACAGCAGAGTGACGTGCAGCGCTACATGACTCCAGCTTATATAGAGGCTGGGTCCCATGCTACACTGGCCAATCACAGCCATGCCATTAGTAGGCCTGGCTGTGATGGCTTCTAAGGTCAGACAGTTAAACACTTGTTGATTGGCTGCTCTGCAGCCTTCAAAAAGCACCAAGAAAGCGCCGAACACCGAACACGAACCCGAACTTTTACTGAAATGTTCGGGTTCGGGGTCCAAAAATCCTAAAGTTCGGTACGAACCCGAACTTTACAGTTCGGGTTCGCTCAACCCTACTGATAACACGTCACCGTGTTATCTCGTGACAAAAGCCATTGAAATCCATTGAAAATTTGGTTAACTTTTGCTTGCCATTCCTTACTTAGCGTTAACCATCAAGTTTAGCTCAACTGTATTTGTATGTTGGGGCCACAGGAGCTTGGTGAGAGCTTCCAAAGAAGCATTTATTCATTTAATGCCTCATTTACACGTCAGTGTTTTGGTCAGTGATTTCCAAAAGTGATTATGAGCCAAAGCCAGGTGCGGATCTAAACACAGAACAGGAGCAGATTTTTCCATTATAACTTATGTCTTTGTAGGTTCCAATCCAAGTTTTGGCTCACAATCACTGATGGAAATCACTGACCAAAACACTGACATGTTAGGCAAAAGACTTAGGCTACATGCACACTACCGTATGTGTTTTGCGGTCCGCAAATTGCGCATCCGCAAAGAAAAAACGGATGACATCCGTATGCCATCTGTTTTTTTTTTTGCGGATCCATTGTAACAATGCCTTAAACGGCCAAGAATAGGACATGTTCTATTTTTTTTTGAGGGGCTACGGAACGGACATACTGTGCATGTAGCCTTACTGTGTGCACATGAACTATATATTGATCCACCCAGTATAGCAGCAGCTAAGGCATTATTACTTAAAGATGACTGATAGACTTATGTAAATCTCTCAGTTATATGTCGATGCACCCATGCTTATAAGAATATTTTGCCTGGGATCTGAAGACTTGTGATCAATCAGAAGCAATAAGGCCTAAGGAGTTGAAAGTAGATATTGCAATAAGTAAAAAAAAAAAAAAGATACAGCTTATGATTCTTCAGATGTTGCAGAATATGTACTTGCTTCTATGGATTGCAGTGGCTTCAGGGTGCTTATGAATTACCTACCAGCTCATATTTATTGTCTTCAAACCAGTTGAACGATTATAACTTTTTTATTTTTTTCGAATAAAAATATATTAATTTTTATTAAATATATTTAAAACAATAATCAATATGAAGATCTACCAATATAATCTACAACCAAATTATAGACACGTCATATAAGTACATATAAATTAATGCTTTCATAACGAATCTGACGGTGCATACAAAATATGCCAAAAGTGCTTATAATGATATAAAGAACCACTCAAGTAGCAGCAATAAACATTACTATGAATATGAGTATTTAAAGGGGTTCTCCAGGCTTTAATATTGATGTCCCACCCTCAGGACTGATCACCAACACCAGATCGGCTGCACGAAAGGAAGGCGGGTGCAGCGCGCACATGCCGCCTCCCCTCTCTCCTCCCGCCCACTGCTGCTATGTCTATGGCGAGCAGTAAGAGAGAAGGGAGATGGCACGGGCCCACCGCACGCGCCCTTCCCCCATACAGCCGGCCGGCGGGGCTCCCGGCCAATGACCCACCCCGAGGACAGGCCACCAACACCAAAAGTCCATACAACCCCCCCCCAAGAGTAAACTATCGCATGGATAATGGCAGTTAGGGATGAGAAAAATACCTGCTCTGACCGTAACATACAAGGAATAAACCTCCGTAATTAAAGTAGGTCCCATCCAAAGTATCCAAGGAACCGAAGTATAAATGGATGGAGCTCACTGTCAGATAAAGTGCTGTGTGCCCGATCACCTTAATGCGCATTTCATGTAAGCTTCATCACGAGATCCTTCAGGGATCATTTACATCTCCACTAATCATTTATAATGTTCTGCTCCATCACAGAAGCAAAGCAAAAATTTTCATGACAGAAAAACGGTCTATTTTATCCAGTTTTTTTTTATAGAATCTGCAATGGAGGCCCCTTACAGAGCTTACCAGTGGGCTTACCTCTGCTCAGCTATCAGTGGTCATGAAGTACAAACTTAATGGGGTCATTTATCCAACTGGTGCAAAGCAGACCCGGCCAAGCCGCCCACAGCAACCAAACAGACTCCACCCCCTCACCTTCCAAAGGAGATGTCCAAAATGAAAAGTGGAATCTGATTTGCCGCAGTGGGCAACCAAGCCAGCTCCACCCCACACCAGCTTGACAAAGGACCCCATAAAAACATAACCTGCTATGTGCCATAGTAATTTTTATTTTATTTATCTTTATTCCATAAATACATTATAGAATCATAAACACATACATAAATATTTTATTCTTATACCCCCCACTGCCTCCCTAATCCCACCCCCCAGCCCAGAGAGCAAGAAGAGTAAAAAAAAAAAAAAAAAAAGGGCTTTTATCATTATCATCAGCAATCAGTTACATCGGTAACACATTAATAGATTTATCAATAACGATCTCCCATTGACTCCATAACCTATTATAAATATGCATTTTATTTTCCTTAATATAACCTGCTTTCTCAATAGATCTATTTAACTACTCCTTCACAGTGGGCACATCAGTTCTCATCCATCTTCTGGGCACTAATAATCGAGCCAAGAAAAAGGATTTGTACACCATAATCTCTTTATCTTTTGATACGTTATAAGGAATTTCACCTAAAACTGAATAAAAATCAACAAAACTGGTTTAATACTAAAAATATCTCCAATCATTTCGTTAAGGCCCTGCCAGAATGGTTGTATCTTAGGGCAGCGCCACCACAAAATATTATCCACATTGCGGTTTTCACATCTTGGGCATACATTTAGAATACAGAAAATTTCTGAAGCCAATTAGGAGTCACATATAACCAGTGTAAAATCATAAATTGAGTAACTCTTTGAGAAGGATTTCTCAGATAATTACTCGCTTGCCAAAACATCATCCATTGTTCCTCGATTAAGGTACCTATATCCTTTTCCCATGCAGTCTTACTATTGCACTTCCCCTCTTTATTTATTATTTCCCTTAATGTTTTTATATAAGGTTAAAACCAACCTATACCTATCTACCTCTCCACGCTAAAATCAAATTCATCAATTCATGTGAACATAGTGCCATAGATTTCTTATTTTTAACTCCTTTAAAAATTGCAGATAATTGATTATATCTAAAAAAAATCTTTCCCTATCATCTTCTAAATTCCCTAATAATTCTTCCATAGACTTTAATTTCCCATCCTTAGTATACTGTGATATATACCACAATCCTTTTGTTATCCAATACTTAGCATCACCAACAAAAGTAGTTTCCCCCAGTGTCCTATTATAACATAAAGGAGTCATTCGTGTGATCCCCTCGAACCCAAATATTTCTTAACTGTGACCCAAATCTCCACTAAAGACTCCACCATTGGAATTCTATATACTCCCTTATTGTACAATTGTTCTGATTCAAGTAATGCAAGCATAATTGGCAATGAACCCTCACTATTTTGCACCAAATATTGTAAAAAATCCACCTGTTCCCATTTCATTATTAATGCAATGTTGGCGGCCAAGTAATAAAGCTTCTTATCCGGTACTTTCAAACCTGCTTGATCATAAGTAGGGATGAGCGAACCCGAACTGTATAGTTCGGGTTCGTACCGAATTTTGGGGTGTCCGTGACACGGACCCGAACCCGAACATTTTCGTAAAAGTCCGGGTTCGGTGTTCGGCGCTTTCTTGGCGCTTTTTGAAAGGCTGCAAAGCAGCCAATCAACAAGCGTCATACTATTTGGCCCAAGAGGCCATCACAGCCATGCCTACTATTGGCATGGCTGTGATTGGCCAGTGCACCATGTGACCCAGCCTCTACTTAAGCTGGAGTCACGTAGCGCCGCACGTCACTCTGCTATGATCAGTATAGGGAGAGGTTGCAGCTGCGACGTTAGGGCGAGATTAGGCAGATTAACTCCTCCAAAAGACTTCATTCTGTGATCGATCTGCAGCTGTGGATCATTGAAGTGCTATTATTGACTTGCTCACTTTTTTGAGGCTGCCCAGAGCGTTTTTAGATCACTTTTTTTCTGGGGTGATCGGCGGCCATTTCGTGACTTGTGGTGTGCCAGCACGAGCTATCACCAAGTGTATTTAACCATCGATAGTGTGGTTATTTTGTGCTATATCCTACATCAGCTGCAGGCTGAGCCTGTGTCACCGAAGTGCAATTAACCATCAACAGTCTGGTTATTTTTTGGCCATATACTACATCAGCTGCAGGCTGAGCCTGTGTCACCCAAGTGCATTTAACCATCAACAGTCTGATTATTTTTTGGCCATATATTACATCAGCTGCAGGCTGAGCCTATGTCACCCAAGTGTATTTAACCATCGATAGTGTGGTTATTTTGTGCTATATCCTACATCAGCTGCATGCTGAGCCTGTGTCACCCAAGTGCATTTAACCATCAACAGTCTGATTATTTTTTGGCCATATACTACATCTGGTGCAGGCTGAGCCTGTGTCACCCAAGTGCATTTAACCATCAACAGTCTGATTATTTTTTGGCCATATATTACATCAGCTGCAGGCTGAGCCTATGTCACCCAAGTGTATTTAACCATCGATAGTGTGGTTATTTTGTGCTATATCCTACATCAGCTGCATGCTGAGCCTGTGTCACCCAAGTGCATTTAACCATCAACAGTCTGATTATTTTTTGGCCATATACTACATCTGGTGCAGGCTGAGCCTGTGTCACCCAAGTGCATTTAACCATCAACAGTCTGATTATTTTTTGGCCATATACTACATCTGGTGCAGGCTGAGCCTGTGTCACCCAAGTGCATTTAACCATCAACAGTGTGGTTATTTTTTGGCCATATATTACATCAGGGGCAAGTTGAGCCTGTCACCCAGCGCCTAAAAAATAGACCTGACATTTCTATTCAACCAAATCTGCACAGTTTTAGCTGGTCAAGTTATTTGTAGTGACCGTAAAAGCAGACTTTTTGTTCTGGGTTGAAAAAGCATTCCCAAATTTGCCATTCTCAAAATAACTAGTTTGTGGTATTTGAGGCCTACTTGAAATCTATCCCAAAAAGAAAATCTTACATTGAAGGTATTGATAGTGTCATTCAGAAAAACCTAAGACACACGCTAGCGTACTGATAGGAGTGTCATTCTGTGATTAAACCTATAACTGTCACACAGCGCAAAAAAAAACAGGTCTCACATCTCTATTCAACCAAATCTGCACAGTTTTAGCTGGTCAAGTTATTTGTAGTGACCGTAAAAGCAGACTTTTTGTTCTGGGTTGAAAAAGCATTCCCAAATTTGCCATTCTCAAAATAACTAGTTTGTGGAATTTGAGGCCTACTTGAAATCTATCCCAAAAAGAAATTCTTACATTGAAGGTATTGATAGTGTCATTCAGAAAAACCTAAGACACACGCTAGCGTGCTGATAGAAGTGTCATTCTGTGATTAAACCTATAACTGTCACACAGCGCAAAAAAAACCAGGTCTCACATCTCTATTCAACCAAATCTGCACAGTTTTAGCTGGTCAAGTTATTTGTAGTGACCGTAAAAGCAGACTTTTTGTTCTGGGTTGAAAAAGCATTCCCAAATTTGCCATTCTCAAAATAAATAGTTTGTGGTATTTGAGGCCTACTTGAAATCTATCCCAAAAAGAAAATCTTACATTGAAGGTATTGATAGTGTCATTCAGAAAAACCTAAGACACACGCTAGCGTGCTGATAGAAGTGTCATTCTGTGATTAAACCTATAACTGTCACACAGTGCAAAAAAAAACAGGTCTCACATCTCTATTTAACCAAATCTGCACAGTTTTAGCTGGTCAAGTTATTTGTAGTGACTAGAGTTGAGCGAACACCTGGATGTTCGGGTTCGAGAAGTTCAGCCGAACTTCCCAAAAAATGTTCGGGTTCGGGATCCGAACCCGAACCGAACTTCGTCCCGAACCCGAACCCCATTGAAGTCAATGGGGACCCGAACTTTTGGGCACTAAAAAGGCTGTAAAACAGCCCAGGAAAGAGCTAGAGGGCTGCAAAAGGCAGCAACATGTAGGTAAATCCCCTGCAAACAAATGTGGATAGGGAAATGAATTAAGATTAAAATTAAAAAAATAAAAATGAACCAATATCAATTGGACAGAGGTCCCATAGCAGAGAATCTGGCTTCACGTCAGCAGAGAATCAGTCTCTTCATGCCATAGCAAAGAATCTGGCTTCATGTCAGCAGAGAATCAGTCTCTTCATGCCATAGCAGAGAATCTGGCTTTATGTCAGCGCAGAATCAGTCTTCATGTCATAGCAGAGAATCAGGCTTCACGTCACCCACCACTGGAACAGGCCACTGTCACACATTTAGGCCCAGGCACCCAGGCAGAGGAGAGATGTCCCGTAACAGAGAATCTGGCCTTATGTCAGCGCAGAATCTGTCTTCATGTCATAGCAGAGAATCAGGCTTCACGTCAGCCACCACTGGAACAGGCCACTGTCACACATTTAGGCCCAGGCACCCAGGCAGAGGAGAGAGGTCCCGTAACAGAGAATCTGGCCTTTGTCAGCGCAGAATCTGTCTTCATGTCATAGCAGAGAATCAGGCTTCACGTCACCCACCACTGGAACAGGCCACTGTCACACATTTAGGCCCAGGCACCCAGGCAGAGGAGAGAGTTCCCGTAACAGAGAATCTGGCCTTATGTCAGCGCAGAATCTGTCTTCATGTTATAGCAGAGAATCAGGCTTCACGTCACCCACCACTGGAACAGGCCACTGTCACACATTTAGGCCCAGGCACCCAGGCAGAGGAGAGAGGTCCCGTAACAGAGAATCTGGCCTTATGTCAGCGCAGAATCTGTATTCATGTCATAGCAGAGAATCAGGCTTCACGTCACCCACCACTGGAACAGGCCACTGTCACACATTTAGGCCTCGGCACCCAGACAGAGGAGAGCGGTCCCGTAACAGAGAATCTGGCCTTATGTCAGCGCAGAATCTGTCTTCATGTCATAGCAGAGAATCAGGCTTCACGTCACCCACCACTGGAACAGGCCACTGTCACACATTTAGGCCCCGGCACCCAGGCAGAGGAGAGAGGTCCCGTAACAGAGAATCTGGCCTTATGTCAGCACAGAATCTGTATTCATGTCATAGCAGAGAATCAGGCTTCACGTCACCCACCACTGGAACAGGCAACTGTCACACATTTAGGCCCCGACACCCAGAAAGAGGAGAGCGGTCCCGTAACAGAGAATCTGGCCTTATGTCAGCGCAGAATCTGTCTTCATGTCATAGCAGAGAATAAGGCTTCACGTCAGCCACCACTGGAACAGGCCACTGTCACACATTTAGGCCCAGGCACCCAGGCAGAGGAGAGCGGTCCCGTAACAGAGAATCTGGCCTTATGTCAGCGCAGAATCTGTATTCATGTCATAGCAGAGAATCAGGCTTCACGTCACCCACCACTGGAACAGGCCACTGTCACACATTTAGGCCCCGGCACCCAGACAGAGGAGAGGTTCATTCAACTTTGGGTTGCCCCGCAATATAATGGTAAAATGAAATTAAAAATAGTATTGAATGAGGAAGTGCCCTGGAGTAGAATAATATATTGTTAAGGGGAGGTAGTTAATATCTAATCTGCACAACGGATGGACAGGTCCTGTGGGATCCATGCCTGGTTCATTTTTATGAACGTCAGCTTGTCCACATTGGCTGTAGACAGGCGGCTGCGTTTGTCTGTAATGACGCCCCCTGCCGTGCTGAATACACGTTCAGACAAAACGCTGGCCGCCGGGCAGGCCAGCACCTCCAAGGCATAAAAGGCTAGCTCTGGCCACGTGGACAATTTGGAGACCCAGAAGTTGAATGGGGCCGAACCATCAGTCAGTACGTGGAGGGGTGTGCACAGGTACAGTTCCACCATGTTAGTGAAATGTTGCCTCCTGCTAACACGTTCCGTCTCAGGGGTGGTGGTGCACTTAGCTGTGGCGTGTTGATAAAACTTTTCCACATCTCTGCCATGCTAACCCTGCCCTCAGAGGAGCTGGGCGTGACACAGCTGCGTTGGCGACCTCTTGCTCCTCCTCTGCCTTCGCCTTGGGCTTCCACTGGTTCCCCTGTGACATTTGGGAATGCTCTCAGTAGCGCGTCTACCAATGTGCGCTTGTACTCGCGCATCTTCCTATCACGCTCCAGTGTAGGAAGTAAGGTGGGCACATTGTCTTTGTACCGGGGATCCAGCAGGGTGGCAACCCAGTAGTCCGCACACGTTAAAATGTGGGCAACTCTGCTGTCGTTGCGCAGGCACTGCAGCATGTAGTCACTCATGTGTGCCAGGCTGCCCAGAGGTAAGGACAAGCTGTCCTCTGTGGGAGGCGTATCGTCATCGTCCTGTGTTTCCCCCCAGCCACGCACCAGTGATGGGCCCGAGCTGCTTTGGGTGCCACCCCGCTGTGAACATGCTTCATCCTCATCCTCCTCATCCTGATCCTCCTCGTCCTCCAGTAGTGGGCCCTGTCTGGCCACATTTGTACCTGGCCTTTGGTGTTGCAAAAAACCTCCCTCTGAGTCACTTCGAAGAGACTGGCCTGAAAGTGCTAAAAATGACCCCTCTTCCTCCTCTTCCTCCTGGGCCACCTCCTCTTCCATCATCGCCCTAAGTGTTTTCTCAAGGAGACATAGAAGTGGTATTGTAACGCTGATAACGGCGTCATCGCCACTGGCCATGTTGGTGGAGTACTCGAAACAGCGCAACAGGGAACACAGGTCTCGCATGGAGGCCCAGTCATTGGTGGTGAAGTGGGTCTGATCCGCAGTGCGACTGACCCGTGCATGCTGCAGCTGAAACTCCACTATGGCCTGCTGCTGCTCGCACAGTCTGTCCAGCATATGCAAGGTGGAGTTCCACCTGGTGGGCACGTCGCATATGAGGCGGTGAGCGGGAAGGCCGAAGTTACGCTGTAGCGCAGACAGGCGAGCAGCGGCAGGGTGTGAACGCCGGAAGCGCGAACAGACGGCCCGCACTTTATGCAGCAGCTCTGACATGTCGGGGTAGTTGCGAATGAACTTCTGCACCACCAAATTCAGCACATGCGCCAGGCAAGGGATGTGCGTCAAACCGGCTAGTCCCAGAGCTGCAACGAGATTTCGCCCATTATCGCACACCACCAGTTCGGGCTTGAGGCTCACCGGCAGCAACCACTCGTCGGTCTGTTGTTCTATACCCCGCCACAACTCCTGTGCGGTGTGGGGCCTGTCCCCCAAACATATGAGTTTCAGAATGGCCTGCTGACGTTTACCCTGTGCTGTGCTGAAGTTGGTGGTGAAGGTGTGTGGCTGACTGGATGAGCAGGTGGAAGAAGAGGAGGAGGAAGCTGAGTAGGAGGAGGAGGAGACAGGAGGCAAAGAATGTTGCCCTGCGATCCTTGGCGGCGGAAGGACGTGCGCCAAATAGCTCTCCGCCTGGGGCCCAGCCGCCACTACATTTACCCAGTGTGCAGTTAGGGAGATATAGCGTCCCTGGCCGTGCTTACTGGTCCACGTATCTGTGGTTAGGTGGACCTTGCCACAGATGGCGTTGCGCAGTGCACACTTGATTTTATCGGACACTTGTTTGTGCAGGGAAGGCACGGCTCTCTTGGAGAAGTAGTGGCGGCTGGGAACAACATACTGTGGGACAGCAAGTGACATGAGCTGTTTGAAGCTGTGTGTGTCCACCAGCCTAAATGACAGCATTTCATAGGCCAGTAGTTTAGAAATGCTGGCATTCAGGGCCAGGGATCGAGGGTGGCTAGGTGAGAATTTACGCTTTCTCTCAAATGTTTGTGAGATGGAGAGCTGAACGCTGCCGTGTGACATGGTTGAGATGCTTGGTGACGCAGGTGGTGGTGTTGGTGGTACATCCCATGTTTGCTGGGCGGCAGGTGCCAACGTTCCTCCAGAGGCGGAGGAAGAGGCCGAGGCGGCGGCAGCAGCAGCAGAAGAGGCCGAGGCGGCAGCAGCAGAAGAGGTAGCAGGGGGAGCCTGAGTGACTTCCTTGTTTTTAAGGTGTTTACTCCACTGCAGTTCATGCTTTGCATGCAGGTGCCTGGTCATGCAGGTTGTGCTAAGGTTCAGAACGTTAATGCCTCGCTTCAGGCTCTGATGGCACAGCGTGCAAACCACTCGGGTCTTGTCGTCAGCACATTGTTTGAAGAAGTGCCATGCCAGGGAACTCTTTGAAGCTGCCTTTGGGGTGCTCGGTCCCAGATGGCGGCGGTCAGTAGCAGGCGGAGTCTCTTGGCGGCGGGTGTTCTGATTTTGACCACTGCTCCCTCTTTTGCTACGCTGTTGGCTCGGTCTCACCACTGCCTCTTCCTCCGAACTGTGAAAGTCAGTGGCACGACCTTCATTCCATGTGGGGTCTAGGACCTCATCGTCCCCTGCATCGTCTTCCACCCAGTCTTGATCCCTGACCTCCTGTTCAGTCTGCACACTGCAGAAAGACGCAGCAGTTGGCACCTGTGTATTATCATCATCAGAGACGTGCTGAGGTGGTATTCCCATGTCCTCATCATTAGGAAAAAAAAGTGGTTGTGCGTTAGTGCATTCTATCTCTTCCACCCCTGGGGAAGGGCTAGGTGGATGCCCTTGGGCATCAAACAGCATAAGAGACTGCTGCATAACTTGAGGCTCAGACAGTTTCCCTGATATGCATGGGGGTGATGTGACAGACCGATGGGCTTGGTTTTCATGCGCCATCTGTGCGCTTTCTGCAGAAGACTGGGTGGGAGATAATGTGAACGTGCTGGATCCACTGTCGGCCACCCAATTGACTAATGCCTGTACCTGCTCAGGCCTTACCATCCTTAGAACGGCATTGGGCCCCACCAAATATCGCTGTAAATTCTGCTGGCTACTGGGACCTGAGGTAGTTGCTTCACTAGGACGTGTGGCTGTGGCAGAACGGCCACGTCCTCTCCCAGCACCAGAGGGTCCACTAACACCACCACGACCATGTCCACGTCCGCGTCCGCGTCCCTTATTAGATGTTTTCCTCATTGTTCCCGTTCACCACAATTTTGAGAATGGCAAATTTGGGAATGCTTTTTCAACCCAGAACAAAAAGTCTGCTTTTACGGTCACTACAAATAACTTGACCAGCTAAAACTGTGCAGATTTGGTTGAATAGAGATGTGAGACCTGTTTTTTTTTGCGCTGTGTGACAGTTATAGGTTTAATCACAGAATGACACTTCTATCAGCACGCTAGCTTGTGTCTTAGGTTTTTCTGAATGACACTATCAATACCTTCAATGTAAGATTTTGTTTTTGGGATAGATTTCAAGTAGGCCTCAAATACCACAAACTAGTAATTTTGAGAATGGCAAATTTGGGAATGCTTTTTCAACCCAGAACAAAAAGTCTGCTTTTACGGTCACTACAAATAACTTGACCTGCTAAAACTGTGCAGATTTGGTTGAATAGAGATGTGAGACCTGTTTTTTTTTGCGCTGTGTGACAGTTATAGGTTTAATCACAGAATGACACTTCTATCAGCACGCTAGCGTGTGTCTTAGGTTTTTCTGAATGACACTATCAATACCTTCAATGTAAGATTTTCTTTTTGGGATAGATTTCAAGTAGGCCTCAAATACCACAAACTAGTTATTTTGAGAATGGCAAATTTGGGAATGCTTTTTCAACCCAGAACAAAAAGTCTGCTTTTACGGTCACTACAAATAACTTGACCAGCTAAAACTGTGCAGATTTGGTTGAATAGAGATGTGAGACCTGTTTTTTTTTGCGCTGTGTGACAGTTCTAGGTTTAATCACAGAATGACACTTCTATCAGCACGCTAGCGTGTGTCTTAGGTTTTTCTGAATGACACTATCAATACCTTCAATGTAAGATTTTCTTTTTGGGATAGATTTCAAGTAGGCCTCAAATACCACAAACTAGTTATTTTCAGAATGGCAAATTTGGGAATGCTTTTTCAACCCAGAACAAAAAGTCTGCTTTTACGGTCACCACAAATAACTTGACCATCTAAAACTGTGCAGATTTGGTTGAATAGAGATGTGAGACCTGTTTTTTTTTTTTGCGCTGTGTGACAGTTATAGGTTTAATCACAGAATGACACTTCTATCAGCACGCTAGCGTGTGTCTTAGGGTTTTCTGAATGACACTATCAATACCTTTAATGTAAGATTTTCTTTTTGGGATAGATTTCAAGTAGGCCTCAAATACCACAAACTAGTTATTTTCAGAATGGCAAATTTGGGAATGCTTTTTCAACCCAGAACAAAAAGTCTGCTTTTACGGTCACTACAAATAACTTGACCAGCTAAAACTGTGCGATAACTAGTTTGTGGTATTTGAGGCCTACTTGAAATCTATCCCAAAAAGAAAATCTTACATTAAAGGTATTGATAGTGTCATTCAGAAAAACCTAAGACACACGCTAGCGTGCTGATAGAAGTGTCATTCTGTGATTAAACCTATAACTGTCACACAGCGCAAAAAAAAAACAGGTCTCACATCTCTATTCAACCAAATCTGTACAGTTTTAGCTGGTCAAGTTATTTGTAGTGACTGTAAAAGCAGACTTTTTGTTCTGGGTTGAAAAAGCATTCCCAAATTTGCCATTCTGAAAATAACTAGTTTGTGGTATTTGAGGCCTACTTGAAATCTATCCCAAAAAGAAAATCTTACATTGAAGGTATTGATAGTGTCATTCAGAAAAACCTAAGACACACGCTAGCGTGCTGATAGAAGTGTCATTCTGTGATTAAACCTATAACTGTCACACAGCGCCAAAAAAAAACAGGTCTCACATCTCTATTCAACCAAATCTGCACAGTTTTAGCTGGTCAAGTTATTTGTAGTGACCGTAAAAGCAGACTTTTTGTTCTGGGTTGAAAAAGCATTCCCAAATTTGCCATTCTGAAAATAACTAGTTTGTGGTATTTGAGGCCTACTTGAAATCTATCCCAAAAAGAAAATCTTACATTGATGGTATTGATAGTGTCATTCAGAAAAACCTAAGACACACGCTAGCGTGCTGATAGAAGTGTCATTCTTTATTTGTTAAATATGCCGTTGATATCACTGAGGAGACATGTTTTATGTCTTACTTTACACATTCTGACCGCAGCCAGACGTCTTATAGCTAGATTCTGGAAGAAAACAACTTCCCCCACCCAGCTAGACCTTCTTACCAATATCACCGAGGTTAGAAGGATGGAATATCTATCAGCTAGCCTAACTAATAGTTTGGAAAGGTTCAACAAAATATGGCAGTTATGGGACAACGCTCATGAGCTTAACTAGTGAGCGAATGGCATCTATGTTTTACTTCCTTTCCTCTTGTGTCGTGTCTTTGTCAATTTCCCCATTGTTTATGTCATTTATTTATTTGTTTTTCTTTACTTGCCTAAGTCAGGATTACTTTTACTGCTGATTTTTTTTCTCTTTTTTATTCTATGCATAATCCTATACAATTGGATATGATATTATATAATTGTACCAACATTTGCTTATGTTCTCTATACTCTAAGATTATTGATAACAAATAGTCTTTTGTAAATGTTAAGCATTTTGTAAAAAATGATAAGTGATGTCAACTTGTCTACCTGTCTATGCTTTTAAATTGAAAATAAAAAGATAATTAAAAAAAAAAAGAAGTGTCATTCTGTGATTAAACCTAGAACTGTCACACAGCGCAAAAAAAAACAGGTCTCACATCTCTATTCAACCAAATCTGCACAGTTTTAGCTGGTCAAGTTATTTGTAGTGACCGTAAAAGCAGACTTTTTGTTCTGGGTTGAAAAAGCATTCCCAAATTTGCCATTCTCAAAATAACTAGTTTGTGGTATTTGAGGCCTACTTGAAATCTATCCCAAAAAGAAAATCTTACATTAAAGGTATTGATAGTGTCATTCAGAAAAACCTAAGACACACGCTAGCGTGCTGATAGAAGTGTCATTCTGTGATTAAACCTATAACTGTCACACAGCGCAAAAAAAAAAACAGGTCTCACATCTCTATTCAACCAAATCTGCACAGTTTTAGCTGGTCAAGTTATTTGTAGTGACCGTAAAAGCAGACTTTTTGTTCTGGGTTGAAAAAGCATTCCCAAATTTGCCATTCTGAAAATAACTAGTTTGTGGTATTTGAGGCCTACTTGAAATCTATCCCAAAAAGAAAATCTTACATTGAAGGTATTGATAGTGTCATTCAGAAAAACCTAAGACACATGCTAGCGTGCTGATAGAAGTGTCATTCTGTGATTAAACCTATAACTGTCACACAGCGCAAGAAAAAACAGGTCTCACATCTCTATTCAACCAAATCTGCACAGTTTTAGCTGGTCAAGTTATTTGTAGTGACCGTAAAAGCAGACTTTTTGTTCTGGGTTGAAAAAGCATTCCCAAATTTGCCATTCTCAAAATAAATAGTTTGTGGTATTTGAGGCCTACTTGAAATCTATCCCAAAAAGAAAATCTTACATTGAAGGTATTGATAGTGTCATTCAAAAAAACCTAAGACACACGCTAGCGTGCTGATAGAAGTGTCATTCTGTGATTAAACCTATAACTGTCACACAGCGCAAAAAAAAACAGGTCTCACATCTCTATTCAACCAAATCTGCACAGTTTTAGCTGGTCAAGTTATTTGTAGTGACCGTAAAAGCAGACTTTTTGTTCTGGGTTGAAAAAGCATTCCCAAATTTGCCATTCTGAAAATAACTAGTTTGTGGTATTTGAGGCCTACTTGAAATCTATCCCAAAAAAAAAATCTTACATTGAAGGTATTGATAGTGTCATTCAGAAAAACCTAAGACACACGCTAGCGTGCTGATAGAAGTGTCATTCTGTGATTAAACCTATAACTGTCACACAGCGCAAAAAAAAACAGGTCTCTCATCTCTATTCAACCAAATCTGCACAGTTTTAGCTGGTCAAGTTATTTGTAGTGACCGTAAAAGCAGACTTTTTGTTCTGGGTTGAAAAAGCATTCCCAAATTTGCCATTCTCAAAATAACTAGTTTGTGGTATTTGAGGCCTACTTGAAATCTATCCCAAAAAGAAAATCTTACATTGAAGGTATTGATAGTGTCATTCAGAAAAACCTAAGACACACGCTAGCGTGCTGATAGAAGTGTCATTCTGTGATTAAACCTATAACTGTCACACAGCGCAAAAAAAAACAGGTCTCACATCTCTATTCAACCAAATCTGCACAGTTTTAGCTGGTCAAGTTATTTGTAGTGACCGTAAAAGCAGACTTTTTGTTCTGGGTTGAAAAAGCATTCCCAAATTTGCCATTCTCAAAATTGTGGTGAATGGGAACAATGAGGAAAACATCTAATAAGGGACGCGGACGTGGACATGGTCGTGGTGGTGTTAGTGGACCCTCTGGTGCTGGGAGAGGACGTGGCCGTTCTGCCACAGCCACACGTCCTAGTGAAGCAACTACCTCAGGTTCCAGTAGCCAGCAGAATTTACAGCGATATTTGGTGGGGCCCAATGCCGTTCTAAGGATGGTAAGGCCTGAGCAGGTACAGGCATTAGTCAATTGGGTGGCCGACAGTGGATCCAGCACGTTCACATTATCTCCCACCCAGTCTTCTGCAGAAAGCGCACAGATGGCGCATGAAAACCAAGCCCATCGGTCTGTCACATCACCCCCATGCATATCAGGGAAACTGTCTGAGCCTCAAGTTATGCAGCAGTCTCTTATGCTGTTTGAAGACTCTGCTGCCAGGGTTTCCCAAGGGCATCCACCTAGCCCTTTCCCCAGGGGTGGAAGAGATAGAATGCACTAACGCACAACCACTTATTTTTCCTCATGATGAGGACATGGGAATACCACCTCAGCACGTCTCTGATGATGACGAAACACAGGTGCCAACTGCTGCGTCTTTCTGCAGTGTGCAGACTGAACAGGAGGTCAGGGATCAAGACTGGGTGGAAGACGATGCAGGGGACGATGAGGTCCTAGACCCCACATGGAATGAAGGTCGTGCCACTGACTTTCACAGTTCGGAGGAAGAGGCAGTGGTGAGACCGAGCCAACAGCGTAGCAAAAGAGGGAGCAGTGGGCAAAATCAGAACACCCGCCACCAAGAGACTCCGCCTGCTACTGACCGCCGCCATCTGGGACCGAGCACCCCAAAGGCAGCTTCAAGGAGTTCCCTGGCATGGCACTTCTTCAAACAATGTGCTGACGACAAGACCCGAGTGGTTTGCACGCTGTGCCATCAGAGCCTGAAGCGAGGCATTAACGTTCTGAACCTTAGCACAACTTCCATGACCAGGCACCTGCATGCAAAGCATGAACTGCAGTGGAGTAAACACCTTAAAAACAAGGAAGTCACTCAGGCTCCCCCTGCTACCTCTTCTGCTGCTGCCGCCTCGGCCTCTTCTGCTGCTGCTGCCGCCGCCTCGGCCTCTTCCTCCGCCTCTGGAGGAACGTTGGCACCTGCCGCCCAGCAAACATGGGATGTACCACCAACACCACCACCTGCGTCACCAAGCATCTCAACCATGTCACACGGCAGCGTTCAGCTCTCCATCTCACAAACATTTGAGAGAAAGCGTAAATTCTCACCTAGCCACCCTCGATCCCTGGCCCTGAATGCCAGCATTTCTAAACTACTGGCCTATGAAATGCTGTCATTTAGGCTGGTGGACACACACAGCTTCAAACAGCTCATGTCACTTGCTGTCCCACAGTATGTTGTTCCCAGCCGCCACTACTTCTCCAAGAGAGCCGTGCCTTCCCTGCACAAACAAGTGTCCGATAAAATCAAGTGTGCACTGCGCAACGCCATCTGTGGCAAGGTCCACCTAACCACAGATACGTGGACCAGTAAGCACGGCCAGGGACGCTATATCTCCCTAACTGCACACTGGGTAAATGTAGTGGCGGCTGGGCCCCAGGCGGAGAGCTATTTGGCGCACGTCCTTCCGCCGCCAAGGATCGCAGGGCAACATTCTTTGCCTCCTGTCTCCTCCTCCTCCTACTCAGCTTCCTCCTCCTCTTCTTCCACCTGCTCATCCAGTCAGCCACACACCTTCACCACCAACTTCAGCACAGCACAGGGTAAACGTCAGCAGGCCATTCTGAAACTCATATGTTTGGGGGACAGGCCCCACACCGCACAGGAGTTGTGGCGGGGTATAGAACAACAGACCGACGAGTGGTTGCTGCCGGTGAGCCTCAAGCCCGAAATGGTGGTGTGCGATAATGGGCGAAATCTCGTTGCAGCTCTGGGACTAGCCGGTTTGACGCACATCCCTTGCCTGGCGCATGTGCTGAATTTGGTGGTGCAGAAGTTCATTCGCAACTACCCCGACATGTCAGAGCTGCTGCATAAAGTGCGGGCCGTCTGTTCGCGCTTCCGGCGTTCACACCCTGCCGCTGCTCGCCTGTCTGCGCTACAGCGTAACTTCGGCCTTCCCGCTCACCGCCTCATATGCGACGTGCCCACCAGGTGGAACTCCACCTTGCATATGGTGGACAGACTGTGCGAGCAGCAGCAGGCCATAGTGGAGTTTCAGCTGCAGCACGCACGGGTCAGTCGCACTGCGGATCAGACCCACTTCACCACCAATGACTGGGCCTCCAGGCGAGACCTGTGTGCCCTGTTGCGCTGTTTCGAGTACTCCACCAACATGGCCAGTGGCGATGACGCCGTTATCAGCGTTACAATACCACTTCTATGTCTCCTTGAGAAAACACATAGGGCGATGATGGAAGAGGAGGCGGCCCAGGAGGAAGAGGAGGAAGAGGGGTCATTTTTAGCACTTTCAGGCCAGTCTCTTCAAAGTGACTCAGAGGGAGGTTTTTTGCAACACCAGAGGCCAGGTACAAATGTGGCCAGACAGGGCCCACTACTGGAGGACGAGGAGGACGAGGAAGAGGAGGAGGTGGAGGAGGATGAGGATGAAGCATGTTCACAGCGGGGTGGCACCCAAAGCAGCTCGGGCCCATCACTGGTGCGTGGCTGGGGGGAAACACAGGACGATGACGATACGCCTCCCACAGAGGACAGCTTGTCCTTACCTCTGGGCAGCCTGGCACACATGAGCGACTACATGCTGCAGTGCCTGCGCAACGACAGCAGAGTTGCCCACATTTTAACGTGTGCGGACTACTGGGTTGCCACCCTGCTGGATCCCCGGTACAAAGACAATGTGCCCACCTTACTTCCTACACTGGAGCGTGATAGGAAGATGCGCGAGTACAAGCGCACGTTGGTAGACGCGCTACTGAGAGCATTCCCAAATGTCACAGGGGAACCAGTGGAAGCCCAAGGCGAAGGCAGATGAGGAGCAAGAGGTCGCCAACGCAGCTGTGTCACGCCCAGCTCCTCTGAGGGCAGGGTTAGCATGGCAGAGATGTGGAAAAGTTTTGTCAACACGCCACAGCTAAGTGCACCACCACCTGATACGGAACGTGTTAGCAGGAGGCAACATTTCACTAACATGGTGGAACAGTACCTGTGCACACCCCTCCACGTACTGACTGATGGTTCGGCCCCATTCAACTTCTGGGTCTCCAAATTGTCCACGTGGCCAGAGCTAGCCTTTTATGCCTTGGAGGTGCTGGCCTGCCCGGCGGCCAGCGTTTTGTCTGAACGTGTATTCAGCACGGCAGGGGGCGTCATTACAGACAAACGCAGCCGCCTGTCTACAGCCAATGTGGACAAGCTGACGTTCATAAAAATGAACCAGGCATGGATCCCACAGGACCTGTCCATCCCTTGTGCAGATTAGATATTAACTACCTCCCCTTAACAATATATTATTCTACTCCAGGGCACTTCCTCATTCAATACTATTTTTAATTTCATTTTACCATTATATTGCGGGGCAACCCAAAGTTGAATGAACCTCTCCTCTGTCTGGGTGCCGGGGCCTTAATGTGTGACAGTGGCCTGTTCCAGTGGTGGGTGACGTGAAGCCTGATTCTCTGCTATGACATGAATACAGATTCTGCGCTGACATAAGGCCAGATTCTCTGTTACGGGACCGCTCTCCTCTGCCTGGGTGCCTGGGCCTAAATGTGTGACAGTGGCCTGTTCCAGTGGTGGCTGACGTGAAGCCTGATTCTCTGCTATGACATAAAGACAGATTCTGCGCTGACATAAGGCCAGATTCTCTGTTACGGGACTGCTCTCCTCTGTCTGGGTGCCGGGGCCTAAATGTGTGACAGTGGCCTGTTCCAGTGGTGGGTGACGTGAAGCCTGATTCTCTGCTATGACATGAATACAGATTCTGCGCTGACATAAGGCCAGATTCTCTGTTACGGGACCTCTCTCCTCTGCCTGGGTGCCTGGGCCTAAATGTGTGACAGTGGCCTGTTCCAGTGGTGGGTGACGTGAAGCCTGATTCTCTGCTATGACATGAAGACAGATTCTGCGCTGACATAAGGCCAGATTCTCTGTTACTGGACCGCTCTCCTCTGTCTGGGTGCCGGGGCCTAAATGTGTGACAGTGGCCTGTTCCAGTGGTGGGTGACGTGAAGCCTGATTCTCTGCTATGACATGAATACAGATTCTGCGCTGACATAAGGCCAGATTCTCTGTTACGGGACCTCTCTCCTCTGCCTGGGTGCCTGGGCCTAAATGTGTGACAGTGGCCTGTTCCAGTGGTGGGTGACGTGAAGCCTGATTCTCTGCTATGACATGAATACAGATTCTGCGCTGACATAAGGCCAGATTCTCTGTTACGGGACCTCTCTCCTCTGCCTGTGTGCCTGGGCCTAAATGTGTGACAGTGGCCTGTTCCAGTGGTGGGTGACATGAAGCCTGATTCTCTGCTATGACATGAATACAGATTCTGCGCTGACATAAGGCCAGATTCTCTGTTACGGGACCGCTCTCCTCTGTCTGGGTGCCGGGGCCTAAATGTGTGACAGTGGCCTGTTCCAGTGGTGGGTGACGTGAAGCCTGATTCTCTGCTATGACTTGAAGACAGATTCTGCGCTGACATAAGGCCAGATTCTCTGTTACGGGACCTCTCTCCTCTGCCTGGGTGCCTGGGCCTAAATGTGTGACAGTGGCCTGTTCCAGTGGTGGGTGACGTGAAGCCTGATTCTCTGCTATGACATGAAGACAGATTCTGCGCTGACATAAGGCCAGATTCTCTGTTACGGGACCTCTCTCCTCTGCCTGGGTGCCTGGGCCTAAATATGTGACAGTGGCCTGTTCCAGTGGTGGGTGACGTGAAGCCTGATTCTCTGCTATGACATGAAGACAGATTCTGCGCTGACATAAGGCCAGATTCTCTTTTACGGGAACGCTCTCCTCTGCCTAGGTACCTGGGCCTAAATGTGTGACAGGGGCCTGTTCCAGTGGTGGCTGACGTGAAGCCTGATTCTCTGCTATGACATAAAGACAGATTCTGCGCTGACATAAGGCCAGATTCTCTGTTACGGGACCTCTCTCCTCTGCCTGGGTGCCTGGGCCTAAATGTGTGACAGTGGCCTGTTCCAGTGGTGGGTGACGTGAAGCCTGATTCTCTGCTATGACATGAAGACAGATTCTGCGCTTACATAAGGCCAGATTCTCTGTTACGGGACCGCTCTCCTCTGTCTGGGTGCCGGGGCCTAAATGTGTGACAGTGGCCTGTTCCAGTGGTGGGTGACGTGAAGCCTGATTCTCTGCTATGACATGAAGACTGATTCTGCGCTGACATGAAGCCAGATTCTCTGCTATGGCATGAAGAGACTGATTCTCTGCTGACATGAAGCCAGATTCTTTGCTATGGCATGAAGAGACTGATTCTCTGCTGACGTGAAGCCGGATTCTCTGCTATGGGACCTCTGTCCAATTTATATTGGTTCATTTTTATTTTTTTTATTTTAATTTTAATTCATTTCCCTATCCACATTTGTTTGCAGGGGATTTACCTACATGTTGCTGCCTTTTGCAGCCCTCTAGCTATTTCCTGGGCTGTTTTACTGCCTTTTTAGTGCCCAAAAGTTCGGGTCCCCATTGACTTCAATGGGGTTCGGGTTCGGGACGAAGTTCGGTTCGGGTTCGGATCCCGAACCCGAACATTTACGGGAAGTTCGGCCGAACTTCTCGAACCCGAACATCCAGGTGTTCGCTCAACTCTAATCATAAGCCTATGTAAACCAAATTCATTTTTTTCTAATTCTTACCTGCCCACAATAGGTCATTAAACATTTTATCCATTTCTTTAAAAACAGACTTACCTAAATAAATAGGGCAGTTCCTAATGGTGTATAATAATTGAGGTAGCAAACCATTTTTATCAGACCTATCCTATCTGCTTTTTTTATAGGGAGTTTATTCCATATCTTAATCCTTTCTTTCATCTTCCGAAACAACGGCACCAAATTAAAGTCATTTGCTATTTTTATCCCCATATATTTAAAACTATCATACGGGCCCAATAGCCTTAGCTTATTTATCTCTTACCACAACCTTATCACTCAGCGGAAGTAGAATTGATTTGCTCCAATTAATTACTATGCCCGAGTGCTTACCAAATTCTCCCATTATTGCCATAACATAATTTAGATCCCTAATTTAGATTAGTATCACCAAGAAAAAAAAGAAAGTCATCTGCATAAAGTGATATTTTGTCCTTACTCCAAACCCCTCAAAACATACTTCCTGTCTGATCTTAAGAGCAAATGGTTCAACATCGAGGGCAAAAAGCAGGGGAGAGAGAGGACATCCCTGTCTCATACCTCTTTCAATATTAAAGCTTTTAGACAACTGGCCATTAACAGATATTCTTGCTCTCGGGTCACTATAAATGGTCCTCAACCACTTTATAAATTCTGAACCTATACCAAATTGAACCAAAATCTCCCACAAGAATCCCCATTCCACGCTGTCAAAGGCTTTTGACGCATCCAATGACAGAATGGAACGTGGACCAGAATCATTCCCAGCCCATTGAATATTGGCAAAAATTCTAAAAAGGTTCAAAGATGTAGATCTTCCAGGGATAAATCCATTTTGATCTTTATGCACTAGATTCGGAATTACCCCCTTCAATATCTTTGCCAAGATTATGACCAGTATCTTACAATCATTATTCATTAGCGATATTGGGCGATATGAACCCGGGTCTAAGCTATCCGTCACATCTGTGACAGGTCCCAGAAGGTCTGAAAGATTATCTACGCATTAGTGATCTGACAGCCTCTTTTGGTTTCACTTTGTCTGTGTGTTGCTGGTATGGATTGCAGGATAAAACTTACCAGGAAAGATTAAAGGACCTTAACATGTATAGCTTGGAAGAAAGACGAGACAGAGGGGATATGATAGAAACTTTTAAATACATAAAGGGAATCAACAAGGTAAAAGAGGAGAGAATATTTAAAAGAAGAAAAACTGCTACAAGAGGACATAGTTTTAAATTAGAGGGGCAAAGGTTTAAAAGCAATATCAGGAAGTATTACTTTACTGAGAGAGTAGTGGATGCATGGAATAGCCTTCCTGCAGAAGTGGTAGCTGCAAATACAGTGGAGGAGTTTAAGCATGCATGGGATAGGCATAAGGCCATTCTTCATATAAGATAGGGCCAGGGGCTATCCATAGTATTTAGTATATTGGGCAGACTGGATGGGCCAAATGGTTCTTATCTGCCGACACATTCTATGTTTCTATGTTTCTATGTCCACACCTCCTGTTCAGGTGTGGATCATGTGACCTTTACCTCGCCCTATTTAGTCTGACTTTTTCCATCACTCCTTGCTTGGGATAGCTTCATTTGGTCTTGGAAGAGCTGGAGTGTGGCTCGTGTTGAAGTCCTGTTCATCCTCCATCCTCTGAAGTTAAGTGTTCCGCTTGTCGTGTTTTGTACCCCCCCCCCCCCCCCGGTTGTTTACTAGGCCTCAGTGAGATGCTAGTTCCTTCACCAGGGAAGGAACAGGTGGTCTCTGTCCTGTCATTATCTTTAGGGCATCTGAGGGTCACCAGGGTTTTCTAGGTTCCCGTGTATGGGTATCTCTAACATCGAGAGGTGCCCATACGGATAGGAGTTAGGGCCAGGAGCAGGGTTTTATAGGTGGTGACCCTTTTCCTTCCCTAGCGGTGAGGCCTAGTGTCTTTCCCTTTCCTTCTTGATTGTCTTTTGGTGTTCTTCGCTACTACATCCGTGACATTATCCCAAGCCAATACCGCCATTTTTGTTCTGATCTGTGCAGCTATGGATACTATGTCTGCACTGGTCGAACAGATGCAGAATTTGACTTTGGAGGTAGCAGACCTCCGCACAACTGTCTTGCAGATTCAGAGTCCACAGGCTGCTGGTTCCAGTGGTGGGTCCCAGGCCTGTCCTGAACCGAAGGTGGCTCTCCCGGACAGGTTTTCCTGGGGAAGTGACAATTTCATCTGGTTCAGGGAGTCATGTAAATTTAACTTTAAGCTGCGTCCATACTCTTATGGGGATGAGTGTCAACATGTGGGTATGATTATTTCATTGCTTAAAGAGGACGCCCAATCTTGGGCTTTTTCTCTGCCGACCGGATCACTGCCCCTCCGGTCGGTAGATGAATTCTTCAGAGCCTTGGGTCTCATCTACCATGACCTGGATCTCTGAGGCCGAGACCAAGTTATGGAGTTTGCGGCATGGAGATCGTTCTGCTGAGACCTATTTCTCTGAATTTAGGAGATGGTCTACCGATACTGAGTGGAATGATCCTGCTCTCCGCAGCCAATTCTGTCAGGGTCTCTCTGAGAGACTGCAGGACGCGTTGGCCTTTCATGAAAATCCTGTGAAAATCCTGCATTGGAGGCAGCTATGTCCCTTGCTGTACGTCTAGATAGACGCCTGAGGGAGAGATCTAGGGGTCCTCACCTTCAGGACGTACTGTCCAATAAGGGTACTGCTTCCTTTGACACTAATGGTGGAGAGACACTGGTAGTTGAGCCTTGTGATGATCCTATGCAGTTAGGAGGAGCTACTCCTGGCAAAAGCTTGGGTCATGTGAAAGGAGTCTGCTTTTATTGTGGCAAGAAGGGCCATTTTGTGAATATTTGTCCGTACTTGCAGCATCAAGGTGTAAACAAAAAGAAAAAACCTTTTAATCCTCAAATTACTATTGGTGGTGTGGATGGGGAGCAAGAAAACCTACATTTGTCTTTTACTGGTAGTACCCGTTTTCTCCTGTCTGCCGAGGTGGCGCTAGAGTCCAAAACTGTGAAAATCAAAGCATTGGGGCAGGAGTTAACTTGATTGATGGAGAGTTTGTACGCATTCATGGGTTGACTACTAATGCATTAGAGAAAAGTATTTCTGTCTTTGCTATTGACTCAGCACCTCTCACCCAAAAATGCCTGCCGCAGGTAGTGAATGACATTCATTTAAGAGTGGGTGATTTGCATCAGGAATCTATCTCCTGTTATGTATTGGAGGGTTTGCCTGCTCCGTTGTTGTTGGGCTTACTATGGTTAAGCAAACATGACCCTAACATCGACTGGCAAGCGAGACAGATTCTCGATTGGAGTGATTTTTGCATGGACAACTGTCTTAATGCATCATTCTCTATGGTAACCACTAAAACTGTACCCTCGTTCATTTCAGAATTTTCTGATGTTTTCTCGGAGAGTGGTAATCAGGAGTTGCCTCCGCAGCGGGAGTATGACTGTCCCGTCAATCTTATTCCCGGAGCTAAATTGCCCAAATCTCGGTTGTATAATCTTTCGGAACCCGAAAGAAAAGCCATGCAAGAGTATATTACCGAGAGTTTGGCAAAGGGACATCTTAAACCATCCAAGTCCCCAGTGGCTGCTGGGTTTTTCTTTGTAAAGAAAAAAGATGGTACCCTGAGACCATGCCTGGACTTCTGTGAGCTCAATCTTATTACCGTCCGTGATCCTTACCTTCCATGATCCTTTGATTCCGGATTTGTTTAGTCAGATTGTCGGTGCCAAGGTGTTCTCTAAATTGGATCTGAGGGGGGCATATAATATGGTATGGATCAAGGAGGGGGATGAGTGGAAGACCGCATTTAATACCCCTGAGGGTCATTTTGAAAACCTGGTCATGCCCTTTGGGTTAACCAATGCTCCTGTGGTTTTTCAACACTTTGTCAATGACATCTTTCATCATCTGGTGGGGAGGTTTGTCGTTGTATACCTTGATGACATACAAATTTATTCGCCTGATATGGAGACTCATCAGGTTCATGTAAGACAGGTGTTACAGAGCCTAAGAGAGAATAAGTTGTATGCTAAGATGGAAAAGTGTGTATTTGCTGTACAGGAAGTGCAATTTCTGGGTTACCTGCTCTCATCCTCAGGTTTTCGTATGGATCCCGAGAAGGTCCGTGTCGTGTTGGACTGGGATCGACCCGAAAATCTGAAAGCGCTTATGCGGTTTTTGGGTTTTACCAACTACTACCGTAAATTTATCTTGAACTATTCATCGGTGGTTAAACCTTTAACAGACAAGACTAGGAAGGGTGCGGATATTTCTGTCTGGTCTGATGCGGCATTACAGGGCTTTTCTGCTGTGAAAGAATGTTTTGCTTCGGCCCCTATTCTGATGCAACCGGACGTGACTCAGCCATTTATTGTTGAGGTTGACGCGTCCGAGGTAGGGGTAGGAGCAATCTTGTCGCAAGGTCCTTCACCTAGTAAATGGCGCCCATGTGCATTTTTCTCAAAAAAAACTCTCTACTGCTGAAGGAATTATGATGTGGGGAATAGGGAATTGTTGGCCATTAAGTTGGCGTTCGAGGAATGGCGGCATTGGTTGGAAGTAGAGTTGAGCGGACACCTGGATATTCGGGTTCGACGAGTTCGGCCGAACTTGAAAAAAAAGTTCAGGTTCGGGACCCGAACTTGACCCGAACTTGACCCCGAACCCCATTGAAGTCAATGGGGACCCAAATAGTACTGGAACTGGCTAGAGGGCTGCAAAAGGCATCAAAATGTGCTTAACAGCATGGCAACTGTTCTGCAAACAAATGTGGATAGGGAAATAACTTAAAATAACATAAAATACAGAAAAATTTTAAATAACAAACTGGATCTAGGAGTAGGAGGTTGAGGAGGCGGTGGATGGGTGGATGTGGCGGTGTAGGTAGAAGCGGCGGTGAAGGAGGAATAGGTAGCCAACACTGATTTGTGTTATTTTATTTTTTTAAATTGGGGTATCCCCCAAAATATTGGGACATATAACAAAATAAAACAAAGAATAAGTGCACTTGAGTACAAGAATAGATGGTTGAGGCTGGTATAAATGTCTATTCTGCACAAGGTACGGACAAGTCCTGTGGGATCCATGCCTGGTTCATTTTAATAAACGTAAGCTTGTCCACATTGGCTGCGGCCTGTGATAATGCTCTCTGCCGTGCTAAACACACGTTCACACTATACACTGGCTGCAGGGCAGGTCAGCACCTCCAAGGCTGACAAAGCTTTTCCACATTTAGGCCATGCTAACCCTGCCTTCTCAGGTGCTGGCGGTGCCCCAGCTGCGTTGGCGACCTCTTTCTTCTTCTCTGCCTTCGTCTTGTGCTTCCACTGCGCCCCCGCTGTCAGGTGGGAGTGCCATCAGCAGCATGCGCTTGTAGTCGCGCATCTTCCGATCAGTAACAGTTTTCACTAAATTTAGTTCCCTGTCAGCAATGCAGAGCAGGGTTCATGTCACCCAGCAATAGAACAGAGGATTTTGAGAGATTTAGGCCCTGTCACCCAGGCACAGCAGGGGTTCATTCAAGGCAAAAGGGGCTTCATGTCACCCAGCAATAGAACAGGGGATTTTGAGAGATTTAGGCCCCTGTCACCCAGGCACAACAGGGGTTTGTATACGCCAAAAATTGTAAAATGTCACCCGACAATTGAAAATAAGATTTTTTTTCAATTTAGGGCACTAAAATTGGCACTTTTTTGCATTAAAATGGCTCTAAAATAGTCCTTGAAAAGGCTAGAGGGATGTAAAAGGCAGTATAATGTGCTTAAGAGCATGGCAACTGCTCTGCAAACAAATGTGGATAGGGAAATAACTTAAAATGAAATAAAATAACTAAAAATTACAAATGATTAACCTGCAACTCAGAGAAGGAGGTGAATATGGAGTCGGAGGTTGAGGAGGCGGTGAATGTGGTGTTGTAGGTTGAGGCAGCAATGGAGGAGGAGGAGGTAGAAAACAATGTTTTTTTGTTTTTGTTTTTATTGGGGTAGGTAGCCCCCAAAATATTGGGACAAATAAAAAAAAAGAAAACATAGAATCATTGCACTTGACTTGAGTAAAAGAATGTATGTTTGATGGTGGTATAAATGTCTATTCTGCACAAGGTACAGACAAGTCTTGTGGGATCCAAGCCTGGTTCATTTTAATGAACGTGAGCTTGTCCACGTTGGCTGTGGACAGGTGGCTGCGTCTGTCTGTAATGACTCCTCCTGCCGTGCTAAATACATGTTCAGAGAGTACACTGGCTGCAGGGCAGGCCAGCACCTCCAAGGCATACAGGGCAAGCTCTGGCCATGTGGACAATTTGGAGACCCAGAAGTTGAATGGGGCAGAACCATCAGTCAGTACATGTAGTCGTGTGCACAGGTACAGTCCTACCATGTTGTTCAAATGCTGCCTCCTGCTAACAGGCTCCATATCAGCAGTTGGGGCCGGTTGTTGCGGCGAGGTGACAAAGCTTTTCCACATGTGGGCCATGCTAACCCTGCCTTCTGAGGTGCTGGCGCTGACACAGCTGCATTGGCGACCTCTTCCTCCTCCCCTGCCTTCGCCTTGTGCTTCCACTTGTCCCCCGGCGTCAGTCGGGAATGCTCTCAGGAGCGCGTCTACCAGTGTGCGCCTGTATTCGCACATCTTCCGATCACGCTTCAGTGAGGGAATTATGGACGGCACATTGTCTTTGTAACGGGGATCCAGCAGGGTGGCCACCCAGTAGTCAGGACAAGTTTAAATGTGGGCAACTCTGCAGTCGTTGCGCAGGCACTGCAGCATGTAGTCGCTTATGTGTGCCAGGCTGCCCAGAGGTAAAGACAAGCTGTCCTCTGTGGGAGGCGTATCGTCTGCGTCCTCCGTATCTGCCTAGCCATGTACCAGGGATGGGCCCGAGCTGCGTTGGATGCCACCCTGCTGTGAACATGCTTCATCCCCATCCTCCTCCTCATCATCATCATCCTCCTCCTCCTCCAGTAGTGGGCCCTGGCTGGCCAAATTTGTACCTGGCCTCTGCTGTTGCAAAAATACTCTTTCTGAGCCACTTCTAAAAGACTGGCCTGAAAGTGTTAGAGATGACCCCTCTTCCTCCTCCTCGTCCTGGGCCACATCCTCTTCCATCATCGCCCTAGGTTTTTTCTCAAGGAGACATAGAAGTGGTATTGTAACGCTGATAACGGCGTCATCTCCACTGGCCATGTTGGTGGAGTACTCGAAACAGCGCAACAGGGCACACAGGTCTCGCATGGAGGCCCAGTCATTGGTGGTGAAGTGGTGCTGTTCCACAGTGCGACTCACCCGTGCGTGCTGCAGCTGAAACTCCCCTATGGCCTGCTGCTGCTCGCACAGTCTCTCCAGCATGTGCAAGGTGGAGTTCCACCTGGTGGGCACGTCGCATATGAGGCGGTGAGCGGGAAGGCCGAAGTTACGTTAGAGCAGTTAGAGCAGACAGCCGAGCGGCGGCAGGATGAGAACGCCGGAAGCGCTCACAGACGGCCCGCACTTTATGCAGCAGCTCAGACATGTCGGGGTAGTTGTGAATGAATTTCTGCACCACCAAATTCAGCACATGCGCCTGGCAAGGGATGTGCGTCAAACCGGCTAGCCCCAGAGCTGCAACGAGATTTCGCCCATTATCGCACACTACCAGGCCGGGCTTGAGGCTCACTGGCAGCAACCACTCGTCGGTCTGTTGTTCTATACCCCGCCACAACTCCTGCGCGGTGTGGGACCAGTCCCCCAAACACATCAGTTTCAGAACTGGCTTCTGACGTTTACTCCTGGCTGTGCTGAAGTTGGTGGTGAAGGTCTGTCGCTGACCGGATGAGGAGGTGGTAGAAGAGGAGGAGGAAGCCGAGTAGGAAGAGGAGGCAACAGGAGGCAAAAAATGATGCCCTGCGATCCTTGGCGGCGGAAGGACGTGCGCCAAACAGCTCTCCGCCTGGGGCCCAGCCGCCACTAAATTTACCCAGTGTGCAGTTAGGGAGATATAGCGTCCCTGGCCGTGCTTACTGGTCCACGTATCTGTGGTTAGGTGGACTTTGCCACAGATGGTGTTGCGCAGTGCATACTTGATTTTATCCGATACTTGGTTGTGCAGGGAGGGCACGGCTCTCCTGGAGAAGTAGTGGCGTCTGGGAACGATGTACTGTGGGACAGCAAGCGACATGGCTAGGTGGGAATTTACGCTTTCTCTCAAAGGTTTGTGAGATGGAGAGCTGAACGCTTCCGTGTGACATGGTGGAGATGCTTGGTGACGGAGGTGGTGTTGTTGGTGGCACATCCTCTGTTTGCTGAGCGGCAGGTGCCAACGTTCCTCCAGAGGCGGAGGAAGAGGCCGAAGCAGCAGCAGAAGAGGGAGCAGGAGGTGCCTGAGCCCTTTCTTGGTTTTGAAGGTGCTTACTCCACTGCAGCCCATGTCTCGCATGTAGAAGCCTGGTCATGCAGGTTGTGCTAAGGTTCAGAACGTTAATGCCTCGCTTCAGGCTCTGATGGCACAGCGTGCAAACCACTCGGGTCTTGTCATCACCACATTGTGTGAAGAGGTGCCATGCCAGGGAACTCCTTGAAGCTGCCTTTGGTGTGCTCGGTCCCTGGTGATGGTGGCCAGTATCAGGCGAACTGTTATGGCGATGGCTGCTCTGCTTTTGCACCCTGCTCCGGCTTTTTCTATGCTGTTGGCTCGGTCTCACCACTGCCTCTTCCTCCGAACTCTGAAAGTCAGTGGCACGACCTTCATTCCATGTGGGGTCTAGGACCTCATCGTCCCCTGCATCGTCTTCCATCCAGTCTTCCTCCCTGGCCTCCTTTTCAGTCTGCACACTGCAGAAAGACGCAGCAGTTGGCACCTGTGTTTCGTCATCATCAGAGACGTGCTGAGGTGGTATTCCCATGTCCTCATCAGGAAACATAAGTGGTTGTGCCTCAGTGCATTCTATCTCTTCCACCCCTGGGGAAGGGCTAGGTGGATGCCCTTGGGAAACCCTACCAGCAAAGTCTTCAAACAGCATAAGAGACTGCTGCATGACTTGAGGCTCAGACAGGTTCCCCGATATGCACGGGGGTGATGTGACAGACTGATGGGCATGGGTTTCAGGCGCCACCTGTGCGCTTTCTGCAGAAGACTGGGTGGGAGATAATGTGAACATGCTGGATCCACTGTCGGCCACCTAATTGACTAGCGCCTGTACTTGCTCAGGCCTTACCATCCTTAGAACGGCATTAGGCCCGACGAAATATCGCTGTAGATACTGGCGGCTACTGGGACCTGAGGTAGTAGGTTCAGTAGGACATGTAGCTGTGGCAGAACGGCCATGTCCTCTCCCTTCACCAGGGGCTCCACCAACACCACCACCACGACTATGACCGCGTCCCTAATTAGATGTTTGCCTCATAGTTAGCGTTTACAAAGCAAAGTAAAAAGTGGTTAAGTCTGTTAAAAATGATTAACCGCCAATAAAAACCCTGATGTAGGGTATTGCACTCAAATTTATATAACTATATGACAGCGGTATTTGTGGCCTAAATCTGACACTCACTTATGGACGTCTTATCCCAAATGTGCAGTATATTAGAGGGTTTTTTCACCCCAGTAACCAAAAAGATGTATTTCTGGCCTAAATGTGACAGTCACTTATGCACGTGTAATCCCAGATGTGCAATATATTAGAGGGTTTTTTCACCCCAGTAACCAAAAAGCCGTATTTCTGGCCTAAATGTGACAGTCACTTATGCACGTCTTATCCCAGATGTGCAGTATATCAGAGGCTTTTTTCACCCCAGTATGCCAAAGCAGTATTTCTGGACTTGCAGACATGCAGATAGCCTGTGCTGATGCACTATCGTTGCATAAAATGGCTGCCGATTATGTATTGATATTGACTAACTGAAGAAAAAAAAAATCGTTTTCAGTAGTAGTTAGCTCAGGGCAGGCTTAAAAAAATTGTGCACTGCACCCACAAAACACATTTGCTGTAGATCGCTGAGTACAAAAACAGTTCTTGATAAGATTTATCCCTGATCTCTCCCTCACAGCAGCTGCAGCCTCTCCCTACACTAATCCGAGCAGAGTGACGAGGGCGGCGCTACGTGACTCCAGCTTAAATAGAGGCTGGGTCACATGCTTCAGTTGGCCAATCACAGCCATGCTAATAGTAGGCATGGCTGTGATGGCCTTTTGGGGCAAGTAGTATGACGCTTGTTGATTGGCTGCTTTGCAGCTTTTCAAAAAGCGCCATAAAAATCGCTTTTACGTAAATGTTCGGGCTCGGGTCCGGGTGCCGAGAACCCTAAAGTTCAGGACGAACCCGAAATTTACAGTTCAGGTTCGCTCAACTCTAGTTGGAAGGAGCAATTCACACTATTGCGGTAATTACTGATAACAAGAATCTGGCCTACCTGGAGTCGGTTAAGCGACTGAACCCAAGGCAGGCCAGATAGTCATTGTTTTTCACCAGATTTAACTTCATCGTCACTTACCCCCCTGGGGTTAAGAACGTCAAGGCGGATGCTTTGTCGCTTAGCTTTCCTGGGGGGAAGGGGGGTGAGTCTAATGACCCTAGTCCCATTTTATCTGAAGGGGTAGTCATATCCGCTCTTTATCCTTATCTTGAGGCCAGGGTGTTGGAGGCACAGGAGGATGCTCCGGACTCTTGTCCTCCAGGGAAGTTGTTTGTTCCCTCCGAATTACGTCACAAGGTGTTCGAGGAACATCACTGTATGGTGCTTGCTGGGCACCCTGGGAGCAGATCGACTGTCGATCTCATCTCTCGCAGATTTTGGTGGCCGGGGTTGCGTAAGTGTGTTGAGGACTATGTGTCAGCCTGTGGTACCTGTGCACGTGCTAAGGTGACACATACTCGGCCTTTAGGATCTCTGCTTCCATTGCTCATTCCGTCCAGACCTTGGACCCATTTGTCCATGGATTTTATCACGGATTTACCGAATTCTTCGGGGAAAAACTGTGACTCTGGTGGTTGTAGATCGTTTTAGTAAAATGGCACACTTTATTGCATTACCTAGTCTACCCAATGCTAAAACTCTTGCACAGGTGTTTGTCGACAACATCGTGAAACTACATGGCATTCCCTCTGATGTGGTGTCCGATAGAGGGACTCAGTTTGTTTCCAGATTCTGGAAAGTGTTCTGTACTCGTCTGGGTGTACAATTGTCCTTCTCTTCGGCTTTTCATCCTCAGTCGAACGGACAGACGGAGCGCACTAATCAGAATCTGGAGACTTACTTGAGATGTTTTGTTTCAGAGAATCAGGAAGAGTGGTCTTCATTTTTGTCGTTAGCTGAATTTGCTATAGATAACCGTAGACAGGAATCCACTGATAAGTCGCCGTTTTTTGGGTCATATGGGTTCCATCCACAGTTTGGTACATTTTCTGGTGCTCAAAATTCCGGCTTTCCTGAGGAGGAACGATTTTCCTCTTCTTTGTCTTCTATTTGGCGTAAAATCCAAAATAACCTGACAAAGATGGGCAACAGGTATAAGCGTGTGGCTGACAGGAGACGTATGAGTGGTCCGGACCTGAGAGTGGGTGATTCTGTGTGGTTGTCTACAAGAAACATTAAACTTAAATGGGTTCTGCACTTTCATTTAACTGATGATCTATCCTCTGGATAGATCACCAGCTTCTGATCGGCGGGGGTCCGACACCCGGGACCCCCGCCGAACAGCTGTTTGAGAAAGCAGCGGCGCTCCAGCAGCACCGCGCCCTTCTCACTGTTTACCGCCGGCTCACTGACGTCACGACTAGTATCAACTAGTGTGGGCGGGGCTAAGCTCCATTCAATTAAACAGAGCTTAGCCCCGCCCACACTAGTTGATACTAGTCGTGACGTCAGTGGGCCGGCGGTAAACAGTGAGAAGCCCGCGGCGCTGCTGGAGCGCCGCTGCTTTCTCAAACAGCTGATCTGCGGGGGTCCCGGGTGTCAGACCCCCGCCGATCAGAAGCTGATGATCTATCCAGAGGATAGATCATCAGTTAAATGAAAGTGCAGAACCCCTTTAAGGTACCATCTTGGAAGTTGGGCCCAAGATTTATTGGTCCATATAAGATCACTGCCATTTTTAACCCTGTAGCCTTCCGTCTTGAACTTCCTCAGGCATTGAACATCCATAACGTATTTCATAAATCGTTGCTAAAGAAATGTGTCGAACCTGTTAAGCCGTCCTCCTTGCCACCCGCTCCTTTCATGGTGGACGACAATTTAGAATTTCAGATCAGCAGGATTGTGGACTCCCTCCAGTATCTCGTTCATTGGAGAGGGTACAGACCAGAGGAGAGGATGTGGATTCTAGCGACCGATGTTAATGCTAGTCGTCTGGTGAGAGCATTCCACAGAGCTCATCGTGATAAGGTCGGTCCTGGGTGCCCAAGATTTATTGGTCCATATAAGATCACTGCCATTGTTAACCCTGTAGCCTTCCGTCTTGAACTTCCTCAGGCATTGAACATCCATACTGTATTTCATAAATTGTTGCTAAAGAAATGTGTCGAACCTGTTAAGCCATCCTCCTTGCCTCCCACTCCTTTCATGGTGGACGACAATTTAGAATTTCAGATCAGCAGGATTGTGGACTTCCTCCAGTATCTCGTTCATTGGAGAGGGTACAGACCAGAGGAGAGGATGTGGATTCCAGCGACCGATGTTAATGCTAGTCGTCTGGTGAGAGCATTCCACAGAGCTCATCTTGATAAGGTCGGTCTTGGGTGCCCGGAGGTCACCCGTAGAAGGGGGGGTACTGTCACATCTGTGACAGGTCCCAGAAGGTCTGAAAGATTATCTATGCATTAGTGATCTGACAGCCTCTTTTGGTTTCACTTTGTCTGTGTGTTGCTGGTATGTCCACACCTCCTGTTCAGGTGTGGATCATGTGACCTTTACCTCGCCCTATTTAGTCTGACTTTTCCCATCACTCCTTGCTTGGGATAACTTCATTTGGTCTTGGAAGAGCTGGAGTGTGGTTCGTGTTGAAGTCCTGTTCATCCTTCATCCTCTGAAGTTAAGTGTTCTACTTGTCGTGTTTTTTATTCCCCCCCGGTTGTTTACTAGGCCTCAGTGAGACGCTAGTTCCTTCACCAGGGAAGGAACAGGTGGTCTCTGCCCTGTCATTATCTTTAGGGCATCTGAGGGTTACTAGGGTTTTCTAGGTTCCCGTGTATGGGTATCTCTACCATCGAGAGGTGCCCATACGGATAGGAGTTAGGGCCAGGAGCAGGGTTTTATAGGTGGTGACCCTTTTCCTTCTCTAGCGGTGAGGCCTAGTGTCTTTCCCCTTCTTTCTTGATTGTCTTTTGGTGTTCTCCCCGACTACATCCGTGACACTGTCCTTACCCTCCTTAGAGATTAAAATGATCGTTGCTTCACCCATTGAAATAGGTAAGCGGTCCACTTGTTTTGAAAATGAGAAGACCTCCATTAGTCTATTCGCCCAAAACGCTCTCTCTCTCTTATTTAATTCTGCAGGCACACCATCTGGGCCTGTTGCTTTACCGAGTGGAGTTTCGACTATTGCTGATAGCAACTCATTTATTGAAATAGGTCGATCTAAGTCTGCCTGTTGATTAGCGGTAAGTTTAGGAATATTAATATCCCTCAAAAATCCAGCCAGACTACTGTAATCTATTTGAATCTGTGTAGAATACAAGTTCTTATAATATTCCCTAAACATACCCATTATCTTATCTGGTTCATTATACACTGCTCAAAAAAATAAAGGGAACACTTAAACAACACAATGTAACTCCAAGTCAATCACACTTCTGTGAAATCAAACTGTCCACTTAGGAAGCAACACTGAGTGACAATCAATTTCACATGCTGTTGTGCAAATGGGATAGACAACAGGTGGAAATTATAGGCAATTAGCAAGACACCCCTAATAAAGGAGTGGTTCTGCGGGTGGTGACCACAGACCACTTCTCAGTTCCTATGCTTCCTGGCTGATGTTTTGGTCACTTTTGAATGCTGGCGGTGCTTTCACTCTAGTGGTAGCATGAGATGGAGTCTACAACCCACACAAGTGGCTCAGGTAGTGCAGCTTATCCAGTATGGCACATCAATGCGAGCTGTGGCAAGAAGGTTTGCTGTATCTGTCAGCGTAGTGTCCAGAGCATGGAGGTTCTACCAAGAGAAAGGCCAGTACATCAGGAGATGTGGAGGAGGCCGTAGGAGGGCAACAACCCAGCAGCAGGACCGCTACCTCCGCCTTTGTGCAAGGAGGAATAGGAGGAGCACTGCCAGAGCCCTGCAAAATGACCTCCATCAGGCCACAAATGTGCATGTGTCTGCTCAAACGGTCAGAAACAGACTCCATGAGGGTGATATGAGGGCCCGACGTCCACAGGTGGGGGTTGTGCTTAAAGCCCAACACCGTGCAGGACTTTTGGCATTTGCCAGAGAACACCAAGATTGGCAAATTCTCCACTGGCGCCCTGTGCTCTTCACAGATGAAAGCAGGTTCACACTGAGCACATGTGACAGACGTGACAGAGTCTTGAGACGCCGTGGAGAACGTTCTGCTGCCTGCAACATCCTCCAGCATGACCGGTTTGGCATTGGGTCAGTAATGGTGTGGGGTGGCATTTCTTTGGAGGGCCGCACAGCCCTCCATGTGCTCGCCAGAGGTAGCCTGACTGCCATTAGGTACCGAGATGAGATCCTCAGACCACTTGTGAGACCATATGCTGGTGCGGTTGGCCCTGGGTTCCTCCTAATGCAAGACAATGCTAGACCTCATGTGGCTGGAGTGTGTCAGCAGTTCCTGCAAGACGAAGGCATTGATGCTATGACTGGCCCGCCCGTTCCCCAGACCTGAATCCAATTGAGCACATCTGGGACATCATGTCTCGCTCTATCCACCAACGTCACGTTGCACCACAGACTGTCCAGGAGTTGGCAGATGCTTTAGTCCAGGTCTGGGAGGAGATCCCCCAGGAGACCGTCCGCCACCTCATCAGGAGCATGCACAGGCGTTGTAGGGAGGTCATACAGGCACGTGGAGGCTACACACACTACTGAGCCTCATTTTGACTTGTTTTAAGGACATTACATCAAAGTTGGATCAGCCTGTAGTGTGTTTTTCCACTTTAATTTTGAGTGTGACTCCTCCATCCAAAAATTTGATTTCCATTTTTTTATTTTTGTGTGATTTTGTTGTCAGCACATTCAACTATGTAAAGAACAAAGTATTTCAGAAGAATATTTAATTAATTCAGATCTAGGATGTGTTATTTTTGTGTTCCCTTTATTTTTTTGGAGCAGTGTATATTATACCCCCAATATCTCAAATCGCTGAGATGTTTACAACCGTTTCCATATTTTTAACCATCCTAGACAAAAATTTACCTGGTATACCCCCTTCCCAGTATCTTCTAGATTTAACAAATAAGTCAATATTTTGTGCTTTTCCCCTAAGATAATTATTATAATTATTGGCCTCCAGAAACCAAGCTTCTCTTGTTTCCTCTGTTTTTTGAGTAATCATCCTTTGCACCTTATTTTTCAGTGCCAGCTTTAAATCATATTCCTTTTTCTTAAAATCTTTTTTTAACTCAATAATCATTTTTTTTTAGCAGCCCTCTCACATGAGTCTTGGCTGCATCCCTGACTATATTTACCTCAGCTGAGTCCTTATTTATTTCAAAGAAGAAGATTAAATCTCTTTCAGATTGCTCCTCTTGCCCCATTAAGTTAAGCCATATAGGATTAACCAAATAGAGTTTAAGAGCAGCATTCTCCCCTTCTACCCTTAGACATACCTTTAGTAAAACTGGGGAATTGTCTGAGATGCACCTTGGCTCTTACGAGACTACCACTTTACTCTGAAGAGTCACCTGGTTTCCGAAAGCCAAATCATTTATGGAAAGAGAGTCATATGTTTTACTATAACAGGAGAATTGTCTCCTGCTTCTTTAAAGGCGTAGTCCCTATTTTTTTAAACTTATCTTTCTTTGTTAATCTATCTAGTTCTTCATCAAAAGTACAATTAAAATCCACCAGCAATAATAATGGGCAATTGTATTTATCCTGTAGGAACTCATTTAATTTTAACAGCACTTCGTTCCTATAAGGTGGAGGGATTTTTGTGGAAATTATTGAGCATAGTATATCTTTATGAATGAGAATGCTAGCCCCTCAGTAATACCCACTATAAACAGAGTGGAACTGATGAGCTATCCATTTCTTTTTTAAAAGGCCCAATTTATCCCTTAACATATGAGTCTCCATTAAACAAATTATAGCTGGGAGATATCTACCAATAACTCTAAACACAGCAAAATTCTTTACCTTATCCCCCAACCCTCTTACATTCCATGACAAGAGTTTTATTGTTGTTATCCTTTATATTTAAGTGCAAAATAGTAATAGGGAGAAAAGAAAAAAACAAAACACCTCCTTGCTGTCTCTCCCCCCCCCCCCCCCACTTAGTGTACTGGTCCCAAAGTGGGGACTTAACACCCTACTATACTAATGCGAAATCCAGCCCCACCCCCAATCCCAAAACACATCCCTGAACGTTGCCCTTTACTACATTCTTCTTACTATAATTAAGGTAGTCCCATTATGGTCCCAAAGTTTCCAACCACTTATTCGCTTCCTGTGAGGAGGAGAAAAACCAAGTCTTTTCCTTATTCACCACTATAAGTTTAGCAGGATACAAAAGGAAGTAAGTTATTTAAGCTCAACAAAGTCTGCGTTTTACAATAATAGATTTCTTTCTCTCTTTTTGAGTAGTAGATGAGTAATCCGGAAATATTGACACTCTTGATCCATTAATTTCCACTCCAGCGATCTTATTTTATGCATAACAGTTTCTCTATCTTTAAATGGAATAATTTTAGCTATTATTGTCCTAGGAAAATTACTAGAGATAAGCAAATTTTTTGGGAAAAATTTACTTCGATCCGAATTAATTTGCGGCGAATTACATTTTTAAAAAATGCTATTTCCGGGCTGGAGAGAGCCTTTATATTTTTGTAGAACACTGTGCCTTGCAGTAACACGCATAGGGAGTCTGCTGTGGTAGTGAAATAATACTGTGAGTCAGTATGACATGCAGATGACAGGGGTCACTCTTAGAATCACTGCATACTTCACTTATTTGGGCGTCACGGGGCCAAAGCTAACAAAATAAATGAAGTATCAACTCAGCCTTACAGGTCGATGTTAGCGTCAAGAAGAATCTCAGTCCTTTTACACCCTCGTCAGCTGATTCCTGAAACTCCCCACCGTACAATGAGGAGCAGACGAGATAGCAACTAGGCCTGGGAGATAGGATAAAGGGAGCAGGTCACGTCATATTGCTTCCCTAATCCTCGCCCTGAATCCTCACCATATGAGCGGACCTGGATGGTAGGACGGCTCATACTCAGGAACCTCAGACCCTGAGTCGCCCTTATAATTTACTCAAATAGAGAAAGGGCTGAGACGACCTGTTTATCCTATATACGGATAAACAGGAGTATCACTGGCCAATATGCAAGGAAAGGGATAGTCAGTGCACAGCTACAGAATTGGCAGGTAAGAGCCCAGAAACAACACGCACTTACCTGCCACGGCAACAATGACAACCGGAGCACCATGCGGACAGAATGCACAACGGCCCCCGGCAGAGCTGCATACTGACTTGTGGCTCCTCCCCTGGGGAACCCTGAGACCCCCTTCCAGAGGCGCAACACACAGGGAACATGGCTAGCAAACATGCTGGACAACAGACACCAACAGACCACACATGTAACAACCACTAGACAAGATAACAACCACCCATACATAAACATCACAAAACATATGCAAGGGTAGTAAAGGGAAGGAAGACAATGGGATGACATAGATGACATCGGAGAGACATCGATGTCCCACTATATGGCCCTGAAGGACTGGGCAGATAAAACACCCAGGACGGGAGCAATGCTCCAGCACCAACAAAGGTTGGAGTACAACTGACTCCAGCCTGGAAGCCACAGGTGATAAAACCCAAGTGGCCACACCCAGCCAGGAAGTTAACCCCTCCAGCACCAGACAGGGGAGGAACCAGGAGAAGGGGAGCAAAGCCCATACATGCTGTGACAACAACACTTTGCCCCTGGCAACCAGCATGTACGGCTAATGTGTCACGGCGCACAACAAAGACCATGACAATTCAACATAGATGTCTACAGAACCTTTTCTATTAAATGCTTGACAGAGTGGAGAGGAGGTCAGCAGAAAGTTTTTGTTGATGTCACCGATTCATTTGCCTTTCCTCTGATCGATCAGAAGAATAACTCACAAAAAATGGATCCTGTCTGTGGAGTATACGCCTTCACTCAGTCAGCATTTGCTCAATAAGCTATCAGTATTGCTAATAGAGATGACCTTGCGGTTCGTCCAGCGGTCGTTTCGCAGCAAACTTTGCTTGTTCGCTGTTCGCCGAACAGGCGAACATATGGCGATATTCGCACCCGGCATATTCTTTTACATTGTGAAGAACTTTGACCCATGACACATCCATCAGGTGGTACAGGACAGCCAATTGAGATGTTTCAGCACATGGACATACCCCCAACAGAGGTTGCTGTGTGAAGCAGGGACAGACTGTTAGGGACACAAAACGCTAGCTAATAGGGCCACAAAAGTCCTTTTAAGGACTGGTATAGGTGTGCTATCGATAGGTGTGACTTACTGAGGGGTGTAATATACTTATAATATACTTTCTTACATAGAAAGTATATTATAGTGCAATTGTATTGTGCAGCAGTTGTCTGCGGTTCTGCTGTGATACCGCAGCCACACAGAGTGCCAAACAAATAATTTCTACTGGTGTGATTTACCAGTTGCCCCCCCCCCCCAAAGAAATGATTGAAGCACGGGTGTTATATACCAATAATATACATTCTATATAGTGCATTTAGGTAGTGCAGCATTTGTTTGCGGTTTTGCTGCATTACCGCATCTACACAGAGTGACAAATGCCATTGGAACAAATAATTTCTACTAGTGTGACATACCAGTTGCCCCCCAAAAAAACTGTTTTGAAGCAGGGGTGTTATATACCAATAATATACTTTCTATGTAGTGCATTTAGGTAGTGCAGCATTTGTCTGCGGTTTTGCTGCGTTACCGCATCTACACAGAGTGACAAACACTATTGGAGCAAATAATTTCTACTGGTGTGATTTACCAGTTGCCCCCCCAAAAAAACTGATTGAAGCAGGGGTGTTATATACCAATTATATCTTTTCCATATAGTGCATTTATGTAGTGCAGAATTTGTTTGCAGTTTAGCTGCGTTACCTTAGCTACACAGAGTGACAAACGCCATTGGAACAAATAATTTCTACTAGTGTGATATAACAGTTGCCCCCCCAAAAAAAAATTATTGAAGCAAGGGTGTTATTTACGCTAAAATCATTTTCAGTAATTTATTGTGAAAGAGCATAGGGCGGTATTTCAGTAATACACAAAACATTTAAATGCACTGCACGGTTGCATTCATTTCTGGTGAAAGAGTATAGGGGCTTATTTCATAAAAAAAATTAAAATACATACGCACTGCTGGTGAAAGCGTAAAGTGGCCTATTTCAGCCCAACAAAAATAATAATAATTTCAGTTCACTTCTGCAGTTATTTGTTGAAAGCGTATAATGGCCTATTTGAGTCCAACAAGAAATATATATTCTCAGGTCACTTCTCCAGTTATTTCTGGTGAAAGCGTATAGGGGCGTATTTCAGTACTACAACAAAAATATATTCTCAATTCACTGTTGCAGTTATATCTGGTAAAGCCTTTACTGGCATATAGCAGTACATTCGCCATTCGCTGCTGCACTTATATTTTGAAAAACATTTATTGACGTATATCAGTAGAAAAATTAAAATATATTTAGCTTTCACTGTTGCAGTTATATGAGGTAAAGTCTTTAGTAGTGTATTTCTGTACAAAAATCAAGATATATTCAGTGTTCAGCGCTGCAGTTATATGTGGGAAAGTCCTTTTTGCGGTATGGACTGAATTACGTTGTGTTAAAATTTTGTATTTACGTTTCACACACTTCTCACTTACATTACGACGTCCATAAGAGCGGTGCACCAATACAGGTGAATACACTATGCACTAACCCTGCACAAAAATGCTAACTAATTCACACCAGCCCGCATATACAGTATTGCTTACTGGACACTATGGGGACTTTTCTGCAGCACAGAAACCGCACGAGGTCCGCGTCTCGCTCTTCCAGCATGGACCTACTTCCTCCGCTACGTCCCGTTCACTTTAAAAAAAAATCTTGTATTCTGCGTTAAGAGCTGCACTGATATGCGCTAAAATCTCTTTAGAAATATTTGGGTGCAAAAAATCTTGTATTCAGCGTTAAGCGCAGCACTGATATGCACTAAAATCTCTTTAGAAATATTTGGGTGGCAAAAAATCTTGTATTCAGTGTTAAGCGCTGCACTGATATGCGTTAAAATCTCTTTTTAAATATTTTGGTTGTTAAAAAAACTTGTATTCGGCGTTAAGCGCTGCACTTATATGCGATAAAATCTTTTGTGAATTATTTCGGTGGAAATAAAATTTTCCACCTCCTCCACTAACTTCCTCATCTCTTAATTAACATCGGACACACTAACTTTACACCCCCCCCCCCCCCCCCAGCTATATATCAAAGTGGTTCCTGCACCACCTAGGAGCGAATAATGGTAAATGATACTGCCTGCCTGTTAAAGGGAACTACATACAGCATGATACCACAATACATTTGATATGACATTTAACAAGAGTTTAAAGTGCCCACATATAGCACATAGTGGATCAGCCAGGATTTCAACACACCAATGCCTGATGCATCAGACTAGATCATCCATGGTGCCACACCAACATTTTGACAAGAGACCGTTTTCTTCTGGCTACCTGCCTCAGCTACTATTCTGATGCTGTTACCCGCCTGATGACAAACATCAGATGCCAAGTGCTCCTTCTAGTACTAGTATTGCCACCCACCTCCACACTGTCACCTTGCCACTCTGTGGCCTACTGATGCTGCCATGTCCACACTATGTCACCTTGCCACTCTGTGGCCTCCTAGTGCTGCTATGTCTACACTATGTCACCGTTCCACTCTGTTATATCATGCTGCTGCTGCTGCTGCCATGTCCACACTATGTCACAGTGCCACTCTGTTGTATCATGCTGCTACTGCCGCTGCTGCCATCTCCACACTATGTAACCTGGCCACTCGGTGGCCTCCATATATTGCTTCCAACTACATACTCTGTGATTGTGCCACTCGGTGGCCTCCTCATACTGCTGCCACCTCCACACTGTCAATGTGCCACTCTGTGGCCTTCTGATGCTTCCACCACCTCCAGACTTTGTCATTGGGCCACTGTGTGGTCTCCTCATGCTGCTTCCACCTTTCCACTCTGTCATAGGGACACTTTGTGGACTTCACATGCTGTTCACACCCTCACCACTTCATGAATGGGCCACTATTTTGGCTTTCGGCCTGGCTGACATCATCATTTATTTGACCTTTCTTCTGATCTGTCAGAAGGAAGGAAAAATGAGACGCACAACAGATCCTGTCTGTGTAGCAGCTGTAAGGCCTGTATGGTCCCATCAGAATTGGCTTATGATTTAGTAGACAAAAGCAGGAGTGGGTACAAAACACAGAAGACCTGCAAATATATTCCATTCTCTTGTCATCTCTGTTTTAGATCCACTCTTGTTTTTATTGGCATTAGCAATACTGATGGATTATTGAGCAAATGCTGACCGAGTGAAGGCATATGCTCCACAGACAGGATTCGTTTTTTGTGGGTTATAGTTCTGACGGATCAGAGGAAGGGCATATTAATCAGTGACGTCAACACAAACTTACTGCTGACACCCTCCACTCTGTCAGAGGGGCTCTACTTGTATTAGCGTGTAATAGAACAGGTTCTGTAGACATCTATGTGGAATCAGCTGACAAGGGTGTAAAAGGAGTGCGCTTCTTCTTGACACTAACATCAACATATAAGGCAGAGTTCATACTTGAGTTATTAGGCCAGTTTTGGCAAATTTAGGTATACTTTATTATAATTTTAATCAAGTATTGGTTTAATAAAATTAAAGTTCAAATATTTTAAAAATGTTATAATAAAAAATTAATGTTGCGTAAGATAGGAGAGAATCGGACAGTCTTCTGTTTATTCAATGATGTGGTGTTGCAATGGAGAAAGCATTCCAACAAAAGAATTCCTCTCCACCTGGAGCCGAATCCTGTCAAGATTGATGCAAGTGCGGTATTGGCTGCTCATCCAGCAAGATACTTCTGGGGAAACCTGCCTCCCAGGCTTAGGCCTCTACTAGCGACAGACAATGAGAAGAAGACAAAGCTTCAAGATTGCTTGGAGCCCGGAAGAGTTGCAAATTTAATCAAGATTTAAACCAACCAGGGCCCAGTCTCTTCGTCAGGGGTTCCCAGTCATCATGGAATGGAAAGGAGGGCATCCTTATTATATTTAATACATTTTATAATAAAAATTAAATTTTTCCTATCATGCTGCTGCTGCCATGTCCACACTATGTCACAGTGCCACTCGCTGGCCTCTACATACTGCTGCCAACTACATACTCTGTGATTGTGCCACTTGGTGGCCTCCTTATACTGCTGCCACCTCCACACTGTCATTGTGCCACTCCTAACACAGGAGGAGGAGGACATCCTGTGGTGAACGGAGATGGAGATGGTCTTCGGATTCCCACCCAGACGTCTCAGAAATAAACCGCAGCTCCCAAAAGCAGCTCCTGGGAAGATCATCTGTCATCTATTTGCTCCACTTTATTTTGGAAGTCTGTAGAACCCGTGTGGGACCCCCACGCTGCAGATTGATCATGGAGACACCGAATTTTATAATATATCTGGAATAAATTTCATAATAAAATGTTTAAAAAATGTTATAATAACTAAAAAATATTCTTAGGAGATAATCGGCCAGTCTTCAATTTATTCAACGACGTGAGGGTGTTGCGATGGAGAAAGCATTCCAAAAAATCAATTGCTCTACACCTGGAGCCGAATCCTGTCAAGATTGATGCAAGTGCGATATTGGCTGCTCATCCAGCAAGATAGCGACACAGACAATGAGAAGAAGACAAAGCTTGTTCTTTTCTGTACATTGAATGAATTATTTTTGGGGCCTGTACTCCACTGGCCTGCAGTAAAATTGATATCTAAAGACCGTCTAATATACCTCCAGCCAGATAATCACTTGATGCTTTCTGTCCGGTGAATGCCTAATGTTTGGGGCCTGTACTTCCATGGCCTAAATTTAAAATTTTCAAGGCTCCAGCATGGCCCATTTTTGAGAGTTTCAATTTAAGACGCATAAAAATGGCCCCTAATTAAAATACATATTTTTTTGTGGGAATTTTTGCCATTGATCCCCCTCTGGTATGTCACTGTCCATGTTGTGGGACGATTTGTGCACTTTTTGTAATTATTTGGTGGCTGCAAATAGGAGCTGATGGTTTTTCAGGTTCGCCTACCATTAAAGTGAATGGGGCCCGCCGCGAACTTGCGGTTCGCGAACATTTGATCTAAATGTGTGGATCTAAAACAGAGATGACCCGTGAATGAAATATTTGCATGTCTTCTGTGTCTTGTACCCACAAATGCTTTTGGCTACCAAATCATAAGCCAATTCTGATGGGACCATACAGGCCTTATAGCTGTTGCACAGACAGGATCCGTTGTGCGTCTCATTTTTCCATCCTTCTGCCAGATCAAATAAATTATGATGTCAGCCAGGCCAAAAGCCAAAACAGTCATGAAGTGGGGAAGGGTGGGAACAGCATGAGAAGTCCACAGAGTGGACCTATGACATAGTGGTGAGGTGGAAGCAGCATGAGGAGACCACAGGGTGGCCCAATGACAGGTTCTGGAGGTGGAAGCAGTATGAAGAGGCCACCGAGTGGCACAATGACAGAGTCAGGAGGTGGAGGCAGTATGAGAAGGCCACCAAGTGGCACAATAGCCGAGTCTGGAGTTGGCAGCAATATGAGGAGGCCACCGTGTGGCACAATGACGAGTCTGGAGGTGGCAGCAGCATGAGTAGGCCACAGAATGGCACAATGGCTGAGTCTGGAGGTGGCAGCAGCATGAATAATCCACAGAGTGGCACAATGACAGAGTCCGGAGGTGGCAGCAGCATGAGTAGGCCACAGAGTGGCACAACGACAGAGTATGGAGGTGGCAGCAGCATGAGGAAGCCACAGAATGGCACAATGACAGAGTGTCGATCGACCAAGATACTTCTGGGGGAACCTGCACGGCATGAACAGGCCTCTAGTAGCTATAAACAATAAAAAGACAAAGAGTCAAGATAGCTTTGTGCCCGGAAGAGTCGTGAAGTTCATCAAGATACGTTACTAAAGATTTTATCGCATATAACTGCAGCGCTGACCACTGAATTAATTTTATTTTTCAACCAACATACTTCAATAAAGATTTTACAGCATATATGTACAGCGCTGAACGCTGGATAAATTGTTTTTCCACTGAAATACATCACTAAAGATTTTACCGCATAGAACTGCAACGCTGAACGCTGAATAAAATTTGTTTTTACACAGAAATAAGTCGCAAAAGATTTTACCGCATATAATGGAGCACGGAGATTGAGAGGGTGTTCGGATTCCCCCTGCACTATACGGACGTCTCAGAAATAAACCGCTGCTCCCGACAGCAGCTCTTGGGAAGGTCATGTAGCGTCCCGGTCATCGGGCATCTATTCGCTCCGCTGAAGGATGATTTTGAAAGTGTGTAAAAGCCACACGGGGCCCCCATGTTGCAGATTTATCATGGAGACATCATGGAGATTTTCCAACATATAACTACAGCGCTGAACGCTGAATAAAATGTGTTTTTCGACTGCAATACGTCAATAAAGATTTTACCACATATACATGCAGCACTGAACGCTGATTGAAATTAGTTTTCCACCAAAATACATCACAAAAGATTTTACCGCATATTACTACAGCGCTGAAAGCTGAATAAGATTTGTTTTTCCACTGAAATACGTCACAAAAGATTTTACCACATATAACTGCAGTGCTGAACACTGAATACAATTTGTTTTTCCACCAAAATACATCAATAAAGATTTTACCGCATTTAAGTACAGTGCTGAACGTTGAATAAGATTTTTTTTCCACCAAAATACATCAATAAAGATTTTACCGCATTTAATTACAGTGCTGAACGTTAAATAAGATTTGTTTTTCCACCAAAATACATCACAAAAGATTTTACCACATATAACTGCAGTGCTGAACGCTGAATACAATTTGTTTTTCCACTGAAATACATCAATAAAGATTTTACTGTATATTACTACAGCGCTGAACACTGAATAAATTAGTTTTTCCACCAAAATACATCAATAAAGATTTTACCGCATTTAATTACAGTGCTGAACGTTAAATAAGATTTGTTTTTCCACCAAAATACATCACAAAAGATTTTACCACATATAACTGCAGTGCTGAACACTGAATACAATTTGTTTTTCCACCAAAATACATCAATAAAGATTTTACCGCATTTAAGTACAGTGCTGAACGTTGAATAAGATTTTTTTTCCACCAAAATACATCACAAAAGATTTTACCACATATAACTGCAGCGCTGAACACTGAATACAATTTGTTTTTCCACCAAAATACATCAATAAAGATTTTACCGCATTTAAGTACAGTGCTGAACGTTGAATAAGATTTTTTTTCCACCAAAATACATCACAAAAGATTTTACCACATATAACTGCAGCGCTGAACACTGAATACAATTAGTTTTTCCACCAAAATACATCAATAAAGATTTTACTGTATATTACTACAGCGCTGAACACTGAATAAATTTGTTTTTCCACCGAAATACGTCACTAAAGATTTTATCGCATAGAACTGCAACGCTGAACGCTGAATAAAATTTGTTTTTACACAGAAATAAGTCACAAAAGATTTTACCACATATAACGGAGCACGGAAATAAAAAGGGTATTCGGATTTCCCCCGCACTATACGGATGTCTCAGAAATGAACCGCTGCTCCAGGGGCGTAGCTAGAAATGCATGGGCCCCATAGCAAAAAAATTTATGGGCCCCCCCAGCCCCCACATATCTAACGGGCCTCTTACCACCCCTTCCAGAGCTCCTTACCATGTGTCTTCAGTTAGATGAGAGAGAAAAGTCTGAGTGCACTCAGACTTTTCTCTCTCATCTAACTTTTACAAGTCAGTCCCATCAGACTCCCAGTCCAGACTAGCCTGGTGCCTGCCACAGTAGTGCCTCTGCCACCACCAGACCACCAGCCCTGAGCCCGCCCACAGTGGAACCATCTACTACCAAGTACAGCAATCTTCAATAAGGAGCAGAACTTAGGGTAGTTTCACACTTGCGGCAGGACGGATCCGACAGGCTGTTCAGCCTGTTGGATCCGTCCTGCCGCTATTTCGCCTTGCCACCACTCCATCCCCATTGACTATAATGGGAACGGGGATGGAGCTCCGGTGCAACACGGCAGTGTGCGGTGAAAGGCTGTCGGCCGAAAAGTACTGCAAGTCCGACTTTTTCGTCCGGTGGCCTCTCACCGTGCAGTGCCATGCTGCGCCGGAGCTCCACCCCCATCCCCATTATAGTCAATGGGGACGGAGCAGCGGTCCAGCAAAATGGTGGCAGTGTGGATTCGACAGGCTGAACAGCCTGCCAGATTCCACCTGCCGCAAGTGTAAAAGTACCCTTAGTCTGTCATATAAGGGGGGGGGAGAAACCCCAGAACTAGAGTGTGCCCCCCAAAAGAAGGAAGGGGCGCCCTCCTTATCACTGCGGGCATCTCTTTTTAACTTCAGATCATCTCACTCTCACTTACTAATTACAGCACACACCCTGTAGTGTCCACCATCAGACAGGGGAGGGAAGAAATGAAACCCCAGAACTAGAGTTTCAGTGTGCCCCCCAAGTTGGGGGGCACACTCTAGTTTCTGGGGTTTCTTCCCTCCCCTGTCTGATGGTGGACACTACAGAGGTGTGTGCTGTAATTAGTAAGTGAGAGTCTGATGATCTGAAGTTAAAAAGAGATGCCAGCAGTGATAAGGAGGGCGCCCCTTCCTTCTTTTGGCGGGCAGACTCTAGTTCTGGGGTTTCTTCCCTCCCCTGTCTGATGGTGGACACTACAGGGGTGTGTGTGTTGTAAATTTGTAATTAGTGGGAGTCTGATGATCTGAATTCTGAAGTTAAAAAGAGCTGCCTGCAGACCTGCAATGATAAGGAGGGCGCCCCTTGCTTCTCTTGGGGGCCCCACTCTGCAGGCAGCTCTTTTTAACTTCAGAATTCATATCAAGTATCTCATAATTATCATAAGTTCTCACTTTCTTTCACTTACTTTTATTTAGAGCACACTAGTCAGAGCAGGCACAGACTGGCAGGACTGGAGACCAGTTGAGGAGGAGGCAGGAGCACCGAGCAGAGAGAAGAGGACCGGTCCAGTACAGCGAAGGCAGGCACAGGCTGGCAGCAGTAGCAGTGCGAGACTGAGACTGTGACACTCTCACTCAGTCAATCTCAGTCAGACACTGCTGAGCTGCTGAGACTGGTTTCCGGCAGTCAGAGAGCGGGAATATAACTGGCGCCAGTGCGACCAGCGGGACCACTCCCTCCCTAGTCCCTCCACTCCAGGTACACCCCCGGAGTCCACCTCCCTCTTCTGCTTCTCCAACCTGGTGGCTGGCTGGCTCCAGTCCCTCCTCCCTCCACTCAGGTACGCCCCTGGTCCGGCCCCCTCCACTGCCTACCTCTATCTGTGGTGCTCACCTGCTCCTGACTCCTCCCCAGCCAGGCCCGAGCCAGCCTGGGCCACGGACGGACCGCCCACTAATTGTGCCCGCCCTCGGCCCTCCCCTAGCCTGCCCTGCAGCTAACAATGGCGCCGACCAGTCACCCCCCCCCCCACACACACACACGCCCGCCGCGGCTTCAACTAAATATCCGGAACTTAGGATTCCTGCGCTGCGGCGCTGGTGGCTGGCTCCGTCCCTCAGGTACGCCCCCGGCCCCCTCCACCGCCTACCTCATCTGCTGCGCGTGCGCCCTGCTCCAGTCCTGACTTCTTCTCCCCAGCCAGGCCCGAGCTGCCCGGGCCTGGCTGCCTGTGTGTGTGTAAATAAAAAAATTAAAAAAATCAACAGAAGGCGGCCCGGACGGGCCCCCAGTGGCATAGGGCCCCATAGCCACTGCTATGGTTGCTATGGCGATCCCTAAGCCACAGCGCTGCTCCCGACAGCAGCTCCTGGGCAGGTCATGTAGCGTCCCGGTCATCCGGCATCTATTCACTTCGCTGAAGGATGATTTTGAAAGTGTGTATAAGCCACGGGGCCTCCACGCTGCAGATTTATCATGGAGACATCATGGAGATTTTACCACATATAACTGCAGCGCTGAACGCTGATGAAATTTTTTTTTTAGACTGCAATACGTCAATAAAGATTTTACCACATATAACTGCAACGCTAAACGCTGATTACAATTTGTTTTTCCACTGAAATACATCTCAAAAGATTTTACCGCATATTACTACAGAACTGAACGCTGAATAAGATTTGTTTTTCCACCAGAATACGTCACCAAAGAATTTACCACATATAACCGCCGCACTGACTGACTGCTACCGCCGCTACTTCATTGAAACCCTGCACCACTACTTTCCAGCTAGGTAGGGCTCTGCGAAGCAGGTGCTCTACCCTGGGCACGTTTGGCTCCCGACCTCCCACTGCTGCCACCCTGCTGACTCCCAGCAATGCTTTTAACACATATAAACGCCGATGTGAACTGAGAATATATTTTTCTTTTTGTACTGAAATACACTAAACGCTTTCAACACATATAACCGCCGCCGACGTGAACTGAGAATGTATTTTTCTGTTTGTACTGAAATTGGCTACTAAACGCTTTCAACACATATAACCGCCGCCGCCGCCGTGAACTGAGAATGTATTTTTCTGTTTGCACTGAGATAGGCCACTAAACGCTTTCAACACATCTAACCGCCGCCGACATGAACTGAGAATGCATTTTTCTGTTTGTACTGAAATACAAAATAACACATATAACCGCCGCACTGACTGACTGCTACCGCCGCTACTTCCATGAACACCTTCACCACTACTTCCCAGGTAGGAAGGCTGCTGCGAAACAGGTGGTCTACCCCAGGCACGTTTGGCTTCCGATCTCCCACTGCTACCACCCTGCTGACACGCAGCCATGCTTTCATCACATATAACCGCCGACGTGAATGGAGAATATAACGCCTCCTAATCCTCTGTGCCGCGTCTCACTCTCCCTCCCTCCCCCCTCCTTCTGCTGTAAGATCTCGCGCTTGCGCACAGGGCTCTGCCTGATGCGCCCGTGCGGACTTCTCCATTTGGCTTCTTACAGCGAAGTGCGCATGCGCCGGCACTTCGCTCAACCCCTGTATGCGTGAGATCTTACAGCAGGAGGAGGGAGGAGGGGGGAGGGAGGGAGAGCGAGAGGCGGCACAGAGGATTAGGAGGCGGCACAGAAGTCTGGAAAGGTGGCGCTGGGCACGAACGGCGGCGGGTGCGGCTGGCACCTTGCATCCATTAACATCCCCTTGGGCACCTTATTTGTTTGACTGACAGGTTAGTAATAGCTGTTTTTTAGCTAAATAAGCCGACAGATGACATTTATAAGCCCACATTAGGAATCGTGAAGACGCCCTGAACATCAGCATATGTTTAGCTGACAGGGGTAAAACCTGGTGACAGAATCCCTTTAACAGAAATAATTGCAGAAGTGAACTGAGAATATATTTTTCTTGTTGGACTGAAATAGGCCACTATACGTTTCACCAGAATTAACTGCAGAAATGCACTGAGAATAAATTTTTCTTGTTGTACTGGTATTCGACCCTATATGCTTTGACCAGAAATAACTGCAACAATACAGTGCGTATATATTTTTATTTTTTTACAGAAATAGGTCCCTATACGCTTTCACCAGAAATAACTGCAACAGTGCAGTGCGTATATATTTTTCGTGTTGTACTGAAATACGCCCCTATACACTTTTAACAGAAATAACCGCAGAAGTGAAATGCATATATATTTTTCTTGTCATACTGAATAAGATACTAAAATATAAGTCACTAAAGGCATTTCAACATAACACTTGCAGCCCAATAATAAAAAGCTGGAATGACAGAGCTGTCTAATGACTATTTGGATCCCCAAATAATCGTTCCCTGCACTTGTAAATCACTTTCCTATCAATGTCCCTAGCGCCTTCTGACGTCTCTCCATGCACTGAGATGCTGTGAAATCATTCCTATCCTTTCCCTGCACATATAAATCATTTTTTCTGTCTTTTTTTTCCACATTTGTTTTTCCACTTGCTGTCCCTAGCGCCTTCAAACGTCTGTCCCTCCACTCTGAACGCTGGAAAATGGCAGAATCTAAAATGGCTGCCATATTTATAGGGCTGTGACATCACAGGGCTGGCTGGCTGCTTATTGGCTGCATGCAGGCATGTCAATCTGGGTGATCCCACCTTCCAAGAGTTCCTAGCCTAATGTCCTCAGTCCTCACACGTGTAGCCGCCATTTTAGTTAAATTGCGATTCATTACCACGAAGCATGAGGAAATTCGCATTCGTTGCAAATCTAATTTTTCCTGAAATTTTAATCCACTTTGTCAGCTTTGATTCGCTCATCTCTACTGAGAATATATTTTTATTGTTGGACTGAAATAGGCCATTATATGCTTTCACCAAAAAATAATAGCAGAAGTGAACTGAGTATATATTTTTCTTGTTGTACTGAAATAGGCCACTATACGCTTTCACCAGAATTAACAGCAGAGTTGCACTGAGATTATATTTTTCTTGTTGTACTGAAATGCGCCCCTATACGCTTTCAACAGAAATAACGGCTACAGTGCAGTACGTATATTTTTTCTTTTTTTACTGAAATACGCCCCTATACGCTTTCACCAGAAATAACTGCAGAAATGAACAGAGTATATATTTGCTTTTTTCCACAGATATAAGCCACTAAAGGCTTTTCAACATAACACTTGCAGCCCAATAACAAATAGCTGGAATGACAGAGCTGTCTAATGGCTATTTGGATCCCCAAATAATCTTTCCCTGCACTTGTAAATCACTTTCCTATCAATGTCCCTATCGCCTGCTGACATCTCTCCCTGCACTAAGATGCTGTGAAATGATTCCTCCCTATCCTTTCACTGCACTTATAAATATTTTTTTCTGTCTTCTTTTTTCCATAATCAGGTTTTTCCAATTGCTGTCCCTAGTTCCTTCACACGTCTGTCCCTGCACTCTGAACGCTGTAAAATGTCTGACTCTAAGATGGCCGCCGTATTTATAGGGTTGTGACATCACAGGGCTGGCTGCTGATTGGCTGCATGCAGGCATGTCAATCTGAGTGATCCTGCCTTCCCAGAGTTCCTTGCCCCATGTCCTTACACGTGTAGCCGCCATTTTAGGAAAAATGTGTTTCGTTACCATGAAGCGCTAGGAAATTCACATTCGTTGCAAATCGAATTTTTCCTGAAATTCTAAACAAATTCCACTTCATCAGCTTTGATTCGCTTATCTCTAATAATTGCCCGTCAGATTTCTTGTTGGTATCCTATGTGCTCTCTCAACTGTAAACAGATTAGACAGGTTTTCCCCTCCCGCACCTCAGTAATCCTATTCTGAATATACTGCGTACAATATACAACCTCCATCTTTTCAGGTATCCCTATCAATCTTATATTTGACCTCCTATCCCTGTCTTCCAGATCTGTAATTTTCTTACTGAGAGCATCATTCTGCACTTTCAAAGTTTTGAGATCTTTAGTAATTCCCAGGACTTGATATTTGTTAGCAGTTTTTCTCAGGCAGGTTTATGATGGTTATATGATGAGGCATCAGAACTCCAACCCGTGAATATTTCCCTGTGCAACGAATATCCGGTTTGCTTCTGATCAGGAGATACGACAGCCCAGACTCAACTCAGGTTGTCAAATATCTGCAATCTTTATTTCCCAGCACATACTTACATACTTATAGGGCTTTTTGAGGGTGGGAGCAGCATATTGTCTCTCAAGATCCAATTGGAACAATCCTGGTATTCTTAGGGGGCCTTGGGAAACATGTTTGTCAAGATACAGCTGAAACTTTGTTAAACAATTCTGGTATCTGCTATATACGATACATGAAAAGAGTTATTTTACATATTGAACAGATTTACTCTACATGCTAATAAGTTGAATGACTTATCATAGGTTTCTGTCATTGTATGTGAGGTGAGATGTTAAATAGCCTTTTGTTAAGGAAGGCTGCTATTGTGTCCAGCAACTGGCAAAGGATGTGAGATGTGCTAATTCAGGGTACTGTATTCCACAAGAGATGAGTTTTGTATAATCTGTGATATATCAAAAGTAAGATTATGAAAAATCCCTTTCAATATTCTAATTCACTTATTCTTTGTTCTGCATGGTTTACTCTCTCATTGACTTTCTTGCAGTCATCTCTAATCAACTGTACTTCAGATTTTAATTCTCTCATCTGTTTTGTTATAATTTCCAACACATTATTAGATTTGTTCACAGCTGACATAATGTCCGCTAGTGTGGGAGATTGTGAGATATCTGTTGGAGATGGTAACGTCGCATCCAGATTCTCTGTATCCTCACTACACTCAACCACGTTTTTTGTTTGTGTATTGGTTCTAGTCTGGCCCTTATTCACTACGGGAGTAGGATCTTGTAGAAATCTGTCTAATTTGCCATCCCGGTCTGCTTTTGTTCTGGACATATCTTGTTTAGGAGAGCCTCTGCTTTCCCCATTTCTCCCCTGTTTTCTCTTTATCATCTTTCTTCTTAACCATTGTTACGTTTGTACTATTTCAAGCCAATCCAGTATAATATAACAATAAATGCCACTTTTAAGTGGATTGAATCTCGGTTAGTAAAATTATTAAAGTTAGTCCAGGCTCTGCCTCACTCAGTTTATTAAGGCATCTTGCACACGACCGTATGGCTTTTTCAGTATTTTGCGGTCCGCAAAACACGGATCCGCCAAAAATATGGATGACGTCCGTGTGCATTCCGTTTTTTGTGGAATAGAACAGCTGGCCCGAGTACTATCCTTGTCCATTATGCGGACAATAATAGGACATGTTCTATCTTTGAACGGAACGGAAATACTGAAACGAAAGGCATATGGAGTACCTTCCAGTTTTTTTGCGGATCCATTGAAATTAATGATTCCGTATAACTCTCCGGATACGAAACGCAAAAAACTGAACGTAAACGGGGAAAAAAAACGTTTGTGTGCATGAGGCCTAACAGTCCATTAACAGTTAGACCAGGCTCTGCCTCACTCAGTTCATTAACAGTTAACACCTGAAGTACATCAGTTCATTAGTAGATGAGGTAGTTAGTAATTGTTATAGTGCAATTTACCAAATACAGGGTTTACAGGGTAAGAGGAGTTAGCTTTTTTTTTTTTTTTTTCACTACTCCCAGGTTAAATATTCATATGCAAGGTTGCCTCTTTTGAAGCTTTCACCCATCCAGGATGGCAGAATCAAAGTCCACACTCCAGCACCCCTCAGTCTCACCCCTCCTTCACTCCTCAAGAGGCTGTAATCAGGAAAACAGGCGTGCATCCAGTTCCTCTTCAACACCTTATATCAATCCCCAAACTGCAGGGAGAAGGATGTCGAGTTCACCCAGGCGCCCCTCTTCATCACATCACACCAGCAGAGCCCCAGCAGCTTCCAATAAGGAAGACTTCACCCCCAGTGTCCCGGGGAGCAGGCTATCCTCTCCTTCCAACCTCAAATCCACTAAGCCCGGGACAACCAGAGCATTGAAGAAATAGAGGGAAGACTGGAACCTCCGTCTCTGCGCTGTCAGCAGGGATGCAGTACCAGGTGCATATTGGTAAAAGCAGATAGTAGTTTATTTACAGTCAACAGGTTTCAAGGGCTGAAGCGCCCCCTTCATCAGGACAGTGGTACATGTGACATACACATTCAGGGATTTAAAAAGCACTTTTGGCACGCAGGTTGAGGGGTGAGAGGGGAGTGGAGCAGTCAGGGGTGTGTTTTTGCATAATTACTAGAGATGAGCGAATCGAAGCTGACGAAGTAGAATTAGTTCTGAATTTCAGGAAAATCTTTATTCTGAACGAATGCGAATTTCCTCTCGCTTCGTTGTAACAACAAGGGGCAAGGAACTCTGGGAAGGCGGGATGTCCCATAATGCCATGCAGGCGGGAAATCCCATAATGCCATGCATGCAGCCAATCAGCAGCCAGCCAGCCCGGTGATATCACAGCCCTATAAATACGAAGGCCAGCTTAGATTCTGCCATTCACCATTGTACTTTGTTCAGGGACAGACGTTTATGCAGGCGCTAGGGAGAGTTAAAGAAAAACTAATTGTGAAAAAAAAAAGCGGTTTATAAGTGCAGGAATCATTTCACAGCATCTTAGTGCAGGGACAGACATTGCAGGGGCTAGGGAGAGTCATACAGAAAACATCATTGGGGGAAAAAATATGATTTACAAGTGCAGAGAAAGATTATTTGGGGATACAAATAGCCATTATACAGCTTTGTCATTCCAGCAATTTGTTGTAGCGGTGCCAGTGTTATGTTGAAAAGCCTTTAGTGGCTTATATCTGTGGAAATAGAGAAATATATACTCTGTTCACTTCTGCAGCTATATATGGTGAAAGCGTTTAGTGCCCTATTATAGTACAGTACGAGAAAAATAGACGCTGTTCACATTTGGTGTTATTTGCGCTAAAAGCGTTTCTTGTCATATTTCCATAGAAAAAGAGATAAATACACGCCGTTCACATTTGGTGTTATTTGCTTTAAAACCATTTATTGTCATATTTCTAGAGAAAAAGATATAGACATCTATGTAGAATCAGCTGACGAGGGTGTAAGAGGAGTGAGCTTCTTCTTTACACTAACATGGACCTGTAAAGCTGAGTTGATTCTTGAGTTATTTGGCCGGTTTTGGCCTCGTGACTGCCCAAATAAGTGTGCAGTGGGATTCTAATAGCGACGCCTGTCATCTTCATGTCATACTGACTGACAGTATTATTTCACTACCCCAGCACACTCCCTATGCGTGTTACTGCAAGGCACAGTGTTCTCCATATAAAGGCTCTATGCAGCCCAAAAATATCAGTTTTTATAATGCGATTCATCGCAAATTAATTCAGAACGAAGCAAATTTTTCCGGAAAATTCGGCAAACCGGCCGAATCGAATTTTTGAGAAATTCGCTCATCTCTAATAATTACATATGTTAATAGTTTATTAAAAATATTAAAAAATTCCCTCATTTAGTCAGAGAAGCTTTATATACAGTACAGACCAAAAGTTTGGACACACCTTCTCATTCAAAGAGTTTTCTTTATTTTCATGACTATGAAAATTGTAGATTCACACTGAAGGCATCAAAACTTTGAATTAACACATTTGGAATTATATACATAACAAACAAGTGTGAAACAACTGAAAATATGTCATATTCTAGGTTCTTCAAAGTAGCCACCTTTTGCTTTGATTACTGCTTTGCACACTCTTTGCATTCTCTTGATGACCTTCAAGAGGTAGTCCCCTGAAATGGTCTTCACTTCACAGGTGTGCCCTGTCAGGTTAAATAAGTGGGATTTCTTGCCTTATAAATGGGGTTGGGACCATCAGTTGCGTTGAGGAGAAGTCAGGTGGATACACAGCTGATAGTCCTACTGAATAGACTGTTAGAGTTTGTATTATGGCAAGAAAAAAGCAGCTAAGTAAAGAAAAACAAGTGGCCATCACTACTTTAAGAAATGAAGGTCAGTCAGTCAGCCGAAAAATTGGGAAAACTTTGAAAGTAAGGGCTATTTGACCATGAAGGAGAGTGATGGGGTGCTGCGCCAGATGACCTGGCCTCCATAGTCACCGGACCTGAACCCAATCAAGATGGTTTGGGGTGATCTGGACCGCAGAGTGAAGGCAAAAGGGCCAACAATTGCTAAGCATCTCTAAGAACTCCTTCAAGACTGTTGGAAGACCATTTCAGGGGACTACCTCTTGAAGCTCATCAAGAGAATGCCAAGAGTGTGCAAAGCAGTAATCAAAGCAAAAGGTGGCTACTTTGAAGAACCTAGAATATGACATATTTTCAGTTGTTTCACACTTGTTTGTTATGTATATAATTCCACATGTGTTAATTCATAGTTTTGATGCCTTCATAGTCATGAAAATAAAGAAAACTCTTTGAATGAGAAAGTGTGTCCAAACTTTTGGTCTGTACTGTACATTATATTATATACAAGCATATTTGGTTATCCTATTTGGTTTTTAGTTTGGCGATATGTGCTCATGGTAAATGTCTAGCGCGATCTGCTGCCTCACTCATTGAACAGGAGGCATATGCGATCGGCTGTGTATGGGAGTTCTCTGCTAATTGCTGTACTGTGTTTAATGTTTGTCATTAGCATGTCTCAAGTTCCCTGTTATTAGCAGCCAGAGGGCAGACAGCAAGCAATCACCCCATATTCCCCCACAGAGAAGCGGATCAGCAACAAGGCGGCAGCGTTCGCCCGGCCCCATAGGCAGCGCCAGGGGCCGAGGCACAAGGGACGCACATGTCGATCATGTTAGGCGAGCTCACTCACGGTGGGACAGGGGAGTGAGGTGGAGCTACGACTTGATGTGCTACGCCATCAACGTCATGCCGGCGCATGCCCAGGAATGATTATAATTTTGGTGTACTTGACATCCTCCTTGAGCTGCCAGGCTGATGATAATCTAGCAAAGCAATTGAAGCATTGAATAAGGAGATATATGGACCCATGTGAAGTACAGGGCTGGTTCTAGCCTTGTTAGAAAGGCCATATGTACTATATGATGTCTGATTTTCATTTTTTACATCAATCATGGTATAATCCCTTTTAAATAAAAAGCTAACTGACTTGGAAGGCAGAAATAGATGTTTAAATATCCATCTGACTGGGGTCCCAGAGGGATCAGAGGGAACAGATTATACTTTGCGCATTCAAAATTGAATTATTAAGTGGGCCAAGAAAACCTAATAAATCCATTTGTGGTGGAAGGGGCCTACAGAACTCCCACATGGAATTACACACGGGAAATAGTCCACGTTCAAGAATTGCAAAAATTTTGTAGTAAAAAATACAGACATACATTCAAGGTCTGACTTGGGTTCCTTGGGTCCACAAAATAAAATTATCAGGGCCCAAACAAAATGTCATCAGATTAGATGATCAATAGATTTTGATTCAAAGAAATAGATCCTAGTGGAAAATGATTAGCACCAAAGGCAGCTCAAATGTTTTTTTTCTCTCAAGACCTTTACACTGGGTTCAGACCTGAGCGTATTTGATATGCGCGTTTAACGTGCGTTTTTGTCCATAGTCAACGCGCGTATTACGCGCATTTGTGTGATTGACAGCAGTGTCCTATGGCCGCAAACGCGCGACAAAACGCCCCAAAGAAGCTCAAGAACTTGTTTATGCGTCGGGCGTTTTTCAGCGCGTTCGAACGCGCTGTAAAACGCAAAAAATGTAAACCAGTCCCATAGGGAAGCATTGGTTTGCATCGGTTCGAACGCGCTGTAAAACGCGCAAGTGTGAACTTAGGGTAAGGGCACACTATGATATCATGGTCTAGGATCCTCTGGTACTCTGGTGGGCCAGTCTGATGCTAGATACAATTACATGTAAATTGAGACAAATAATTATTCCTGGATTATTTTATGGCAACACAAAAAATAAGAAAAAAAATTTGAGAGTTGAGAGGAGGCTGCAACATGCAGAAATCAAAAATTTCCAGATATATCCAGCAAAGATCTATATTGTTCCCCATAGGAAATTAACAAATGATTAGAAACCATAGGGTTATGAGAATCTATGGATTTATGGTACTTTTAAAGGGACACTGACAGGCGAAATCAGCATATATAGTTAGATATATCACATTACAGGTCTTATAGAGTCTTTTAAAAGCATATAACTATCCCCCCTGTCCACCTTATAAAGAGCGAAATATAAAGTTTTATAACCTGCATCTGCGGTCAGCAATCTGCCCAAGGGGCGGCGTTTCATGTGAAAATGCGCCTAGCCAGCCTTCCCAACTGCCGTTCTTAAGCCCCGCCCAGCTCATCATTATTCACTTCGCTGGGCGGGGCTAGAACTCTCCCCGATCCTGCGCCTGCACAATTCAATCCTCCGGGCATCGCTCATGCCCAATCTTCTGCGCCTGCGCCCCGCCGTGCCGTCGGACGCACTATAATTAACCCCTTATATGATGTGAGTGAGCAGCGCTCTGAAGCGCTGCTCTGAACAGTGCATGGCTGAGGCTGCAGCTGCCTCCAAGACGCAGGCAGGCTGTGTGTGTACGCATGCGCGATCAAACCACGGCGGGGCGCAGGCGCAGAAGATTGGGCATGAACGATGCCCAGAGGATTGAATTGCCCATGCGCAGGATCGGGACTGGGGAGAGTTCTAGCCGCCGCCCAGCGAAGTGAATAATGATGAGCTGGGCGGGGCTTAAGAACGGCAGTTGGGAGCGGCTGGCTGGGCGCATTTTCACATGAAACGCCGCCCCTTGGGCAGATTGCTGACCGCAGATGCAGGTTATAAAACTTTATATTTCGCTCTTTATAAGGTGGACAGGGGGGATACTTATATGCTTTTAAAAGACTCTATAAGACCTGTAATGTAATATATCTAACTATATATGCTGATTTCGCCTGTCAGTGTCCCTTTAAGGTTTCTGCCTGGCTTCACGCTATTGGACAAAAATGTCCCCGTTTTTGTTGTTGTTTTTTATGGGATTAAAAGTGGATGGACAGAGTTACAGGGTTTAAAAGATACTTTTAATTAGATACCTGCAAACCAATTGGGGGATATGGAAGGGAGTTTTTTTTGGCGAACACAGAAGTGGGATCTTTTTTATCTTGTAATATGGAGGGTCACTCCAGGAGGTATAAGATGCTAGATACATTAGTATTGAAACACAATGGATACAAGGGTGTTCATATGGAATGTTAGAGGCTTTGAAGAAAGAAATAAAAAGCTTGCCTTGTACAGAGCTATAACTAAATATATTTTTGCCAGAAACTCAAATGACTAAATATTAGAGATGAGTGAACCTTTTGAAATTCAGTTAAGTTCAGGTTCGCAGAATAAAAAAAAAAAAGGTAGGGACCCAAATCAATTCTAACAAAACCAAATTTGCTCCAATTGCCCTGGAAATTTGTATATAATACCCTCTAGTCTCCTAGGACTTAGAATTTTTAGGAAAATATGTTATCTCTTTTCGTTAATTTTGTATGAATTTTTGTTTAATCTCCTGACCTTAACCTAAGCTCCTAAATGCCCTGACAGTAATGGCAAATCATGTCAATATGACACTGACATACGTAGCTATGGGTAAACACGTCTGACAATGTCAACGAACAGCTTGTTTAAAAACACACCGCTCCGTCGTGTTATGCCATAACGGGGGCAGAATACACGCATAATTGATAATTGTCAGAAGATAAAAATGTCTCATTCTAAATGAGTTTCAAGCAGAGCCCTTGTAGCACACAGTGGATTTTCTGCTGGAGTAGGGTTCCCACCCCTATCAATAATAAATTCAAAGACTCCAGCCAAGTTTGTGTAAAGTGGAATTCTGTTTTATTTAGCAAACAATGGTGGTTGCTACGGCAAACTAAGTTGGGACGTTTCGGCACATCCGTGCCTTCATCAGACCAGTGCCGCTTGAAGTGCAGAAGATCTCAGGTGTGGACGCAGTAGAAGGAAAAACATGCGGTTGTACCGCTGAAGAGAAGAGGCGCCATGTCAAATTCTAAATGAGCCTAGAAAATTTTTCCCATTTAATTGTAAGCAGCAGCAGTACAGTGTGGATCTGGAAAGGGTATAGTGTTGATCGAGCATGCTTGGCCGAACACTTTTTCTGAAAAGGTTCTGCCGGGATTTGAACTCCCAACCCCTTGTACATTAGATGCAAGGACCTTATCCACTCAGCTATAAAGTTGAATGCTAAACCTAATAGAAGTTTCTGATGTAGTAAGTAGTCCTATTCAGCAGAAGACTTATTTTATATTTCTGTGCAGGTTAACATGTAGCTGTATAGTGTAGTGGTTAATGTCCTTGACTCTAATGTACAATGTTGGGAGTTTGAATCCAGGTGGAAACATTTACATATATATAATAGGTATATAAACACTGCTCAAAAAAATAAAGGGAACACAAAAATAACACATCCTAGATCTGAGTTAATTAAATATTCTTTTGAAATACTTTGTTCTTTACATAGTTGAATGTGCTGACAACAAAATCACACAAAAATGGAAATCAAATTTTTCAACCCATGGAGGTCTGGATTTGGAGTCACACTCAAAATTAAAGTGGAAAAACACACTACAGGCTGATCCAACTTTGATGTAATGTCCTTAAAACAAGTCAAAATGAGGCTCAGTAGTGTGTGTGGCCTCCACGTGCCTGTATGACCTCCCTACAACGCCTGTGCATGCTCCTGATGAGGTGGCGGACGGTCTCCTGAGGGATCTCCTCCCAGACCTGGACTAAAGCATCTGCCAACTCCTGGACAGTCTGTGGTGCAACGTGACGTTGGTGGATAGAGCGAGACATGATGTCCCAGATGTGCTCAATTGGATTCAGGTCTGGGGAACGGGTGGGCCAGTCCATAGCATCAATGCCTTCGTCTTGCAGGAACTGCTGACACACTCCAGCCACATGAGGTCTAGCATTGTCTTGCATTAGGAGGAACCCAGGGCCAACCGCACCAGCATATGGTCTCACAAGGGGTCTGAGGATCTCATCTCGGTACCTAATGGCAGGCAGGCTACCTCTGGCGAGCACATGGAGGGCTGTGCGGCCCTCCAAAGAAATGCCACCCCACACCATTACTGACCCAATGCCAAACCGGTCATGCTGGAGGATGTTGCAGGCAGCAGAACGTTCTCCACGGCGTCTCCAGACTCTGTCACATCTGTCACATGTGCTCAGTGTGAACCTGCTTTCATCTGTGAAAAGCACAGGGCGCCAGTGGCGAATTTGCCAATCTTGCTGTTCTCTGGCAAATGCCAAACGTCCTGCACGGTGGTGGGCTGTAAGCACGACCCCCACCTGTGGACGTCGGGCCCTCATATCACCCTCATGGAGTCTGTTTCTGACCGTTTGAGCAGACACATTCACATTTGTGGCCTGCTGAAGGTCATTTTGCAGGGCTCTGGCAGTGCTCCTCCTGTTCCTCCTTGCACAAAGGCGGAGGTAGCGGTCCGGCTGCTGGGTTGTTGCCCTCCTACGGCCTCCTCCACGTCTCCTGATGTACTGGCCTGTCTCCTGGTACCGCCTCCATGCTCTGGACACTACGCTGACAGACACAGCAAACCTTCTTGCCACAGCGCGCATTGATGTGCCATCCTGGATAAGCTGCACTACCTGTGTGGGTTGTGTGGGTTGTAGACTTCGTCTCATGCTACCACTAGAGTGAAAGCACCGCCAGCATTCAAAAGTGACCAAAACATCAGCCAGGAAGCATAGGAACTGAGAAGTGGTCTGTGGTCACCACCTGCAGAACCACTCCTTTATTGGGGGTGTCTTGCTAATTGCCTATAATTTCCACCTGTTTTTAGCCATAATATATTTACTTATATTATAATTATATATTCCAAATATATAATAATATATGTAAATATATTATGGCTAAAAACTTTATATATATATATATATATATATATATATAAAAAAGTGTTTAACCATAATATATTTACATATATTATTATATATTATAATATATAATTATAATATATGTAAATATATTATGTAAATATATTATGGCTAAAAACATCAGTAGTAGTTTCCCACATATTATGCATTTTTATATATATATATATATATATATATATATATATATATATATATATATCAGAAGTATGATATATATATATATATATTTATTACACTTCTGATATATTTGAATGCATAATATATGGGAAACTACTACTAATGTTTTTAGCCATAATACATTTACATATATCATAATATATTATATATTCTAAATAAATAATAATATATGTGAATATATTATGGATAAAAACTTATATATATATATAAATGTTTCTGCTGGGATTCAACCTTGTACATTAGAGCCAAGGATGTTAACCACTACACTATACAACTACATGGTATCTTCATAAAAATATAAAATATGTCTTCTGCTGAATAGGAATACTCACTACATCAGAACCTTCTATGAGGTTTTTCTGACATAGTTTAGCACTCGTTTTATAGCTGAGTGGATAAGGTCCCTGCATCTAATGTACAAGGGGTTGGGAGTTCAAATCCTGGCTGAAACTTTTTAGAAATTAGATTTAAAAACACTGGGGTGTCCCCAAGCACTGACTCCATATATGGCTATAGCTATGTATGGAGTCAGAGCAGGGACTCCTATGTCGAACTAGAGTCGCGACATCCTCCCATCTTCAGAGCAGGGGGTGCCTGGGGTTCTGCCATTGACTTCCATTGTGATTGGTAGAACACCCGAGTATCGCAAAGTGTTTTACTCGAGCACACGAGCACTTTGGTGCTCGATCAACACTAGTAGGGTATTAGAGGCACATGACCACAATGAAGCTGCAGCAGTAGCAGCATAGCTTTGAAAATACAAGGCAGTAGATCAGCCTCAACCGGAGGAGTATGAAAATCCTCCCATATCCAGGCTTGGTTCATTTTGACAAACTTGTCAGCAGACTGCTTCATGTGAATGATACGCCTGTCAGGGCATAAGCAAGCAAGCATACAGCTCACCATTCTGGCCAGCATGCTTATAGAGCCTGTTCTTTCTGGCTCCACCCCTGACTAAGACGATTTGGTGCCATAGTCAGTGTCACCATCTTCATCCTTCACCTCCGACTCCTCCTCCTTCTTCAATGGCAGCTCATGGTCCTCAGTTTCTCCTTGTTGGTCCCCAACAGCTACAGGGTGACAATTGCAGGAGTGGCCCACATTCTCTGCCACTTAGGAGTAGAAGGCAGAGATGGCTTTTTGGGAAAAATAATGCTGGCTAGGTACATCTTCCAGCAAGACTGAGTGCACGCCATGAGCACCATGAAGGCAGCAGACTCTACTAAATGGTATGACAGCAACTGCAACATTGTATGGCAGCAACTGCAATGTCAGCAACTTAGCCAGGTGGGAAATATGCTTGAGCACTGTTAGATTGCTGGGCATGTAAAGTTTTTCCTGGCCTCGTATTTGTCATTGATGGCTGGCTATGGAGTGGAGGAGGAGTCTGGGCAGGAGAAGCAGAAAGGGATGACTACAATGTGAAAGACACTTACTGCCTGTGGATGTGGCCTGGCTGCTGCAAGGCAGACTGGGAGAAGGAGGAAACTCTTGTTGCGGTAGCTGGCTGCCACCTCTGTTTGCTCACACGATGGGGTGATGCCACTTCATGTGGTTCAATACAGCTGTTGTGCCTATGTTTGTGTTTGACTGCCCACGGCTTATTTTACTCTTTCACGGCTTGCACAGGGAAATGCTTCTGTCTTCCAGCAATGTGGATAAAAACTGCCAGATGGGAGATACTCACACAGAGCTAGAGGCAGACAAGCTTAGCTTAGGTCTGGCACATTTTGGGCATAATGCACGCACAGTGTCAGTGGCATCATCAGTTCCTGAAGCAAATCTGGCCCTGCCTTTTCTTTGGGAGATTCTGGTAGTATGTCACCTCTGACGCTACCACCACCTTCCTCCTTCCATGTTAACTGCTCCTCAGCACCCAGTCTGGTTTCCAGGTATTTTTCAAAACACAATTATCGGAGTCCTCACCCTTTCTGACACTTTTATTAGACTGTGATTCCCTGCTCTGTATTTGCCCTGACTGCCTCTATTGCCAACACCATAGCTATGGATGCCACCATTACCGCAGCCAAGACAGCTATGAATGGAGTCCCTCGACTCCTTCTGAGCCACCTCCTCAAGGCAGTCCAAACACTGACTGTTCAACAATCTCATCCTCTTTCTCCTCAATGATAATGTTGTGCCTTTCTGAAGCCAGAGAGAACTGCGGCCTATTACTACTATTACTTCTGGTTAGATTGCTGGTGCTACTAATATGTACATTCTGGCTCTGGGAGGACAAGGCCTGGCTCGACGTCTTTGCTTTGGAACCCTTTGGTATTCCTGAAATTTGGCCTAATGTTCACACAAAGTATAGAACAGTTTGCAAGTCTGTTTTCTGGAACTTAGAGATAGAAAGGCACAATAAAATGTCCTTCCCTTTCTACAAACACTCTGAAGACACTGGCCCTATTAAAAATTAACTTTGCAATGAATGCAGTATCGCACCACTAACATATTTGGGCCTAATGTCTTAGGTTGGTTCAAATACACAAATTCAAAAAAAGCTCTCTCTAGTGGAAAACAAAAGTTGTAAACCTACTATGAGCTTATTTCCCCACAGATACACCAACTATTTGAAGTTGCCCTAGTATTTCAGGTGTTTTAACTCAAAGATTTAAAACAATACCTTTGGGATTGTAAAACATGTGTTGTACACTTACAGTTGATATAAAAAGTCTACACACCCCTGTTAAAATATCAGGTTTCTGTGATGTAAAAAAAATGAGACAAAGATAAATAATTTCAGAACTTTTTCCACCTTTATTGTGACCTATAAACTGTACCACTCAATTGAAAAACAAACTAAAATCTTTTAGGTGGTGGGAAAAAAAAAAAAACTAAAATAATGTGGTTGCATAAGTGTGCACACCCTCATAAATGGGGATGTAGCTGTGTTCAGAATTAAGCAATCACATTCAAAATCATGTTAAATAGGAGTCAGCATACACCTGCCATCATTTAGTGCCCCAAATAAAGTTCAGCTGCTCTAGTTGGTCTTTCCTGAAATTTTCTTAGTCGCATCCCACAGCAAAAGCCATGGTCCACAGAGAGCTTCCAAAACATCAGAGGGATCTCATTGTTAAAAGTTATCAGTCAGGAGAAGGGTACAAAAGAAATTCCAAGACATTAGATATACCATGGAACACAGTGAAAACAATCATCATGAAGTGCAGAAAATATGGCACAACAGTGACATTACCAAGAACTGGACGTCCCTCCAAAATTTATGAAAAGACGAGAAGAAAACTGGTCTAGGAGGCTACCAAGAGGCCTACAGCAACATTAAAGGAGCTGCAGGAATATCTGGCAAGTACTGGCTGTGTAATACATGTGACAACAATCTCCCATATTCTTCATACAGTACAGACCAAAAGTTTGGACACACCTTCTCATTCAAAGAGTTTTCTTTATTTTCATGACTATGAAAATTGTAGGCATCTGTAGACACTGAAGGCATCAAAACTATGAATTAACACATGTGGAATTATATACATAACAAACAAATGTGAAACAACTGAAAATATGTCATATTCTAGGTTCTTCAAAGTAGCCACCTTTTGCTTTGATTACTGCTTTGCACACTCTTGGCATTCTCTTGATGAACTTCAAAAGGTAGTGCCCTGAAATGGTTTTCACTTCACAGGTGTGCCCTGTCAGGTTTAATAAGTGGGATTTCTTGCCTTATAAATGGGGTTGGGACCATCAGTGGCGTTGAGGAGAAGTCAGGTGGATACACAGCTGATAGTCCTACTAAATAGACTGTTAGAATTGGTATTATGGCAAGAAAAAAGCAGCTAAGTAAAGAAAAACGAGTGGCCATCATTACTTTAAGAAATGAAGGTCAGTCAGTCAGCCGAAAAATTGGGAAAACTTTGAAAGTAAGGGCTATTTGACCATAAAGGAGAGTGATGGGGTGCTGCGCCAGATGACCTGGCCTCCACAGTCACCGGACCTGAACCCAATCGAGATGGTTTGGGGTGAGCTGGACCGCAGAGTGAAGGCAAAAGGGCCAACAAGTGCTAAGCATCTCTGGGAACTCCTTCAAGACTGTTGGAAGACCATTTCAGGGGACTACCTCTTAAAGCTCATCAAGAGAATGCCAAGAGTGTGCAAAGCAGTAATCAAAGCAAAAGGTGGCTACTTTGAAGAACCTAGAATATGACATATTTTCAGTTGTTTCACACTTGTTTTTTATGTATATAATTCCACATGTGTTAATTCATAGTATTGATGCCTTCATAGTCATGAAAATAAAGAAAACTCTTTGAATGAGAAGATATGTCCAAACTTTTGGTCTGTACTGTATGTCTGGGCTATGGGGTAGAGTAGCAAGACGAAAGCCTTTTCTTACGAAGAAAAACATCCAAGCCAGGCTACAGTTTGCAAAAACACATCTGAAGTCTCCCTCTGCTAACTTCTGGCAAAAAAATGAAAAATCTCCCACGGACTCACTATGCCCCTCAGTGAATACCTTAGGGTGTCTACTTTCCGAAATGGGGTCATTTGTGGGGTGTGTTTACTGTTCTGGCATTTTGGGCGGGGCTAAATTGTGAGCAACCCTGTAAAGCCTAAAGGTACTCGTTGGACTTTCGGCCCCTTTACGCACCTAGGCTGCAAAAAAGTGTCACACATGTGGTATCGCCGTACTCAGAAGAAGTAGGGCAATGTTTTTTGGGGTGTATTTTTACATATACCAATGCTGGGTGAGAGAAATATCTCTGTAAATTGACAACTTTGTATAATTTTTTTTTTAAAGTTGTAATTTACAGAGATATTTCTCACACACAGTATGGGTATATGTAAAAATACAACCCAAAACACATTGCCCTACTTCTTCTGAGTACGGCGATACCACATGTGTGACACTTTTTTGCAGCCTAGGTGCACAAAGGGGCCCAAATTCCAATGAGTACGTTTAGGATTTCACAGGGCATTTTTTACGCATTTGGATTCCAAACTACTTCTCACGCTTTAGGGCCCCTAAAATGCCAGGGCAGTATAAATACCCCACAAGTGACCCCATTTTGGAAAGAAGACACCCCAAGGTATTCCGTGAGGGGCATGTCGAGTTCATAGAAGATTTATTTTTTTGGCACAAGTTAGAGGAAAATGTTTTTTTTTTTTTTCTTACAAAGTCTCATATTCCACTAACTTGTGACAAAAAATACAATTTTACATGAACTCGCCATGCCCCTCACGCAATCCCTACACTAATAGTGTACCTGTGTGTGGTACTTGCAGAAACACTCCCCTATGCATAGGGCAGGCTGGTCAGGACAGTCAGGACAAAAAACGGTGGTGTCACGCCTTATTCCAGCCCTGCTACAGACACAACATCTTTTTCTTGGGGAACGGTGAGTTGGGGTACCAGGATAGACACTCGGGAAGTGTCTGGCATGTAGCCGACTCACTACATCAGGGACTTGGGGCACGGACCCTCCTGGATACAGGAGTTCCGAAATGATCTCTTCCTGGAATTTTAGGAAGGATCCTGTTCTCCCAGCCTTACTGTAGAGAGCAAAACTATTATAGACAGCCAATTGAATTAAATAAACAGACACCTTGTTATACCAGCGTCTGGTGCGGCGGGACACTAAATAGGGAGCCAACATCTGGTCATTGAAGTCCACCCCTCCCATGTGAAGGTTTTAGTCGTGGACAGAGAGGGGTTTCTCAATGACTCCAGTTGCCCTTTCAACTTCTACTGTCGTGTCTGCGTGAATGGTGGACAGAAGGTAAACGTCCCTCTTGTCCCTCCACTTCACCGCAAGCAGTTCTTGGTCACACAAGGCAGCCCTCTCCCCCCGTGCAAGTCGGGTATTAATGAGCCGTTGGGGGAAGCCCCGGCAACTAGGTCGCGCGGTGCCACAGCATTGAATTCCGACTAGATGTAAGTGCCGAAAGAGGGCCACACTTGTGTAAAAATTGTCCACGTATAAGTGGTACCCCTTGTGGAGTAAGGGTGACACCAAGTCCCAGACAATCTTGCCACTGCTCCCCAGGTAGTCAGGGCATCCGACCGGCTCCAGTTTTGAGTCTTTTACCTCATAGACCCTAAAACGATATGTATAGCCTGTGGCCCTTTCACAGAGCTTATACAGTTTGACCCCATACCAGGCGCGCTTGCTGGGGATGTACTGTTTGATGCCAAGGTGCCCGGTAAAATGTATAAGGGACTCGTCTATGCAGATGTTCTGATTGGGGGTATATGCATCTGCAAATCTGGATGACAAATGGTCTATGAGGGGCCGAATTTTGTGAAGCCGGTCATAAGCAGGGTGGCCTCTTGGATGACAGGTTTTATTGTCAGCGAAATGCATAAAGCGCATGATGACCTCAAAACGTGCCCTGTACAGTCGTGGCCAAAAGTTTTGAGAATGACACAAATATTAGTTTTCACAAAGTTTGCTGCTAAACTGCTTTTAGATCTTTGTTTCAGTTGTTTCTGTGATGTAGTGAAATATAATTACACGCACTTCATACGTTTCAAAGGCTTTTATCGACAATTACATGACATTTATGCAAAGAGTCAGTATTTGTAGTGTTGGCCCTTCTTTTTCAGGACCTCTGCAATTCGACTGGGCATGCTCTCAATCAACTTCTGGGCCAGTTCCTGACTGATAGCAACCCATTCTTTCATAATCACTTCTTGGAGTTTGTCAGAATTAGTGGGTTTTTGTTTGTCCACCCGCCTTTTGACGATTGACCACAAGTTCTCAATGGGATTAAGATCTGGGGAGTTTCCAGGCCATGGACCCAAAATGTCAACGTTTTGGTCCCCGAGTCACTTAGTTATCACTTTTGCCTTATGGCAAGGTGCTCCATCGTGCTGGAAAATGCATTGTTCTTCACCAAACTGTTGTTGGATTGTTGGAAGAAGTTGCTGTTGGAGGGTGTTTTGGTACCATTCTTTATTCATGGCTGTGTTTTTGGGCAAAATTGTGAGTGAGCCCACTCCCTTTAATGAGAAGCAACCCCACACATGAATGGTCTCAGGATGCTTTACTGTTGGCATGACACAGGACTGATGGTAGCGCTCACCTTTTCTTCTCCGGACAAGCCTTTTTCCAGATGCCCCAAACAATCGGAAAGAGGCTTCATCGGAGAATATGACTTTGCCCCAGTCCTCAGCAGTCCATTCACCATACTTTCTGCAGAAGATCAATCTGTCCCTGATGTTTTTTTTGGAGAGAAGTGGCTTCTTTGCTGCCCTTCTTGACACCAGGCCATCTTCCAAAAGTCTTTGCCTCACTGTGCGTGCAGATGCGCTCACACCTGCCTGCTGCCATTCCTGAGCAAGCTCTGCACTGGTGGCCCTCCGATCCCGCAGCTGAATCCTCTTTAGGAGACGATCCTGGCGCTTGCTGGACTTTCTTGGACGCCCTGAAGCCTTCTTAACAAGAATTGAACCTCTTTCCTTGAAGTTCTTGATGATCCTATAAATTGTTGATTGAGGTGCAATCTCTGTAGCCACAATATCCTTGCCTGTGAAGCCATTTTTATGCAACGCAATGATGGCTGCACGCGTTTCTTTGCAGGTCACCATGGTTAACAATGGAAAAACAATGATTTCAAGCATCACTCTCCTTTTAACATGTCAAGTCTGCCATTTTAACCCAATCAGCCTGACATAATGATCTCCAGCCTTGTGCTCGTCAACATTCTCACCTGAGTTAACAAGACGATTACTGAAATGATCTCAGCAGGTCCTTTAATGACAGCAATGAAATGCAGTGGAAAGGTTTTTTTGGGATTAAGTTAATTTTCATGGCAAAGAAGGACTATGCAATTCATCTGATCACTCTTCATAACATTCTGAAGTATATGCAAATTGCTATTATAAAAACTTAAGCAGCAACTTTTCCAATTTCCAATATTTATGTAATTCTCAAAACTTTTGGCCACGACTCTACATTGCAGCAGAGAACATGGGCAATACATTTTTTTTAGTTAGACCCATGCTGAGGATAAGGCCAAAAAATATTTTAAATTCCGAAACTGTGACTGGTTTCCACAGGTAAGGCTGGGCATAGAAGCTTTCCGGTTGGTTTGTGCCACAACTAAGTCATAGAGATCCGCAGTGCAGAACAGCTCAAAAAACTCAAGGGCCGATCCTAAATGAGCTGTCTCCATGCGAACTCCAGACTGGGCGGTGAAAGAGGTCAATACGGGTGCGGCGGAAGCAGGGGATTGCCAATTAGGGTTTGCCAGCACCTCTGGGAGACTAAGGGCTCTACGGGCCTGTGAACGTGGTGGCTGCGACGGGGGAGTTAATGCACGTGCCACCGTACCAGCTTGAACTGCCCTTCTGGTGCTCGCCACTTCACCAGGGAATACGGCAGTGCTGGTAGAAGGTCCAGGATGTGCTGCGCTGCTGGTGTATGCTGCACCATAAAAAAGATCAGCGCTAGCACCACTCTGCTGCAAATGAGGCTCATCATGCGGGGTAGGCAGAACACTGACATGGGATCGGGTACACCTGACTGTAGCAGGGACCTCAACCTTGTCATCTTCACTAGCAGTTAGAGTGCCACTGCTGTCTACAGTTTCATATTCTGAACCACTGTATTCAGCGGGTGAGGCGTCCCCATCGCTTTCATCCATCGGGGCCAGAATCCTGTAGGCCTCTTCAGTGGAATACCCCTTTTTTGCCATTTTGGACCAACTAAATTTAGGGGGTATTCCTCTGAGACTACCCAGGAAAAAGAGCAAACCTGCCTAGTAAAAAGGAGTGCTTGCGAAGTAAAGCTGCGATCACTACTAAAGATCCAAAAAGCTCAAAAGTGATCTTTATAGCGGCGCAGCGATTTTACGGTGTTTTTGCAGTGATAAGAAAAAAAAAGATCGCCTGATCGAGCGAACACTGCGTTTTTTGTAGAGCCTAAGGTGACCCTAATGTACTTATATAGATCTAATTGCGATCAGTCTTGATCACTTACAGATACTATATAGTACTTGTGCTGATTAGCGACAGCGATGACGCTAATCAGCGACTAATCAGTGACTGCGGTACGGTGGGCTGGGCACTAACTACCTGGCAGTGATGAGGGACCCTTACAGGGGGGTGATCAATGACAGGGGGGTGACAGGGGGGTGATCAGGGAGTCTATATGGGGTGATCAGGGGTTAATGAAGGGTTAATAAGTGACAGGGGGGAGTGTGTAGTGTATGTGTGGTGATTGGTGCTACTTACAGAGCTGCCTGTGTCCTCTGGTGGTCGATCCAAGCAAAAGGGACCACCAGAGGACCAGGTAGCAGGTATATCAGACGCTATTTAAAAAATTGCGTCTGATATACTAATTTCATTGGATCTTTTAAAAATCTACAGCCTGCCAGCCAATGATCGCTGCCAGCAGGCTGTAGTTAAACTTGTTCCCATGGCTCTGACGTGAACGCGTGTGCGTTCACAGGAAATCTCGGGTCTCACGAGATGACGCCTATTGGCGTCATCGAGACCTGAGAGCCCCACCGTCCTGACGCCTATCAGCGTTAGTGTGATGGGAGGTGGTTAAGGGTGTGCACACTTAGGCAACCATATTATTTTATTTTTATATTTTTTCTTCCCTCTAACTAAAAGATTTCAGTTTTGTTTTTCAATTGAGTGGTACAGTTTATAGGTCACATTAAAGGTGGAAAAAGTTCTGAAATGATTTATCTTTGTCTCATTTTTTTACATCACACAAACCTGACATTTTAACAGGGGTGTGTAGACTTTTTATATCCACTGTATGTCGCTATTTTTGAAAAAAACAAAACACTTGAACTGTCTGGAGATGTCCTGTAAAATAGTTCGGCCTACTATTTCTAGTGTTTTCACTCAGAAATTTTAAATGCTACCCTCTGGATTGAAAAAAATGTGTTGTACACTTGTATTGCTATTTGTTTCAACACTTGAACTGTCCAGAGATGCTCTATCACTGCTATTTCAGGTGTTTTCACTGAGATTTAAAGTGCTACCCTCTGGATTGTAAAATACATATTGTATACTTGTATTACTATTTTCTCAAAACAGAAAACACTTAAACTATTTCAAGTGTTTTTACTAAGATTTAAAATGCTACCCTCTATATCAGGCGGTGGCCAATCTTACAGGCACAAGGAGCCAGAAAAAAAAATCGTATAACTGCCAGGAGCCACAAGCTTTCCGTTTACACAAATATGCATGTACACGACAGTATTACTGCAATTGAGTTATCAAACATTTAAAAGTACATTTAAACCACCTTTCCTACCTGTAATGTAGACAGCTTTAGTGAGACTTCTGGCAATCTTTGTTTTTCACAGTGTGTTTCAAGATTTCTCAGATGATACCCCATGCTCAGATGACCGCCACATGCTCAGATGACCACCCCTTGCTCAGATGACCGCCCCATGCTCAGATGACCGCCCCATGCTCAGATGACCGCCCCATGCTCAGATGACCGCCCCTTGCTCAGATGACCGCCCCATGCTCAGATGACAGCCCCATGCTCAGATGACCGCCCCATGCTCAGATGACCGCCCCATGCTCAGATGACCGCCCCATGCTCAGATGACCGCCCCATGCTCAGATGACCGATCTATGCTCAGATGACCGCTCTATGCTCAGATGACCGCTCTATGCTCAGATGATCGCCCCATGCTCAGATGACCGCCCCATGCTCAGATGACCGCCCCATGCTCAGGTGACCGCTCTATGCTCAGGTGACCGTTCTATGCTCAGGTGACCTCCCCATGCTCAGATGACCGCCCCATGCTCAGATGACCGCCCCATGCTCAGATGACCGATCTATGCTCAGATGACCACTCTATGCTCAGATGATCGCCCCATGCTCAGATGACCGGCCCATGCTCAGGTGACCGCCCCATGCTCAGGTGACCGCCCCATGCTCAGATGACCCCCCCATGCTCAGATGATCGCCCCATGCTCAGATGACCGCCCCATGCTCAGATGACCCCTCCATGCTCAGATGACCGCTCATGCTTAGACTACCACCCATATGCTCAAACACACTTGGTGTGCATGGTCAGTGGCACCTGTGAAAAAAAAGGCAGAGCAGCAGTGGCAGAGAGACTGAGGCCAGCAGCAGCCATTTCAGTCAGATTAGAGCCAAAGCTGCAGAGTGGCTGTAATCGGACTAAAATGGCTGCTGCTGGCCTCAGTGAGTCTCTCTGCCACTGCTGCTCTGAGTGCCCACTGACCTGCTGTCCACCACTAACATTCATTAAAATTTACTATGGAGCTGGAAGCAGGTCCTCCTTGCTTGCTGCGCCACTTCTTGCCGCCCCCATAGCCCCAGCCCGCGGTCTGATGAATCTGGCTGCTGGGCTGGCACTGAGAAGACTGGAGGCGGGCATTAGGTCACACACAAACACACTCACAGATAGGGGTGTGGGGCCGTGGGCGGGCACATCGGCAGCTGGTGGCGGGGTTAAGCACTGCAGCTTCGCCTTCTCTGCCAGAGGAGGGGGCGGAGCTGCAGTGAGTGACTGAGTCACGTGCCCGCTCTCGGCGCTCTGAGTCCTCTCCACTCTTCCACCTCGTTCCAGCGCTTCACTTACTAGCTGCAGAGAGGAGAGTAATCGCTGGCCGCACCGCTCCCCTGCGAGCCGCAAATGAAGGCTCAAGGAGCCGCATGCGGCTCGCGAGCCGCGGGTTGGCCACCCCTGCTCTATATAGTAAAACACACATTGCACACTTACTTGTACTACTATTTTCACAAAAAAATAATAATTTGAACTGTCTGGAGATGCCCTTCCCCAGATTTCTGGCTATTATTCAAAACGCTACCTTCTGGATTGTAAAACGTGTTGTATAGTTGTATTAAGCTTATTCCCCCACACCAACACTTAAACTATGCAGGGAAGCTGGTTTAATTTCTATATATGGTATAATTTAAGTTCAATTTTGCAAGTAGAAAGTTTGCATTATTGCTCTTGCTACACTCTTGCTTTACAAAATACAATTACTTAGCAGCAGATAGAGTTATTGCAATAAAATGCTTCTGCTACAATACAATACAAAGCATTTAGCGCAGATGAATAGGATGCACTGAATAAAAAATATACACTAGATCCTCAGCTGTCAGCACTGCTGCATAATGCTTATTTTACTGGGAAAAAGCTGACACTGAGCCGAGAGAAACTTCAGGTTTGGAAAAATAATAAAAAGCTGTATTTATGTTCAAATGGGAACACCCAGCCTCAGCTCCTCACCTCTCACTCCCTGGCTGAAAGCTTTCCCAGCCTTTCCCTATTCTACACTCATATTCTTCTTTCTAGTCTTTCCCTTCACTGTCCTTTACACTAGAATAGAAGCAAGACCATGGACTAATTCCTCATGGGGAACAGGCATCTGCTAATCTGGTTCTGTGTCTTGTTCAGTTCTGTCTGTTTGCCCATGGACTAATTCTTCATGGAGAGCAGAAATCTGCTAGTCTGGTTCTGTGTTTTGTAGTGCAGCTCTGTCTGTTCGCCCATTGACTAACTCTGCATGGGGAACAGGCATCTGCTAGTCTGGTTCTGTGTTTGTTTTTTGTTTCCTTTATGTCTTGTATGAACAGTGTCCTGTGTTTTTGTTTGGGTTCCTGTTTGTGTGCCTGGGTTCCAGTCTGTCATTTGTTTGTCTGGATCGCTGGTGCTTGCACCAACGTGAGTCTTGGCAGGTAAGTGTCCAAGTGCACTCGATCCATCCTTGAGGTGCAACCGCTGAGCCCTCGGCTAAGTTCATCCCCACCATCAGGTGCCCTTTGAAGAAGGGGGATCACTGAGTCTCCTCCTTCTGGGTTTGGCCCTAAATCAAACTGACAACAGCTAACTCTTTATTGTTACAGTTGTGTTAACTACAGTATCCTTACTTATGGGCATACATTATGCACAAATTCTTGATCCATTGTTTATGTGCCAATGCATATGTTTGGGGAATGGATAGCCTATGTTGAAACAGCCTATTATAATATGGACAGCTGAATCTCACATTACATTCTTGACTTGGAGGTCACTGTGTTTGAACTAGAGTGGAATCTAAATGAACAATGATGATAGTGACATAATTTAATGTGTAAACCATGCACTCTTCCTCCTTGTATGTACAATTACAGTGTGGTAATTCTTTTATTGTTTTATATTTGTGTATTTTGTGTATATATTGTATACTACTTGTATGCAATGTCCCTGTTAACAGCCCCCTGATAAACCATTAATAATAGGGAAATGCATAGAGATCCTGTAAGAACTCCATAGGGATCTCACGTCTGGGAAAAAAAATTATGTTTTCAATTATGTACTTTTCTTTTTTAGTTTCAAATAGTTGGTTTTATTAATGCATAAAATAAATCAAAGTTAAAGAAACCAAAAAAGAAGCATTATCAAAAAAGGAAAAAAAGCACCTCATGCAGGAGGTGTTTCCATATTATGCATATAGTTTAATGAACTTAACACCAACTGTCACTAACTTCAAGAAACAGAAACATGGTATCCTTATGGGTGCAGAGCTTTGGATTTTACAGAGAGATGTGAACGGTAGGTGCTGGGGCATAAAATGATTCAGACACCCTCAATTAAAAGTTACATGGACAGGTACTGAATCCCATGAGATGTGTAGGAGGAGGCCAGCCATGGCTGCCAGTGTTTTAAGTATAATTCAATCATGTCTCCTGTAGTAGCTGTGATTTTTTCATAGATAGCCATTCTATCCATTCTTTGCACAACTTCAGCCGTGTGTTGGACCGCCATTTAGCTGCAATGTGTATACATGCTGCTAGCAAAAAATATTGGGCCAGCTTAAATAGGGCGTATTTTAAGCTAATAGGCTCCAAGGAGACAAACTGATGGGGTCTTAGCAAAGGTGGACCAAAAACATTAGACAAGATTGTGCATATTTCTGACCAATATGAGCTGACTATAGAGCATACCCACCATATATGATACATTGATACCACAGCATTACAGCCTCGAAAACAAAGGGATGAGACCGATGAATAGATCCGGTGTAGTCTTTCAGGTACTAAATAAGTCCTATGAAGGATCTTAAGAGAAGTCTCCACCAGGGAGACTTGCCAGCTGCCTCTGGTGACAGCTTCACAGCATGTATGCCATTTAGCAATAGACATTGAGCATTGGATGTCCTCCTCCCACTTCGTCATAAAGAGTAGTTTATTGACACTGGAAGGTGTATTGAACCAACAATAAAGGAGAGATAACAATCCTACCCTTTCAAAGGAATATAAAATAAAGCGCTCAAAAGGGGAGCAGGAAATGGTTGGGAGGATCCCCACAATGGACCACCAATAGGACAAAAGCTGAATTGTTCTGTAGTTTTTAGAGGTGGGAATAGAATATTTAGATCGTAGCTGATCTGCAGATGGTAATTTACCAGCAATAAGAAAATCATGCAATCTTGTCAATCGGTTGGCGGACAACCATGAGAAACCACCCAAGTCCATCCCAGGTGGGAAGGCCGGATTGGCCAGTAAAGGAGTGAGAGGTGTAGGTTTAGATTGAAAGCCTGCCTTTAAATGGACTGATCTCCATAGCTGAATAGCATAGAAAGGCAGTAGGGCCTTAGCTTTAAGATCATTAGGGAGAGGGCTTGTATCCCAGAATAATGCAGACCAGGAGAATGGGGCAATCATAAATGACTCCAAAGCCACCCACATCGGAGGACGTAGATGACTATGGACCAAAAGAAGCTGCGCTAAGAGGGCTGCCTTATAGTATTTGATGAAATTAGGGACTGAAAGACCTCCTATTCGTTTATGAAGAAACATAATTTCAAGTTTAATCCTTGGTCGTCGACGGACCCAGATGAAAGAGGAAAGATCTCTGTGTAGCTGGTGTAGATCAGCTAAGGGAACCGGGATGAGTAAGGTTCTGAATAAGTACAACAAACAGGGCATAACCACCATCTTAATGGTATGAATTCTACCAATCCAAGACAATAAGGGGGAGTCCCATTTAGTCATACCTGATATTTTTGAAGAGGGGGGTGTAGTTTGTTTTGTACATATTGGATAGTTGGGAAGTGATATATATTCCTAAGTAGGATAACTTTCCAGAGCAGATGCAGAAACCAAATTCTCTTTCTACCAGGGCAACAACACTAGGGGGAGTGTTACAATGGAGGACTTCAGATTTAGAAGGGTTAATTTTCAGACTCGAGGCCCTAGCAAACTCTTGTAAGAGGGCATGGAGATAGGGGAGGGAGACCACCGGGTTGGTGATTGTAAGGAGCATATTGTCTTCAAATAAGTTTACCTTTAGGTCCTGCGCCCCAATGGTGATGTCGGTGATGTTAGGATCCTGATGTATGAGGGCAGCTAACCGTTCAATTGCCAAGGCAAAGAGGGCTGGGGAAAGAGGGCACCCCTGCCTTGTGCCTCTTCCAATATTAATTGGAGAGGGAAAATTAGAGGGCAATTTTAGAAAAGCTGTGGGGCATGAGTAGAGTGTCGCCAAAGCTTGAATAAAGGGACCCTGGAAACCCATAATTTTAAGGACTGACAGCATGTATTCCCAAGACAGACAATCAAAGGCTTTTTCTAGGTCCAATGAAAGAAATGTTAAGGGAGGTTTGTATTGATGTGACCATGACATTGCATTAATGATTCTAGCACATTATCTGGGGCGTCTCTTTGAGTGATGAACCCGACTTGGTCAGGGTGTACTAGAAGAGGAAGTTGAGAGTTTAATCTGCGGGCTAGAATAGAGGTGAACATTTTTGCATCAAGGTTTGAAAGAGAAATCGGTCTATAATTAGCTGGAGAAAGAGGATTCTTATTAGGTTTGGGGTTAACTGTTATAAGAGCATCCAGGAATTCATCTGGCATTGCATTGCCTTGTAAAAGATGGTTACAATATTTACTAATATGTGGGACCAGGGTTTGAGAGAATTTTTTAAAGTAGAGGGCAATCTGTCTGGACCTGGGACCTGCCTACAGGTGTGTTAGATTCCATTACACTTAGCCTACCACTAGGGGGAGACAACACATCCCATATATATAGTCCAGCTCAGGCCTAGTTAGGCAGTTCAGTTCAGTTGAGTTCAGTGCGGTCTAGAGCTCAGAGTCTTCAGTCATGAGCTGAAGTGGTCCACATACTCAGAAGGATATTAATTCAGAAAGCACTAGAGAAACAGACACCCAAAGGGTTACAGCCATCGCTATACGTGCCTTAGGACCTTTGGAGTCCAAAGTGAAGGATTTACCAGCCTCCGGCAGCCTCACTAACCTGCACTGGGATAACAGGGACCAGCATAGAAATCCTCTACCAGAAAGCATAAAACCTATATTATTATTAGCCTGAGAGACAGACATCACACCTGTAAGCAGTGGACCTTTTGCAGCTTTACCTCTGTCCCTCTTAAAGAGACTGTATTTCATATCTGGATATATTAGAGACTGTTTAATACTTGGATGTAACCGTTACCAGGAGCAACGTTCAGTAAGGCCTCTTTCACACGGGCGTTGCGGAAAAATGTCCGGGTGCGTTGCGGGAACACCCGCGATTTTTCCGCGCGAGTGCAAAACATTGTAATGCGTTTTGCACTCGCGTGAGAAAAATCGCGCGTGTTTGGTACCCAAACCCGAACTTCTTCACAGAAGTTCGGGCTTGGGATCGGTGTTCTGTAAATAGTATTATTTTCCCTTATAACATGGTTATAAGGGAAAATAATAGCATTCTGAATACAGAATGCATAGTAAAACAGGGCTGGAGGGGGTTAAAAAAAATAAAAAATCATTTAACTCACCTTTATCCACTTGCTCGCGATGCCGGGCATCTCCGTCTGACTCTTTTACTGTCTAGGACCTGTGGAGAGCATTAACTATAGTTTAACCTCCCTGACGGTATTCCCGAGCGTGACTCGGGGTTAATTTTCGCTGCCAGGAGCGGTAACCCCGAGTCACGTTCGGGGTAACATTGCAAAGTCCCTTCACCTTCTGCCGGCGATCCGGCGATGTCCTCCGCTTGTGTTGTGCCAGATCTCTATAGCTTGAGAAAAAGTCTATACCGGAAGTGACGCGGCCGCACAGGAATCAGCTGGAGGAGGGTGTGCGCGGTGCTGCGCAAGCGCACATCCACTGGCTTAGGAAGGAATCGTTGCAGCCCCGAGATGAAGTACTTCGTGCACCGCGCGTGCGCACTTAGGGGTATAGAGATTTTGCAGCGCACAATGTTGCATCAGATCTCCCTACCCCTGAGTGCGCACGCGCACACAAATAATCAGTTGCAGTTCATCCTGATTTGATCTGATGATTTGTGCGCGCGTGCGCACTCAAGGGTAGGGAGATCTGATGCAACATTGTGCGCTGCTAAATCTCTATGTGCGGTGCACAAAGTACTTCTATTGCGGCGCTGCAACGATTCTTCCCTAAGCCAGTGGATGTGCGCTTGTGCAGCAATGCGCACACCATCCTCCAGCTGATTCCTGTCCGGCCGCGTCACTTCCTGTGCGGCCGCGTCACTTCCGGTATAGACTTTTCGCAAGGTATAGAGATCTGGAGGAATACCAGCCGGCATTTGACTTCCTGGTTCCGTTCCCTGCGAACAGCAGCCGCATGGGTGTCAATATCGTGTCGATCTGCCGCGATGGTGTCAACCATGCTTTCGACCTTAGCTTCTACATCAGCTATGGATTTGGAGGGAAAACTCTGCTACCACTTGGGCCAATTAATCCTGGAACATTTGTTGGATGTTTAGGAAGAGGTAATTCAGTAAATATGCGGGAGGTGAGGCTGGTGCCGGTGATGTAGGGCCCGGTACTCCCTGATTAGAATCTTCAACGGCGTCCGGGTCAGGCTGGGTCGCCATTTTGGAAGTGGCCTGGGATGCGAAGATGGCCGGGATGGACTGGGATAAGGGCAGGGAAGCCAGCTGGGCACTTGATTTCTTGGACTTGGTCATCGTCCTGATAGACTGAATGGTCTGGTCAGTGCTCGAGGAGCTGCTGGGCAGCGCTAAACAACCCGATAGCAGTGGCGGGCACGGAGCTCAGGCAGTGCACATCCTTCCTCGTGAACTTCACGCAGTGAAGCCATCAGTGTTATGACTTCTCTTGTAAGAGGTCTGATATACGGCATTATTCATATCATAATTATTTAATAAACATTGGGGGAAATTTCTCAAACTGGTGTCAAGTAGAACTGGCTTAGTTGCCCATAGGAACCAATCCGATTCTGTAACATCCCAGAGTTATGTTACTAAACTCTGTTACCCCTCTACATCCTGTTAAAGGGGTATTCCCATCTTGCTACTTCATTCTCAATTGCTGCCAGCTAGCTGTTCACTTCCTGGTTTTCTGTAGCTAAGGCTGGGCGGGCTTAGGCAGCTAGAGTGAAGGCCGGCCACACCTCCTTATGACATCACACTGAGAGCTGAGTTCTTAGTGCTAGTTCATGTGAAGATTATGAGTCATCAGTCTGGCAGCCTGCAGTGTCTGTGAGGGGAATGGTCACTCAGAGAGCCATGTGAAGTGAGCTCAGTGTACAGTAACATGTGGCTGTCCTGCAGTTTTACACACAAAATCTCAGTCTGATCTTTTACAAACCCATTCTGTGCATCAAAAACTATAATTTCATATTATACATTAGCCCAAAAGCTTGACCATCCCCCACCCCCCAGCACTGATGCAGATTTGTTTCCATTACAGCTGTACTCCAGTTGTGTATAAACCTTACACTATGTATCTTTATAGATGCATATACAGCTCAGCTACATATGTCTTCTCCAGGCCCTAACATCACTTTGGCTGAATGGCTTCCTATACAGCCCTGCTACATCTTTATTCTACTCCCCCGCTTTGTCTGAAAAGCTTCATATACAGCTCTGCTACATCTGTCTGTTTATCTCTTCAATCTGGACCCCACATTACCACCATTTTGGCGTACGCAAGGACACTTACAGCTCTACCTCCGTTTTAACCTCTCAAGTGACTGATTCGTCCTACATAAAGACTTATGCCTGATAGCTTCTTGGAATGACACAGTTCCACTCTTCATCTAAATTGAAGCTAAGGAAAATCTGAACACGTGGGACGCTGAAGGAACGGCGACCAAAAGGAAAAAGCCGCACTCAGAGGTTGGAGGTAAGGGAATAAGGCAGCTCGATAATAGGTGGGACGCCACCCAGAGCTAATAATTCCCGTATTTCTACAATTTGACAAATTTCAGAACTGTGTTATAAGAATAATATGACTCTTTCGTAAAGTCTATCATTGCGTTATAACATCAAGAATCGCTTATTATTTTACTAACTGAAGAATTGGTGACTATCAAAAATCTCAGAGAATTACCAACAAACAGCCTATATAGTGCTGATAACCAATTTTTCTGTGGTGGACTAATCAGAAATTCAGAAAGCACCTCCAAGCTGTCTGACATACACATTTATACCTCAAGTGATTTTTTATCTTATCGTCATTTGTGATGTTTTATCCTTTTGTTATTTAATTTCTGTACAATTTACGTATCTTGTATGACATTTTAAATCTTTTAATAATTGAGAACTGTTATAGTAGTAGTAATAAAGTAATTTGCTTTGAGCAGTCCTCCAGATATTGAGTGCCATATCTTTATTTATTTTTACAATTTACTAATCTCTTGGTGTTTTTGGAGTTAACACTTAGATAGTGAGCACCTTTTCTATCCTACGGATTGGTAGAGCCACCCCATTCTGTGTACATTAGCCCAAAAGCTTGACCATCCCCCACCCCCCAGCACTGATGCAGATTTGTTTCCATTACAGCTGTACTCCAGTTGTGTATAAACCTTACACTATGTATCTTTATAGATGCATATACAGCTCAGCTACATATGTCTTCTCCAGTCCCCTAACATCACTTTGGCTGAATGGCTTCCTATACAGCCCTGCTACATCTTTATTCTACTCCCCGCTTTGTCTGAAAAGCTTCATATACAGCTCTGCTACATCTGTCTGTTTATCTCTTCAACTGGTTGTCAGAACAGGCGCATATTCAGCCCTGCTACATCTGTTTCTCTTTCACCAGCATTGATGCTGACCTGCCACATATACAGCTCTGCTACATCTGTTTTTATCTTCAACCAGCACTGTGTCAGAACACCCGCAAATTCAGCTCTGCTACATCTGTTTCTCTTTCACCAGCATTGATGCTGACCTGCCACATATACAGCTCTGCTACATCTGTCTGTTTATCTCTTCAACTAGCACTGTGTCAGAACAGGCGCATATTCAGCTCTGCTATATCTGTTTCTCTTTCACCAGCATTGATGCTGACTTTCCACACATACAGCACTGCTACATCTGTTTTTATCTTCAACCAGCACTGTGTCAGACCACCCGCATATTCAGCTCTGCTACATCTGTTTCTCTTTCACCAGCATTGATGCTGACCTGCCACATATACAGCTCTGCTACATCTGTTTTTATCTTCAACCAGCTCTGTGTCAGAACACCCGCATATTCAGCTCTGCTACATCTGTTTCTCTTTCACCAGCATTGATGCTGACCTGCCACATATACAGCACTGCTACATCTGTTTTTATCTTCAACCAGCTCTGTGTCAGAACACCCGCATATTCAGCTCTGCTACATCTGTTTCTCTTTCACCAGCCCCAAGTGCCTCCATCTGCCCCATATAGCCGCCCATTAGCCTCATATAGCCGTCCATCTGCCCCCAAAGCCGCCCATATAGCCTCATATAGCCGCCCATATAGCCTCCATCTGCCCCCAAAGCCCCCCATATAGCCATCCATATGCCTCCATCTGCCCCAAAAGTGACTCCATCTGCCCCCAATCACATATATAACAAATACTCACCCCGCTGTCTCTCCCACACCGTCCGCACTCGTCTCTTCCTTCCACGAACTGATCGGCCGGCCGCGCATGCGCAGATCTATTTTCAACGCAGCTCAAAGGAAAATAGATCTACGCATGCGCGGCCGGCCGGAGACGTGCACGATCTCGAGAAGAATTGTGGCCGCCACTAGATCACCAGGGAATGATGTGCGCAGGCACGGCCCATGGATGCGGCCGGCGAGCGGTGGTCGTATCCATGGGCAGCGACTATAAACAATGCTATATGATTTTTCAATTTTATTCAAAACCTATAGGATTTAGAAAAAGGATTATATTTAGGGAAGGGGGGGTCTCTACAGTTATCCACAGCAGGGGGGTCGGGACAGTTATCCACAGCAGGGGGGGGGGGTCGGAACAGTTATCCACAGCAGGGGGGTTAGGGACACTTATCCACAGCAGGTGGGGGGGTAGGGACAGTTATCCACAGCAGGGGGGGGTAGGGAAAGTTATCCACAGGGGGGGTAGGGACAGTTATCCACAGGGGGGGGGTAGGGACAGTTATCCACAGGGGGGGGCCGGGCCAGTTATCCACAGCAGGGGGGGGTCGGGCCAGTTATCCACAGCAGGGGGGGGTCGGGCCAGTTATCCACAGCAGGGAAGCTCTCCTCACCATTCACTGATCCCAGCTGCTCTGCTGAACGCTGACAGCTCCCCTCCCCTCCTCCTCCTCCTCCTGAAGGGGGGGAGGGGTCGGCACAGTAACAGAGCAGCGCAGCCCATTCTCACCATTCACTGACCCTGGCTGTGCTGCTGAACGCTGACAGCTCCCCTCCTCCACCACCTGAAAGGGGGGGTCGGCACAGTTACACACAACAGTGCAGCCCCATTCTCACCATTCACTGATCGGGGCTGCGCTGCTGAAGGCTGACAGCTCCCCTCCGCCTCCACCATTCTCTCCCTCTACGTCCGCTGCATACAGAGCATCGGCGTGCGCGCTCATGTGATGACTGAGCGGCAGGCAAGAAGAAGAGGAGCTTATGCGCAAGCGCGGCTAAGGGACTCGCTCCAGAGGAGATGGACGTTTCTAGGGGAGACCAAATCAAACACTGGGGTACAATCCACAATATTTGACCTAGAAAGGTAGAAATTTAATAATAGTTTATATTGGCAAAAATGATCATTGGCACATACTTAATGAAATAAAGTATGATCATTAAGATGAGAATACCCCTTTAAGTGTGTGTATATTGTCATCCTGGGTAATTTAACATCACATCCTCCCAAATGTGCATTATAAACCTTTGTTAAATGCATTTGCTGTAATTTCCATGTACACCAGCAGGTGGCAGCAATGTGTTTAGAAGGGATTAAGCTCAGTTTAGTATATCTAGACTGGAATAGTTCATTCCAGTTTAGCTTCCCCCCCCCTCTTTGGGGAGGTGTGGAATGTTCCCACATCCTGCCTCATGGGGAGGAAAGGAAGTTACAGTTAGTGTGTACCAGCCACCCCTGCTGGGGGAAGGCTGTGTTGGTAGGAGCTCCCAGAAATAGGGATCCCAACCCAGGATCTGTCTCGGCTGAGACCGAAGATCACCAACCCCAGACTGAGCCTTCAGCCTCAGTGCTGGTAGAAAGAAAGCAGCACCTCCAGAACTACAGATCTCCAGGACAAACCATTCCCTGCGAGCAGAACTGTGAGTAACTTATCCAGAGACCAGGAGAAGCCAAATTCCTCCTAAGCTAGTCAGGCCCACACCAAGCAGAAGATAGATAGAGTAGAAGAAAGTTTCCTGCCATATTCTCCAGGCATATAGTATAGAAGCAGAAGAGAAGAGATATTGATCCCTGCCATACATTGCCAGAAACCTGCTGGGACCTAAGACTAATGCTGTACCTCGTATGGATTTATGCTGCCATTCAGTAAAGACAAGTTGAACTTTATTACAAGTCTGGATCTCATTTATTACCACCAAATTCCTCAATTACTCCTACTAGCAACACTCATTTTATTGCAAGTGAGACAGGATCCAGGAGTCCAGCTGTACCAAGGTAGGAGACACCGTTGACACTATACCTACTGCTACACAGAGACATTATCCCCACTCTGGCATTCCTCTCCTGGTACGTGAGTTGTAACATCTTAAAGGGCCCTGCAACAGTACCCTGCGCAAGCTGCAATTGGCGTTACGAACAAACCATAGACTTTTATACACTTATCCTGACCCACTGCATAATTGGCCACCGTACCCCGGTCCTGCTCATTGCAATTCCACCTTTGATTTTTCGCAGCAACTTTGCTTATAGAAAAGGAAAGGTATGATAAACATCTTACCTTAATTTAAAACATGAATTTATGCTCAGTGATATTAGTACATGGGCAAGTCCCAGATTACATGACACAAAAGTCAAACAGGATCTTGGTTGCTTCAGAGATATTTGCCATTGTGGCAGACAACACTGGGGATGGTTTACATAGGTTGGACTTGCCACTCTTGCTGAGCATGTCAGTGAATTGACATTTATGCTGCCAGACTACTAAGGCTACGTCCACACCTGCATGTTAGCATACTGGCACTCTGTTAAGGCAGATGAACAGAGTAAATGAATTGCCATATCAGGCATAGCAGGATACTTCTGAGGCCCAACCAATTCCTATTTAATATAATGGATTCTGTTGGGTGTCCAGCAAGAATGCCAGCTTTGTTCCGGATAGAATGCTGTTTGCAGCATTTCTTGTCCTATGAAAGCCGGCAGTCTTGCCAGAAACCCGACAAATCCCATTGAAGGGATCCGGCAGGCTCTGGCGGTGTCTGTCTATGCTGGACACAGCAATTCCTGTACTCTGCAAGAGCAGAATACCGAAATGCTAAAACGCAGATGAGCATGTAGTATAAGCTACTTTGTATTCTTTTACAAAACTCATAAAGCAAACCTGCTCTGTGTGCCTCAGCTATCTTATACTGCCAGCAATTTCAGGAGGATCTACCGTAGGTATACTTTTAGTCAGTAACACCTAAACTAGCAAATCCTTTTCTATTTTTTGCACCTGTAGCATTGCAGAACTACAATATCTTTTCAAAACTATAACTACATAATTAAATATTTAGTATGGAGTAGAGAAAAAAAAATTCTAGCCATTTAGGGCTGCAACGAGTACTCGATTAAATCGAGTAACTCGACACAAAAAAATCCTCTATGCAAATCTTTTGCATAGAGGATTTGTTTGTGTCACGTGACCACGGAGCAGGAGTGAAGCGCTTGCTATTACTCCCGCTCCATGGTCTCCCCATGGCCAGAAATGTGCTCCAAATACTTAACTTGTTGGAACGACAAGGAAGTGGGCGGATCATTGATGGCTGTATGCCGCTGTTTGGGTGCGGCTTGTGAAAGAGTGACAAGTCATGGGCGGGTCACTGTGGAATGGGAGAATGGGATGCGTGTTGTGGCCGGGCCTCTTTGAAAGTGATAGACTGTGGAGAGGGCCAATCAGAGTCACCTCTGCCAGACATGGGCAGGATCATGAGGCGGATTGACGCTGACAGATCACACCGATGGAGGCGGCTGGGGCGGTGAAAGCCTGGTCTGGCTCCACAAGTCCCAGCAAAGGGAGCGGAAATGGGTGGGTCTCCAGCCCGAGCCTCGGGTGCCTGGCACTGACTGGATGTGGGCACAGCTCCCCTCCCCGCACGGAGGGCCAGCAGCAGTACGTAGGTTGGATGACTTTGACACTGACTACTGTGGGTGAGTTGTCAAACTGTCGGGGGTCCCCTCAGGTTTCTAGTTCATTTATCTTTTATGTATGAAGGTGGCATACTGTGAAATCTAGGACCATTCTCACTTCAACTGAGCTGGGGACCATTGAAGTCAGTGGAACTGACTGGTGCTGAGAGAAGTGGCATATAAGTCACATTGTGGAAGGCATTGCGTGGCACCAGGCTGTGTGCCAGATAGGGGTTTGGGCTGATGTGTAGCTAAGGGATCAGCTGTCATGCCCAAGGTTGGCGGTGTAGCAATGCTGGAGTGGAAGTGAATGGGTCGCACTAACCTAAAATCTGGAGTTTCTGGGGTCATGGTTGCGGCGCACATGCAAGTTACGCCTGCGACCCCATTCATTTCTGTGCTAGCACCGCTAGAGATGATGGCACAAGGGGGGAGAGACAATGGCACAGGGGGGGGGAGCTGATGCACTGGGGTGGGGGAAAGCTGATGGCACTGGGGTGGGGGAGGTCTGATGGCACTGTGGTGGAGGAGAGTTGTTGGCACTGGGGGAACGGAGCTGATGGCACTGGGGAGAGCTGAAGGCACTGGGGGAATGGAGCTGATGGCACGGGGGGAGCTGATGCATTTACAGTGCTCTGTATAAGTGAAGATTTTCCAGCTTTTCTGTCTCTCCACCTGTGCATAATAAGTAAGCTCCCGAAATGCTATACAGCAGGAACTGAACAAACAAGTCAATGTGCTGGACTGTTCATGTCCCACTGCACATATTAGGTTTAAACAGAATGAGCCAGCAGCAAGCATCTTTTCATTAGCTGTGCTTATTGATCGCTAGAGAAACTACAGTATTCACTAGTTCTTTTAAACTCCAATACTGAGACTCAGCCTTTGAAGCGCACTATATCTAATACCTTCAAATCATAATATGTATCTATTTTATTGGCCAAAAATAAGGATAGTCATGTATTAACTGCAAGCAGCTAAAAATTATGGACACCTTTGGAGTCATTTTATGATTGACTTTGATGCATTTTGGGCTAAAAATGTAATAGATTTGTAATAGATTTTATAAAAATGTTACTTTGGCTTCGTACATCTCTCCCTTCTCCTGGACAAACATCTAGTTGCACACTAGCGTTAAAATCTCCTCTGTCGGCACAGTCCTGCTGGAGTTCACCATATCCGGCATAGCTAGATATTGCCTTTCCCACAAGATTGGGATCCAGCCTGTTTCCGGCATTAGTGCCGAGATTTCCATTATAGTCAATGCCACCTGGTGGTGCTCCAGCCCGTTCCAGCTATGCCGGATACAATGAATTCTGGTAGGCTGTTCGTATGCAGGAACAGCCTGCCGGAAGATTTTAACGCTAGTGTGCAACTAGCCTAAACTGATTTATAAAATAAAATGTAACTTTAATGTAGTCATAAATCGACTTAGAAGCTTGTTCATAAGAGAGTATAATGAGGCTGTATAAGGAGCAATCAGACAGCCAGTCTGATGGATTTCTCTGTGAACAGCATTCTGCAGCTGCTTTGTACTGTGAAACATAGAAGCTACCGTGCTTGTGTCCCTGCCCCTATTGGGGGGCAGGGGCACTTGGTATACTTGTGTCTTTTAGCTTTAAATAGGTAATTAATGTACATGTATGTGTGCGTAGATTGAAAATAGGGGCAGGTACAGTATATCGATACCAGCCCTAGTGTAACATATTTATTATGTACTATAGGAATGAATGCATAGAATATGTAAAAGAGAATGAATAGTCATAAATACACACTGTCATTTTAAAGTGAACCTGTCATGTGGATATTTGATTATAATCTAACTAATTATATACGATCATTAACTACTAAAAAGTACCTTAGATGTATTCACTTACTGGTGTTACAGATGGTTACCTCATAATATACACACAAAGATGCCACATGCCACATGCTAATGAGCTGATTTGAGTCCAGCGTGATGTCATTGAGTCCAGCGTATATTTACTTCAGAGCTATAGCCACTCCCCTGCCCACCTGCTGCTGATTCATATGGAAAATAACTGTCATTCAGCAGCAGGTGGGCGGGGACAGTCAGGAGCTCATGAATATTCAGGACTCCTCATTATCAGCTGGAGCTTTTCAATACAAGATGTTGGCAGATTGACTGGGTCAATTAAAGAAAGTGACCCAGCATTGTGCTAAGAGAATCAGTCACTTATTTATGTTGCCCTTAGTTAGGACACCATAAAACTGGTGGCAGGTTTGCTTTAAATTCACATCTATTTGGGTCACTTCATAAACTATGAATGTTGACATATAATATTATAATAATGGCTTAGGGCTGTTTGCAAGAGTCTCTATTGGGGCTTATTATTACAAAAAATGACACTGACAATAATAGCTAGGGTTGGTGCAAGTTAGGTATTTTTTCACCAAATGGAGTAGGACATTGTGTGTGTTAATTGCCAAATCCTTTTTAGAGATAAGTGAATTTGTCATGAATTTCACAAAAATTCTTCTAAACGAACCTGACGTTTTGGAGATTCACTTAGGACAAATTGTGCAAAAACAGTGTCTGCCATTTTACTTAAAAAATTCAGTACACTACCAAGGGAAACAGGGCAGAGAAGATAAAAATGGATTATCAATTACCCCAGGCAGGGCTCCAGCCGACGAGCTTTCTCTTAATACTTTGCAGTCAGACTGGCAGCCAATTAGGAGGGAGGATATTGGCTGGTCTGTCAGGCTCTATGCTAGCTCTGAAGCACAGATGCCATTTTGTGTTCTGGCTCTGATGTGAAATGATGTGTCTGCCATGTCTCTGACACAAGACAGCCATTTTAGTGTCTTGTAAGTATAGTACCCCAGAGGGGGCACTATCATTCTTACACCTAGCTACTGTCTCTAATGGCTAGCAAAGAATGTTATCTGTGTATTTTATTCCAGGTCCTCCTATACTGTGCCTTAATAACATTTCTATGTAACTTACATATTGTATTTCATGCACTGTGCCTGGTTGTCCAGCAGGTGGCAGTGTATCTGGCAGAGAGAAGATGTTTAGATAGAATGGAACTTACCATTCCATTCTCTTCCTTTTGGGCAAAAGTGGGTTCGTCCTGCTTCTTACCATAGGAAGGGTTGCAGGAAGATATAGTTAGTTGACAGTTGGAAGGAGATGAGACATGGCGCAGTGAGGGGAGTGCCCCCCTACCGCAACAGGAGCCTGCCAGAGAAAGAAGCTAGTAGAACACCCGGCTCCAGGAAGTTCATAGACTGAGTGTTATAAGGGGGTCAATGGCCAAAGGCACCCCACTCAAAGGTAGTAGAACTGCTTGAAAGTTCAGTAACCAGGCTGAAGCCAGAGAGTAGCACAGTAGAGAGAGAAAGCAAAGTATTCAAGTTTGCCTGCCAGTTCACCCTTCGCCTACTGGAGCCAAGAGAAAGTATTGTTTGGATGACACAAGTTTATCTCAAGTTTGTTCAAGTAAAAACCATTAAACTTCACCAAGTCTGGAGTCAACTTATTCCACCAACTACAACTTCTTGTAGGAGCACCGTGACGCGAAACTATCAGGACCACAACATACCACTCGGCATTCCTCACACTGGGACCCGATCGGCCCTGGGGGCGGAACATTGGACAGGAACAGTGTAGGAATTGTGAAGAAGATATATTTACTGTATTTAGGTGGATTGAATTACTAGGTAGATAGTCAGGTTTTTATCATTAAGGATAGCATAGTGACAGTTAGTGTACTTTGTGTCTTATAGTCAAGGCTGCTATAACTTTCAAAACTTCATGTGTTGCCCTGCACAAAGATCATTTAAAGAGACAGTACTCTGTTTTTCTGTGCATGAGCCAGTATTTTTTGTCCAAAAACCTGTTACAAAGCTTCCACTGTGCATAAGTGTTTTATAGGCATATTTCCTAGCATCACCTACAGAGTAAATTTTGCTGCATATGCTGAGCAATTGCACCTTTTTCTGTCCCAAATCCTGTTGCAATTTTTCCATTTAATAGTGCAAAAATAATCTTATTTTAGTGCGTCAATTAGCAGTGTTAGGGTGCCTTCACATGTGGCAGATTTTGAGGCAGAAAATTCTGCGACTGAAAATAGGTTCTCCATTCACCTTAAAGGGGTTGTCTCACTTCAGTAAGTGGCATTTATCATCTAGAAAAAGTTAATACAAGGCACTTACTAATTTATTGTTATTATCCATATTGCTTCCTTTGCTGGCTGGATTCATTTTTCCATCACATTATAAGCTACTCGTTTCCATGGTTACAGACCACCCTGCAATCCATCAGTGGTGGTCGTGCTTGCAAAATATAGGAAAAAGCACTAGCCTATGTGCGCTCCCATGGTCCCGGCCACAAGAGAGGCTGATGCTTTTTCCTATAGTGTGCAAGACCACCACTGATGGATTGCAGGGTGGTCTGTAACCATGGAAACAATCCGTGTATAATGTGATGGAAAAATGAATCCAGCCAGCAAAGGAAGCAATATGGACATTCACAATACATTAGTAAGTGCCTTGTATTAACTTTCTCTACATAATAAATGCCATTTACTGAAGTCAGACAACCCCTTTAATGGAGCTTGCAGAGATCCATGTGTTTGCTGCCGCATCAAATGAATAGAATTGATTTTCAGTTGTGGAATTTTCTTCCACAAAATTTGCCGCGTGTGAAGGCATGTGGTATAGCATGGTCGTTGGCAGGGGGCGTTTAATGGAGCCTGTATTTATCAAAAAACGTTTTGCAATTTTTCAACTATTCTACTATTCTAATATTCTTACTATCTACTATTTTCTACTATACTGTATATACCGTATTTTTCGCTTTATAAGACGCACCTGATGATAAGACACACCTAGATTTTTGAGGAGGAAAATAAGAAAAAAAAAATTTAACGAAAAGGTGTGCTTTTGGTGGGTTTTGAACTAATGGTGGTCTGTGGATGACGCACTGTTATGGGGGACCTGTGGATGATGCACTGTTTTGGGGGACCTGTGGATGACACTGTTATGGGTGGACCTGTGGACACTGTTATGGGGAGACCTGTGGATGACGCACTGTTATGGGGGATCTCTGGATGACGCACTGTTTTGGGGGGACCTGTGTATGACACTGTTATGGGGGGACCTGTGGATGACGCACTGTTATGGGGGGACCTGTGGATGACGCACTGTTATGGGGGATCTGTGGATGACGCACTGTTATGAGGGGGATGTGTGGATGATACACTACTACTTGGGATGTAGCATCATATATAGCATCTTATGTAATGGGGGTCACTATTCACACAGGGACAATATACTGTGACACATATGATACTGTGACCAGCATAAGATGATCTTATGCTGGTCACAGTATCATATGTGTCACAGTATATTGTCCCTGTGCGAATAGTGACCCCCATTACACCACAGGGCACACAGTAGACTTTATATGTAAAATCTTTTAATGGCTCTGCTTTCTTCTATAACAGTACTCTCTGTAAAAGCAGCAGTCCGGCCAGCACGTGACATCACTCACTCAGTCAGTCACGCTCCTGCCAGCTTCATTAATGAAGTGGGAGGAGCATGACCGAGTGAGTGACGTCACGCGACGGCTGGACCGCTGCTTTCATAGTGAGTACTGGTATAGAAGAAAGCAGAGTGTAATGAAGCAGTTTTCATATGTAAAGTCTATAATCTTCAAGCAGTATCTCTGCTTTAAACTAGGGCAATTCTCTGTAGTAGTACAACTCACTATGAAAGCGGCAGGCAGGGCGGCAGCGTAACCTCGCGATTCTCACTCATTCACACTCCTCCCACTTCCTTCATGAATGAAGTGGGAGGAGCGTGAATGAGTGAGCATCGCGAGGTTACGCTGCCGCCCTGCCTGCCGCTTTCATAGTGAGTTGTACTACTACAGAGAATTGCCCTAGTTTAAAGCAGAGATATTGCTTAAAGATTATAGACTTTACATATGAAAACTGCCGTGAGCGGGGCCCGATGTATTACAGTACAGTGACTGCATCAGGCCCTGCCGCGAGTGTTGCCAGCCTTCGTCCCCTCCTCCCACCCCTCTGATACATTGCGGCTTGAGATGTATCAGCGTCACCAAAGTAAACATCAAAATTAATGTGCAGTTTGGTCATACTCAGGGGTAGTGATGAGCGGCATAGGCATAGGGATATTTTGCGAATTTATGGCCGAATATTCACCATAAATTAAAAAATTTGTGATCTCCAGTCACTGTTTACTTGATTGTGAAAATCGGCAATGTAATATACTTGCGATAAATTTGCGATTAGAATATTCAACACTATTCGCGATACGAATATATAGCAATATATTCTGAATATTCACAAATTCTCGAAGTGGTGATATTAGCGTTTTAAATTCACGATTCGAATATTCACGCTCAACACTACTCAGGGGACGTTCATTTGCAACTTTTTCTGTTTCCCAAAAACTGTTGCAATTTCTCTACAGTTTAAAAGTTAGTACTGCAATAACCGTATTTTAGTTCAGAACAAACCACTGTGTGTAGCCTCCACCATTAAGGCATAATTTTTTGACCGCTTGTTCAGAACAAGCCACTGTTTTTTCTGATACCACCATGTGTGTATAAAAACCTTCAGGCATGTGCCCCCAATAAGGGATACTTTTTGGAATTTTTTATTTTTAAAAAGCATAAATTGACAGTGCAGTGAGTTTTTTAACATCGGATTTCCCCATAGCTATATATGTCAGTGTCATAGTGTCAGTGATATGTTTTACTATTTGCATTAAAGAGCCTGAAAGAGGAATAGAGAAAAAAAACTGGAAAAAAAATAAAAAGAGAGGAAGACAAGTTCCAGGAACACCAAGTGTCATACACCAATTTTTAGGCCAGTTGGTGCACTTTCAATTTGGGTAAAATCAATTTAGACCTGAATTAAATTAAAACCTATGGTGAAACAAGGATCCATAGGCTCTCTGCCAGGTTTTTCTTTTACTTATAGGCCATAGGACTATGTGTTGGACATGAGATACCCAGTGAAGATGGCACAACGATATCACTGCATTTACCCTGACTTCACAGCCTAGATGAGCCATTTGCCACTCTATTCTTCACACAATTTGGTTTTTTGAGTAGTAGATTTATTTCCCAGGTAAATAAGGTTAAACTATTATTTATTAGGGGTATAAAGGTTGGTATTTTTATTGTGTGGGGACACAAATGGAATTATTATTTGTGGGGGACATAAAAGGCGTAGCATCAATAATAGTACCCCCTTTCGGCCCTAAAACAATAATAACCTTTTGTTATTTTCTAGGCACCTTAAAAAGTGCCATTTTTACTTTTGATAACAAAACAGTAGCAAAAGGACTAGAGATGGGTGAATTACTTGATTTGATTCTAGAACAAATAAATTTAACCCCAAATCAAAACTGCTCCTATTTGCCTCTTTCAATTTTTTTTTTACATAAAGTATTTTCTCTTTGTCCCTCTGATTCGCTCTCGCTCTCATTCTGTCTCTCCCTTTTGAAACTCTTTAATAGTGATGGACGAACATCGGTAGGGACGGTTCGAGGCACGTGTGCCTTCCGCAATTGCGGAATGGGCGGGCCATTGTAGAAATGCCTATTCTTGTCCGCAAAACGGACAAGAAAAGGACATGTTCTATTTTTTTGCGGGGCCACGGAATGGAGCAACGGATGCGGACAGCACACGGAGTGCTGTCCGCATCTTTTTCGGCCCCATTGAAGTGAATGAGTCTGCATCCGAGCCGCAAAAATGGTGACTCGGATGCGGACCCAAACAACGTTTGTGTGCATGAGGCCTTAAAGAGAAATTCTCTAAAATGTGCCCTGTTGGAGCCTACCAAAATTTTATTTTAGGCCACGGGAGTACGGGCCTTAAAAATTTGGCATTCACCTGACATAAAAGAAATTCTGATTATGTGGCTCGAGGTACATTATGTGGTCAATGGATAAAAATTTTACTGTAGGTCACTGGACTACAGGCCCCAAACATTAGGCATTCACTGGACAGAAAAGATCAAGTAATTATGTGGCCTGAGGTATATTACACGGTCAATGGATATCAATTTTACTGCATGCCAGTACAAATACAGGTCAAATACATATGTTTAAAAGAACTAAAAATATAAAATTAGAAAAAAAAACTAATGATAATAGTTGAAATTCGATAACACGTGGTTGTCATAGGTGTTGAATTCCTCCAAGGCCCCAACAATTATTCATTCACCGTACAGAAAAGAACAAGTAAGTATGTGGCTGGAGGTAGATTACACGGTCATTGGATATCAATTTTACAGCAGGCCAGTGGACTACAGGTCCCAAAAATTATTCATTCACCGGACAGAAAAGAACAAGTAAGTATGTGGCTTGAGGTAGATTACACGGTCATTGGATATCAATTTTACAGCAGGCCAGTGGACTACAGCCCTCAAAAATTATGCATTCAGCAGACAGAAAAGAACAAGTATGTGGCTGGAGGTAGATTACACGGTCATTGGATATCAATTTACAGCAGGCCAGAGGACAAGAGGCCCAAAAAATTATGCATTCAGCAGAAAGAAAAGAACAAGTATGTGGCTGGAGGTAGATTACACGGTCATTGGATATCAATTTTACAGAAGGCCAGTGTATTACAGACCCCAAAAATTATACATTCACTGTACAGAAAAGATCAAGTGATTATGTGGCTGGAGGTATATTATATGGTCAATGGATATCAATTTTACTGAAGGCCAGTACAAATACAGGTCAAATACATATGTTTAAAAGAACTAAAAATATAAAATTGGATTAAAAACATGGTTAACGAAATCCCCCCTCTTGAAAAAAACCCTAATGATAATAGTTGAAACACGTGGTCGTCACAGGTGTTGAATTCCTCCGAAGCCCAAAACATTAGGCATTTAACTGACAGAATAAGCCTTTTATGCCGCTGTATTTACCTAAGACAGGGACCATGATTTGTTCTGGGTGGTGGTGGATATATGTGGGCTCTCATGAGGAAATTCAATCAAACATGGTCAACTCGTCACATGTGTTGAATTCCTCCGAGATCCATGCCTCATTCATTTTTAGAAATGTGAAGTAGTCCACACTGTCGTGAGCAAGGAGAGTGCACTAATCGGTAACGAACCCCCCTGCTGCACTGAACGTCCTTTCAGACAGGACACTGGACGAGGGACAAGCCAACAGTTCCATGGCAAATTGGTCAAGCCTGCACACCCAGTAGTCCAGGGGTTCATCGCTTCTCAGAGCGTCCACATCGGCCGTTAACACCTGTCGGTCTAGGCGTTCCCTGAGGCTGGATTCGTAGGAGACGGCTGTCGATGGGTTGGCTGCAAGAATGACCTCATATCAGAAGTGACCAACACATCTTCAAACTGCCCTCTTCTTGCATGTGCTGTTGGATTGGTACCCGCAACTGTTTCTCTGTGAGTGGAAATTCCTCTGCCAGCGCCTGCAAAAGCAGAATGCAGCATTTCTCGAAGCAAGGCCTGGAAGTGCAGCATTCTGACAGCGCTCTGGGATGCTGGTAACATGTCCGACTATTTTGTGTTTGTATCTGGGGTCTAAGTACGTTGCCACCCAGTACTGGTCCTTGCCCTTTATGCTTTTCATACGGGAGTCCCTCTTCAAACACTGGAGCATGAAGGCCCCCATTTGCACTAAACTGGAAGGGATGGAGTGGCCTGGCTCCTGCTCATCGTCCAGGATAATGTCGTCCTTGGTCTTCTCCCCCCAGCCATGGACAACACCAGGAATCCCAGAAAAATTTAAAGCATGCTCTTATTGCTCCTCCTCCTCCTCCGCCCCGGCACCATCCTTCTCTGACTCATCTTCAGACTCCTGTTGACTTGTCTCAGATGGAGTAGCCCCCCCTGGGAATTCATCCAGCATTGGGACTTCCTAATCTTCCTGTTCCTGCTCCTCAACAGCTTGATCAATGACACAACTCAATGCACGCTCCAGAAAGAAGGCGTAAGGTAGGATGTCACTGATGGCGCCCTGGCTGCGACTGACCAGTTTGGTGATCTCATCAAATGGCCGCAGAAGTCTGCATGCATCGCGCATGAGCAGCCACTGGTGCAGTGAAAAAAAACAAGCTACAGAGAACCTGTCCTGCCGCAGAGTTCGTACAGGTAGTCGTTAACTGCACGTTTCTGCTGGAGCAGCCTATCAAGCATATACAAGGTGGAGTTCCAGCACATCGGGCAGTCACAAATCATAAGTCTGATGGGCAGGTGGTGTCACCGCTGAACGTCAGCAAGGCAAGCCATGGCTGTGGAAGATCTTCTAAAATGGCCAGAAATTTTCCTGGCCTGCCGCAAGACGTCCTGGACCTAGGGGTATTTGGCAACGAATAGCTGCACGACTAAGTTCAGGACATGTGCCATGCACGGCACGTGTGTCATTTTGCCCTGTTTCAGCACGCTCAGCAGATTTGCACTGTTGTCACACACCACTTTACCAACTGTCAAATTGCGCGGGGTTAGCCACTGATCGGCCTGTGACCGCAAAGATGAAAGGAGTGCAGGACCGGTGTGGCTCTTGGCTTCCAGGAACAACAGCCGCAGCACAGCATGGCAACATCTCACCTAGCACGTCGAATAGGTTCTGGGGAGCTTGGGGGCGCAGCGGAGGAGGCAGTAGCAGTAGAAAAGGAGGAGTCAGCCGAGGAGGAGACAGAGGATGGAGTAGGAGGAGGAGAAGGAGAAGAAGAGGCAGGCCTGCATGCAATCCGTGGCAGTAACACCAAATCCACACGGGTGCCACGGGTTGCATGCTTGACAGTCGTCAGAAGGTTCACCCAGTGGGCAGTAAAAGTTATGTACCTCCCTGCCCGTGTTTGCTAGACCACGTGTCTGTGGTCAGATGTATCTTGGCACCAACACTATGTGCCAGAGATACATTCACTTGCCGCTGAACGTGGCCATATAGCTCCGGGATGCCCTTCTGGGAGAAATATTTCCTTTCAGGGACCTTCCATTGCGGTGTGCCAATGGCCACAAATTTTCTAAAGGCCTCTGAGTCCACCAGTTTATATGGCAGTAGTTGGCAGGCTAGCAGTTCCGTCAAGCCGGCAGTCAGCCGCTGGGCCAGAGGGTTAACTGGCGTCATCATCTTTTTACGCTGGAATATTTGGGCCACGGAAGCCTGCCTTTTGCCAGATGAATGGGACGACAGTACGGGGGAAGGTGGAGTGGAGGACAAATAGGAGGAGAGAGGAGAAGGAGAAGAGGCAGGACGTGGAGCGCCGGGAGTGTGGCTTTGTGGGTTCTGATGGTGTTGCTCCCACTGGGCTCGGTGATGGGAGGTCAGGTGCCTTTTTAAGGCGGTCGGCCCTAGGTGAGTGTTGAGCTTACCGCGACTTATGTGTTGACGGCACAGGCTGCAGATGGCAACACTATTGTCAGCAGCGGATACTAGTGATGAGCGAGCATGCTCGGCTAAATACCTGTTCGACTCAAGCATCGCTATGCTCGTCACATGGCGGTACTCTGCCGAGTACCGCATGTGCTTGAGCGCCATGCTCGAGTCTCCTTCCCGCACGTTTCGCGGCTGCTAAGCAGCCAATAAACGTGCAGGTAAGTACTGCCATCACTGTAATTCCAGGAGCCATGTTGGCTGCTGGTATTACAGTGATTGGCTGGCCAGAACGCGTCATAGGGTGCTATATAGCACCCGATGACACGTGCTCGGATCAGTCATAGTCAGGGAGAGGAGAAGGTAGGAAGGGAAAGGCAGCGTAGGGAGCAAAATTCTCAGTTATTATTCGAAGAAAGCTTTTCAAAGACCCAAAAGTCTTTTTAAGGACTACTGTGTGGGTGTGTGTGTGTGTGTGTGTTTTAGAGCAGCAATATATTTTTACCTGCGCTAAATTGATCCGTCTCAGGGACATCCGTGCTGAGGAAGGGACAGATAGTGCAGGGAGAGAAATTTGCTGTTTTTACTACCAAAAGCTTTTTTGACAGCAGTAAGATATTTTTCTTTAATACCTATTAGTGACATATACTGTACATCATCCGCAGACTGCCTTTTTGAGTAACATTTATTGTCTATAGAAAATATAAATAATGTGGCGCACAGGAGCAACCAGAGATCATATGAGGTGCTCTCAGTAGAGTAGGTTCACCCTATCTACTCAATTAAGTAGCAATAAGAACAGAAAAAACTGGGCACTCTCAGATATCTCAACCAATACTGAATTTATTTATAAGATATACCTAGTACTACCCAATAGAAGGGTAGACCAAAAACAATATAAATATCAACTAGAGCATAAATATTGAGGACATCTACAATGGAATAAAATATCACAATAAAATCGATAAAATCGATAGAGAAATCGATGAATACAAAACAAAGTGCATATACTGATGTCTCTGACTTAAGCAATAGTAGAACAGCATACACATATAGCAGCAATCAATAGTGTGCAATAGAAGATCTCAAAATCCTAAGGATCGATACTTATTCGAGTATAGGTATTGGCATGAAGGTAAGTGTCTTAATCCAATAAGAATCGATGTTTGATCGGCTTAGCAGCCGCGAAATGTGCGGGAAGGAGACTCGAGCATGGCGCTCAAGCACATGCGGTACTCGGCAGAGTACCGCCATGTGACGAGCATAGCGATGCTTGAGTCGAACAGGTATTCGGCCGAGCATGCTCGCTCATCACTAGTGTCCGCTGCTGACAATAGTGTTGCCATCTGCAGCCTGTGCCGTCAACGCATAAGTCGCGGTAAGCCCAACACTCACCTAGGGCCGACCGGCTTAAGAAGGCACCTGGCCTCCCATCACCGAGCCCAGTGGGAGCAACACCATCAGAACCCACAAAGGGGCCAGTCCTCATCTACTGTCTCTGTAGTGTGTGCTTGCAATACACATTCGTGACATATACAATTCTCCATCCGAAAACTGTTTCTTTAGCGTAAATTCCAATAATCTGGGCCTAATCTAGTGTCCATAGTGTGTTGTTTTCTGTGACCTTTACAGTACGCCATACGAAAACTGTTTCTTTAGGGCAAATTCCAATAATCTGGGCCTAATCTAGTGTCCATATTCTGTGGGTTTCTGTGACATATACTGTCCTGCATCCGAAAAACTGAGTTTGTATTGCAAATTTCAATAATCTTGGCCTAATCTACGGTCCATAGTGTGTGGCTTTCTGTGACATATACAGTACCCCATCCGAAAACAGTTTCTTTAGGGCAAATTTATCTAATCTGGGCCTAATATAGTGTCCATATTCTGTGGGTTTCTGTGACATATACTGTCCTGCATCCGAAAACTGTGTCTTTAGCGGACTGTAAAACAATCTGCGCCACATCTAGTGACAAAACCATTAATATGAAGAAGGCGAGCACTAAGGGACGGGGAAGTGGGCGTGATGCTGATGGTGCATACAGAGGCCGTGGCCCTGGGCACAATGAAACTGTGCCTGCTGCCAGTGCACCAGAAAAAAAAAAACATCCACCGTACCCAGCTTCATGTCCAACTTAGCTGGGCGGCGCAGGACAACACTGTCTAAGTCGGACCAGTGCGAACAGTTGGTTGGTTGGATTGCTGAAGATAATACTTCCAGTCGGTTAAGCACCACCCTCTCTTCCACCAAGTCCAGTCTCTGTAGCCAAGAGTCTGGTCAACCGAATCCTCTCTCTGATCATCCTTCCTACCACCATGGAGAGGCTTGCCAAACGAGTGATCCCACATTCGGATATTCCGAGGAGCTCTTTCCAGCGCCACTATTACATTTGGCCTTCGCACCCAGCACGCTTGAAGAGGGACCTGAGATATTGTGCGCAGATTCCCAACCTTTTGAGCCTTCACAGTCTCAAGAAGATGACGTTCATGAGGTGGATGATGATGAGACACAGTTGTCAATCACTGAGGTTGTGGTTAGGTCAAGTCAGGAGGATGAGCAGAGTGATGAAGTGGAAGAGGAGGTAGTTGACGATGAGGTCACTGACCCAACATGGGAAGGTGAAAAGCTGAGCGAGGACAGCAGTACAGAGGGGGTGGGATCCGCAACACTGCAACAGGCTGGAAGAGGCAGTGGGGTTGCAAAAGGGAGAAGTCGGCCCACACCAAACAGGCGCGCAACCGTTACACTGAGCACCCCATGTGTAAATCTACTTTGCCAAGGGGTAAAGTGATAAAAGTGCAGATGACAAAACAGTGGTAGTTTGCAACCTGTGCCGTACTAAAATGAGCCGGGGCGTGAACACTAGCAACCTCACCACCACCAGCATGATCCGCCACATGGCATCCAAGCACCCTAATAAGTGGGCTGAACGCCTGGGTCCACAATCTGGGTCTGCGGGTCACACCTCTGCCTCCTCTTCCCCTGTGTTACGCACTGCTGGCCAATCCCCTGTTGAAGGTGCAGGCCTGGATGCCCCTCGTCCTGCACCTGGACCTTCGCATGAACCATCAGGAACAACATCCACTTCCCTGTCCCAGCGCAGTGTCCAAATGTCCATAACACAGTCATTTGAACGCAAGCGCAAATACCCACCCACAGGCCATAGCACTAAATGCGCAACTTCCGAAATTACTGGCCCTTGAAATGTTGCCATTTAGGCTTGTGGACACTGAGGCCTTCCGCAGCCTGATGTCGGCGGCCGTCCCTCGGTACGCAGTCCCCAGCCGCCACTATTTTTCACGGTGTGCCGTGCCTGCCTTACACCAGCATGTGTCCCAGAACATCACCCGTGTCCTGGCCAACGTAGTTACTGGGAAGGTCCACTTAACCACACATGGACAAGTGCTGGTGGCCTGGGACGCTACACATTTCCCTGACCGCACACTGGGTGAATGTTGTGGAGGCCGGGAGTGAGTCGTACCCTGGAATGGCACAGGTGCTACCCACGCCCAGGATTGCGGGCCCTACGTCCATCAGGGTCTCCGCCAGCAGCTATGTTACTGGCTCCAACCCCCACTTCTCATCCTCCGCCGCCTCCTCCTCCACTTTCACCTCCAGCAGCAGTCAGCCATCATTCGCTAGCTGGAAGCAGTTTAGCACTGCTGTAGGTAAGCATCAACTGGCCGTACTGAAGTTGATCTGTTTAGGAGACAAACAGCACACCGCAGCAGAGCTGTGGCAGGGTATAAGGGACCAGACCGAGCTGTGGCTCTTGCCACTCAACCTACAACCAGGCATGGTTGTGTATGACAATGGCCGTAACGTGGTGGCGGCTTTGGAGCTCGGCAACCTAACACACATCCCATGCCTAGCCCATGTCTTAAACTTAGTGGTTCAGGGTCAGCTCAACTGCAGGCCCTCACATATAATGTTTTACAGGGTCAGGTCACCTGCAGGCCCTCACCTAAAATCTTTTACAGGGTCAGCTCAACTGCAGACCCTCGCATATAATGTTTTACAGGGTCAGCTTACCTGCAGGCCCTCACCTAAAATCTTTTAGAGGGTCATCTCACCTTCTGATGACGACAGCGAAGTCTTGCCTGTTGGTACTCTGGCACACATTGCTGACTTTATGTTAGGCTGCCTTTCCCGTGACCCGCGCATTATATGCATTTTAGACAACACGGATTACTGGTTGTTCTCCCTTCTCGACCCCCACTACAAAGAGAACTTCTCATCTCTCATTCCTCTGGTGGATAGGACAAGCAAAACGGTGCTATACCAGAAGGTCCTTGTTGAAAAATTGCTCCAAAGTTGATAGGGCAGACATCCAAATGGATCGTCGCCATCACGGGGACGTGCGATTGTCTAGAAGTTATCTAGAGTTAACAAAGTGGCAGAAGGCCCTCACCTACAAGTCCAGTCTCAGTAGCCAAGAATCTGGTCAACACAATCCTCACCATGATGACACACTGGGTGAACGTTGTGGAGGTCGGGAGCAAGTTGGCTGCTGGCACCAGACTTGCCCTCCAATAGATCCTCGTTAACGGAAAGTGTACTCATTCCAATAACAGGGCCGCTTAGGAGTGCTGTATTGTTATTTATCGTCATTACTTCCCCGAGTCGGGAGTGGGTAATTGCCGCGCGCCTTTCTTGCATGCTTCTGCTTCAATAACTTGACCCACCCTCTCTGGGTGGTTCACAATTAGTTTAAAAAAAAAGGGGCAAGGCAACAACAGCCAATCAGATTTCAGCCATTGACCTCCCTTGGATGTGGTATCCCTTTCTCAAGCTCCCTCTCCGGCATCGTACCCTGATTCCCCGTTACCCATGATCACCATGGTAGGTGCAGAAAAGAACATCGAAAGTTGATAGGGCAGACATCCAAATGGATCGTCGCCGTCACGGGAACGTGCAATCGCCCAGAGGTTATCTAGAGTCACCAATGCGGCAGCAGGCTTTCGCCTCTAAGGTTTTAGATAGTCAGATCAGCAGGCCCTTGCTCCAAATGTTTTTGAGGGTCAACAGCAGGCCATCAATCATAATTTTTCAAGGGTGTGTATGATGCCCTCCTTTATGTGCAACAAAGGGTGTTTTGGAGTGCCGGTTCCTTGTAATTTTTGGCAGCCCTTTCACTTAGTGCATAGGCTTTATGAGTGTAGAAGTCCCACTACCTGAACTATTGTACCACAATGTGAATGAGGCCCTCCTTTATGTGATATACAGGCTGTTTCGGAGTGCCTCTTGCTTGTAATTTTTTGCAGCACTTGCACTTTATATACAATTGAATATACAGGAAAGAATGTTTGTAAAAGTGGCGTACAACTCAGACAACATGGTTCCCAGCAGCGACCTGGGAGTCCAAGATGCATCCAGACATCGTCCCCATGCTGTTCCCGATCCTTTTCGGTGGTGTTTATGTCACTTTCTGACCTTTTCCAATGGACCAGGCACCCACACCCAGGGCTGTGGAGTCGGTAGATAAATGGTCCAACTCCGACTCCTCAGTTTTTGGTACTTCCGACTCCGACTCCCCGACTCCTCTGTATTTTATATGCGAATGTATTTTATACATTCCTTGAAGGAATGAAAGACAACATACATGTCATTACCACAGAACTACTGGCTAGGAAGTAGCTGCCTTCTCCTTTGTGTGCTGATCTTCTGCTGAAGATAGGGCAGTGGGGGGATCCAGGAAGGGGCATTTATTTTAAAACATGATTTCCCTAGTAGAATCCCATAGTCATGTTTAAAGTTTAAGTTAACAATCTGAGTTTACAAGTTTTTATAGCCTTAGCTGAATGACAGCAGTTTTTCAAATGGTTTACAGCTTCAGTCTTGAGCTATTGACTATCCATTCCCTTCAGTTATACAAGTGTCTGTAGTCCTGCAAAAATATATTTACTTAATCAGTTATCAGTGAGAGGCTAGGTTAACCATGGGCGTTCCCTGTAACAGCGGATCACAACACAATGCAAAGTATAAGTATTGCCGCTCCTTAACTGTGCGTTGCGTGCCATATAGTGAAGCATATGAAAAGCATGCTTCTTCATGGTCACTTAACGTGTTTGTTTTGCGGTAACATGACGCACTGCATGCATTGGCCTTTATTCTTACAGTAGAGAAGTACCGTATTTTTTGCAAAAGTGGGGGAAAAATAGCAGTGCGTCTGCTGCGACCGTCCGGTGAATAGGCTGAGAGGGAGGAGGGGCTGGGGGCCGGCATCTGTTTCTGTAATGGCAGCGGGGCCCGGTGCAGTCACTGTATTCTACTACACCGGGCCCTGCTCACTGTAGTATACGGTAATCATATCTAACTTGTGGGTATTGTTAAAGTATTCCAATCATCTTAAATTTAGCGCTGTACTACTTACTACTAACTTCTTGACAGTCAGGAGGCCGGGTGGGCGCTCGTAGCGTAGCTCACTACGTCACGCGCCTGCTCCGCCCACTTTATGAATGAAGCAGGCACCTGGCCCCGCTGCCATTACAGAAACAGATGCCGGCCCCCATTCACTACACAGGGACACTGTTATGGGGGGGATCTGTAGAAGACACATAAGATAAGATGCTATATATGTGTCATCCACAGATGCCCCCACAATGATCCCCATAACAGTGCCACCCACAGATGCCCCCATAACAGTGCCACCCACAGATGCCCCCATAACAGTGCCACCCACAGATGCCCCCATAACAGTGCCACCCACAGATGCCCCCATAACAGTGCCATCAACAGATGCCCCCATAACAGTGCCATCCACAGATGCCCCCATAACAGTGCCATCCACAGATCCCCATAATAGTGCCATCCACAGACCACCATTAGTTCAAAACCCACCAAAAGCACACCTTTTGGTTCAAAATGTTTTTTTCTTATTTTCTTTCTCAAAAACCTAGGTGCGTCTAATGGGCAGGTGCGTCTTATAGGGCGAAAAATACGGTAATTAATTATGACTTTTTGTGAATTGGGACATTTATACTTGCTTTTTTTTTTTATTCCAATTTAAATCTAGTAGGAGTCGGAGTCGGTTCATTTTTGCCGACTCCGACTCCAGGTACCCAAAATTGCCTCCAACTCCTCGACTCCGACTCCACAGCCCTGCCCACCCCTCTTCAGAGCAGGGGGTGCCTGGTTGTCTCCCATTGACTTCCATTATACTCGGGTGCTTGGCCGAGCACACGAATATAGCAATGTGTTCGGGCCGAACACCCGAATATTTTGGTGCTGGATCATCACTATCGGACACGTTAAAAAAAAACACACTGCGGAGCAATGTGCCGGCGTCCTGGGAGCGCCAGATGTGACCGTGCATGGTGGATGGCTCGTTCCAGATACATTATCTGCTTTATCTGCTTTTTGCCTCCTGTGCACTGTAAGTTCTGCCTGCTTCTCCTCCCTATCTGCTGCTACTTCTCTCCCTCTGAACTCCCCTCATCTTCCTCTCTTGTGGGCACCCACGTGACGTCCATCGACACGTCATCATCATCACCTTCACCACCACTGACATTAGAGATCTCAGAGTAGGCAGCAACAGCGGGGACCACCCTGCTTGGGCTGATCTGGGTACTGTCGTCAGACTGCTGGGTGGCGACTATTGATACCTCTTCATCCTGATCCGATGCCAAGAATGGCTGTGCATCGGTAAGTTCTTGGAATAAATGGGAAAATAATTCCTCTGACTCAAGCGTAGGGGATATGGTGGTGGTGGTGTCTTTGGGGGGGCACACAGCAGAGAGTGAAGAGGGTGCAGATAGAGAGGATGAGGAGGGTGCAGAAGCGGAAGGCTGAGTGAGCCACTCAACCAACTGTGGTGCGTCCTTTGACGCAATCCCACACACCTTCTGCAACTTCCCACTTAGGCTCCGGCCTGGAGCACCTGCCCGACCCCTACCACCCCTGCGGAATGACCTGCCTCTTCCTTTGCCTGTCATTTTCAAAATGACCCTGTGACAAAGTCCCTATAGAAGAGCAGTATTTGTGGAAGAAGGTATATCACACCCCTGCCTCAGTTTTTTTGGGGGGCAACTGGTATATCACACCAGTAGAAATTATTTGTTCCAATAGCGTTTGTCTCTCTGTGTAGCTGCGGTAACGTGGCAGAACCGCAAACAAATGCTGCACTACCCAAATGCACTATATAGAAAGTATATTATTGGTATATCACACCCCTGCTGTTTTACAGTATATCCATGTAATCATTGCAGCCAATTAGTGTTGGGCGAATTGAAGTATCTGAAGCGTTGAACCGAAGTTGAGGAAAAATTTGACTCACCATGAAGCCGAATTTCTTCACGCTTTGTGGTAATGAATCATTTTTCCTAAAATAACAGCTAGAGTTGTCTTAGAAAGAATGAAAAAAAATATATAAATACTCATATCATCCACTTGCTCGCACAGAGGCAGTCTGCTCCTCTCTTGAGTGGAAAAGACCAGCTGAAGGTTCTGATGATGTCACCACACTTTTTCCATTCAAGAGAGAAGCGGACTGCCTCTGCTTGAGCAAATGGATGAGGTGACTGATTTTTTTTTTTAAACTGAAAAAGCCATATTGCTCTAGCATATTACCGTTTTTAACGACCACTAGACAGATGCACTTCTGTCTAAACCAGGGATGCCCAACCTGCGGCCATCCAGATGTTGTAAAACTACAACTGCCACCATGCCCTGCTGTAGGCTGATAGCTGTAGGGAGTTGTAGTTTTGCAACAGCTGGAGGGCCGCAGGTTGGGCATCCCTGCTCTTAACAGTCCCATTGATTGATAGGCTGTTTAGGGCTTTAACATAGAGATTTGTGACAAATTAATTCGTAACGCATCGAATATCTTGCAAAACTTCGGCAAAGCTGCCAAATCTAATTTTTCAAAGCTTCACTCTACAGTCTATCACCCCTAGTTTTAAACTTTATTTTAGAACATTTTAAGAGTCCTAATCATTCAACATTTTGATGGCACTTTATGGGATTACTAAATTGTTACAGATGATGGATAGCAGCAAAAAAACCTCTATTTAAATAATCATTACAGATGTCGATTTTAGATCTTTCACTCTCTATCTATCAGTGAAGTATACATTTTTGGATTTATTTATAACCATTTTTTATTTTTGGAGATTTGGGCTCTGGTTTTCTCTGTTAAAGCAAATGGATACACTCAGCAGCACTCAAGTAAATATTAAAATGCATTTACTGCATTTTTTTTGCTAAGTGTGCTATTATATGACATTGGTTTCCCATTCTACAGAGCACATTGCAGTTGCAAAAACATAAAAGCACTCAACTAATATGTTACTTTCTTTTAGTTTTAGCAAGTTTTCCAAAGTGTTCCTAAAAATACTTTATGTTCAGCTTAAATAATGTATTTTTGCAAAGGTAAAAAAAGAAAATTTAGAAAACATGTAGTATAATCAGTTTTTATTAGCAGAACACAGAGTGCAACCTGGCAGCACTTCTGTAATGTGGCCAAGGAAACAAAGCATGGATCTTTGGTTCGGTTACAAGAACTATCATCACCTAGCACCTACCACATTAAAAGAGCAAAAAAATAATAATAATTTATCAAGTTAAAGCAAATATGTGCTGCTATTTTTTGTGCCCCACGTAAACTTGCTATCAATCACTAGCGAGCAAACACTTATTTATCAGGTGATTGAATTTTTATGTGGCAATAAAAAGTATAGTTTCTTAGCAGCATATCACCCCATTCAAACGTAGATGTGCTGCCGACAAGTGAAAACTGTATGGGGATGAACAATCGCAGTAATGATCATTTGTTCCCATACAGTGCTATGGTTACTGCATGTAAACACAGGCAACAAGCACTGATCAACATGCTGTACTCATGTAAAAGAATCCTTACACAACTGCATGCACAGTGAAAATAAGTATATTAGCCCTGCTTCTGAGCAAGTCAGTGGAATAAAAACAGAAAAGGAAACATTTTTTAATCTACAGCAATAATAGCCATTCTATGGTATAGGTTAATAGTATTCGGTGTTTTATTTGCATATAGAGTTACTGGTTGAGTGCATGAAGCCATAAGATTATGTAATTCTTGATATAACCTGACTGCAAGTAGTCTACAAGGGTTACTACTGTATGCTAGTTTATAGGAAATATAATGTACACCACAATAAATAAGCATAAAATTGGATTTATTAAATTATATGATTTATGACTGCAGTAATATACAGTCAGGTCCATAAATATTGGGACATCGACAAAATTCTAAGATTTTTGGCTCTATACACCACCACAATGGATTTGGAATGAAACTAACAAGATGTGCTCTAACTGCAGACTGTCAGCTTTAATTTGAGGGTATTTACATCCAAATCAGGTGAACGGTGTAGGAATTACAATAGTTTGCATATGTGCCTCCTACTTCCAAAAGTAATAGGACAGAATAATAATCATAAATCAAACTTTCACTTTTTAATACTTGGTTGCAAATCTTTTGCAGTCAATTACAGCCTGAAGTCTGGAACAAATAGATATCACCAGACGCTGGGTTTCATCCCTGGTGATGCTCTGCCAGGCCTCTACTGCAACTGTCTTCAGTTCCTGCTTGTTTTTTGGGGCATTTTCCCTTCAGTTTTGTCTTCAGCAAGTAAAAAGCATGCTCAATCGGATTCAGGTCAGGTGATTGACTTGGTCATTGCATAACATTAGACTTCTTTCCCTTAAAAAACTCTTTGGTTGCTTTTTCAGTATGCTTTGGGTCATTGTCCATCTGCACTGTGAAGCACCGTCCAATGAGTTCTGAAGCATTTGGCTGAATATGAGCAGATAATATTGCCCGAAACACTTCAGCATTCAGCCTGCTGCTTTTGTCAGCAGTCACATCATCAATAAATACAAGAGAACCAGTTCCATTGGCAGCCATACATGCCCACGCCATGACACTACCACCACCATGCTTCACTGATGAGGTGGTATGCTTAGGATCATGAGCAGTTCCTTTCCTTCTCCATACTCTTCTCTTCCCATCACTCTGGTACAAGTTGATCTTGGTCTCATCTGTCCATAGGATGTTGTTCCAGAACTGTGAAGGCTTTTTTAGATGTCATTTGGGAAACTCTAATCTGGCCTGCCTGTTTTGGAGGCTCACCAATGGTTTACATCTTGTGGTGAACCCTCTGTAATCACTCTGGCAAACCAGGGAAATAATTATTCGGTCATTCACCACAGTTGTTTTCTGTGGTCTTCCGGGTATTTTGGTGTTGCTGAGCTCACCGATGCATTCCTTCTTTTTAACCACTTAAGGACCACAGGTTTATACCCCCCTAGTGACCAGGCCCTTTTTTCCAAATCGGCACTTCACAACTTTAACGGTTTATTGCTCGGTCATGCAACTTACCACCCAAATGAATTTTACCTCCTTTTCTTCTCACTAATAGAGCTTTCATTTGGTGGTATTTCATTGCTGCTGACATTTTTACTTTTTTTGTTATTAATCGAAATTTAACGTTTTTTTTGCAAAAAAATGACATTTTTCACTTTCAGTTGTAAAATTTTGCAAAAAAAACGACATCCATATATAAATTTTTCTCTAAATTTATTGTTCTACATGTCTTTGATAAAAAAAAAATGTTTGGGTAAAAAAAAAAAATGGTTTGGGTAAAAGTTATAGCGTTTACAAACTATGGTACAAAAATGTGAATTTCCGCTTTTTGAAGCAGCTCTGACTTTCTGAGCACCTGTCATGTTTCCTGAGGTTCTACAATGGCCAGACAGTACAAACACCCCACAAATGACCCCATTTCGCAAAGTAGACACCCTAAGGTATTCGCTGATAAGCATAGTGAGTTCATAGAACTTTTTATTTTTTGTCACAAGTTAGTGGAAAATGATGAATTTTCTTTATTTTATTTTTTTCCTTACAAAGTCTCATATTCCACTAACTTGTGACAAAAAATAAAAACTTCCATGAACTCACTATGCCCATCATGAAATACCTTGGGGTGTCTTCTTTCCAAAATGGGGTCACTTGTGGGGTAGTTATACTGCCCTGGCATTTTAGGGGCCCAAATGCGTGCGAAGTAGTTTGAAATCAAAATCTGTAAAAAATGGCCGGTGAAATCCGAAAGGTGCTCTTTGGAATGAGGGCCCCTTTGCCCACCTAGGCTGCAAAAAAGTGTCACACATGTGGTATCGCCGTACTCAGGAGAAGTTGGGCAATGTGTTTTGGGGTGTTATTTTACATATACCCATGCTGGGTGAGATAAATATCTTGGTCAAATGCCAACTTTGTATAAAAAAATGGGAAAAGTTGTCTTTTGCCGAGATATTTCTCTCACCCAGCATGGGTATATGTAAAATGACACCCCAAAACACATTGCCCAACTTCTCCTGAGTACAGCGATACCACATGTGTGACACTTTTTTGCAGCCTAGATGTGCAAAGGGGCCCACATTCCTTTTAGGAGGGCATTTTTAGACATTTGGATCCCAGACTTCTTCGCACACTTTAGGGCCCCTAAAATGCCAGTTCAGTATAAATACCCCACATGTGACCCCATTTTGGAAAGAAGACACCCCAAGGTATTCAATGAGGGGCATGACGAGTTCATAGAATTTTTTTTTTTTTGGCACAAGTTAGCGGAAATTGATTTATTTATTTTTTCTCACAAAGTCTCCCTTTCCGCTTACTTGGGACAAAAATTTCAATCTTTCATGGACTCAATATGCCCCTCAGCGAATACCTTGGGGTGTCTTCTTTCCAAAATGGTGTCATTTGTGGGGTGTTTGTACTGCCCTGGCATTTGAGGGTCTCCGCAGTCATTACATGTATGGCCAGCATTAGGAGTTTCTGCTATTCTCCTTATATTGAGCATACGGGTAATGAGATTTTTTTTTTTCGTTCAGCCTCTGGAGGGGAAAGGCGTCTGCCAGGACATAGGAGCTCCGCCCAACATCCATACCCACTTAGCTCGTATGCCCTGGCAAACCAGATTTCTCCATTCACATCAATCGATGTGGATGAATAAATCATTGCCGGGATTTTTTATTTTTTTTATATATATACAAAGTGTTTGCCAAAGCATATGAACACCGCCGCCTCCTCAGCTCATATGCCTCGGCAAACGTATCTTTTACTGCAGAGGAGAAATCTCGTCTTGCAGCGCCGCATACACCGACTTTTGTGTAATCTGACAGCAGCGCAATGCTTCTGTCAGAATGCACATCAGTGCTGCAGCTGCTTGATTGCTTGGTCCACCTAGAAGGTAAAAAAAAAAAAAAACAGGCCGCAACGCAATAAATTTATTAACATTAACTTTAGAGAACATTAACTTGTATAAACTTTTGAAACAGAACAATAACTTTTTTGCTTACCGGTGATTTTTTTTTTTTTTTTTTTACCTTTATAGGAGAAACCTCTTCTTCCCCATGGGACAATGTGCAAAGCGCAAATCGCCCAGAGATGTGGCGAAGTACATTATGCACTTTGTCCCAGGTGAAAGGAGAGGTTTGTGGCAGCTCTGTGTGAAAGGGCCCTAAGACCCCTGTGTGCCTGTCCTGTGTACGCAATCCCTATGCTAATAGTGTACCTGAGTGTGGAACTTGCAGAAACACTCCCCTATGCATAGGGCAGGCTGGTCAGGACAGTCAGGACAAAAAAAGGTGGTGTCACGCCTTATTCCACCCCTGCTACAGACACGACATCTTTTTCTTGGGGAACGTTGAGTTGGGGTACCAGGATAGACAGACGGGAAGTGTCTGCCCTGTAGCCGGCTCACTACATCAGGGCCTTGGGGCACGGACCCTCCTGGATACAGGATTTCTGAAATGATCTCTTCCTGGAATTTTAGGAAGGATCCTGTTCTCCCAGCCTTACTGTAGAGAACAAAACTATTATACATCGCCAATTGAATTAAATAAACAGACACCTTCTTATACCAGCGTCTGGTGCGTCGGGAAACTAAATAGGGAGCCAACATCTGGTCATTGAAGTCCACCCCTCCCATGTGAAGGTTATAGTCGTGGACAGAGAGGGGTTTCACAATGACTCCAGTTGCCCGTTCAATTTGGACAGTCGTGTCTGCGTGAATGGTGGACAGAAGGTAAACGTCCCTCTTGTCCCTCCACTTCACCGCAAGCAGTTCTTGGTCACACAAGGCAGCCCTCTCCCCCCGTGCAAGTCGGGTACTGACGAGCCGTTGGGGGAAGCCCACAGCATTGAATTCCGACTAGATGTAAGTGCCGAAAGAGGGCCACGCTTGAGTAAAAATTGTCCACGTATAAGTGGTACCCCTTGTGGAGCAAGGGTGATACCAAGTCCCAGACAATCTTGCCACTGCTCCCCAGGTAGTCAGGACATCCGACCGGCTCCAGTTTTGAGTCTTTTACCTCATAGACCCTAAAACGATATGTATAGCCTGTGGCCCTTTCACAGAGCTTATACAGTTTGACCCCATACCGGGCGCGCTTGCTGGGGATGTACTGTTTTATGCCAAGGCGCCCGGTAAAATGTACTAGGGACTCGTCTATGCAGATGTTTTGATTAGGGGTATACGCATCTGCAAATCTGGATGACAAATGGTCTATGAGGGGCCGAATTTTGTAGAGCCGGTCATAAGCAGGGTGGCCTCTTGGATGACAGGTGCTATTGTCCGTAAAATGCATAAAGCACATGATGACCTCAAAACGTGCCCTGGACATTGCAGCAGAGAACATGGGCATGTAATGTATTGGGTCTTTAGACCAATATGACCGCAATACATTTTTTTTAGTCAGACCTATGCTGAGGATAAGGCCCAAAAAAATTTTAAACTCTAAAACTGTGACTGGTTTCCACCGGTAAGGCTGGGCATAGAAGCTTTCCGGATTGGCGGTAATAAACTGTGTGGCGTAGCGGTTGGTTTCTGCCACAACTAGGTCATCGAGATCCGCGGTGAAGAACAGCTCAAAAAACTGAAGGGCCGATCCTAAATGAGCCGTCTCCACGTGAACTCCAGACTGGGTGGTGAAAGGGGGCAATACGGGTGCGGCGGAATCAGGGGATTGCCAATTAGGATTTGCCAGCACCTCTGGGAGACTAAGGGTTCTACGGGCCTGTGAACGCGGTGGCTGCGACAGGGGAGTTATTGCACGTGCCACCGTACCAGCTGGAACTGCCCTTCTGGTGCTCGCCACTTCACCAGGGAATACGGCAGTGCTGGTAGAAGGTCCAGGGTGTGCTGCGCTGCTGGTGTATGAAGCACCATAAACAAGATCAGCGCTAGCACCACTCTGCTGCAAATGAGGATCATCATGCAGGGTAGGCAGAACTCTTACATGGGATCGGGTACGTCTGGCCGTAGTAGGGACCTCTACCTCGTCATCTTCGCTAGCGGTTAGAGTGCCACTGCTGTCTACAGGTTCATATTCTGAACCACTGGATTCAGCGGATGAGGCGTCCCCATCGCTTTCATCCATCAGGGCCAGAATCCTGTAGGCCTCTTCAGCGGAATACTCCTTGTTTGACATTTTGGGTTCACTAAATTTAGGGGGTATTCCTCTGAGACTACCCGGGAAAAAGAGCAAACCTACCTAGTAAAAAGGAGTGCTTGCGAAGTAAAGCTGCGATCGCTAATAAAAGTGATCTTTATAGCGGCGCAGTGATTTTACCGTGTTTTTGCAGTGATCAGAAAAAATTCTGTCACTGCGGTGGGGCGGACTGAACGCAAGTGTGCGCAAAAGATCAGGCCTGATCGGGTGAACACTGCGTTTTGTAGAGCCTAAGGTGACCCTAATGTACTTATATAGATCTGAATGCGATCAGTATAGATCACTTACAGATACTATATAGTACTAGTGCTGATTAGCGACAGCGATGACGCTAATCAGCGACTAAAAGGTGACTGCGGTGCGGTGGGCTGGGCGCTAAACTACCTAGCAAGTAGCTAACTAACTGGCAGGGATGAGGGACCCTTACAGGGGGGGTGATCAGTGACAGGGGGGTGGACAAGGGGGTGATCAGGGTGATCAGGGAGTCTAATATGGGTGATCAGGTGCTAAATAAGTGGTTAATAAATGACAGGGTAATGTGTAAATGTGTAGTGTGGTGTTTGGTGCTACTTACAGAGCTGCCTGTGTCCTCTGGTGGTCGATCCAAGCGAAAGGGACCACCAGAGGACCAGGCAGCAGTTATATCAGACGCTATTTTCAAAATAGCGTCTGACATAACCATTTCATTCGTCGATTCAAAAATCTACAGCCTGCCAGCCAATGATCGCGGCCGGCAGGCTGTAGAAGAACTTGTGCAGTACGCGATCCTGTGAACGCGCGCTCCTGTGTGCGCGCGTTCACAGGAAATCTCGGCTCACGCGAGATGACGCCAATCGGCGTTAGTGTGACCTGGGAGCGCCGCAGAGATGACGCCTTTCGGCGTTAGTGTGACGGTAAGTGGTTAAGATTGTTCCAAACAGTTGTTTTGGCCACGCCTAATGTTTTTGCTATCTCTCTGATGGGTTTGTTTTATTTTTTCAGCCTAATGATGGCTTGCTTCACTGATAGTGACAGCTCTTTGGATCTCATCTTGAGAGTTGACAGCAACAGATTCCAAATGCAAATAGCACACTTGAAATTAACTCATTGCAATTGGGATAATGAGGGAATAACACACACCTGGCCATGGAACAGCTGAGAAGCCAATTGCCCCATTACTTTTGGTCCCTTAACAAGTGGGAGGCACATATGCAAACTGTTGTAATTCCTACACCGTTCACCTGATTTGGATGTAAATACCCTCAAATTAAAGCTGACAGTCTGCAGTTAAAGCACATCTTGTTCGTTTCATTCCAAATCCATTGTGGTGGTGTATAGAGCCAAAAAATTTAGAATTGTGTTGATGTCCCAATATTTATGGACCTGACTGTAAGTGAATAGATGACCATTTGAGGCACAAAAAGAAAGAAAGGAATAACCAAATTCCTACAATGTACTAACCAGATCCCTTTCTCTTTCCAATTTATAAAAAAAAATCCTGTCTTAGGCCTCATGCACACGACCGTTTTTTTTCACGGTCCGCAAAACGGGGTTCCGTTGGTCCGTTATCCATCACCGTTTTTTCGTCTGTGGGTCTTCCTTGATTTTTGGAGGATCCACGGACATGAAAAAAAAGTCGTTTTGGTGTCCGCCTGGCCGTGCGGAGCCAAACTGATCCGTCCTGAATTACAATGCAAGTCAATGGGGACGGATCCGTTTGACGTTGACACAATATGGTGCAATTTCAAACGGATCCGTCCCCTATTGACTTTCAATGTAAAGTCAGGAGTTAATATACCATAGGATCTGAGTTTTCTCCAATCCGATGGTATATTCTAACTTGAAGCGTCCCCATCACCATGGGAACGCCTCTATGTTAGAATATACTGTCGGATATGAGTTACATCGTGAAACTCATATCTGACAGTATATTCTAACACAGAGGCGTTCCCATAGTGATGGGGACGCTTCTAGTTAGAATATACTGCAAACTGTGTACATGACTGCCCCCTGCTGCCTGGCAGCACCCGATCTTTTACAGGGGGCTGTGATCAGCACAATTAACCCTTCAGGTGCTGCACCTGAAGGGGTTAATTGTGCGTATCATAGCCCCCTGTAAGAGATCAGGGGCTGCCAGGCAGCAGGGGGCACACCCCCCTCCCTCCCCAGTTTGAATATCATTGGTGGCCAGTGTGCGGCCCCCCGCCCCCCCTCTATTGTAATATCATTGGTGGCCAGTGTGCAGCCCCCCGCCCCCCCTCTATTGTAATTTCATTGGTGGCCAGTGTGCGGCCTCCGTCGGCCCCCCTCCCCCCCTCTATTGTAATTTCATTGGTGGCCAGTGTGCGGCCGCCGTCGCACCCCCCTCCCTGTATTGTAATATCATTGGTGGCCAGTGTGCGCCCCCCCCCCCGCTCGCCCTCTATTGTATTAATATCATTGGTGGCCAGTGTGCGGCCTCCTCTCTCCCCCCCCCCCGATCATTGGTGGCAGCGAGATTCCGATCGGAGTCCCAGTTTAATCACTCTGGGGCTCTGATAGGTAACCATGGCATTCAGGACGCTACTGCAGGCCTGGTTGCCATGGTTACTTAGCAATATTACAATATTAGAAGCATCATACTTACCTGCTGGCTGCTGCGCTGTCTGTGTCCGGCCGGGAGCTCCTCCTACTGGTAAGTGACAGATCATTAAGCAATGCGCCGCACAGACCTGTCACATACCAGTAGGAGGAGCTCCCGGCCGGACACAGACAGCGCAGCAGCCAGCAGGTAAGTATGATGCTTCTAATATTGTAATATTGCTAAGTAACCATGGCAACCAGGCCTGCAGTAGCGTCCTGGTTGCCATGGTTACCGATCGGAGCCCCAGAGCGATTAAACTGGGACTCCGATCGGAATCTCCGCTGACACCAATGATCGGGGGGGAGGGGAAGCCGCACACTGGCCACCAATGATATTAATACAATAGAGGGGGGGCCGGGGGGGCCGCACACTGGCCACCAATGATATTACAATAGAGGGAGGGGGGGCCGGGGGAGGCCGCACACTGGCCACCAATGATATTACAATGGGGGGGGCGCACACTGGCCACCAATGATATTCAAACTGGGGAGGGAGGGGGGTCTGCCCCCTCCTGCCTGGCAGCCCCTGATCTCTTCAAGGGGGCTATGATATGCACAATTAACCCCTCAGGTGCAGCACCTGAGGGGTTAATTGTGCGGATCACAGCCCCCTGTAAGAGATCGGGTGCTGCCAGGCAGCAGGGGGCAGACATGTACACAGTTCTCAGTATATTCTAACTAGAAGCGTCCCCATCACTATGGGAACGCCTCTGTGTTAGAATATACAGTCGGATATGAGTTTTCACGAAGTGAAAACTCATCTCTGAAAAAGCTTTTATGCAGACGGGTCTTCGGATCCGTCTGTGTGAAAGTAACCTACGGCCACGGATCACGGACGTGGATGCCAATCTTGTGTGCATCCGTGTTCTTTCACAGACCGATTGACTTAAATGGGTCCGTGAACCGTTGTCCGTCAAAAAAATAGGACAGGTCCTATTTTTTTGACGGATGCGGCTGCAAAACGGTGCATTTTCCGATTCTTCCACGGACCCATTGAAAGTAAATGGGTCCGCGAAAAAAAAAAAAAAAATGGCACAACGGCCACGGATGCACACAACGGTCGTGTGCATGGGGCCTTAATAGGGCCACTTTCATCCGGTCAGTATTTATTCAGTATTTTGCATAAGTATTTGTAAGCCAAAACCAGAAGTGGCACTTACAAAGTACAAGTATAATGAAAAGATGTGTGCCTTTTCTCTGTAGGTCTGTAGATTCTACTCCTGGTTGTGATTTATAGATACTGATTAAAAATACTAACCAAATACTGATCATATGAAAGTGGCCTGAGGCCTCGGTAACAGAGTAGTTTTTTCTTACACAACTTTTTAGCCAAACAAGGTACATTTTGCAATGATTCTACATGCTTCTTTGTGGTCAGATTTTATTTAAAAGGTGCAGTATAAAATGCACTGCATAATTCGTATGGCCTTTTTGTGGTGTGTGGTATTTTTGCTACTTTTTTTTTCCGAAACACACGTATGGTGTTTTTACTGGCATTCTTCACATAGAATTTTGTATAAGATTTGAAAAAATCCCTGAAAAAACGCAGTGTTTAAATGCTACAAAATAAAAACCACCATCACACAAATATTATTCAAAACTCAACTTTTTTTTTACGAGTATTTAAAAACATAAAAAACCTTTATAACCATACAGTTTGAAAATATTGGAAAGATTTTTTTTTTATGTTCTTAGTATTTTCTGAATGAACCTGTGTCATAAGACAATAAATCCAATAGATGGTGCTGTTCATGAGTAGTGTAGATAGCGAATTTTCCATGCAAATGGTTTTTCAGCTGAAAAACAAGGCAGATTCTGCTCATTTGCATGTTTTTCCCATATACCGATGTTTATGCAAATTAGTTTACATGACAAAACTGTCATCCTCCTAATGCTATTTCCAAACTATTTTGATGGGGTTTCTATCACTTTCTAACCTTTTTTTGTGAACCAGACACCCTCTCTTCTTCAGAGCAGGGGGTGCCTGGTTTGATGCTCGGGTCTCCCATTGACTTTCATTGCATTAAATTGTACTTGAGCACCCGCAGTATTCAGCTGCGCACTGCGATGTGCCGAGCATAGCAATGCTCGCTTAAGACTAATGCTAACCCTTTCACACCCGGAGGTTTTTTTTTGGGCGTTTTGTTTTGCGCTCCCTGCCTTCCCAGAGGCATAACTTTTTTATTTGTCTGTTCACATAGCTATATGAGGGCTTGTTTTTTGAAGGACAAGTTGTAATTTCCAATGCCACCATTTTACAGGGAGTGCAGAATTATTAGGCAAATGAGTATTTTGACCACATCATCCTCTTTATGCATGTTGTCTTACTCCAAGCTGTATAGGCTCGAAAGCCTACTACCAATTAAGCATATTAGGTGATGTGCATCTCTGTAATGAGAAGGGGTGTGGTCTAATGACATCAACACCCTATATCAGGTGTGCATAATTATTAGGCAACTTCATTTCCTTTGGCAAAATGGGTCAAAAGAAGGACTTGACAGGCTCAGAAAAGTCAAAAATAGTGAGATATCTTGCAGAGGGATGCAGCACTCTTAAAATTGCAAAGCTTCTGAAGCGTGATCATCGAACAATCAAGCGTTTCATTCAAAATAGTCAACAGGGTCGCAAGAAGCGTGTGGAAAAACCAAGGCGCAAAATAACTGCCCATTAACTGAGAAAAGTCAAGCGTGCAGCTGCCAAGATGCCACTTGCCACCAGTTTGGCCATATTTCAGAGCTGCAACATCACTGGAGTGCCCAAAAGCACAAGGTGTGCAATACTCAGAGACATGGCCAAGGTAAGAAAGGCTGAAAGACGACCACCACTGAACAAGACACACAAGCTGAAACGTCAAGATTGGGCCAAGAAATATCTCAAGACTGATTTTTCTAAGGTTTTATGGACTGATGAAATGAGAGTGAGTCTTGATGGGCCAGATGGATGGGCCCGTGGCTGGATTGGTAAAGGGCAGAGAGCTCCAGTCCGACTCAGACACCAGCAAGGTGGAGGTGGAGTACTGGTTTGGGCTGGTATCATCAAAGATGAGCTTGTGGGGCCTTTTCGGGTTGAGGATGGAGTCAAGCTCAACTCCCAGTCCTACTGCCAGTTTCTGGAAGACACCTTCTTCAAGCAGTGGTACAGGAAGAAGTCTGCATCCTTCAAGAAAAACATGATTTTCATGCAGGACAATGCTCAATCACACGCGTCCAAGTACTCCACAGCGTGGCTGGCAAGAAAGGGTATAAAAGAAGAAAATCTAATGACATGGCCTCCTTGTTCACCTGATCTGAACCCCATTGAGAACCTGTGGTCCATCATCAAATGTGAGATTTACAAGGAGGGAAAACAGTACACCTCTCTGAACAGTGTCTGGGAGGCTGTGGTTGCTGCTGCACGCAATGTTGATGGTGAACAGATCAAAACACTGACAGAATCCATGGATGGCAGGCTTTTGAGTGTCCTTGCAAAGAAAGGTGGCTATATTGGTCACTGATTTGTTTTTGTTTTGTTTTTGAATGTCAGAAATGTATATTTGTGAATGTTGAGATGTTATATTGGTTTCACTGGTAAAAATAAATAATTGAAATGGGTATATATTAGTTTTTTGTTAAGTTGCCTAATAATTATGCACAGTAATAGTCACCTGCACACACAGATATCCCCCTAAAATAGCTAAAACTAAAAACAAACTAAAAACTACTTCCAAAAATATTCAGCTTTGATATTAATGAGTTTTTTGGGTTCATTGAGAACATGGTTGTTGTTCAATAATAAAATTAATCCTCAAAAATACAACTTGCCTAATAATTCTGCACTCCCTGTATATTGCATATGATTTTTATTTACGACGTTCGATGTGCGATAAAACTGACCAGTTACTTTTATTCTACAGGTCAGTATGAATCTGGTTATACCTTATATGTATCGTTTTTCTTGTGTTTTGATAGTGCTAAAAAATTTTAAAAGTGGGAACAAAATCTGTTTTATTTTTTTGTCGTCATATTTTGAACCCTATAACTTTTTTGTAATTATGTGTACGGAGCTGTATGGGGGCTCATTTTTTGTGGGGCGATCTGAACTTTTTATTGATACCATTCTGGGGTGTGTATGACTTTTTTATCACTTTTCGTAAAAAATTTTGTAGAAAATTAAGTGACCAAAAATGGCGAATCAGCGCTTTGGACGCTTTTTTCCGTTTTGTTGTTGGCCGTATGGGGGATATATTTTTATGTTTTTATACTATAGGCATTTTCACACATCGCTATAATTTATATTTTTACATTTTTTTTAGTTCTTTTATTTTTATCTTAGGAAAAGGGGGGTGAATTTTCATGTTTTTTTATGTATTTTTTTTTTTTACATTTTTTTTTTACACTTTTTTATAGTTCCCATAGGGAACTATAACACGCAATCATCTGATTGCTATTATCATAGATTCCAATGCACGTGCATTGGAATCTATGATGATTTTACTATTTCCTATGGAGCCCTATTACAGGCAAGGGCTCCATAAGAAATACTATGCAGCAGCCTCCTGTCATTCACAAAGACAAAGGCTGCTGCATAAGCGAAAGCGCGCGCTTTCCGTTTTCAGTGCGCTCAGATGCCGTGGCCAGGATTGACCACGGCATCTAAGGGGTTAAATGTTCGTGATCGGCATTACTGCTGGTTGCGGACATGAGCAGCGGGTGTCTGCTATAATAAGCAGATGGCCACTCGTGGCTATGGCACCCGCTCCGCTCAGGAGCGGGCGCCATGTTTAAAGACCCGGCCAGCGCCGTAATATTACGGCGCTGGGGGTGAAGAGGTTAAAGATGAATTTAAATAAACAATTTAATACATCAAGGCTGCAAATATCCAACTCATGGCATAAATATAAATATGAAATTTAGAAAATATGTTGTGCGTAAATGCATTCTTGAATGTAGCATATGAAAAATAAAGCTATATAAATAAGACATCTACCACAAAAAAACTAGCTGTCATAGCAACAATATTTACAGTATAGCAGATATTGAACATAAAAAAAACACACCAAAACAAAAGCAATTTTACATGGTTAATGAAGTTTATTCCTGAGGGGTCTAAAGTATATTTGCTATGCAGACAGTAATCTGTGGTGTCTTTTTCATTTATCTCTATTGTAACTTTGTTAAATGATCAAGTTATTGTACAGATCCAAAAAAAAGACAATTGTCATCTGTAAGGTCATCAAAAATATTTAGAAATACATCACTTAGTATATAGCTCAGTGTGTGATAAAATAAGAGCAGATTATGAAATAGTGATCCATTCCACAAATTAATTGAACCAGAGAGTAAACGAATTGGAGGCAAAAACAAATTGGTTGCCTTAAAGGGTTTCTACCACTTCGTTTCACATAATTAGCTGTCAGACACTAGCGATCCGCTAGTGTCTGCTCTAGCAAACCATCCTAATATAATAGGTTTTGGGGCAGCCGTTTCGCTAAAAAAAGAACTTATATCGATATGCTAATGAGCCTCTAGGTGCTATGGGGGCGTCATTAGCACCTAGAGGCTCGGTCTACCTTCACAAACTGCCGCCGCCCAGCGCGTCCCTCCAGCCCGCCCATCTCCTCCGGAATGCGATCCTCCCTGTGAGCGTATGTATTCGGCGCATGCGCAGTGAATGTCTGACCGCTTCCCTGCTCAGACATCTCCACTGCGCCTGCGCCGATGACGTCATAGTGCTCCGAGGAACAGGCGCAGTGGAGATGTCTGTGCAGGGAAGCGGTCAGACATTCACTGCGCATGCGCCGAATACATACGCTCACAGGGAGGATCGCATTCCGGAGGAGATGGGCGGGCTGGAGGGACGCGCTGGGCGGCGGCAGTTTGTGAAGGTAGACCGAGCAGGTGCTAATGACGCCCCCATAGCACCTAGAGGCTCATTAGCATATCGATATAAGTTCTTTTTTTAGCGAAACGGCTGCCCCAAAACCTATTATATTAGGATGGTTTGTTAGAGCAGACACTAGCGGATCGCTAGTGTCTGACAGCTAATTATGTGAAACGAAGTGGTAGAAACCCTTTAATGGGCCCCCAACCAAGTTAACGCCACACTATGGAAACTACTAATATCATTAAATGGTGACTGAGTATTCATACCGTACTGTTAATAAACAAACGGGGAGGGTGCCTGAGCAATGTGTTCTAGTTGCTAATTTCCTGCGAAGGTGTGCCATTCTTCCGTCCGCTTGTGTGTGTACTGACTCCTGCTGGATTTGACTGTTTGCTGCCTGATCTGACCTCTGACTGTTCCTCATATTGACCTTGTGCTGCCTGCCCTGACTCTTGGATTGTATACTAGATTGCTCGTACATTGCTTGCCATGCCCTTGGCTTGTTTCCTGCTAACAGTTTTGACCAATTCCTCGGAGCTAGGCACTGTGTCTCTCGACTCCATGGGTCAGCAGCCACTGAAACGCGAATACTCCAATAGGTAGCAGCCTGGTGGTTCCCCTACTGTGGGAGTCTAAATCCTTGTAGGGTGGTTAAAGGTTGAAAACAGAGAGGGCACTTAGATAATACCCTTAGGAGCATCCACAAGCCAAACCTCTTCAGTGGGACAGCGGATCCACATCTGCTTATGTAACACACACCATGTCATAAAAAACTTAAAAAAAGGAGTTCTACAAAGGTGGATATGTGTAAGTTGTGGAAGTCTGGAGAACATTTACAAGTTCTAAGATGTTTGGGCAAGCCAAAGAGCATAATATTGCATATACAAGCAAAGGTGATTTGATTTACTGTTTCATACTTTATATTATTTTGTATATTTATACATGTTTTGACATTATGTTTAAAGAATTTAAACATTGTGTTTTATGGTTCTAAGAAATGTACATATCTTTGAAGAATGTTTCATACGTGGGTTTTTGGGCCACCTTTTTTTTACTTTCAAATAAATGGCATCTTTTTTTGTTTCCTACATGACATTTCATTTCCAACACACACGATTTATGCCTAAAAGTCACACTTTATGACTCTCATGTGAGGGCAGACTTTGACTCGGCACTTGAAATATATCAGTTTATGCATTAGGGACTACCTGCATTAGACAGACAAAAGTTCAACCTGTTCTTAATCGCTCTGATTTAGAAAGAGCAGGAAACTGCCGCAGATGCAAATGCAGTTGCTGTATTTGAAATGCTAATCCGTGGGGTTCTCATACATATAAGCCCACTCCATTGCATAGAAAGAGCATGTGATATGTTATATGATTATGATTAGAGTTGAGCGGACACCTGGATGTTCGGCCGAACTTCAAAAAAAAGTTCGAGTTCTGGACCTGAACTTGACCCGAACTTGACCCCGAACCCCATTGAAGTCAATGGGGACCCGAACTTTTGAGCACTAAAATGGCTGTAAAAATGTCATGGAAAGGTCTAGAGGGCTGCAAATGCCAGCAAAATGTGGTTAAGAGCATAGCAAGTGCTCTGCAAACAAATTTGGATAGGGAAATGACTTCAAATAACATAAAATACGTAAAAATAAAAAATAATAATCTTGATCTAGGAGGACGAGGTCCATATGGAGTAGGAGGCAGTGGATGTGGCGGTGTAGGTGAAAGCGGCGGTGGAGTAGGAGGAGGTAGCCTACACTGGTTTTTGGTTTTAATATATATATATATATTTTTGTTTTATTAGGGTATACCACAAAACATTGGGAAATATAACCTGTGATAACCCCCTCCAGCCGTGCTAAACAAACGTTCAGACAATACAGGGCAGGCCAGCACCTTCAAGGCATAAAGGACAAGCTCAGGCCATGTGCCCAATTTGGAGACCCAGAAGTTGAAGGGGGCAGACCCATCAGTCAGTACGTGTAGGCGTGTTCACACATACTGCCCCACCATGTCGCACGTCCCCGTGATGTTCCCGATCCAATTGGATATCTGCTCTATCAACTTTCGATGTTCTTTTCTGGGCCGACCATGTTGATCACAGTTAGCGGCGAATCAGGGTTTCCACGCCGGAGAGGGAGCATGAGAAAGGGATACCACATCCAAGAGAGGTTAATTGTTTGAAATTAAATGTGATCGAGAGGAAAAGTGGGACAAATTATTGAAGCGCAAATGTGGGACAAGTTGTTAAAGTTTAAGCATTGAATGAAAGGAGGGGGCGCGCGTCAATTAAAGAAGAATTTTTGAAATTTAATTCCCTGTCACCTATGCAGAGCAGGGGTTTGTATACAGCAAAATTGGTAAAATGTCACCTGACAATGTAACAGACGATTTTTTGAAATGTATGTCCCTTTCACCTATGCAGAGCAGGGGTTTAATCACGGCAAAAATGGTCAAATGTCACCCAAGAATGTAACAGACAAATTAGTGAAATGTTTTTAACTGTCTAATAGGTATAGCAGGGGTATATCACAGCCCAAAATTGGTGAATTTCACCCGAATATGTAACAGACAAATTAATGATTTTTTTTTACCTGTCTACTAGGTATAGCAGTGGTATATCACACTCAAAAATTGGTGAATTTCACCCAAAAATGTAGCAGACAAATTAGTGAAATGTTTTTACCTGTCTACTAGGTACAGCAGGGGTATATCACACCCACAAATTGGTGAATTTCACCCGAATATGTAACAGACAAATTAGTGTTTTTTTTTTACCTGTCTACTAGGTACAGCAGGGGTATATCACACCCAAAAGTTTGTGAATTTCACCCGAATATGTAAAAGACAAATTAGTGAATTGTTTTTACCTGTCTACTAGGTAGAGCAGTGGTATATCACACTCAAAAATTTGTGAATTTCACCCGAATATGTAACAGACAAATTAGTGAAATGACATAGAATTAAATAAAATACGTCCAAATTAAAAAAAATTATCTTGATTTATGAGGTGGAGGTCCCTATGGAGTAAGAGTTTGAGGTGGCGGTGGACGTAGCGGTGTAGGTGTAAGCGGCGGTGGAGGAGGACGATGTAGCCAACACTGGTTTTTTTATTTTAATTTAATTTTTTATTTTTTTTTATTAGATTACACTCCAAAAGAGTCGGAAATATCCAAAATACAACAATGAGAAATTGCGCTGTAGTATAACAATAGCTGCACAAGGTACAGACAAGTCCTGTCGGATCCATGCCTGGTTCATTTTAATGAACGTGAGCTTGTCCACATTGGCTGTGGACAGGTGGCTGTGCTTGTCTGTGATAACGCCCCCAGCCGTGCTAAACACACGTTCAGACAATACACTGGCTGCAGGGCAGGCCAGCACCTCCAAGGCGTAAAGGGCAAGCTCAGGCCATGTGCCCAATTTAGAGGCCCAGAAGTTGAAGGGGGCAGACCCATCAGTCAGTACGTGTACGTGCACACATACTGCTCCACCATGTTGCTGAAATACTGCCTCCTGCTAAGACGTTCCATATCAGCTGGTGGTGCTGGTTGTTGTGGCGTGCTGACAAAGCTTTTCCACATTTCTGCCATGCTAACCCTGCATTCTGAGGTGCTGGTGGTGCCCCAGCTGCATTGGCAACCTCGTCCTCTGCCTTCGCCTTGTGCTTCCACTGTGCCCCCACTGTCAGGTGGGAATGCCACCAGCAGCGCGTTGACCAGCGTGCGCTTGTACTCGCGCAATCTTACGATCACGCTCCAGTAGCGTGGCCACCCAGTAATTAGCACAAGTTAGAATGTGGGCAACTCGGTGGTCGTTGCGGAGACACTGCAGCATGTAATCGCTCATGTGTGCCAGGCTGCCCAGAGGCAACGACAAGCTGTCCTCTGTGGGAGGTGTATCGTCTGTATCCTCTGAATCCCCCCAGCCACGCACCAGTGATGGCCATAAGCTGGTTTGGGTGCCACCCTGTTGTGAATACGGTTCCTCCTCCTCCATCTCCTCCTCATCCTCATCCTCCACCTCGTCATCCTCCAGAACTTTGCCCTGGCTGGACAATTGTGTACCTGGTGATTGTGGGTGCAGGAACCCACCCTCTGAGCCACTTGTGAACGACTGGCCGGAAACCCTATGAAATGATCCCTCTTCCTCCTCCTCCTCCTCCTGTGCCACATTCCATCATCTCCAGAAGCGTTTTTTCAAGGAGGTATAGAAGTGGGATAGTAACGCTGAGAACGGCGTCATCGGCACTGGCCATGTTTGTGAAGTACTCTAAACAGCGCAACAAGGAACACAGGTCTCACATGGAGGCCCAGTCATTGGTGGTGAAGTGGTACTGTTCCGCAGAGCGACTAACCCGTGTGTGCTGCAGCTGAAACTCCACTATCGCCTGCTGCTGCTCGCACAGTCTAGCCAGCATGTGCAAGGTGGAGTTCCACCTTGTGGGCACGTCGCATATGAGGCGGTGAGCGGGAAGGCCGAAGTTACGCTACAGCGCTGACAGGCGAGCAGCATCAGGGTGAGAACGCCGAAAGCGCGCACAGACGGCCCGTACTTTATGCAGCAGCTCTGACATATCGGGGTAACTTTTAAGGAACCTCTGCACCACCAAATTCAGCACATGCACCAGGCAAGGGATGTGCATCAAACCGGCTAGTCCCAGAGCTGCTACGAGATTGCGCCCATTATTGCACACCACCAGGCCGGGCTTGAGGCTCACTGGCACCAACCACTCATCGGTCTGTTGTTCAAGGCCCGTCCACAGCTCCTGCACAGTGTGGGGTTTGTCCCCCAAACAGATACGTTTTAAAACTTAATGCTGTCGTTTACCCCTGGCTGTGCTGAAGTTGGTGGTGAAGGTGTTACGCTGACCGGATGAGGAGCCGGTAGAGGATGAGGAAGCAGTGTAGGAGGAGGAAGCAACAGGAGGCAAACTGAAGTGCCCTGCAATCCTCAGTGGTGGAAGGACATTCGCCAAATTGCTATCCGCCTCAGGCCCAGTCACCACTGCATTTACTCAGTGTGCTGTTAGGGAGATATAACGTCCCTGACCATGCTTCCTGTTCCACGTATCCGTAGTTAGGTGGACCTTGCCACAGATGGCGTTGCGCAGTGCACACCTGATTTTGTCCCCCACTTGGTTGTGCAGGGAAGGGATGGCATGCCTTGAAAAGTAGTGGAGGCTGTGCATGACGTACTGTGAGACAGCCACCACCATAAGGCTTTTAAAACTCTCCATCTCCACCAGACGGAATGACAGCATTTCAAAGGCCAGTAATTTTGAAATGCTGGCATTCAGGGCCAGGGATCGTGGGTGGGTAGGGGGGTACTTCCTCTTCCGCTCCAGTGTTTGGGAGATGGAGAGCTGAATGCTTCCGTGGGACATTGTGCAGATGCTCGGTGACCCAGGTGGTGGTGTTGCTGGCAGATCCTCTGTTTGTGGGGTGGCAGGTGGCACTGTCACTCCAGAGGTGGATGAAGAGGCCGAGACTGCAGCAGAAGAGGAAGCAGGAGGAGCCAGAGACCTTTCTTGGTTTTTGAGGTGTCTACTCCACTTCAGCTCGTGCTTTGCACTTAGATGCCTGGCCATGCAGGTTGTGCTCAGGTTGAGAACGTTTATGCCTCGCTTCAGGCTCTGATTGCACAGCCTGCAAACCACTCGTGTCTTGTCGTCAGCACATTGTCTGAAGAACTGCCACGCCAAGAAACTCCTTGGAGCTGGTTTTGGTGTGCCCGGTCCCTTGCTGTGGTGGGCAGTAGCAGGCGTATTGTCTAGGAGACGGCCGCTCCGCTTTTGCACCCTGCTCCCTCTTCTGCTGTGCTGGTGTCTCTGTGCGACCACCTCCTCTTCCTTCGAACTACACAGGTCACTCGCATGACCTAGATTTCATGTGGGGTCGAGGACCTCATCGTCCTCCACATCATCTTCCACCCAGTCTTCACCCCTGCCCTCCTTGTCGGTCTGAACACTTTCGAAAGCCCCAGCAGTTGGCACCTGTGTTTCGTCATCATTCGAGACGTGCTGAGATGGTCCTCCCATGTACTAATCTTGAAACATAAGTGGTTGGGCATCGGTGCACTCAATCTCTTCCACTTCTGGGGCAGGGATAGGTGGATGGCCCTGGGAAACCCTGCTAGCAGAGTCATCAAAAAGCAGAAGAGACTGCTGCATGTCTTGGGGCTCAGACTGCTTGGCTGATTTGCAAGGGGGTGAGGTGAAAGACTGATGGACATCGGTTGCAGGTGCCAACTCTGATCTTTCAGCAGGAGACTGGGTGGGAGACAATGTAAAGGAACTGGAGGCACTGTCAGCAACCCAATCTACTATCGCCTGTACTTGTTCTGGCTTCACCATTCGTAGAGCCGCATTAGGCCCGACCAAATAACGCTGAAGGTTCTGTCACCTACTAGCACCTGAGGAAGGTGTTTCACTTGTGTGTGTAGCTGGCACAGATCGACCACGTCCTCTCCCTGCAACAGGAGCTCCACCAGCAGCACCACGACCGGTGCTCTCCTCATATTTCTCAAATTTAGGATCTTGCCCAAAATGGGTGTTTTTTTAATAACAGAATATAACAGCAGTATTTAACGCTTGTATTTCACACTGACAGATGCAGAAAAGACCGCAAATTTAGTATTTTGCCCAAAATGGGTGTTTTTTTAATAACAGAATATTATTGCAGTATTTCAAGCTTGTATTTAACACTGACAAATGCAGCAAAGGCCTCAGATGTAGGGTATTGCCAAAAATGGGTGTTTTTTTAATAAAAGAATATTATTGCAGTATTTCAAGCTTGTATTTCACACTGACAGATGCAGCATAGGCAGCAAATGTAGTATTTAGCCCAAAATGTTTTTTTTTTTTTAATAACAGAATATAACAGCAGTATCTAACGCTTGTATTTCACACTGACAGATGCAGCGAAGGCCCCAGATATAGGGTATTGCCAAAAATGGGTAATTTTTTAAACCCAGAATATTATAACAGCATTTCAAGCTTGTATTCCACACTGAAAAATGCAGCAAAGGCCCCAGATGTAGGGTATTGCCAAAAATGGGTGATTTTTTTTAAACCCAGAATATAATTGCAGCATTTCAAGCTTGTATTTAAGGCTACTTTCACACTAGCTTTCGGGGCTCCGCTTGTGACTTCCGTTCAAAGGCTCTCACAAGCGGCCCCGAACGGATCCGTACTGCCCCAATGCATTCTGAGTGGATAAGGATCCGCTCAGAATGCATCAGTCTGGCAGCGTTCAGCCTCCGTTCCGCTCAGCAGGCGGACACCCGAACGCAGCTTGCAGCGTTTTGATGTCCGCCTGGCCGTGCAGAGGCGTGCGGATCCGTTCAGACTTACAATGGAAGTCAATGGGGACGGATCCGTCTGTCCTGGCTCCGCTTTGACACGGATCCGTTAGAAACCGTTCACGTCTCTGCGCATGCCCAGTAACTTCCTGTCCCTCTCCCTCATCGTCGGCCATTTTGGATTATCGACTTGGTGAGACTGGTAAGTATGAAGTTTTGTCTGTTTGTCTATCTTTCTTTTTTTACTATCTATCTATCTCTCTATTTCTAGGGTGGGGGGGGTGCTGGCACTTGGGAAGGGGTGTGTGTCTGGAACAGTGGGAGCTGCTGGCACTGGTGGTGTGGGCTGCATTTATGGGGGGCTTCTGGAACTGGGGGGGGGCGTGTGTGGCTGGAACTGGGGGGGGGTCTGCTGGCAATGGTATGATGTTTGTGGCTGAAGCTGTGGTTGCTGCTGGCACTGCGGGGGTGTTTGTGGCTGGAACTGTGCAGTGCTTCTGGCACTGCGGGGGTGTTTGTGGCTGGAACTGCGCGGTGCTTCTGGAACTGCAGGTTTTTTTTGTGGCTGGAACTGTGCGGTGCTTCTGACATTGCATGGGTGTTTGTGGCTGGAACTGCGCGGTGCTTCTGGAACTGCAGGTTTTTTTGTGGCTGGAACTGTGCGGTGCTTCTGACATTGCGGGGGTGTTTGTGGCTGGAACTGTGCGGTGCTTCTGGCACTGCGGGGGTGTTTGTGGCTGGAACTGCGCGGTGCTTCTGGCACTGCGGGGGTGTTTGTGGCTGGAACTGCGCGGTGCTTCTGGAACTGCAGGTTTTTTTGTGGCTGGAACTGTGCGGTGCTTCTGACATTGCGGGGGTGTTTGTGGCTGGAACTGTGCGGTGCTTCTGGCACTGCAGGGGTTTTTGTGGCTGGAACTGTGGTTGCTGCTGGCACTGCGGGGGTGTTTGTGGCTGGAACTGTGGGGGCTGCTGGCATTGGGGGGGCTGAGGGCACTGTGGGAAGGTTGTTTGGAACTGGGGGCCTGATGTCATTGTGGGGGGCTGCTGGCACTATGCGGGGCTGCTGTCTCTGGGGGTGTTTATGGCAGTTGGGAGGGGGGATTATGGCTCCTGTCGGATTCATTTTTTTAATCATTTTATTATTAGGGTCGTTCCCAAAAAAAGAAAAAAGAAAATCGAAAATATCTGCGGTGGGCAAGCTCAGATCTATATTTTAAAAAGTAAGTATTGAAAAAAAAAAAATTGTTGATATATGAGGAAATAGTGCTCTACAAGTTCCTTTAACGTTATCTGCATTTTGCCTGGTATTCTGTTGCGTACAGATGTTCTCAAAGAAGACAACCATTGACTGGAGTAACCCACCCAGAAGGCGCCGCCGTATTCAGTGGCCGGTAAGTATAAAATCAACACTTGGAGTTTTTACTGTTTGATTCGTTGCATTAATCAGTATCTGCTCTTATTATAGATTTCGTCTTCATCATCTGCGTCCAGGCGAGGTGGACCAAGCCGGCACCGGGGCTGTCAAGAAGTAAGTATATATATATGTATATATAAATATATATAGATATCGTAATTTTTTTTTAAATTTAAGTACAGTCTTCTAAAAAAAAAATATTTGTTTTTAGCAATCTGCACCTAGAGCCGCCAGCGAGGATCCCCCAGTCGCCTCCAGAGTCCGCGGGAATGAGCGTGGCGGTCGTAGACGTGTAAGTATTGAATTAAGTAGTTTTAATTAGCATTTTGTATTAGGATTTACATTAAATTTTGTATTTCCTTTTTTTCAGGGTTCCGTAGGCTCCACCAGGGAAGATGAGGAGTTCGGGGTTCCGAGCATAGATAACCTGCTCCTCATCCAACTGGTGGAGGCGCGTCCAGCATTATGGGACCACTCCGACCGCCACCACGCCGATCATCGTCGTACCCAGCGGCTCTGGAGGGACATCTGTGCTGAAGTTTTTGAGACCTGGGGGGATCTCGATGCGGCGGCTCAGGAGAAATATGGTAAGTAAAACAATATGTATTTTAATACTTTAAAATATTGTTCTTTTCCTTTCATCATGCTGATTTTAGTTTTTATTGTTTTTTTCGATAGTCAAACTGGTTACAACGCGTTGGCGATCTATCCGGGACCGCTTCAGGAGGGATTACAACAAGGAGGTTCAAGCCCCGAGTGGCTCCGGAGGAACCTCAGGGACCACCTACATCCATACGGCGGCCCTGGGGTTCCTACGAAAGGCAATGGCACCAAAAAGGTAAATATTTATAACAACCGTTCAAAAAATAAACTGTAAAGGGGCTGTCTGAGACAGGGTAGCGTTTGGCTCCCCTGTTTTGGTCAGCCCCCCACAGTCAGATGGACAACTGTTCTCTCCGTCTGACTGTAAGGGGCAGTCTGAGACAGGGTAGCGTTTGGCTTCCCTGTTTTGGCCAGCCCCCTACAGTCAGATGGACAACTGTTCTCTCCGTCTGAATGTAAGGGGCTGTCTGAGACAGTGGAGCATTTGGCTCCCCTGTTTTGGCCAGCCCCCCACAGTCAGATGGACAACTTTTCTCTCCGTCTGAGTTTAAGGGGCTGTCTGAGACAGGGGAGCGTTTGGCTCCCCTGTTTTGGCCAGCCCCCCACAGTCAGATGGACAACTGTTCTCTCCGTCTGACTGTAAGGGGCTGTCTGAGACAGGGTAGCGTTTGGCTTCCCTGTTTTGGCCAGCCCCCTACAGTCAGATGGACAACTGTTCTCTCCGTCTGAATGTAAGGGGCTGTCTGAGACAGTGGAGCATTTGGCTCCCCTGTTTTGGCCAGCCCCCCACAGTCAGATGGACAACTTTTCTCTCCGTCTGAGTTTAAGGGGCTGTCTGAGACAGGGGAGCGTTTGGCTCCCCTGTTTTGGCCAGCCCCCCACAGTCAGATGGACAACTTTTCTCTCCATCTGACTGTAAGGGGCTGTCTGAGACAGTGGAGCGTTTGGCTCCCCTGTTTTGGCCAGCCCCCCACAGTCAGATGGACAATATTTCTCTCCGTCTGAGTTTAAGGGGCTGTCTGAGACAGCGGAGCGTTTGGCTCCCCTGTTTTGGCCAGCCCCCCACAGTCAGATGGACAACTGTTCTCTCCGTCTGAGTTTAAGGGGCTGTCTGAGACAGGGTAGCGTTTGGCTTCCCTGTTTTGGCCAGCCCCCTACAGTCAGATGGACAACTGTTCTCTCCGTCTGAATGTAAGGGGCTGTCTGAGATAGTGGAGCGTTTGGCTCCCCTGTTTTGGCCAGCCCCCCACAGTCAGATGGACAACTGTTCTCTCCGTCTGACTGTAAGGGGCTGTCTGAGACAGGGTAGCTTTTGGCTTCCCTGTTTTGGCTAGCCCCCTACAGTCAGATGGACAACTGTTCTCTCCGTCTGAATGTAAGGGGCTGTCTGAGACAGTGGAGCGTTTGGCTCCCCTGTTTTGGCCAGCCCCCCACAGTCAGATGGACAACTTTTCTCTCCGTCTGAGTTTAAGGGGCTGTCTGAGACAGCGGAGCGTTTGGCTCCCCTGTTTTGGCCAGCCCCCACAGTCAGATGGACAACTTTTCTCTCCGTCTGAGTTTAAGGGGCTGTCTGAGACAGTGGAGCGTTTGGCTCCCCTGTTTTGGCCAGCCCCCCTCAGTCAGATGGACAACTGTTCTCGTCTGACTGTAAGGGGCTGGCCAAAACAGGGGAGCATTTGGCTCCCCTGTTTTGGCCAGCCCCCCACAGTCAGATGGACAACTGTTCTCTGCGTCTGACTGTAAGGGGCTGTCTGAGACAGGGTAGCGTTTGGCTCCCCTGTTTTGGCCAGCCCCCTATGGTATACGGTAGACATAGCATAGAACATGGATGTTTTATTTAAAGAACAATTCCTAACTTTCCTTTTTTTTTTTTTTCTACAGAAGTGCCAGCAGCACTCGGGAGCCTGACCAACCTCCTGAGGCGGAACCGGAACAGATCGCCAGCGCCAGCCCTCCTGTCCCTCATGCATCGGCTCAGGATAATCCGAGTCCCCTACCGGGTCCCTCCGCTCAACAGAGGCTCTTAGGTTTTCGTCAAAATTTGAGAGCCCTGGTGAGCAGGCAGAGATCCGGTAGGCCAAATCGAGCTGATTATGCGAACCTTGTAGAGGTCGTTTCCGACGCCCAACATCAGATGGAGTTTGGTGCTGACTTGATTCGCCGCTGGGAGGGGGCGGAGTCGGCGTTTCAACGCAGCCCAAACTACCATTATGGGCTAAGCATGATCAGTTTGATGGACTCAATGACGCCCGAGCAGTTGCATGAGTTTAAGATCATGCTAGAGAACGGTTAATGGGAAATCATGCACCGCCCCCAACCCCCACCCCCACCCCCATCCCACACCTACCCCCCATCCCACACGAGTGGCCAGTACCGCCAACCTTTCCCTTCCCACCCCCCCGAGCATGTGTTTCCTTCTGCTTCTTTTTCTTCTCCTGCCCCGTATTTTCCTCCTACTTCTTTTCAAACTCCCTCCACCTCTACACATGCTCGGGTCCCCTCCTCCTCAGACCCTTCCTTTCTCCACACGCCGCAATTACGCCCTGCATCCTTTCCTGTGGCCCATAGGGTCTACGATCAATAAAGAGCCAAAAGATAGCTCATTATTGATGGTCATGTTCTAATGGATCTTACGACATTGGCACTAATGCTGTTTTGATATAAAAACTACCAAGGGTGTTGTAATAAACGCACAGTAGTGAGACTAGGGTAGTTTTAATTTCAACACAGCTATAGTGCCAAGGTTCCCTGTACAGGACAATAAAAACACAGACACAGTGCAGTAAAGTATAAACATTTTTTAATTTTTTATACAGAAAATAAATAAAATAAATATAAACAAAAATTATATTTATAATTGTTCAAAAAGGGTTTATGGTCTGGGGCTGGCAATGGTAGCCCCCCTGTCCTGGCGATCCACTGTTTGCGGCACAACATGGTCAGCATCATGATGCTCTGTACTCCTGTACGCACGATCAATGACGATCAGGGACATATGGCCCTCTAACGAACACTATACATCTTTAAGTGCATGTAGTCATGTACAAGAGTCCGAAAGGTGTGGTCCATTATCGAAGCCGGACCAGCTTTGGAACTTCAACAAGATAGCCCTGGAGAAATATAGGAGCATTACAACCCTATAGATCTGAATACATGAAGATGGACCCTAGAGATGCTTTTCCTTCCAAAACGGATCCGCTAAACGGATGACAAAACGGAAACAAACGTGACAAACGGATCCGTAAAACAGACGGATCCGTACAAACGGATCCGTCTGAATGGCTTCCGTTTAGTCAGTTTATTGACGGATCCGTTTGAAATGCCCTTCAAACGGATCCGTGAAACGCTAGTGTGAAAGTAGCCTAACTGTAACAAAAGCACATATGCTGTGCTGGTGCACTGAACTTGCATAAAATGGCCGCCGACGCCCACCTAACTAACAGACAGCTAAAAGTTATTTTTCAGTGTCACAGGGCTCGAAAACCTGAACCCGAACTTTTACTGAAAAGTTCAGGTTCGGGTCCAAAAATCCTAAAGTTCGGTACAAACCCGAACTTTACAGTTCAGGTTTGCTCAACCCTACCAAACACCCGAATACTTTGGTGCTCGATCATTACTAGTTGAGAAGCCAAGGAAGTTCTTGAAGGTAACTTCTATAGAAGAGACGAAGAAGCCTACACGCAAGCTTGGGAAAAATTTAATGCAAGATCATCCTTTCTTAGTACAAAGAGCCTTTAGAGAGAAACTGAATAACTGGCCTAAAATAGGTCCTAAAGAACCTTCAGACTCCAAAAGTATGGAGACTTCCTGTTACAACCAGAGGATGTGGATCCTCTGTGTCAGCTGATAGAGGACTGGGAATTAGCCCAATATTGCTGACTGCTGACTCTCAGAGTCAGGACCCTGGTGTTGGCACCAGTCACCCAGAATGCAGCTACTAGCAGTAGTGTGAACAGAGTCTAACAAAGGTGGAGTAAAGTAACAGATGGTCTTTACTGGCAGACAGTATTCAAAAGTCACTTGACAGATACAGGCAAAACAACGTTCAGAGCAATACAGCATACAGATATAAGCGGTCTCGTTGTCAGGCAGTGCAGGGTCAGGATCCGGGCAGACTTACAGGAGGCGATGGGCAGATGCGTAGTCAGACAGTGCAGAGGTCTATAATCCACATGATCCAATAAACAGACGGCAGGCAGATGCGTAGTCAAACGAAGCAGAGGTCAGAATCCAGGAAGTCCAATAAACAGACACAGTGGGACGCTTCAGCGAGAGTCAGGAGGTACAACAACCACGCTTGGGCACTTCATGATGAGTGAAGCTGCCTTAAATACAAATAGTCCCTGTGACGAACTGCGACCGCCGCGGCCACAATAAGTTACGAAACCGTCACAGCGCCCCTAGTGGTTAATCCGCAAACAGGCCTCCCAGACACTTTCAGCACACTGACAGTCTAACTTGAGTCCGTACAGTCGATAGGCTGAAAGCGCAGGGATTGGACTGCCGATTGACCGCAAGTAAGCGTGTGAGCGACCGGACTGGAAACCACACACAGGGTAGTTTAACTGCCACCACCTTGCAATTTATGGGAGCAAGGAACCAACTATCTGGATAACAGAACCGAGTAGCTTTCTCTTCGGAGAGGCTAGGGTACGTTTTTGCAGTGTTTGAAAGTAGGCATATGGCTAGAGAAATGACTTGGAGGTCATTTATTATATATATACAATACAACTTCTCAATATGTGCAGTGATTAAGGAAAGTATAGTCCAATAAACAAAAAGGGAGAAAAGAAAGAAAATACTTATTTTCCGCAGAAAAGATGTCCGTTGGTGAAATAGTCCGTTGCAGGGATAAAAGTCCAAGAAACCTTTGTCCAGTGTAATAATCCGGATATGCCTACAACCCATGGGTTCTCTGGCTGAGGCCCTCTTCAGGTGTTGTTAAAAGTGGAGAACTTCTTTAGCAGATTCTAGGTCTTTGTTATAATGGTCCCAGCATCAAGGCGAGAAATTGAGAGTCCGCCTGCTGGGGCAGGCTGTATTTCTGAGATGAATGCCAGTTCTGAAATATGGTATGTGCCATAAGTAACGAGCACAGATTCACTTTCCCCACAAAATATGGAGTCCAGGGATACCAAATATGACTATTATAACTGGTTCTATGATGGGGTAACACCATAACTTTACCGGGGCATCTCCTAGAGTTATGTTTGTCATATGTAAATGTCCAGTGAATTCTGAGTGACACGATTATATCAGTAAGATGCATGGTCTCTCTTAAAAAGGGTAAAAATCATATCTCAGATTCATGTTTCAACCTGGGAACCTTGGTGCTGGCCTGTCTGACTCAAGCTAGCTTACAAGCCCCTTATGGCAGCGACACCAAATGGCTCCCCCCAGGTGTAGTCTTCACTCCTAGTTGTGATATCTCTGCAGAAAGGTAAGTTCTTTTGTGTAGGGCCAACCTAAGGAAACCAGCTGTAATTGCGTTATCTGCTGGGCATCTATTGACTGACTTGAACAAAAGTACCCTTTTGTTCTCTGGGTACACAGAAGGAGACGCTCTGAGTAATCAGATTGTAGGTTATGGGGCCTGTAGCTTCAGGGCTCTATGGAAATAAATACTGTTTAATAGACCCATTGATCAATAAGGGATAGGGATATTGATAATATTGGGAGGACGGTTCAATATTCTCACGGATCATCCGTGACAGTACCGCCTCCGGGTGGGGACGGTAATCAGGAACCAGCTGCCTACTTATATAAGAAAGGGAGAGGTGCACGCGCGCGTGCTATAGCGCATCAGATGACACCTGGCAGTGAGGACGGATACGGCGGTATGCTGGCAGGCGCCTGCGTCTCCTACAAGGTAAACCAGTACTGGGACCCATGGTGCTGCAATTTGCAGAGAGCGATCTGCCACCCTGTGGTGGGGACACAGACCCCATACTGACACTTCCTGCAAGCATGCAGCAATGCCATCCCACATGTTCAAGGACTGGAAGTACTGAACGACTATCTAGAAAACCACAGGATGCTAACTAAGCTACCTGAAGAAGTGCCTTTTAGATGGAATCGCTATGTGACTAAACAGTTAGATCTAGGTAAGAACTTCCCAAGTTTTAAAGAGTTCTCTGAGTTTGTCAATGAGGAAGCACGGATAGCATGTAATCCAGTACCATCATCTTACGTCTTAAAATACTTAGAAGAAAGGCCTGCAAGAGAGATAAGACGTGCCAGAGCAACTAGCTTTGCAACCAACACAGCAGCTAAAGGTCCAGATATCTACGAGAGCAAGTTCAAAGTCACTACTGGGATCAGTAGAGAGACAGAACCGACAAATCTTCAGACTACATTCAAATGTATGTTCTGTGGAGAGAACCACTCCATACACAAGTGCCAACAATTGAAGAAGTCCCCAGAAAAAAAATTAAAAAATTGTACTGTGTAACCAACTGTTTTTCGGATGTCTAAGAAAAGGCCATGTTACTAAGGAGTGTAAGAAAAAGTCCACATGCAGCGTTTGTAAAGGACACCATCCTACACCACTACATCAAGAACGCCCAAAGAAAGATAAATCCTCAATAGTTAAAGATACTGAGGAAGGAAAGAAAGTATTGGTATTCTCTTGCAGAGTGAGGGAAGGAGAAAGCAATGGCACATCAATGGTTGTACCAGTGTGCATTTCAAATCCTAAAAGAAGGAACAAGAAGGTATACACCTATGCGCTACCGGATGCCCAGAGTGACGTCACCTTCATTGATCAAGAAATCTGCAAGAAATTACAAGTGGCTACAGAACCAGTGAAGCTCAAACTCACCACAATGACGGGGAGAGACACATTGACACATTAGTGAACAATCAAAGGGTCAAAGGACTGAGAGTAAAAAGGACTTAATTCAAACGTCAAATTAGATCTACCTTCAGCTTATACAAAAGACGATATACTTCTAGATCGAGATCGCATACCTACCTGTGAAACAGCCAATAAATGGAAACACCTATCTGTCATATCTCATGAAATATCCCAGCTGAAGGAGTTTGGTGTTGGACTGCTGATAGGCTACGATTGTCCCGAAGCCTTGGTACCACGACAGGTAATCACAAGAGGAAAGTATGAACCCTACACTGTTCAAACTGACCTAGGATGGGGTGTTGTTGGAGGAAAACAGCAGATTGCAAACTCAAGACAGGTGACAGGATTGTGTCATTGAATATCTGTCCAAGAGTTACCAACTGTAAGTCCAGCAAAAGTAATCAAGATCCTTGAATCCGACTTTGCAGACATAAGTTCTAAAGAAAAGAGTGTATCCCAAGAAGACATAAAGTTCATACACACTCTAGAAGAAAGTATTCAGCAGAATCAGCAAGGTCATCTTAAAATGCCCTTACCTTTTAGAGAACGACCTCTTTTGCCAAATAACAGAAATCTTGCCCTAGCAAGAGTGAAATGTTTGAAGAAAAGGATGGTAAGAGATCCCAAACTGAAGAATGATTATTTGAAATTCATGGAAGGCATCCTTGAAGAAGGACATGCAGAGAAAGTTAATAATCAACCTAAAGGAGAAGTGTGGTACATCCCACATCAAGGTGTCTACCACTCAAAGAAACTTGATAAGATTCGAGTGGTAATTGATTGCTCAGCAAAGTACAATAGTGTTGACTTGAATGATCATCTACTAAAAGGACCAGATCTTATAAACACTCTGCCTGGAGTACTCTGTAGATTCAGAAAGTATCCAGTAGCAATCATGTGTGATGTTGAAAAGATGTTCCACCAGTTTCATGTGAAGAATGAAGATAGAGACTTCCTGAGGTTTCTATGGTGGGAGGACGGAGATATAGATTCAGAGCCAGCAGAATACAGAATTAAAGTACACTTGTTTGGAGCAGCATCGTCTCCAGGTTGCGCCAATTATGGTATGAAGTACCTGGCCAATCAGAATGAAAAGGATTGCCCATCAGCAGCAAATTTTCTGAAGAAATACTTATGTAGATGATGGTCTTATAGGTCTAGAGTCCACAGAATCTGCAATCAAACTAGTGAAAGAAAGCCAAGAGTTATGCGCAAGAGGAAACCTGCGCCTTCACAAATTTATCTCAAACAACAGAGAGGTACTGAAATCCATCAGTGACTCTGAACGTGCAGCAACAATGAAGAATGTAGATCTCAATTATGATCATCTTCCAGTTCAGAACGTACTTGGATTGGGATGGAATGTAGAGAATGACGAGATCTTCTTTGAAGTATCTATTGAAGAGAAAGTTGCAACTAGGCGCACCATTCTTTCCGCAGTGGCTTCTATATATGATCCATTGGGATTCTTAGCCCGTCATCCTCAAAGCAAGAGAAATACTGCAAGAATTATGCAGACAGAAGTTAGGATGGGATGAACGCATACCTGAAAATTTGAGGCGAAGGTGGGAGAGACAAATAGGAGACTCAAAACTTGACAAAAAGTGAAAACATCTCACTACTCCACTCAAGTTGGAACATCCTATATGGAAGTTAGTTGTTCTACTTGAGTGATAAAAGACACTTGGAAGTTGAGAACCTGATGGAAAATGTATCAAATTCAAGTCCTACCACTAAGAACATAGAATTATAGGTAATTTTGGTGGGAGTGACCTGCCCTAGGTTGCTAATATGGCTTATATGTTTATACAGCTAGACCTGTCAATAACCTTAATACAATTCCTATGTTTGTGTGTTAAAGACAAAAGCAGAGTTATTTACTGTGACTTCGTGTTTTTGGATGTCATGTAACAGTTATATATTGTGTTCACAGAAGCAGAAAAGAAAATATGCCTTTAAGATTTATTATATGAATGAAAGGTAAGCTCAATGACACAGTGGACACAACAGAAAGCATAGAGTTAAACTGTTGTTGCTAAGCAGGAGTCTTGACCAATCCTAGCCAGCCTCACACTGCCCAGGAGTTTTAAACAATTACAGCCAGTCTCACACACAGCTTATATGGGAAATCCCTAGCTGGAATCATTATTCACCAGAGAGAGGAGCTGAACAGACACACTCCACTAAGGCTACTTTCACACTGGCGTTTTGGTTTCCCTTTGTGAGATCCGTTCAAGAATCTCACAAGTGGTCCAAAACGGATCAGTTTTGCCCTTAATGCATTCTGAATGGATAAGGATCCGCTCAGAATGCATCAATTTGGCTCCTTTCCGCCTCAATTCCACTTTGGAGGCGGACACCAAAACGCTGCTTGCAGTGTTTTGGTGTCTGTCTGACGAAACTGAGCCAAACGGATCCCTCCAGACCCACAATGTAAGTCAATGGGGACGAATCCGTTTTCACTGACACAATATGGCACAATAGAAAACGGATCCGTCCCCCATTGACTTTCAATGGTGTTCAAGACGGATCCGTTTTGGCTAGGTTAAAGATAATGTGCAAACGGATCCGTTCTGAACGGTTGCAAGCGGTTGTATTATCTGAATGGATGCGTTTGTGCAGCTCCGTGATGGATCCGAACCAAACGCGAGTGTGAAAGTAGCCTAAGAGCTGTGTTTTATGGAAGCAAGAGGCCAAAATATGTATTTAAAACAGTTATATAATGTTCCTATTGTTAATATAGTGATTAGAACTGTATACTGAACCAGCAATATGTGTGTTTACTTACAGTTCAACCAATTGCAAACTACAAAGTTCACAATCCAAATTCAAATTCCATATTGCAATCCAAATTGAATACAACCATACCAGATCATACTCAACCAATCTGCAAATAGTTACTGCTAACTGCTTATTGCAAATTGTGACCAAATTCAGCAAGTGAATTATTTTTTAGAACTCAGATATACCTCTCAGAGTGATCATAAAGTGCTTAAATAACTTAAAGTGAGAGTACAAATACTAAAGAGAGAAATATATCCACCATTTTATGTTGAATGACAAGATTGAACAGTTGAACCACCATCTTATGCATACTGCCATTTTGTGATATCTTTTCAACACGTGTTATGTACATGGACTATCTGCTACGGAGGCGACAGTGTTATATATGAAGAAAAGTTGAAGTTAATAAAGAAGTTATTTCAAGCATTTGGTGTGCTCTTTAAACCTACTGCTTCCATAGAACGGCGCTAGAGGAATTACAGAGTAATAGACAGTCTGGTTAGACTAAAAGTCAGAGATATCAAAATTCTTCTAATGCCACAGCGCAAAAGGCACTTCATAGTGCTGCGCCTGCCACATCCATCGGGTACCCGCGCTGCTGTGACGGGGACCCGATGGCAGGGAAGGCATTGTGGCTACCTTCCGGGAGAGCCTGTAAGACTCAGCCCCCTGGATCTCACAGGCAGGAAGGCTGTAAGTGTATTAAAAGTTTCAAGTAAAAAAAAAGTGTCCTTTTCCCAAAATAAAGTAAACAAAAAATGTAAAAAATAGAGAAAAAAAGAAAAGTAGACATATTAGGTATCACCGTATCGACGGATCTATAAAAATATCACATGACCTATCCCCTCAAATGAACATGTCCAAAAACTAAAATAAAAACTGTGCTAAAAAAACTGATGTAAGATCACTAAAAGTGCAACACCAAGCGATCAAAAAGGCATATGCCCCCCAAAATAGTACCATTCTAACCGTCACCTCATCTCACAAAAAAATTATTTCCTACCTAATACAATCGCCCAAAAAATAAAAAAAACTATGGCTCTCAGACTATGGAGACACTAAAAATATCACATGACCTAACCCCTCAGGTGAATACCGTAAAAAAAAAAAAAAAAAAACAGTGTCAAAAAAGCCATTTTTTGTCACCTTACATCACAAAAAGTATAATAGCAAGCAATTAAAAAGTCATATACAGCCTAAAATAGTACCAATCAAACCGTCATCTCATCCCAAAAAGAATGAGCCCAAAAATACAAAAAAACTACGGCTTTCGGAATGTGGAGACACAAAAAAATATTTATTTTTTTAAATGCTTTATTATGTAAAACTGAAACAAAAAAACAAAAATGTTGTCATATTTGGTATTGTCGCATCCATAAAAACCTGTTCTATAAAAATACCACATGATCTAACCTGTCAGATGAACTTTGTAAATAACAAAAAATAAAACAGTGCCAAAACAGCAATTTTTTGTTACCTTGCCTCACAAAAAGTGGAATATAGAGCAACCAAAAATCATATGTACCCTAAAATAGTACCACTTTATCCCATAGTTTCCAAAATGGGGTCACTTTTTTGGAGTTTCTACTCTAGGGCTGCATCAGGGGGGCTTCAAATGGGACATGGTGTCAAAAAACCAGTCCAGCAAAATCTGCTTTCCAAAAACCATATGGCATTCCTTTTCTTCTGCGCAATGCCGTGTGCCCGTACAGAAGTTTACGACCACATATGGGGTGTTTCTGTAAACAACAGAATCAGGGCCATAAATATTGAGTTTTGTTTGGCTGTTAACCCTTGCTTTGGAACTGAAAAAAATGGATTAAAATTTAAAATCTGCCCAAAAAGTGAAATTCTAAAATGTCATCTCTATTTTCAATTAATTCTTGTGTAGTTTCTAAAATGGGGTCACTTTTTTGAAGTTTATACTCTAGGGGTGCATCAGGGAGTCTTCAAATGTGACATGGCAGCTTACAATTATTCCAGTGAAATCCGCTTTCCAAAAACCATATGGCGTTCCTTTCCTTCTGCGCAATACCGTGTACCCGTACAGCAGTTTACGACCACATATGGGGTGTTTCTGTAAATTACAGAATCAGGGTAATAAATATTGAGTTTTGTTTGGCTGTTAACCCTTGCTTTGTGAGTGGAAACAAATTGATTAAAATTGAAAATCTGCCAAAAAAAGTGAAATTCTTACATTTTATCTCCATTTTCCATTAATTCTTGTTGAACACCTAAAGGGTTAACAAAGTTTGTAAAAATCAGTTTTGAATACCTTGAGGGGTGTAGTTTCTAAAATGGGGTCATTTTTTTTGGTGGTTTCTATTATGTAAGCCTCACAAAGTGACTTCAGACCTGAACTGGTCCTTAAAAAGTGGGTTTTGGAAATTTTCAGAAAAATTACAAGATTTGCTTCTAAACTTCTAAGCCTTCTAATGTCCCCAAAAAATTTAATGGCATTACCAAAATGATCCAAACATGAAGTAGACAAATGGGGAATGTAAAGTAATAACTATTTTTGGAGGTATTACTATCTATTATAAAAGTAGAGAAATAGAAATTTGAAAAAAATGCTAATTTTTGAATTTTTTTTATATACTTGCCATTTTTTAATAAATAAAAATATATTTTTTTGACTCAATTTTATCACTGTCTTGAAGTACAATATGTGACGAGAAAACATTCTCAGAATGGCCTGGATAAGTTAAAGTGTTTTAAAGTTATCACTACATAAAATGACACATGTCAGATTTGCAAAAAATAGCCTGGTCCTTAAGGTGAAAAATGGCAGGGTCCTGAAGGGGTTAATGAAATGTGCACACTTACAACTATTGGCCGTGATTGCATGGATAGGCAAATCCATGGCAAACGTAATATAGGCAAGAGACAAAACACAGAACACTGGAACCCAAACTTCAGGAACCCATAAAGGCATAGCAGATACTGGATGGCAGTGGTCAAGAAATGTCTAGGCAAATGTAACCACAAGACACTCCCACTATCGCTACAGGACACAGTTCAGACATGATGGGTACAGGAATACAGACTAAGGATGGCACACATTGACAGACTGATAAGCTCCATATAAATTCTAGAAGAGAACAAAAAATCTGTGAAAGGTCAAACAGAGTATCTCAAATTAATTTAACAGACACAGGCTAATAGCATATGGCACTAGGTCAGAATTTAGAAATGTATAGAATCAGAAAGGTCCAGACACAAAATTGAGAAATAAACTCCAACACAGGGCACAGACAGATTCCAACAGATCAAAGTAAGACATGGCATGTCGCACAACCAGGGCAGGTCACAGGACTGAAGAGACATGTATCAGACTGACATAGAACGCAGACTTAACAAATTCAATAATCAAACAGATGCAAAGACAAGGCGAGGGAACATTAACTCATGCAATACTGAACTGAGGAAAAATACAAACACATGGTATAATTCACACCCAAAAGAACCAGAACATTGAACATTGGCAACATGAAACTTCATTTAACACAATAGCCCCAATTCAAATCCACAAGTAGCCAGTGCTGAATTAGTTTAAAGAGACAAATAAAATAAAAGTGTTGACATTTATTTTATGTGTATCATTGGTAACCCTGCTATAAGCACCCAACTGAGTGCCAAGAAACCTATCATACTTAGTTTAAAGGGAAAAAAATATAAGGGGTTGAGTCAGCACAACCTGCCTGCAGGTGCACATCACTATGGCGAACTACATACACAAACGGAAAATGCAAATGTGATCGCACACTGCATCGAGCACTCTGCCCTCCATGCTGGATGAGACATTGGTTTATATTTTGGCCAAAGCATAGTAAGCCACTCACCGCGTCAAGGTCGTCTCAATTGAGTGGTCCCTAACTCTTGTTCCTACCTGTTCATGGGCCATGACAGCCACATAAAATCCAGGGAATGCAGGTCAGCATGCAAGCCAAGTACACTTTGCTTGTAACCCCGTCCGGTGCCATTACAGCTTTCATCGGATCCAGGGATGCAAGTACCAACATGCATGCTGAACCCACCATATACTTCTCCTGGAGCCAGATGGCTAATGGTAGGTTCTATATAAGCAGACTCAGTTTTATACTGACTTTAAAACCAGCCTCCAGGACAGATTGACTGGTCAGGTGTGCTTGACTCAAAGGAGATCGCCACGCCTCCAATATATGCTACAAAGAAAAAATTTTATAGGGGGTTGAGTCCGCACAACCTGCCTGCAGGTGCACATCACTATGGCGAACTACATACACAAACGGAAAATGCAAATGTGATCGCACACTGCATCCAGCACTCTGCCCTCCATGCTGGAAGAGACATTGGTTTATATTTTGGCCAAAGCATAGTAAGCCACTCACCGCGTCAGGGTCGTCTCAATTGAGTGGTCCCTAACTCTTGTTCCTACCTGTTCATGGGCCATGACAGCCACATAAAATCCAGGGAATGCAGGTCAGCATGCAAGCCAATGTCTCATCCAGCATGGAGGGCAGAGTGCTGGATGCAGTGTGCGATCACATTTGCATTTTCCGTTTGTGTATGTAGTTCGCCATAGTGATGTGCACCTGCAGGCAGGTTGTGCTGACTCAACCCTTATATTTTTTTCTTTGTAACATATATTGGAGGCGTGGCGATCTCCTTTGAGTCAAGCACACCTGACCAGTTAATCTGTCCTGGAGGCTGGTTTTAAAGTCAGTATAAAACTGAGTCTGCTTATATAGAACCTACCATTAGCCATCTGGCTCCAGGAGAAGTATATGGTGGGTTCAGCATGCATGTTGGTACTTGCATCCCTGGATCCGATGAAAGCTGTAATGGCACCGGACGGGGTTACAAGCAAAGTGTACTTGGCTTGCATGCTGACCTGCATTCCCTGGATTTTATGTGGCTGTCATGGCCCATGAACAGGTAGGAACAAGAGTTAGGGACCACTCAATTGAGACGACCTTGACGCGGTGAGTGGCTTACTATGCTTTGGCCAAAATATAAACCAATGTCTCATCCAGCATGGAGGGCAGAGTGCTGGATGTAGTGTGCGATCACATTTGCATTTTCCGTTTTAGTTTAAAGGGAGTCTGTCACCAGGAAATTCACTATTAAATCCAGCACCATGCCTTGTAAGGCTAGCTCAGCAGAAGGTAATGATACCTTTCACTTAGCGATCCATTGCTTCATTCTGGAGAAAAAGTGCTTTTAATCTATATGCAACTGAGCAGTTAAATACATTGAAGGCGGGGGCAAGCAACTCTGTATATCCTTGCTTCTCCTGACAGCCCATCCATCTTCATTTTGATTATCAGGACCAGGCGACATGAATTTGCAGGACCTGGACCTGTCAATCAAGGAGGAACTGGTGGAGCAAGGGTAAACAGAATGTCTTGGGCCCACCTTAGATGCACTTATCTATTCATTTGCATATGGATTCAAAGTATGGATCATTAAGTGAAAGGAATCATTATATTCAGCTGAGTTAGCCCTACAAGGCTTTGTGCCTAGTTTAGCAGGGGATATCCTGGTTACAGATTCCCTTTAAGGGCTCTAAATTTTTTTTTCTAGTGATTTTTTCTGTGGTTTTTCAAGAATAATTCAGGTTTTATTTTATTTACTTTTTTTAAACTTTTCGGGTTATATATAGAAAAAATGGGAAAAATAATATTACCTAAATAGACCTTTTATTTTTGTTCAGCATTATCTACTGTAAGTTTTAATATTTTGCATGTCCACATTTGGATAATTGGGTCTTGGCTGGTGGTACATCAAAAATTAATGCAAGAAATTGTTTTTGGGGTAAATAATTTGTTGTTTGTTTTTTATTTAATTTTTTTGTCTCTGCTTTTATTTTTATTTTATTGTCTGTCCCTCAAAGGTCAGAAAAGACCAGTCACATGACCACTGGGATCAATAGGGACAGCAACAGCATTGTGACCTCCTTTCTATACACAGCACTTATGGCACTTATTGATAACATTTATTAATACCTTTTTATGGCTAACTGAAAAGATGATAACAAGTTTACGAGACTACTTGGGTCTCCTCACGAAGCATGGTATAGCATGGTATCTAAAAAAAGCACATATTTATACACAATCGAACTTAGGATAGGATAATTTAGCTTTACATCACTTGTCTCAATTACCACACTTTTCCAAGGACTTTTTATGTATAAACACTGTGGGGATCATTTATCAAACAGAAATACGCCTAAATTAGGCGTATTTCTGGCACAGATTGTGGCACAAAGGTCCTTTGCGCCACAATCTGCGACTTCTCCCCGCTCACGCCAGGTCTAAAAAAGTGGCAGGCCCGTCTCATTTACCATTTTCTACGTCTGTTTAAAGCATAGAAAATGGTCTAATTGGTCGTACATTTTTAAGTGGCAGTGGATCCGCCGAAGTTATGAAGAGGCCGGCGCCTTTTCATAACTCTGGTGGATCCACCACCATGTATAGGGCTTATTAAGACCATCGTCTAAAACGCCAGTCCTAATAAATGTGCCCCTGTATGTCTCTTCAGCTATTGTGTTATACTATCCTGATAAAGAGACTAAAATAGTCTAAAAAGCTCACTATTATAATCTTTGCAGTTTGCCATTAAATTCTTAACTCTCTTTTCTATCATCCCTGCTCCTAAGAAACTGCAATAATGTCTGAGTAATCATTGCTTACATGTTACAAAAGTTCATATAGAATGGCAAATGACCTCTCACATTTTTCACATTGCTATTGCACTGTTAACATTTGTGAAATGGAAAGGTGCAATCCTTGTCTGAAACAACCACTTAAAAGCTAAAGAGAAGCCAAAGACAATGAAACACATCTTAGATTTTAAAGATCAATTAACTAAAAGCTAGTTAAATATTTACTGCACAGGATTTACTACACTTAACATCAAAGGCCATCCCACATCCCTTGGCTATGCGGACTTCTGTTTAAGATTTAAGAAACAAATCGAATAAGAAACAGAAATAAGGCACATTAAATATGAAATAAACCATCTGTCCAGCCTGAACATTGAAATACAAAATACATTTTTAGTATAGTTACACACAGTATGTGGACAATCCAACTTTAAAGATTAATCAGTTTTCCTGTGTATAGGCCTACATGTAGACCAAGCACACATGTATGACTTGTTGACCCAGGTGGGCAGCTGCAAATGACAGCTTGACCAGCTTCCTAATGGGCAGGATCAGAAAGCCCTGATATAAAGATATAACATTATCAATGAACAATCAGAAGTATGATTATATATATATATAAATACTGTATATATATATATATATATATATATATATATATACGGTATGTATAATATAGATATATATATATACAGTTGCAAGAAAAAGTATGTGAACCCTTTGGAATGATATGGATTTCTGCACAAATTGGTCATAAAATGCGATCTGATCTTCATCTAAGTCACAACAATTGACAATCACAGTCTGCTTAAACTAATAACACACAAAGAATTAAATTTTACCATGTTTTTATTGAACACATCATGTAAACATTCACAGTGCAGGTGGAAAATGTATGTGAACCCTTGGATTTAATAACTGGTTGTACCTCCTTTGGCAACAATAACTTCAACCAAACGTTTCCTGTAGTTGCAGATCAGACGTGCACAACGGTCAGGAGTAATTCTTTCCTCTTTACAGAACTGTTTCAGTTTAGCAATATTCTTGGGATGTCTGGTGTGAATCGCTTTCTTGAGGTCATGCCACAGCATCTCAATCGGGGTGAGGTCAGGACTCTGACTGGGCCACTCACTCAGAAGGTGTATTTTCATCTGTTTAAGCCATTCTGTTGTTGATTTACTTCTATGCTTTGGGTCGTTGTCCTGTTGCAACACCAATCTGCTGTTGAGCTTTAGCTGGTGGACAGATGGCCCTAAGTTCTCCTGAAAAATGTCTTGATAAACCTGGGAATTCATTTTTCCTTCGATGATAGCAATCCATCCAGGCCCTGACGCAGCAAAGCAGCCCCAAACCATGATGCTCCCACCACCATACTTCACAGTTGGGATGAGGTTTTGATGTTTGTGTGCTGTGCCTCTTTTTCTCCACACATAGTGTTGTGTGTTTCTTCCAAACAACTCAACTTTGGTTTCATCTGTCCACAGAATATTTTGCCATTACTGCTGTGGAACATCCAGGTGCTCTTGTGCAAACTGTAAACGTGCAGCAATGTTTTTTTAGGACATCAGTGGCTTCCTCTGTGGTATCCTCCCATGAAATCCATTCTTGTTTAGTGTTTTATGTATCGTAGATTCGCTAACAGGGATGTTAGTATATGCCAGAGACTTTTGTAAGTCTTTAGCTGACACTCTAGGATTCTTCTTTACCTCATTGAGCAGTCTGCGCTGTGCTCTTGCAGTCATCTTTACAGGACGGCCACTCCTAGGGAGAGTAGCAGCAGTCCTTAACTTTCCCCATTTATAGACAATTTGTCTTACCGTGGACTGATGAACAGCAAGGCTTTTGGAGATACTTTTATAACCCTTTCCAGCTTTATGCAAGTCAACAATTCTTAATTGTAGGTCTTCTGAGAGCTTTTTGTGCGAGGCATCATTCACATCAGGCAATGCTTCTCATGAAAAGCATACCCAGAACTGGTGTGTGTTTTTTTTAGGGTAGGGCAGCTGTAACCAACACCTCCAATCTCATCTCATTGACTGGACTCCAGTTGGCTGACACCTCACTCAAATTAGCTCTTGGAGATGTCATTAGTCTAGGGGTTCACATACTTTTTCCACCTGCACTGTGAATGTTTACATGGTGTGTTCAATAAAAACATGGTAACATTTAATTTTTTGTGTGCTATTAGTTTAAGCAGACTGTGATTGTATATTGTTGTGACTTAGATGAAGATCAGATCACATTTTATGACCAATTTGTGCAGAAATCCATATCATTCCAAAGGGTTCACATACTTTTTCTTGCAACTGTATATATATATATATAGTAATTACTAATTACCCCCCAAATTTTTTTTTTATATATATATATATATATATATATATACACTGCTCAAAAAAATAAAGGGAACACTTAAACAACACAATGTAACTCCAAGTCAATCACACTTCTGTGAAATCAAACTGTCCACTTAGGAAGCAAAACACTGAGTGACAATCAATTTCACATGCTGTTGTGCAAATGGGATAGACAACAGGTGGAAATTATAGGCAATTAGCAAGACACCCCCAATAAAGGAATGGTTCTGCAGGTGGTGATCACAGACCACTTCTCAGTTCCTATGCTTCCTGGCTGATGTTTTGGTCACTTTTGAATGCTGGCGGTGCTTTCACTCTAGTGGTAACATGAGACGGAGTCTACAACCCACACAAGTGACTCAGGTAGTGCAGCTTATCCAGGATGGCACATCAATGCGAGATGTGGCAAGAAGGTTTGCTGTGTCTGTCAGTGTAGTGTCCAGAGCATGGAGGCGCTACTAGGAGACAGGCCAGTACATCAGGAGACGTGGAGGAGGCCGTAGGAGAGCAACAACCCAGCTACCTCCGCCTTTGTGCAAGGAGGAACAGGAGGAGCACTGCCAGAGCCCTGCAAAATGACCTCCAGCAGGCCACAAATGTGCATGTGTCTGCTCAAACGGTCAGAAACAGACTCCATGAGGGTGATATGAGGGCCCGACGTCCACAGGTGGGGGTTGTGCTTACAGCCCAACACCGTGCAGGACGTTTGGCATTTGCCAGAGAACACCAAGATTGGCAAATTCGCCACTGGCGCCCTGTGCTCTTCACAGATGAAAGCAGGTTCACACTGAGCACATGTGACAGACATGACAGAGTCTTGAGACGCCGTGGAGAACATTCTGCTGCCTGCAACATCCTCCAGCATGAACGGTTTGGCATTGGGTCAGTAATGGTGTGGGGTGGCATTTCTTTGGAGGGCCGCACAGCCCTCCATGTGCTCGCCAGAGGTAGCCTGACTGACATTAGGTACCGAGATGAGATCCTCAGACCCCTTGTGAGACCATATGCTGGTGCGGTTGGCCCTGGGTTCCTCCTAATGCAAGACAATGCTAGACCTCATGTGGCTGGAGTGTATCAGCAGTTCCTGCAAGATGAAGGCATTGATGCTATGGACAGGACCGCCCGTTCCCCAGACCTGAATCCAATTCAGCACATCTGGGACATCATGTCTCGCTCTATCCACCAACGTCACGTTGCACCACAGACTGTCCAGGAGTTGGCAGATGCTTTAGTCCAGGTCTGGGAGGAGATCCCTCAGGAGACCGTCCGCCACCTCATCAGGAGCATGCACAGGCGTTGTAGGGAGGTCATACAGGCACGTGGAGGCCACACACACTACTGAGCCTCATTTTGACTTGTTTTAAGTACATTACATCAAAGTTGGATCAGCCTGTAGTGTGTTTTTCCACTTTCATTTTGAGTGTGACTCCAAATCCAGACCTCCATGGGTTGAAAAATTTGATTTCCATTTTTTAATTTTTGTGTGATTTTGTTGTCAGCACATTCAACTATGTAAAGAACAAAGTATTTCGGAAGAATATTTAACCACTTAAGGACCACAGGTTTATATCCCCCTAAAGACCAGGCCCTTTTTTACAAATCGGCACTCCACAACTTTAGCGGTTTATTGCTCGGTCATGCAGCTTACCACCCAAATTAATTTTACCTCCTTTTCTTCTCACTAATAGAGCTTTCATTTGGTGGTATTTCATTGCTGCTGACATTTTTACTTTTTACTTTTTTTGTTATTAATCGAAATTTAACGACATCCATATATAAATTTTGCTCTAAATTTATTGTTCTACATGTCTTTGATAAAAAAAAATGTTTGGGTAAAAAAAAAATGGTTTGGGTAAAAGTTATAGCGTTTACAAACTATGGTACAAAAATGTGAATTTCCGCTTTTTGAAGCAGCTCTGACTTTCTGAGCACCGGTCATGTTTCCTGAGGTTCTACAATAGCCAGACAGTACAAACACCCCACAAATGACCCCATTTCGGAAAGTAGACACCCTAAGGTATTCGCTGATGGGCATAGTGAGTTCATAGAACTTTTTATTTTTTGTCACAAGTTAGCGGAAAATGATGATTTATTTATTTTTTTTCCTTACAAAGTCTCATATTCCACTAACTTGTGACAAAAAATAAAAACTTCCATGAACTCACTATGCCCATCAGCGAATACCTTGGGGTGTCTTCTTTCCAAAATGGGGTCACTTGTGGGGTAGTTATACTGCCCTGGCATTCTAGGGGCCCAAATGTGTGGGAAAGGAGTTTGAAATCAAATTCTGTAATAAATGGCCGGTGAAATCTGAAAGTTGCTCTTTGGAATTTGAGCCCCTTTGCCCACCTAGGCTGCAAAAAAGTGTCACACATGTGGTATCTCCGTATTCAGGAGAAGTTGTGGAATGTGTTTTGGGGTGTCATTTTACATATACCCATGCTGGGTGAGATAAATATCTTGGTCAAATGCCAACTTTGTATAAAAAAATGGGAAAAGTTGTCTTTTGCCAAGATATTTCTCTCACCCAGCATGGGTATATGTAAAATGACACCCCAAATCACATTGCCTAACTTCTCCTGAATACGGAGATACCACATGTGTGACACTTTTTTGCAGCCTAGGTGGGCAAAGGGGCCCATATTCCAAAGAGCACCTTTCGGATTTCACTGGTCATTTTTTACAGAATTTGATTTCAAACTCCTTACCACACATTTGGGCCCCTAGAATGCCAGGGCAGTATAACTACCCCACAAGTGACCCCATTTTGGAAAGAAGACACCCCAAGGTATTCGCTGATGGGCATAGTGAGTTCATGGAAGTTTTTATTTTTTGTCACAAGTTAGTGGAATATGAGACTTTGTAAGGAAAAAAATTAATAAATAAAAATCATCATTTTCCACTAACTTGTGACAAAAAAAAAAAAATTCTACCTTGGGGTGTCTTCTTTCCAAAATGGGGTCACTTGTGGGGTAGTTATACTGCCCTGGCATTTTCCAGGGGCCCTAATGTGTGGTAAGTAGGTAAATGACCTGTGAAATCCGAAAGGTGCTCTTTGGAATATGGGCCCCTTTGCCCACCTAGGCTGCAAAAAAGTGTCACACATGTGGTATCGCCGTATTCAGGAGAAGTTGGGCAATGTGTTTTGGGGTGTCTTTTTACATATACTCATGCTGGGTGAGAGAAATATCTCGGCAAAAGACAACTTTTCCCATTTTTTTATACAAAGTTGGCATTTGACCAAGATATTTATCTCACCCAGCATGGGTATATGTAAAATGACACCCCAAAACACATTGCCCAACTTCTCCTGAGTACGGCGATACCAGATGTGTGACACTTTTTTGCAGCCTAGATGCGCAAAGGGGCCCACATTCCTTTTATGAGGGCATTTTTAGACATTTGGATCCCAGACTTCTTCTCACGCTTTAGGGCCCCTAAAATGCCGGGGCAGTATAAATACCCCACATGTGACCCCATTTTGGAAAGAAGACACCCCAAGGTATTCAATGAGGGGCATGGCGAGTTCATAGAAATTTTTTTTTTGGCACAAGTTAGCGGAAATTGATTTTTTATTTATTTTTTTCTCACAAAGTCTCCCTTTCCGCTAACTTGGGACAAAAATTTCAATCTTTCATGGACTCAATATGCCCCTCACGGAATACCTGGGGGTGTCTTCTTTCCGAAATGGGGTCACATGTGGGGTATTTATACTGCCCTGGCATTCTAGGGGCCCTAAAGCGTGAGAAGAAGTCTGGAATATAAATGTCTAAAAATTTTTACGCATTTGGATTCCGTGAGGGGTATGGTGACTTCATGTGAGATTTTATTTTTTGACACAAGTTAGTGGAATATGAGACTTTGTAAGAAAAAAATAATAATTTCCGCTAACTTGGGCCAAAAAAATGTCTGAATGGAGCCTTACAGAGGGGTGATCAATGACAGGCGGGTGATCAATGACAGGGGGGTGATCAATGACAGGGGGGGTGATCAATGACAGAGGGGTGATCAGGGAGTCTATATGGGGTGATCACCCCCCTGTCATTGATCACCCCCCTATAAGGCTCCATTCAGATGTCCTTATGTGTTTTGCGGATCCGATCCATGTATCCGTGGATCCGTAAAAATCATACGGACATCTGAATGCAGCCTGACAGGGGGGGTGATCAATGACAGGGGGGGTGATCAATGACAGGGGGGTGATCAGGGAGTCTATATGGGGTGATCACCCCCCCTGGAAGGCTCCAGGGAGACGCCTGTATGTGTTTTGCGGATCCGATCCATCTATCAGTGGATCCGTAAAAATCATGCGGACGTCTGAATGGAGCTTTACAGGGGGTTATCAATGACAGGGGGGTAATCAATGACAGGGGGGTGATCAGGGAGTCTATATGGGGTGATCACCACAGTCATTGATCATGCCCCTGTAAGGCTCCATTCAGACGTCCGTATGCGTTTTGCGGATCCGATCCATCTATCAGTGGATCCGTAAAAATCATGCGGACGTCTGAATGGAGCTTTACAGGGGTGTGATCAATGACAGGGGGGGTGATCAATGACAGGGGGGGTGATCAATGACAAGGGGGTGATCAGGGAGTCTATATGGGGTGATCACCCCCCTGTCATTGATCACCCCCCTATAAGGCTCCATTCAGATGTCCGTATGTGTTTTGCGGATCCGATCCATGTATCCGTAAAAATCATACGGACATCTGAATGCAGCCTGACAGGGGGGGTGATCAATGACAGGGGGGTGATCAGGGAGTCTATATGGGGTGATCACACCCCCTGGAAGGCTCCAGGGAGACGCCTGTATGTGTTTTGCGGATCCGATCCATCTATCAGTGGATCCGTAAAAATCATGCGGACGTCTGAATGGAGCTTTACAGGGGGTTATCAATGACAGGGGGGTAATCAATGACAGGGGGGTGATCAGGGAGTCTATATGGGGTGATCACCACAGTCATTGATCATGCCCCTGTAAGGCTCCATTCAGACGTCCGTATGCGTTTTGCGGATCCGATCCATCTATCAGTGGATCCGTAAAAATCATGCGGACGTCTGAATGGAGCTTTACAGGGGGGTGATCAAAGACAGGGGGGTAATCAATGACAGGGGGGTGATCAGGGAGTCTATATGGGGTGATCACCACAGTCATTGATCACGCCCCTGTAAGGCTCTATTCAGACGTCCGTATGCGTTTTGCGGATCCGATCCATCTATCAGTGGATCCGTAAAAATCATGCGGACATCTGAATGGAGCTTTACAGGGGTGTGATCAATGACAGGGGGGTAATCAATGACAGGGGGGTGATCAGGGAGTCTATATGGGGTGATCAGGTGCTAATAAGGGGTTAATAAGTGACGGGGGGGTGTAGTGTAGTGTAGTGGTGCTTGGTGCTACTTTACTGAGCTACCTGTGTCCTCTGGTGGTCGATCCAAACAAAGGGGACCACCAGAGGACCAGGTAGCAGGTATATTAGATGCTGTTATCAAAACAGCGTCTAATATACCTGTTAGGGGTTAAAAAAATCACATCTCCAGCCTGCCAGCGAACGATCGCCGCTGGCAGCCTGGAGATCAACTCTCTTACCTTCCGTTCCTGTGAGCGCGCGCGCCTGTGTGCGCGCGTTCACAGGAAATCTCGGCTCACGCGAGATGACGCCTTTCGGCGTTACAGTTGCGGCAACTGGTTAATTAATTCAGGATGTGTTATTTTCGTGTTCCCTTTATTTTTTTGAGCAGTGTATATATAATCATACATCATACTTCTGATATACACTCACCTAAAGAATTATTAGGAACACCATACTAATACGGTGTTGGACCCCCTTTTGCCTTCAGAACTGCCTTAATTCTAAGTGGCATTGATTCAACAAGGTGCTGATAGCATTCTTTAGAAATGTTGGCCCATATTTATAGGATAGCATCTTGCAGTTGATGGAGATTTGAGGGATGCACATCCAGGGCACAAAGCTCCCGTTCCACCACATCCCAAAGATGCTCTATTGGGTTGAGATCTGGTGACTGTGGGGGCCATTTTAGAACAGTGAACTCATTGTCATGTTCAAGAAACCAATTTGAAATGATTCGAGCTTTGTGACATGGTGCATTATCCTGCTAGCCATCAGAGGATGGATACATGTTCTCATTCTGTTTACGCCAAATTCGGACTCTACCATGTGAAGGTCTCAACAGAAATCGAGACTCATCAGACCAGGCAACATTTTTCCAGTCTTCAACAGTTCAATTTTGGTGAGCTCATGCAAATTGTAGCCTCTTTTTCCTATTTGTAGTGGAGATGAGTGGTACCCGGTGGGGTCTTCTGCTGTTGTAGCCCATCCGCCTCAAGGTTGTGCATGTTCTGGCTTCACAAATGCTTTGCTGCATACCTCGGTTGTAACGAGTGGTTATTTCAGTCAATGTTGCTCTTCTATCAGCTTGAATCAGTCGGCCCATTCTCTTCTGACCTCTAGCATCCACAAGGCATTTTTGCCCATAGGACGGCCGCATACTGGATGTTTTTCCCTTTTCACACCATTCTTTGTAAACCCTAGAAATGGTTGTGCGTGAAAATCCCAGTAACTGAGCAGATTGTGAAATACTCAGACCGGCCCGTCTGGCACCAACAACCATGCCACGCTCAAAATTGCTTAAATCACCTTTCTTTCCCATTCTGACATTCAGTTTGGAGTTCAGGAGATTGTTTTGACCAGGACCACACCCCTAAATGCATTGAAGCAACTGCCATGTGATTGGTTGACTAGATAATTGCATTAATGAGAAATAGAACAGGTGTTCCTAATAATTCTTTAGGTGAGTGTATATGAATGCATAAAATGTGGGAAATTACTACTGATGTTTTAGCCATAATATATTTACATATATCATAAATATTCTAAATATATAATAATATATGCAAATACACTGCTCAAAAAAATAAAGGGAACGCAAAAATAGCACATCCTAGATCTGAATTAATTAAATATTCTTCTGAAATACTTTGTTCTTTACATAGTTGAATGTGCTGACAACAAAATCACACAAAAATTAAAAAATGGAAATCAAATTTTTCAACCCATGGAGGTCTGGATTTGGAGTCACACTCAAAATTAAAGTGGAAAAACACACTACAGGCTGATCCAACTTTGATGTAATGTCCTTAAAATAAGTCAAAATGAAGCTCAGTAGTGTGTGTGGCCTCCACGTGCCTGTATGACCTCCCTACAACGCCTGTGCATGCTCCTGATGAGGTGGCGGACGGTCTCCTGAGGGATCTCCTCCCAGACCTGGACTAAAGCATCTGCCAACTCCTGGACAGTCTGTGGTACAACGTGACGTTGGTGGATAGAGCGAGACATGATGTCCCAGATGTGCTCAATTGGATTCAGATCTGAGGAACGGGCGGGCCAGTCCATAGCATCAATGCCTTCGTCTCGCAGGAACTGCTGACATACTCCAGCCACATGAGGTCTAGCATTGTCTTGCATTAGGAGGAACCCAGGGCCAACCGCACCAGCATATGGTCTCACAAGGGGTCTGAGGATCTCATCTCGGTACCTAATGTCAGTCAGGCTACCTCTGGCGAGCACATGGAGGGCTGTGCGGCCCTCCAATGAAATGCCATCCCACACCATTACTGACCCAATGCCAAACCGGTCATGCTGAAGGATGTTGCAGGCAGCAGAACGTTCTACACGGCGTCTCCAGACTCTGTCACGTCTGTCACATGTGCTCAGTGTGAACCTGCTTTCATCTGTGAAGAGCACAGGGCGCCAGTGGCGAATTTGCCAATCTTGGTGTTATCTGGCAGATGCCAAACGTCCTGCATGGTGTTGGGCTGTAAGCACAACCCCCACCTGTGGACGTCGGGCCCTCATATCACCCTCATGGAGTCTGTTTCTGACCGTTTGAGCAGACACATGCACATTTGTGGCCTGCTGGAGGTCATTTTGCAGGGCTCTGGCAGTGCTCCTCCTGTTCCTCCTTGCACAAAGGCGGGGGTAGCGGTCCTGCTGCTGGGTTGTTGCCCTCCTATGGCCTCCTCCACGTCTCCTGATGTACTGGCCTGTCTCCTGGTAGCGCCTCCATGCTCTGGACGCTACGCTGACAGACACAGCAAACCTTCTTGCCACAGCTCGCATTGATGTGCCATCCTGGATAAGCTGCACTACCTGAGCCACTTGTGTGGGTTGTAGACTCCGTCTCATGCTACCACTAGATTGAAAGCACTGCCAGCATTCAAAAGTGACCAAAATATCAGCCAGGAAGCATAGGAACTGAGAAGTTGTCTGTTATCACCACCTGCAGAACCACTCCTTTATTGGGGGTGTCTTGTTAATTGCTTATAATTTCCACCTGTTGTCTATCCCATTTGCACAACAGCATGTGAAATTGATTGTCACTCAGTGTTGCTTCCTAAGTGGACAGTTTGATTTCACAGAAGTGTGATTGACTTGGAGTTACATTGTGTTGTTTAAGTGCTCCCTTTATTTTTTTGAGCAGTGTGTATTATGGCTAAAAACTTATATATATATGTTTAAATTAAATTTAGCCTCCATTTCTGATGGGATTTGAACTCACAACCTTCTACATTACAGCCCAGAATGTTAACCATTACACAATACAGCTGAATGGCCAGTTACATTAAAAAAAAAGTTTGACTTCTGTTGTATAGTAATACTTATACAGCAAGTAACTGGCCGTGCAGCTCTATGGTGTAGTGGTTAAGATTCTTGGCTGTAATGTAGAAGGTTGTGAGTTTGAATCCCGCCAGAAACTTTTCAGAAATAGAGGCTAAATTAGATTTAAATATACTGGGTGTCCCCAAGCACTGATTCCATATATGGACATAGTTATATATGGAGTCAGAGCAGGGACTCCTAAGCCGAACTAGAGTCCTGACACCCTCCCCTCTTAATCATATTCTGGCTAATCATATTCTTCGCACTTGGTGGCCTAATCTCAGTGTGAAAGCTTGGAACTTAAACTGCAGGGAGATTGCAGTGAGAGGGTTTCGCCGTGTGCAATACATTCTTGTGCACCCAAATTCATAGTTAATCCATTCTGTAGCTACTATGCAGTCAGTATTACAGGTAGTTGCAATTTATTACCGGCTGCATCACTGTGCAGGGCACCAAGATTTATAACCAATCCCTTTTGTTAGCCTGTGAATTACTGTGCACCAGTATTATAGGTAAAAGATGTGTTGGGTTTAGTTTATCATGGTAATCTTAATCGTGCAGTGCCCCAACATTCAAGTAGTGGCCCCATGACAGAGTGGGGATGGTGGCAGCAGTGGCAGTAGTGGACCCATTACAGAGTGGGGACAGTGGCAGCAGCAACAGCAGTAATGGCCCCATGACAGAGTGAGGACGGTGGTGGCAGCAGCAGCACTGGCAGTAGTGGCCCCATGACAGTGTGGAGATGGTGGCAGCAGTGGCACTAGTGGCCTCATGACAGAGTGGGGACAGTGGCAGCAGTGGCACTAGTGGACCCATGACAGAGTTGAGACGGTGGGAGCAGCAGCACTAGTAGCCCTGTGACAGAGCAGGGGCAGTGGCGGAAGCAGTAGCAGTAACCATCATAATAATGGCCCCATGGCACAGCAGGGATGGTGGCAGCAGCAGCAACAGTAGTGGCCCCATGACAGAGTAGGGAGGGGGGCAGCAGCAGTGGCAATAAGGCTGTGTTAACGTCACTGTTTATGTTTCCATTCTTATGATCCACCAGAAGAAAAAAAATAACAAAAAAACTGTATTTTGAGCATCCATAAAGCCTCTGTCAGATGGTCAGTATTTTGTCAGTGTTTTGTATCAATATTTGATCAGTACTTGTAAGCCTAAAACAGGAGTAGATCTGAAACAGAGACAAAATGTAATTGAATTATTTGCATCTCATCTGTGTTTTTCAGACCCACTCCTGCTTCTGGCTTACAAATTCTGGTCAAATACTAATGCAAAACACTGAACAAACACTGACTAAAAGAACGCATTAGCTAGAATGAATTTGGGTTGAGTTGGTGAAGATGTTGTGTGGTCCAATAACCAACGACACACATCCCATATAGCAATAATCCAGATGCCAGGTTTGATCCAACCAGCAATTTTGGCCAATCTGGTTTTAACCCAAATACATGTTGAAAGCAAAACATCATTAAGTTCATAGTATGGAGGGATCCAGGACCTTATGGAGGGATCCACATGGGTTGAGCAGTTGAACAAGATACACAGGGCGATTACACTCAGCCTGCACTCTCTTCAGTCTCCCTATTCTCTCCATACTGTGTCTAAAAATTCTACCTACTCTGTTCCTGCAATATTCTACAATTAAAAGCTTTTTGAAACACTGTCCCTAGTGCTTGCCACGTTTCTCCTTATATATTTGGCTTACTGAAAATTGTTGAAACCGCACGGGATGGGGCTTTCTAAGGGCTGTGACATCACAGGAAATGGTTATCTGCCAATTGGCTGGCTACACAGCATTATGGGTCATATTGTGTTCCCGAGCTTCTTACTTTCCCTTTGTAACATGTGTAGCTGCCATTTTAGGAGAAAACTGATTCATTACCACGAAGAGCGAAGAAATTCTGATTTATTGCGAATCAAATTTTTCCTAAACTTCTGATCAAATTCCACTTCAGATGCTTCAATTCGCTCATCTCTAGCTGTCAGATTCCAGGACTCTATAGACTTCTATAGATGCCATATTATAGCTCCTTACAACTAGAATATGGTCTTATCCATGAGCCACCAGTTAGGTCAAAGTCAAAGTCTACTTTATTGTCAATAGTGCAATACGTATAAGATATTCAGAGGATCAAAATTTCATATCTCTCTCAACCCATAATGTAACCTATACAATTGACAATAACACAACGTATAAAAACATTGAAAAAAATATTTTACCGACATTTCATCTTAATGATAATGCAGTCCAATAAAAAAAAACAATAAAAATATATAAAATAATCTCGATTCTAAATTAGTTAAAAGATGACAAAGCACTTAATGAGTTTAGCATTCTAACATCCTGGTGGACAGAACTGTCTCTTAATCTGATAGTTCTAGGTCAAAGACACTTTAGTCTTCTCCCTGATGGCAACAGGCTAAAAAAGCAATATGGCAGATGAGTAGGGTCCCTGGCCATGCCAATGGCCCTACGAGTTAGACGAGTATTATATATTTCCTGAAGAGAGGGCAAAGGCATACTGTACCAACAATCTTCTCAGCTGCTTTTACAATACGTTAAAGAGTATTACGACAAGACACAGTACAGGCCCCATACCACACTATAATGCCACTTGTTAGAATGCTTTCAATTGCACCTCTGTAAAATGTGCACATAATTGGAGTTGGGCTCTAGCTCTTCTTAACTTTCAAAGAAAGTAAAGGTGCTGATGGGCCTTGTTTGCTAATTCTATTGTATTCTTACCCAGGACAAATCCTTGGAAACGTGTACTCCTAAAAACTTGGTGCTACTTACCCTCTCCATGGCAACCCCATTGATAATTTGAGGAGCATGCTGGCCCTGGGTTCTTCTAAAATCTACAATAATCTCCTTGGTCTTATCAGTGTTCAAGGAGATATTGTTCTGGCTACACCACAAGGCCAGACAGCTCACTTAATACCTGTAGTTGGTGTCATCATTTTAAATAATGAGACCCACCACAGTTGTGTCATCTGCAAACTTAATGAAAGAGTTAGAAACATACATCAGTATGCAATCATGTGTCATTGGAGTGAACAAGAGAGGACTCAGCACACATCCTTGAGGGGCCCCCGTTTTTACAATGATGGTACTCGATGTATTACTGCCGACCCCCTCAGCCTGTGGTCTCTCAGTCAGAAAGTCCAGCAACCAATTTCATAGTGGAGTGTTCAACCCCAACATATCCAATTTAGAAATAAGCTGCTGAGGAATAATGGTATTAAATGCTGAACTAAAATCAATAAATAGCATTCTGACGAATCTTTGTTATCTAAGTGTATCAGAGCTGTGCGAAGAGCCATAGAAATAGCATCATCGGTCGAACGATTTGGTCGATATGCAAACTGAAAGGTATACAAAGAAGGAGGAAGGACAGACTTAATGTGTTGCATAACTAATCGCTCAAAACACTTCATAAGAATAGAAGTGAGAGCCACTGGACGAAAATCATTAAAACAAGACGGTGACACTTTCTTCGGATCAGGAATGATAGTGGAAGCCTTAAATCAAATAGGAAGAACAGCCTGGCTCAATGAGATATTAAAATATGCGCAAGAACAACTGCAATTTCCCCTGCACAATCTCTCAGCACGCGCACAGGTATATTGTCTGGGCCAATGCTTTCCGGACATTAATCCTGCCGAACGATCTTTTCACACTTGCCAGGGACAACACCAACGCCAGCTCATCATCTTCAGGGGAGGATTTCTGTGCAGGAATATTGTTGTGTGCCTCAAACCGTGTAAATAAGTCTTTCAGCTCATTCAACAGAGGGGTGACACTATCACAAGGTTTTGAGGGTGACTAATAGTCTGTAATGGATTGGATCCCTCACCACAGGCTCCAAGAAACTTTGCTGTCATTAAAACAATGAGCAATTCTCCTAGAATATTGCCTCTTTGCCCTCCTAATACTTCTCGCCAAATCATTTCTAGCTCTCCTCAGCCCCTCGTGGTCTTCTGCCTTGAAGGCAGTATACCTGGCATTCAAAAAACTTAAAGACCTCACCTGTGAACCATGGGTTCTGGTTAGCACTGATAGTAATGGTCTTAAGAACAGTTACATCATCCATACATTTGGTAATATAGGCAGAGACAGTCTATGTGTACTCCTGGAGATCAACAGTGCTGTTGTAGGTGGCAGCATCTCTGAACACATTCCAATCAGTGATCTCAAAAAAATCTTGGAGCGTCTCTGATGACCACTCTGGCCACACTTGTACCTGCTTATGAACAGGCGTATTGATATTGAGCCGAGGTCTGTATGCTGGTAATAACATAACAGTTACACTTCTATTAAATTTTTTTATTTTTTATTAGAAACAGTTAGATGGTTTTCTGGATATATTTTTTGACTCACTCCATGTGTATAACTTCCTGCCCTGACTTAAATTTCTATATGTCTGGACTTTTAGCAAGGTAGACAGTCTCTCTTAACTCTCTCAGTCAGACCTTCTCTCAGCCTCCCCTGTAAGTAAATCAATTACAACAATACAAATTATACTAATCAAATCCATGATCTTCTGTGGGCATCTTTATTTAGTCCTATCAAGAGAATAATAGAGGTGTAATATTGTTATCCCAATTATCGCGACAATTATCATGAGGATTATCGTTCAGATAACATCTTGCACTCACAGCAGCAGTAAACTAACAATGGATCACCTATCTATTTAGGAGGCTTAATCATTTGTGTTGACTCTACAGAAGAATAGTATTTTGCATTTACTTCTCAATGGCATAGTATAAGTAAAAAAAAAAGGTTTCTATCAATATTGAGTTTCCTAACAAAAAATATTTGGAACTAAATAAAAAGCATGAATCACACCTCCACAAGCTATGCATTGATCCTTTGCTTCTCAACATAACTATTAAACTGTATATGAGGCACTTAGTATACTTTTTGATCAAAATGCATAAGTTCACTCACATCACAGGGGTCTCTTTTGAGTGGGTCCCTAAACTAAATTGGTGCAGCACCACTGCCCCTTGTTTTTATTTCATGATATCAGCAATCCTTTCATTCAACCCATGTGTTGTTAATTGGCAGGAGACAACACAAGGGTTAAAACCTACCTAGTCTTAGTTTAGTTTATGAGACTGTGGTGAAACTAACCTCGCCACTGGGTTTTGGAGGGGCCTGGTTGCCAGCCTCTTGCCCCAGGATTATGGGCCCTCTCATCAGCCCATGCTAAACTTAAACCCCATGGCGATTTGACTGTGTTTGTGGCATCTGAGCGCTGTGTGGATATATTGAGCGCTCAGATCCAAGCCATCTGGGGATATGTTAAATGTCTATGTGTACTGTAATGGTTGGGACATTGTATATTTGAGTAGTGATGTCTGTCCTATTGTCTCCACGTGTGTATTGGCGATTTCCCTTTGTCCTGAGAGATAATTGAATTACTCCTCGGTTGTCTCCAGGACAGAAGACATTGTGTATTCTTCTGCCTGTGATAATTACATCAACCCATTGTGTAAGGTAATTGTATCACAGGCAGAGGGGAGGATTTTGTGTGGGAGTGTTTTACTGTATTGTACGTGTTTTTTGGTTGTTTTTACAAAACCCTGTGGGTGGTACTAGTGTGTAACAATGTTATATAAGATCAATAAACACACAGCTCTGGGTGACCACTGCTTGACCCTCAACACGGAGCCTCGTCTCGTTCTTGGGGGGATTCACTGTATGCTGTTAGAGACTGATTGCTAGGAGTGCAAGCCGCTTGGGTGTGTTTCCTAGTCGTCTGCTAGCAGTTATTTGTGAGGTTCCGTTCGGGAGTTTGGAGCATTCCCTTGGATGCCGTAACAGAGACCACATGTAAAAGTGAGCTTTTTGATATCTGATACATGGTGTGGTGCTGCATGGCGGCTGTTGTTGCAGGGGGCTGTGTCTGTGGGCTGGTGGGGCCCAGAGCCAAAGTGGGCTTAGCCTGACAGCAGGAGTGTCATTGGGCTACTGGGTGGTACAATGGTGGTGGACATCATGTGGTGCTGCACCAATTTAGCATATGGACCCACTCAAAAAAAGCCACTGGGGCATGGTGAGTGGACTTATGCATTTTGATCAAAAAGTGTACTAAGTGCCTTGTGTACAGTTTATTAATTATGCTGACAAGCAAAAAATCAATGCATAGCTTTTGGATGTGCTATCCATGCTTTTTCTCTAGTTTAAAATATGTCTTAACAAAGATACCACTTTTTAATGGAAGTATGACTTTAAGATTATTTTAGTGATAATTTTTTTTTATTAATGAGTCTACTACAGTACGTTTATAATTGGGTTGAATACTATAACTCCAACAAATGTCAGCTGTTTGTGTATGGTTTTATGCTTTGCCTGCAGAGGCATAATATGAAATCTATTACAGGGCCCTCACCTACCTTGTGCCATTTATAATAATGGTATATTTTTATGAGCCAGAGGGACCTTTGGCCCCCTCAAGCACCTAGGAGTGAATGAGTATGTTATGGTTATGATTGTTATTATTATCATATTCCACAGTCGTATATTGCCTTTCAATCTGGCAGAATCCTATATATAGAATACTATATCTAAATATAATAATGATTTTTAACAATTTTACTTACCCTCTTCTTTAAACAGCAGTATAAGAATCAGTTAGAGTCTACTTAGCACTGCAAAATCCATGCAATCTGTTCAATAATTAGGCTGCCCGGGTTTTTGTTTTCTGGCATTTATCCTGTAAAATATTCAATGTTACTTTGATTTCCAATATCTGCAAGCAGACACCTTCACAGTACTGCAATAAAACTATTTCAAATGGCCTAACTTTAAAAATGAAAGCTTAGCCAAAAAAATGCCTTTGAACAGCAGAGAAATTTGGTTTTGCTGCAATAAACTTCTTTTACTAAATGAAGACTAAGGCCTCTTTCACATGGGCGTCGCGTGTGAGGGCCGGACAATGCGTGATTTTTCCGCGCGGGTGCAAAGCAATTTAATGCTTGGTTTGGTACCCAGACCCGAACCCGGACTTCTTCACAGATGTTCGAATTTGGGATCGGTGATGTGTAGATTTTATTATTTTCCCTTATAACATGAATATAAGGGAAAATAATAGCATTCCTAATACAGAATGCTAAGTAAATTAGCATTCTGGAGGGGAGGGGTTAAAAAAATAAAAAAAATAAACTCACCTCATCCACTTGTTCGCACAGCCCGGCTTGTCTTCTTTCCTCTTCTTTGAGAACATGAGAGAAAAGGACCTTAGGTGACGTCACTGCGCTCATCACATGGTCAATTACATGATCCATCACATGGTCAATCACATGGTCCATCACCATGGTGATGGACCATGTGATGAGCGCAGTGACGTCACCAAAGGTCCTTTTCCTCCCAGGTCCTCAAAGAAGAAGAAAGAAGACGAGTCGGGCTGCCCGAACAAGTGCATAAGGTGAGTTTAATTATTAGAATATATTTTTTTAACCCCTCCATCCCTAATTTACTTAGCATTATGTATTAAGAATGCTATTATTTTGACTTATAACCATGTTATAAGGGAAAATAATAAAAATCCGGTCCCCATCCCCATTGTCACCTAGCAACCATGCGTGAAAATCGCACCGCATCCGCACTTGCTTGCGGATGCTTGCGATTTTCACACAGCCCCATTCACTTCTATGGGGCCTGCGTTGTGTAAAAAATGCACAATATAGAGCATGCTGCGATCTTCACACAATGCACAAATGATGCGTGAAAATCACTGCTTATGTGCACAGCCCCATTGAAATTAATGGGTCCTGATTCAGTGCGGGTCTAATGCGTTTACCTCACGCATTGCACCCGTGCGGAATTCTCGCCCATGTGAAAGAGGCCTAAAGATGAATATAGATGATCCATTAACCGTCCAGATTATCGGGAATGACCATTTCTGCAAATGCTTGTTTCCAATAATTTGGCCATTTAAATGTGCTAACGATCACCTAATGAACGAGCAAAACAATGATTCTGTATGGAGACGAGGGATCCCTATAGCTATCCCTTGCCCTCATACTGTGAAGTAGATCGCTGCATGTAAATACAACGGTCTCCTTCACTGTACGAGCAGCCGACTATCAGGAAGAAATGCTTCCTTACCAACAATCGTCCGCTACATCGGACTGTCTAACTCACTTTAAAGATGCTGGGTGCAAGTAGGAGAGACCAACAATCCACTCTGCTTAAACTCAGGACTAAGGCAACCATCATGAAAAAATATGTAGAAAACAACTGTGGGAACATTCACACGTCCGTATGTGTTTTGCGGATCCGCAAAACACTGACTCCCGGCAATGTGCGTTCCGCATTTTGTGGACCGCACATCGCCGGCACTCTCATAGAAAATGCTTTTTCTTGTCCGCAATTGCGGACAAGAATAGGACATGTTCTATTTTTTGCGGAACGGAAGTGCGGATCCAGAAGTGCGGATCCGGAAGTGCGGATGCGGACAGCACATTCTGGCCCCATTGAAAGTGAATGGGTCCACACCTGTTCCGCAAAATTGCGGAACAGATGCGGACCCATTTTGTGGACGTGTGAATGGACCCTTAGAATATTATCAAATAATGGAACCGAAGGAGTCGGAGAAAATAATGGAACTGAAGGAGTCGGAGATTGGTAAGGTGAGTATGACTTCCTTTGCTATTTTATTACATTCCAATTTACATACTTTTTCATGGATGGACAATCTCTTTAAGTTTTGCCATAGGTGAAGGAAAGCCTGCCAATTCTATCCATTTCCATAAGGGCTCATGCACACGACCGTATGGCTTTTTCAGTGTTTTGCGGGCTGTTTTTTACAGATCCGTTTTTCTGTTTTTGTTTCAATAGTGTTTCCGTTCCGTTTTTCCGTTTCGTTTTCCATGTGGCATATACAGTATACAATAATTACATAGAAAAAATTGGGCTGGGCATAAAATTTCCAATAGAAGGTTCCCCAAAAACGGAACGGATACGGAAGACATACGGAGTACATTCCGTATGTGTTCCGTTTTTTTTGTTTGCGGACCCATCGACTTGAATGGAGCCATGGAATGTGATTTGCGGGCAATAATAGGACATGTTCTATCTTTGAACGGATAAATGGAAATACGGAATGCACACAGAAACACTTCAGTTTTTTTTTTTTCTGACCCATTGAAATGAATGGTTCATTATAATTAACGCATACTGAACTCAAAAAACGGCCAGTATACTGAACGCAAAAAACATTTGTGTGCATGAGCCCTAAGTCAAAGTAGCTCTTTCTTAGGCGGAGGCAAGTTTCCCATGTATTATACATAAATCTGACTGGATGCCATGTAATACTATATTTCCCTGCATTGTCCAAAATGTCGAGCAGGCAAGGTTTAACTCAGCAACATTAGCTACTTGCCAGTATCTCAGGAACTGAACCAGTCACAGACTAAGATTTACTTGTTATTGTCCATATGTAATGATCACAGAACCATGCAGACATGGGCAAGATCGGTATTCTCAAAACTGTGGCTCTAGAGCTAATGGGAAACTTAATCTCCCAGGATACCCAAACAGCTGGAGATCACTGGTGAAAAATACCATGGGAAAAATCTTATCAAAATAGTCATGAAATAGTTATTGATGCCAGATGGAATGGTTTCAGGATAACAGAATTGTTGATTTCCTGGAATCCTTTTATGGATAGAATATGTAGAAAATTGTACACAACAAAAAGAAAACTTTTTTTAACTTGAGACTTCTTGGCAAAAATTGCTCCCTAATGAGTGAGATCAGAGGAGAATGCCCAGACATCACATAATCTTTAAAGAATGGATACCCACAGGGATTGGTGACCAGGGATGGAGGAGAATTTCAAAGGTAGGTATATTACAAAGGTTATCATTTTTATATTTTACCCCAGTAAAGCTGATGGTGGATCAGAACATTTTAGGCCAATGCCAAAATCTGATCTGATCCTGATCTGACTAGTTGGTTAATGTACATAAAAATTATAGACACCAGGGAGATCCATTGCTTGTGAAAGGAAGTTGTCTGTCAACACAGTATTTTTTTGTACTTTATGGTGCTGCCATTTTGTGCCAGTAGGTTTACTATTTTTGATGGTAAAACTAATTGTTTCTGGACAGTATGGAGGTGCTATATGTACTATATGGTACTGTTTTGAGTATACATTTACCATTAATGACTAAAGTCAATAGGTGCCAAAAAAGAAAAGGATTACATTTCTCAAAAGTGATTGTATTTGAGCCCTAAGTGCCCAAGCCCTTATGTCCTAAAGGTTTCTAGCCCCTCCCTTCTCCCTAAAATGTCACTCAACCACCTTGTCAAAATCTTGTGATTTTGTCCCGTGCCTGCACATTCCAAACACCACCGTGGGTATCGCCTGCACAGCTTGTAAAGCACATGCGCTATCAAGCAGTGCACCACAGGACTGGCAGAAAAAGAGTACAAGCTGTGAAGGTGATGCCCAGAGCGCAGGTACTGTAAGGGATAATGCAGGAGTTTAATCTTTGAGAACAAGGTGATAAACTCCCTTTTATCATTTTAGCTACTACATAGGATCACACTAATTACCATCCATTATATTTGTTTCAACTCTTCTTTTCATACACATCCCAGCTGTCAGCTGTCCGGATCTGTCAGCAAATTAAATAGATCTCTTAGACCTGGTTGGCTGGTTTCCTTACCTTGAAAGTCAATGTCAGAATGGCTGTGTAATGCTTGTTGAAAGGTTTAATGCCTAAAATTAAACTAAGCATTCATGAGTCTTCCATCACTCCAGGAAAAGCTTAAAGATTGAGTTATGCCTAGTTCTGCTACTTAGAGGTTTTTACATGATTTTTGCAAAAGGTTAAAGGGGTATTCCTTTCTTAGACATTGATGGCATATTGCTAAGATATTTCATCGATGTCAAATAGGTGCGGCTTCCACCTCTGAGACCTGCTCCTATCTTCAGAACGGGCCCCTGAAGTGCAAGTGCAGCCACCCTCTATTCACTGCTATGGGAGTTCCAAAAACAACTGAGCACTGACTCACCTATTTCTGGCAGTCCCATAGCAGGAATAAAGGTGTGGCCGTGTATACGCAATGCACTCTCCCTTCACCACTATGGGACTTCTGAAAATAGCTGAGCTTGCCTGATCGTCTATTTTTAGAACACCCATATAAACAAATGGAGAGCATGCTGTGCATGCGCAATGTGCTCTCCTTCACTTTTGGGGCCTCATTCTAGAGATAGGAGTGGGATGTGGGACCATCACCCATCTGATATTGATGGCATAGCCTAGCAATATACCATCAAACTCCTTGATATGGAAAAATTATTTTTAAATGTTAGTGGCTATTTGAAATTAAAAAGGTTGCACTAACTTCATGTTGAAATCTTCATGCTTACATTCATATTCAAACCCCATCATGCAACTTGCAACCTACTGATTTAGTTTAGTTTGCGTGATATGCCCCCTCTGGAGGCTTGGATGCTTTCCCCCTTCTCCGCTCTCTGATCTGCTACCACTTAGGATCACACTAGTTAACATCCATTGTGTTTGTTTTCATACAAACTCTTCTATTCTTTTCATACACGAACATTGCTTCAGTAATATTTACTTTCCTGTTTTCTTGTGCAAGGAACTATTGGATTGCTAGAAACATTTATTGAGATGTTAAATGAAGAAAGATAATGTCAATGAATAATACACAGTATAGTCTATGAAAAAAATTACAAGGAAAATTTTACAAGTACAGAATACAATGAGGTGAAATAAAATGTCCAGTAGCCTATGAATCAAGGATTCTTTTAAGCTTTTTCTATTCTTCTAGTACCATCTGCAGTAAAGTGTATAGACTGAGGATACTAAAGCAGATGCTGTATATGCCTTTTAATGTTTTAATGGAAGCATTCTCAGCAATACAAATAAATAACAGAGTTGTCCTCCTCCCTCATCTAACAGACACTTATTTATCAGTTTATTATATTATGCTAGGAAGGAAAATAGAAAATCTATAAAGCCTGAGAGCTAGTCTATCAATTTCCACAAATGCACAGCACCTGCTTCAGAACGTCTATTATATTCAACCCATTTTTTTTTTTCTTACGGGCAAGCTGAGACAAAAGGGGCTCATTACAAAGAGAATATTTGAAACCTAACAAATCAAAAAAGCAAAAAAGAAATAATTAAACTGTTACTCTTTTATTACATTATTTTAATAGATGGTATTAGGGTAAAATAGCACTTTCTCATCTTACAGCAACCTGTACCCCCTTTTCCCAGGCAGCAAACTCTGCAAATATACAGAAAGAACCTCAGTTCATCTCATGGAGTAAAAACTAGGCAAGATGGAGGTGTTTTTGTGAAACTCATGGTCTGAGATGAGAGATGAGGAAAAGGACCCAAAATATGTAGGTTACCCACACAATTTCTGGCTGCAACACATCCAATATTCATCTTAACAGTGGGGTAATTAATATCTTTGGAGCCAGATCACAAATTATACCCAAGAGTGCACCTAGTCTTTCTGCTGCCTGAGGCGAAAATTTAAATGGCGCCCACCCCCTCCCCAGGCCCTACTGTTAAAGGCATACTGTGATACAGTTGACTATAGAGAGATGAGTACTTCCACAATGGAAGCACTCATTTCCCATGGCCTTGCCACTACCCCCACTTGTCTCCAGGTTTCGCCGCCTGAGGCAGTCGCCTCACCTGGCCTCATTAGAGGTGCACCCCTGATTATACCCAATCCCTCTGCAGTCAGCCAAAACCTAGCTAATATACATTATACAGAACATCACTTTGCTTTCACAGCATTGTGCTGGACTCCAGTGTTGTGTCTGTACATGCACATGAGTCCTGCTGCTTTAGCTTGATTGAGATGTGTTATACGGCAATGTGGGTCCCCCTATGTCTTTTAACTGAATATCCACTTCTACCACTGGCATGATTGTGATGTGCTATGCAGGTATCCCTACTCCTCCTAGACCAGTTGCGGTCTTAACCTGTGCAGCTCTGATTGTTACATCCCAGTAAGGATCTGTCTGTATATTTACTAGATCTCTTGGATGTGATGAGGCAGGCTTATTCACTTTGAAAAACAATGTCCGATTGTAATCCGTTTTGAAAGTTTTGATGCCTGATTTTAAAAGGAACATTTTATGAGTCTGCCTTAACTCTAGGAAAAGCTTAGAGATTGTGTTATGCCTAGTACAGTGACTTATAGGACGGTGAGTGACTCAATGGTTCAAAAAACACCATATGAGAATTTCTGTAATGCGCTTTTTCCTCAGGCCCAGCACCAGGTATAAAACCGTCTAACAGTTTTATCTGGAGTGTTGAAGAGGACCTTTCATGGGTCCAAAGAATATGAACTAAGTAGCAGGCTACAAAGAGCGGCGCCCAGGGATCTAAGTGCACTTATTATTATTCCTGGGCGTCGCCCCGTTCGCCGGCTGTGGCCCCCGGTAATTTCTCAGCATTCGGTCCAAGTAGGAGTGTAGTGTCCCACTAGGTAAATGTGGGCACTACACAAGGGTCAATTGGGCCACGTTGTTCTCCACCTCCTGTGGGACAGTGGCAGTGTATTTCACAGTACATTTTAATGCATTTTAATATGTACCGTATTTTTCGCTTTATAAGACGCACCTGATTATAAGACGCACCTAAGTTTTTGAGGAGGAAAATAAGAAAAAAAATATTTTGAACTAATGGTCTGGGGATGACACTGTTATGGGGCTCTGTGGATGACGCACTGTTATGGGGGATCTGTGGATGACACACTGTTATGGGGGGGATCTATGGATGATGCACTGTTATGGGGAGGATCTATGGATGAGGCACTGTTATGGGGGGGAATCTGTGGATTATGCACTGTTATGGGGGGGGATCTATGGATAATGCACTGTTATGGGGGATGTGTGCTGTGAAACATAGGGCCATGAGGGGGGCCAGCATAAGATGCTATATGTGTGGGTGACAGGGTGACACACATATAGCATCTTATGCTGGTCCCCCTCATGGCCCTATGTTTCACAGCATTACGGTACTTTATTCTTTGTATGTAAAATATTTCTTTAATCCTGAATCAATCGCTCTCCTTTTGATAAACTAGCTGACACTGATATATCGCCGGCCGCTATGCTGCACAGTGTGGCCGGCGATACATCAGTCACAGTGCGGGGAGGGAGGAGGGGCTGGAGGCAACTCACAGCGGGGCCCAGTGCAGTCACTGTAGTACACCGGGCCCCGCGCACAGAAGTCTCTTTGTATGTAAAATCTTTCATTAATCCTTTATACCGTAAATCGCTCTCCTTTTGATAAACTTTACTAGCCTAATCGCCTGCATCAGTACTCACTATGAATGTTGCGTGCAGTCCCTCCGGCGCATGACTTCATTCTGCTCCTGATTCATTAATGAAGTGGGAGGAGCGTGACGTCAGTCACACGCCGGCCAGACCACACGCTACATTCATAGTGAGTACTGATGCAGGCGATTAGATTTTACATACAAAGAGACTTCTGTGCGCGGGGCCCGGTGTACTACAGTGACTGCACCGGGCCCCGCTGTGAGTTGCCTCAGCCCCTCCTACCTCCCCGCACTGTGACTGATGTATCGCCGGCCACACTGTGCAGCATAGTGGCCGGCGATACATCCGTGTCAGCCCTGTAAAAAAGTCAACCATCGTTTTATAAGACGCACTGTCATCTCTTTTGGGGGAAAAAAAGTGCGTCTTATAAAGCGAAAAATACGGTAATTGTTCTGACGGATCAGAGAATGGGGAAAATTAATCAGTGACGTCAACACAAACTTACTCCTGACACCCTCTCCACTCTGTCGGGTGACTCTACAGGTTCTGTAGACATCTATGTAGAATCAACTGACGACAGTGTAAAAGGAGTGCGCTTCTTCTTGACGCTAACATATACCTGTAAGGCTGAGTTGATACTTGAGTTATTTGGTCAGTTTTGGCCCCATGATACCGCCCAAATAAGTGAAGTGTGCAGTGATTCTAAGAGCGACGACTGTCATCTGCATGCCATACAGACTCACAGTATTATTTCACTACCAAAGCAGACTCCCTTTGCGTGTTACTGCAAGGCACAGTGTTCTACACCACTATAAAGGCTCTCAGCAGCCATGAAATAGACGTTTTTAACGCAATTCACGGCGAATAAATTTGGATCGAAGCAAATATTTCCCACAAATTCGACGAACCGGCCGAATTCAATTTTTTTAAAATTCGCTCATCTCTAATTGTGAGCAAAGTGCCTATTATTCTGTAATCTAGTTTCACATATTCAGATTCTAATCTCATGCAACATTTGGATTCTGTAACAGTACCCATTACTAGCAGTAAGGCAGTTGATATTGTACAATCCAACTTGAACTTTTCACTCTCATGTGGGACAGTTTTAGGCCTATTTAACATGCCCATGATATCTGTGACAAGATGGTCATTAATTCAAACATGAAGATGTTCCTAGAGGAAATAAACCAGAATCAGAATAATCTAAAATTCACCTCCAATACTAGTACAAAACAAATGGAATTTTTGGATTTAAAGAGGACCTTTCACCGATCCTGACATTGTGAACTAAGTATACAGACATGTAGAGCGGTGCCCAGGGATCTCACTGCACTTACTATTATCCCTGGGCGCCGCTCCGTTCTCCCGGTATGTTCGGGGACTTGGTTATAGTAGGCGGGTTCTGCTGGGCGTCTCCTTCTCCTAGGCTGTAGCGCTGGCCAATCGCATCGCAGAGCTCACAGACTGGGAGAAAAAAAACTCCCAGGCTGTGAGCTCTGCGCTGCGATTGGCCAGCGCTACAGCCTAGGAGAAGGAGACGCCCAGCAGAACTCGCCTACTATAACCAAGTCCCCTAAGTCTCCGCCTACTATAACCAAGTCCCCGAACATACTGGAGAACATAACGGGAGAACGGAGCGGCGCCCATGGATAATAGTAAGTGCAGTGAGATCCCTGGGCGCCGCTCTACATGTCTGTATACTTAGTTCACAATGTCAGGATCGGTGAAAGGTCCTCTTTAATCATTAAAATACAAGAAGACCGTTTGATATCTCAAACCTTTCAAAAACCGGTAGCAAAAAATTGCTATATTTTGTATTCCAGCTGCCACCTACCAAGGTGGCTGATTGATATCCCTAAAGGACAGTTCAGGAGACTAAAGAGGAATTGTACGGTTGAGGAAGATTTTGAAAAAGAAGCAGCTAGTATGAAAGAACAATTTCTGACTAAAAATTATCCTGCCCATCTTGTTGAATCATCTTTGGCAGAAGTCAGAAATATGCAAAGAGAATCCTTTTTCGAATCAGAAGATAAAAGGATAAAGACTAAAAATTTTGAAAAAGAGGAACAAATTAGGATTATTTTACCTTATAATGCCCAGCATAGGAAAATAGAAACAATCATAAAAAAACATTGGCATCACATATTAAAGGACAAACTGATAGGCTCATTATTAACTGAAGAACCTCAAATTGTATATACTAGGGCACCAAGTCTATCACTCAAAGTAGCACCAACTGTCAAAAATAAACACAAAGACAGACCCTCCCAGAATTTATTTAACCTCAAAGGTTTTTATAGGTGCAACATATGCAGTAATTGCAAGAACACAAAGTTTCCCAAAAAAACAACTAACATATCCTCAACAAGCAATGCCTTTACATACGAAATAGATACGTTCCTCTCATGTAATACAGCTAATGTCCTCTATTTAATAGAGTGCCCATGTAAAAAACAATACATAGGCAGAACAAAGAGACTAACAAAATCACGAATTTCAGAACACATGACCCGATTCGAAATGGTTATGAAAAGCACTCTTTGTCCAAACACTTCAAATAACATCATAATAAAGATCCAAGCAAAAATAACATTTGCTGCATTCGAAAAGGTAGAGGTACATTGGAGGGGGGGAGATCATATTGCAAATATGTCAAGACAGGAAGCTAGACGAATCTACTATTTCAACACCTTACTACCGGATGGCTTGAATTCAGACTGAATTGTTTGGCTTTTTGTAAGAACGGGGTGGGTGCCCTTCGCTGATGGGACATCGGACTCAGGCTGTTTTACCAGCACTCCGATCTCCCTTTGGTGGAGGGCACCACTCTACTATACATCTACTTCTATACTTCGATACATCCACACATCTATCAAATCTTAATGATCCTCCATAAACAGTAGAAGAGAACCCATAAAGATGCTGAAATAATTAACACAAAATGCAGTAGATACCATTTTATTGAACACTATCACCCAAATAGTATATGAAGGGATATAGTATGAATTATAACTACGAAAACTAAATATAAAACCAAAATATTAGAAAAACGCATGGAAACCGCACATGCGTTTTTTCTATATACTGACAATTTATACTAAGCTATAATGACTGCTCAGGTTTTTTCTATATTTATTATATATTTTTTATCAGATTTTATCTTATTTATGTTTTAACAATGTAAAAGGATATTATAACCTTTCCGGGTTTTCGAAATAGCCCACAATTGGCTCCAGGTTTTCAAAGCAACAGACAAAGGATATATAAGGACAGATCTTGTGGGGTTTCAAATATGGCTACTGAGGAAGAGGTCTGTGAACCTCGAAACGCCTTTACCAGACATATTGGAATACCCACTCAAGTATTTTAAACAGCGATGTAAGATTCCGGATACAACTAACAGCGGTACGATTTGTTAGGAAGAAGCGAATATCCTTTGAAAATCAACATTACAGCAATACCTGAATCTCGCGGGACTTCGAGCGGGAACTACGGTCATCATGTGAGACGCCGAGCCGTAGCAGGAGCAAACACAAGCGCGCATTCGGACGCCGAACCAGAGTCACACCGTGAACAAGGGGGGTGAGTGCACTGAATATTGAGTGGGACGCCACCGCAACCAGTGTAACCCAACAGAACAACTAACAGTGAGTACAAAACACATAAGTGTTCTTCACTAGTGTACTTAACACGGTTGTCATCAACAAATTATAGGCAAGTATTAAGGGCAGAAATCAAGCCGCTTCAAGACAGATCGAATGCTGCACTGTTGAACCGTGCCATTGCTGATACTGCCACAATTACCACTATTGCTATTATTGATTACTACTGTCACTATTGACTATTACCACCGCTGTTCACCATTGCTGCTGGCATTTACAATTGACTACTGCTGCTATTGACTACTGTTGCTATTGACAACTGCTGCTATTAACAACTGCTGCTATTGACTACTGCTGCTATTGACTACTGCTGCTATTGACAACTGCTGCTATCAACTACTGTTGTTATTAATAACAACTGATGCTATAACATCATTAACTGTTATTACAAGCTGCTACCAACTACAACAAGCAACATACCAAATATTACTAAGTATAGTGGGATATACGCCATTGGTTTAAGGATTTATCAACAATTGCTGTTGTGAATACCACCAATTATTACTATAACTTGTTATAAATACTTAGAGTATTGGATCCACTAACAAACATTGTTGCTATTGATTTTTATTGATCAGTATTGAAGATTTTTGGGACATATGGATCTTATAAGCAACAGAAAATTAAGTATTTTACGGTCGAACGAAAGCTATTGTTAATTGCATGTTATCTATACATCAGCCTTAATTTTAGCTTTTATTTTTAGAGGGTTTTTTTTAGGTTGTTTTTCATACATATATTTATTAATAAATGATATAATTGTCTAAACTCTATACTAATTGCTCTCCATACTAATTGCTCTCTATATATAACCAGATAGTGAGTGACTGCTTATTTGGAATACATAGATTACATTATTTTGTGATTGGGTGAAATCACTATTGAGCAAGAGTACCTGTTCCTTGTCACATAGAGGGTGAGCCGCTATATTTCTACAAACATGAAGATGTCCGTGAAGAATCCGTGTTTGGTCCGCGTGTCCATGTGTCTGTTTTTTTGCCCTTTGTGCGTCATCCATATTCCACGTACACTGCTAGGCTGCAAATTAGTATCCAGAATATTTCCTACAGATGGACTGTCAAAAAACTACTATTAGAACACCATCTGTGTTGTGTCAGAGGACTTCATGGACCAATAGACTTCAATGGATATGTATGGTCTGCATCACGGGCCAAAGTAGTGCATGTGTCCATTGCTTTTATACTGACCCGTGGTCTGTGGAATATCACTGATGAGTTAATAAACATATTAAAATCAATTGTAGTCATTCCACCTTTCATTTTCCAAAAGAGACGTAAAACATGAAAGGTGGAATCTGATTGGTTGCTATGGGCAACTAAGCCAGTTCTACTTTACACCAGTTTGATAAATGACCCCAAATAGGTCAATGTGCTGTCAGTGGAGAACAGTGACACAATACATCCATGATTCAATGATGTATGAAGGAGGCCTTCTAGTAAATAGACTGTCTTTTTTTGATAACATACTTTTTGACTCTTGTCTCTGTCCATACAGTCAGTTAAAAAGGTTTCCAGTTTTTATAAATTGGGCATAAATGGTTTAAAGGCGGTATTATTTCTCACATACTGTGTTCATGGAATCACATGACCATCTGACAGTGTCCCGCTGCAAGACAGTGTATCACTGCAAAACGTTTTTATGCATGTATACCAACACGGGATCTATGGTGTACCTCTGTATTAAACAGTAAGGCCTTTTGCACACAAACTTTTTTTTTTTCCGTTCACGTTCCATTTTCTGCGTTCCGTATACGGAACCATTCATTTCAATGGGTCTGCAAAAAAAACTGAATGTACTCCGTATGCATTCTTTTCCTGTTTTTCTGTTCTGTTCAAAGATAGAACATGCCCTATTAATGCCCGCAAATCACGTTCCGTGGTTCCATTCAAGTCAATGGGGCTGTAAAAAAAAAAACGGAACGGATACGGAATGCATCCGTATGTCTTTTGTATCCGTTCCGTTTTAGCGGAACCATCTATTGAAAATGTTATGTCCAGCCCAGTTTTTTAATGTACTTACTGTTTAAACATTATTGTATGCTTCCGTTTCCGTTTGCGATCCGCCAAAAAACGGATCACAAATGGAAACCAAACGGAAAAAAGGGGGACGAACAGAAAAACGGAAAGGAAACGGAAACACAACGGAAACAAAAAACTGAACAACGGATCCGTTAAAAAGGGACCACAAAATACTGAAAAAGCCATAGAGTCGTGTGCAGGAGGCCTAAATGGTTAACAAGCCTTTGCAACCAGTTGCTAGTTGGGGCTATTGTCACCCTCCAATAGGGACTGGTTAGAGCTTTCAGTGTAAAGATGTGCAATGTACTGTGTACTGGGGCAACAGAACTCAGCCCTAAGAAAACGAACTTACAAGAAAGCTTAAACATCAGCTAACGTCAAGAGAAAATCATTTATATGTTCAAAAACATATCAATGTCAAGAGGAACTGCTTAACAAGAGTAACATAATTCTTGCTACTAGAACTCCCATCATCTCCTCTCTCCATATCAAATATAAAGTAGCATGTTGTAAGACTCCACAATGTCAAAGGACGGGCCCTTCATAGCAGTGTCAGGATAATATTCTCAACTATTGGCACGAAGATGCAGACGAAAAAGTTTTTCAAATGAATTACGATTCCCAGTATCACAGGCAAATCCAGAGGGCAGAGTCCCGCAGCTTGCTCTGAAAACCCAAACTGACTAACAAACGTCCCCCTCCCCTGTCTGTGTTATTAGCTAACAGGGGGCGGTGAGTTTTACTACCCAGGTAAAGAGGAATGCTTTGAAGAGCTGCCAAACACTGAGACCACGGTAAAACTGTAAAAATCCCAGACCTAGCAACTTCCAACAGTGATGTGCCTCTTGGTGACATATCACTGCTGAGGCCATTCACTGGCTGCAGTTGCACACATGACCCGACCTGTATGGAAAGTGACAGGTGAGGAAAAAAAGATCAGTGAATAGGGCTTTTACTCACCATGTGCTATAATTTTGGGTGCCTTCTTATTTTCTCTATTCAAACATATAAATTCTTAAGTTAAATTCACATGTGGCAGGTTTGGTACCAAAAATGTGTCAACTGAAGATCAGTTCAATTCATTTTAATGTGGATTTCTGCAATCTCAAATTAGATGAACGGGACAGTAACAGACATTTCTGCATGTGATTTCATCCTTTGCAGGTCTACCATTTTTTCCCACAGAAAACACACCACAGCCAGATGGTTGCTGTGATTCCATAGAAAATTGTAAAATGCAAATTTTTAGCTGTTTTCCCCACTTCTGGGGCTCCTATTTGGTCTATAGAGGGTATGAAAAATCCCTGAAAAAATATAATTGTTGCAACATACTGTAATTTAAAAAAACATGCCACAGACTCAACAAATGCCCCACATTTAAAAAAAATGCCACAAAAAGACATCTGTTTAAACATTTCATAATTTCCATAAACTTCCAACTAACATCTGCAGTTGGCCTTTTAAGGAAAAAAAATTCACAAAAAAGACACATGCCAAAAACCATGGCAAAAATGGCCTAAAAAAAATGGCATGTGAACCTAGATTGAGAGTGTTTTTTTTTAGGTCCATTCCATTTTTTTCCAAAATTTAGCATGCTCTAGGTATAGTGTTTTTTCAAGTGTTTTCCAATAGACTTTCTATTGGAAAAAAATGCCTTAAAAACACACGAAAAACACGTCTATACAAAAAAGTCACCAAAAATGCTTGAGAATAAAATTGTGTTTTTTATAACACAACAAAGGGTACAAAAAATTGCATGAAGAAATGGTCCTTTATGCAGGGCGATATTTACCTGAACAATCATTCACGTGACCGTTCATTCCATATATTTGTCCCATGTCAACATGTCTAGTAATCCAACAACAAATTAAAATCTGTGTCACAAACTGCACTGTAAGGGTACCTGCATACATTGCATATTACATATCACATAGTGGGGAAAACCACTCTATATAAGGGCGTGTGTACCCCGTGCCATTGCTGCAGGCCACAAATGTGGGTTCCCAATGCCCTGGCTCCGGTCGTGTGCTCGCCGTTTGCAGATGCGGACCCATTCACCTGAATAAGTCCGCGATCCACAAGATTCAGTCTGCACTGCAAAAAAATAGAACATGTTCTATTTTTTGTGGTGCTTTTGCTCTGTGCCTCCACTCTGTATCATGTGGATTGCTGTCACTACCAGAGCTTTGGGACGTTCTCACAGCTCTGTTTCTCCACCCCTGTGATGATGTCACTACTAGAGCTGGGAGGAGTTCTCACTACTCTGTTTACTTTTGGTTTCTTTCACCACAGCTGTTCTTCATGTGTTTGATTTCCCTCTCTTTATATCACCCCTCCTCCTATGATAGGATGTGGATTATAGTTCTCACTTCAGTTGTAGCTCTTGCTTTAGTTTCTTCACTTGTAGCTATCAGTTCACTGGACCTGTGTTCTGCTGCAGCTAGCACTCCGGATATTGCCAGCCTGTCCTTGGATCCGTCTTCTCTGTGGCTGCAACACCTTCAGCTAAGTCTGCAGACATTGTTGTGTTCCTGTTTGTTTTCTGACTGGATCTGAGGTGGCCACGGTTCCCTCCATATACTGAGTAGGGCACTGGTGGCCGTGCCCCTTCCACTATTGTAGGGGTTACAGTGGTCATTAGTCTTAGGCACGTGGGCATGCCTCGTTCCGCCATTGGGATCCGGGCATGTGCTTTAGCAGAATAGGGAGAGCGTTGAGGGTCGGACAGGGGTCACCCTTTATCCTCCCTAGTTCTGGGTCCAGTCAGTTGCTCTGTACTGTGTATTTCTATTGTTGCTCACATACACCCGTGACAATTGCAGACCCATTCAAGTGAGACCTCGGTCAAAGTTATCTGAGCGCTCAAATCTCCTTGGGTTCCCATACTTTTACAAGGTACGGTACTACTTTTTTTTTTTCCACTATAAAATTGCAGGATACCAACATAATACACTGATATTGCTTAAAATGTTGAAAAGTCTGTTTTATCTTTAACTTCATGCCTGTTGGAGATCATTTCATCTTTAACTTGCTTAACTGAACACAATAACAGTAATTACGACCAGTGTGCTAAACTTATGCATGCCACTGTATTAGCTGAAGTTCTATGGAAAATATGAAACGCAGGCCACTCAAACATTTTTTTTCTTTTTTGCTACATCGGATTTGTTCATTAGGTGGCATTTTTGTCTTTATGGCTTTTTTTTTTAAAAACACCACCTACTGTAGATCTTTTTTCATGTGTTTTGCCATTACCTTCTTTATAGGCGAAAAACTTCATAAAGAGAATGATAGTGGTAACACTATGTACAAAGAACCCCATAAAAAAAACACCACAAAGATGTAAAAAAAACAGGGGTGACCCAATTAAAACATTTGCACTTATTAAGAGTTAAAAAAAACTATAAAAAGCCAGAACCAAATTCATGTTTGTGCCTTATGGTGTTGCCACACATACTTTTGTGTTGTGCATCTTGTAGGGCCATAATACAGCACCTCGAAAATTGTCGATGTGCATTAACAAAAAGGCCACTATGTTGCTAATATCCTTACTGAATGACTGCAAAATGTGCAGTATTGTAAGTGGAAAAAGCACAAGGTTATTTCTGCGAAGCTTCTGTAGAGTGTGGTCATAAGTACTGCATGTGCTTTCATAGGCTTATATGGTGGGTGTAAAATAGCCTCGTAAATTATTGTAATGGCTGTGGTTTTCGTGTTTGGATTTACTCTTCCTGATGACCTTTCCTTCCACTCTCGCAATCTTTTTCTACCAGTATTTAAAATTTGTACTCCATCTCAGCAGATTAAAAAAAAGTCCATTCTTTTCACGTCTGTGTTCAACTAAAAGAAAACCAAAAAACTCTTTAACATTCAGCTGGAGAGTTGCATTCCTCAGGCTTGCACCGGAATGCTCGCTGGACACTGTATGCTGTTTCACACTAGTCATCATTTGGCATACATTTTATCAATAAATATTTCCATCGCTTTCCAACCTTTCATGACAGCATCGAGGATGGTTCTGTCATGAATCACAATGACAAGGTCACCACAAGCCGTTTACTTACTAACCTACATCTCTCTCCGCATGCATATGCTGAATCACTCAACCAGTGGCGTACAAAGAAAACGAAGGGCCCCATAGCAAGGATCAAACTAGGCCCCCCACACAGGACAGAAGTTCTGCAGCGTAGTTTATTGTATTATATTGCTTTGGCAGAAAAGTTAACACAGATTTTTTTAGGCGGCAGTTTATTATATGTGAGCTATCATTTGGAACAATGGCATTGATTATGGCTAATAGTACTGTGAACATGCAACACTAGATCTGGAAGGAAGCTATGATTACACTGAACAGTACAAAGCAGGCCATTCATGTCATTTGTGATGAGGTTTTAATTGATTTAAAAAGATATATGTGCACACACGTAAAATATACACTGATATTAATTTACCATGCAATATGCATCCTTCTCCCCATACATCTATCCAGTTTGTGGTGGAGTGTTATTTATCACTAACTAATCCTATTACTGTTCCTACTAGATTTTGTTTTCCAATTTTACTTGTTTTCGAGCAGGGGGGCCCAACCTGCGACCCTCTAGCTGTTACAAAACCCCAACTCCCAGCATGCCCAGACAGCCTACAGCTATCAGCCTACAGCAGGGCATGGTGGGAGTTGTAGTTTTACAACAGTTGGAGGGCCGCAGGTTGGGCATCCCTGGTTTAGAGCAATTCTGCTGCTAATATTTCTTTCCTAGATGCTGATTTATATTGTGTTCCATTCTGTCTTTTGTAAAAGAACCTCCATTCTGGAATTAATAACGTGTGTGTCTAGTTTATCGTATTAACAAGCACTCATTTTGAGCTACATTTCAGGAATTATACACTAAGGGGGTCATTTATCCTGCAATGCAGGAGGATGCGCTTTATTTATATTAGTCATAAATTAGACTCCGGTGCCTAGATTGAAATCTACTCCAGCCCCTGAATGGAGTAGATTTTAATTGTCATTTACGCCTGGAAATAGATGTAAATGTTGGTAAATTTGCTGGGGCCAATTGGCCCATCCCCACTATGCCCCCATCCTACTCGCATCACTCTCCAGTGACGAGGATGGTATAAAAATATCATGGACATTTAAAAAGCTACAAAACGGGCTAACTTTGCAAAAAATCTGGTATCAGGAGTCATGCTAAGAAACTTTAAACAAATGTTCCATAAATACAGTGTAGGTGCATATAAGAAACTTTGTAGTATACAGTTTCTTTATTAGAGAAAAAATGCCTCTTTCTCCCTCCAGCAGTTCATTTAAAGCACCACCCGTGAGCCTTCCGCAATTTGCGGAACAGAACAGGAGGCCCATTATAGAAATGCCTATTCTTGTCCGCAAAAACGGGCAAGAATAGGACAGGACTCATCATTTTTGCGGGGCCACAGAACGGAGCAACGGATCCGGCCCCTATACGGGACGCAAAATACATTCGTGTGAACGAGCCCTTAGACTGCTTGAGTCAACGACTAAGCTCCTGACCCAGAGGAGAAGGGCCTGCCTCCTCTCACTGAGCAGGGCAAAATAACTAAACGCTGTTCCCATTTCAGCTATTGGCTAACATCGTACAGAAAAGGTGCATTAACAATGGATATTAAGCCATTAAGCTGCAAATTAACTATTTCAAGTATCCCTCTGGGGTAATGTAACATTTTTAGTCTGTTACCTCTATTTATGCTAAAATATGCTGTGAGTAGAAAACGAAAGTTATTAATTGCGTTCTGTAGCTCTTACCGCGCACAGACTTTACCATGTTGTGTATACATATGGCGGTAAAGGTGTCACATAAACATAAGCTGTGTAAACATTTTCTAAAAACAACATCACTAATTATCATAGAGGCATATATTATTATATCCCATGGCTTGCTCTAGCTTTATAAGGCAGGTTGGCACAGCCTCCCTGCATGCAATGACCTGTGGAGCCCCCTATCATTCCATGCTCATGGTCTATCATGGATTTTGGCCTAGTGCTGCTCTCCTATGCTCCTGTCTCCATTCAGTCTTCCCTTTTGTCCCGTATTCCCATTTTAACATGTCTTGGTCCTACTTCTAATCCCTCTCTCTGCTCCACTGACATTGAAGCCAATCAGTCCCAGGCGAGGAGCTGTATCTCACTCGAGAAAGCTTCGGGGCTGGTGGACATAAAACAGACGGAGCCTCCTCAGCAATGCATCAGCACTGATTACATTATGGCTTTTTCTGTGGGGAGGATGTGAGGGAAGCGAGTGTGAGCGTTACAGAGAATTATAGAGTCCATTAACATTAATGTCAGTAACAAAACAGTTCAACTCTAGAACTTATTCTCAGTGCAGGCATTCTATGCTTAACCCTAAAGTGTCTGGCATCATAAATGCCTTGTGCCATATCTGTTCCAGTTATATGGAATGTAATATATCTAAAGTTCAGGCGCTCAGTGAACGTCTTTATTTTTCTCTTACCACTAAGATGCTGTTTTATTCATAAGCAGCCAGAAGCACAACAAGAACAACGATGCAATATGAACAGCTTATCTTATTATTGACATTTCCTTCAAAGACAGTCTGTGTCTATATCACAATGTCTTCTATGCCGTTTGAAATGTGGACTTGTGAGACAGTGCACAGAAAATTGCTAACATGGAAACTCTGTAGAAGTTGGAGTTTTCCTTCTGGAATTATTCTTTAAGGAGTCAGATCTATAACTGAAAGAGGTATTCCAGTTTTAATGATTAAACATATTTATGTAGAAATTAGGATGCTGATCAGTTTTCTGATATATATCTCCTTAAAGGGAATCTGTCACCAGTTTTCTGGTGTCCTAACATAAACTAGTGACAAATCCCCTTAGCAAAGTCCTGGGTCACTTTTGGGACCTAGCTGTTTAGCCAAAATCTTGCATTGAACAGCTCCAGTGCATAATGAGGAGTCCTCCAGAATATTCATGAGCTCCTAACTTTCTCCGCCCACCTGCTGCTGATTCAGTTGGTGAAAAAATCTGTCAGAGGCAGGTGGGCGGGGAGAGCCATGAGCTCATGAATATCAGGACTCATTAGCATGAGCTGTTAGGATTTAAAAGTGAGGGCAGCATAAAACTGATGACAGATTCCCTTTTATTATATCCATATAGTAGCCTCTCCCTAAAAAAAAAAATGTACAGCTCATTTTAGTTATGTAAAATGGATAGGACTAAACATGGTGTCAGTCATGTGAACCTTCATTTGACCCTCACAAGTATCATGTTAGGGCTCTTTCACACCTGCGTTCTTGTCTTCCGGCATAGAGTTCCGTCGTCGGGGCTCTATGCCGGAAGAATCCTGATCAGGATTATCCCCATGCATTCTGAATGGAGTGAAATCCGTTCAGGATGCATCAGGATGTCTTCAGTTCCGGAACGGAACGTTTTTTGGCCGGAGAAAATACCGCAGCATGCTGCGCTTTTTGCTCCGGCCAAAAATCCGGAACACTTGCCGCAATGCCGGATCCGGAATTAATGCCCATTGAAAGGCATTGATCCGGATCCGGCCTTAAGCTAAACGTCGTTTCGGCGCATTGCCGGAGCCGACATTTAGCTTTTTCTGAATGGTTACCATGGCTGCCGGGACGCTAAAGTCCTGGCAGCCATGGTAAAGTGTAGCGGGGAGCGGGGGAGCAGCATACTTACCGTCCGTGCGGCTCCCGGGGCGCTCCAGAGTGACGTCAGGGCGCCCCAAGCGCATGGATCATGTGATCGCATTGGACACGTCATCCATGCGCATGGGGCGCTCTGACGTCATTCTGGAGCGCCCCGGGAGCCGCACGGACTGTAAGTATACCGCTCCCCCGCTCCCCGCTCCTACTATGGCAGCCAGGACTTTAATAGCGTCCTGGGTGCCATAGTAACACTGAAAGCATTTTGAAGACGGTTCCGTCTTCAAATGCTTTCAGTACACTTGCGTTTTTCCGGATCCGGAGTGTAATTCCGGCAAGTGGAGTACATGCCGGATCCGGACAATGCAAGTGTGAAAGAGCCCTTACCTAGTATTTAATAGTTGAACAGTAGCGTACTGAGGAGCAGAACGTGTACAGTATATACAGTGCTACTATCTACAGCAGCACCTCATCATGTCTGCCAGTGTCTGTGTAGAAGCAGAGCTATGAGTGTATTGTTTGTTTTTTAACCCCTTAAGGACCGGGCTCATTTTCACCTTAAGGACCAGGCCATTTTTTGGAAATCTGACCAGTGTCACTTTAAGTGCTAATAACTTTAAAACGCTTTGACTTATCCAGGCCATTCTGAGATTGTTTTTTCGTCACATATTGTACTTCATGACACTGGTAAAATGAAGTAAAAAAATAAAAAAAATTTGCACAAAAAAATACCTAATTTACCAAAAATTTGGAAAAATTAGCAAATTTCAAAGTTTCAGTTTCTCTACTTCTGTAATACATAGTAATACCCCAAAAAATTGTGATGACTTTACATTCCCCATATGTCTACTTCATGCTTGAATTATTTTGGGAATGATATTTTATTTTTTGGGGATGTTACAAGGCTTAGAAGTTTAGAAGCAAATCTTGAAATTTTTCCGAAATTTACAGAAACTCAATTTTTAGGGACCAGTTCAGGTCTGAAGTCACTTCGCGAGGCTTACATAATAGAAACCACCCAAAAATGACCCCATCTAGGAAACTACACCCCTCAAGGTATTCAAAACTGATTTTGCATACATTGTTAACCCTTTAGGTGTTGCACAAGAGTTATTGGCAAATGGGGAGGAAATTTGAGAATTTCATTTTTTTGTCTAATTTTTCATTTTAACCCATTTTTTCCACTAACAAAGCAAGGGTTAACAGCCAAACAAGACTGTATCTTTATTGCCCTGACTCTGCTGTTTACAGAAACACCCAATATGTGGCCGAAAACTACTGTACGGCCACACAGCGGGGCGTAGAGTGAAAGGTGCGCCGTTTGGTTTTTGGAAGGCTGATTTTTATGGACTGGTTTATTTACACCATGTCCCATTTGAAGCCCCCCTGATGCACCCCTAGAATCGAAACTCCATAAAAGTGACCCCATCTAAGAAACTACACCCCTCAAGGTATTCAAAACTGATTTTACATACGTCATTAACCCTTTAGGTGTTGCACAAGAGTTATTGGCAAATGGCGATGAAATTTGAGAATTTCATTTTTTTGCCTAATTTTCAAACTTAACCCATTTTTTCCACTAACAAAGCAAGGGTTAACAGCCAAACAAGACTGTATCTTTATTGCCCTGACTCTGCTGTTCACAGAAACACCCCATATGTGGCCGTAAACTACTGTATGGCCACACAGCGGGGCGTAGAGTGAAAGGTGCGCCGTTTGGTTTTTGGAGGGCTAATTTTGCTGGACTGTTTTTTTTACACCATGTCCCATTTGAAGCCCCCCTGATGCACCCCTAGAGTAGAAACTCCATAAAAGTGACCCCCTCTAAGAAACTACACCCCTCAAGGTATTCAAAACTGATTTTACAAACTTTGTTAACCCTTTAGGTGTTGCACAAGATTTAATGGAAAATAGAGACACAATTTCAAAATTTCTAATTTTTGGCAGATTTTCCATTTTAATATTTTTTTTCCAGTTACAAAGCAAGGGTTAACAGCCAAACAAAACTCTTTATTTATGGCCCTGATTCTGTAGTTTACAGAAACACCCCATATGTGTTTGTAAACTGCTGTACGGGTACACGGCAGGGCGCAGAAGGAAAGGAACACCATATGGTTTCTGGAAGGCAGATTTTGCTGGATTGTTTTTAGACACCATGTCCCATTTAAAGCCCCCTGATGCACCCCTAGGTTAGAAACTCCAAAAAAGTGGCCCCATTTTGGAAACTACGGGATAAGGTGGCAGTTTTGTTGGTACTATTTTAGGGTACATATGATTTTTGGTTGCTCTATATTACACTTTTTTGTGAGGCAAAGTAACAAAAAATAGAAATTCAGAAATTTCATCTCCATTTGCCATTAACTCTTGTGGAACACTTAAAGGGTTAACAAAGTTTGTAAAATCAGTTTTGAATACCTTGAGGGGTGTAGTTTCCAAAATGGGGTCATTTTTTGGAGTTTATACTCTAGGGGTGCATCGGGGGGGCTTCAAATGGGACATGGTGTCAAAAAACCAGTCCAGCAAAAACTGCCTTCCAAAAACCATATGGCGCTCCTTTCCTTCTGCGCCCTGCCGTGTGGCCATACAGCAGTTTACGACCACATATGGGGCATTTCTATAAACTAAAGAATCAGGGCAATAGATATTGAGTTTTGTTTGGCTGTTAACCCTTGCTTTGTTATGGGAAAAAATGAATTAAAATGGAAAATTTGCCAAAAAATAGCTGTTTTGGCACTGTTTTTATTTTTTATTATTTACAACGTTCATCTGACTGGTTAGATCATGTGCTATTTTTATAGAGCAGGTTCTTACGGACGTGACGATACCTAATATGTATACTTTTTTATTTATTTAGGTTTTACACAATAATATCATTTTTGACACAAAAAAAAAACATGTTTTAGTATCTCCATAGTCTGAGAGCCATAGTTTTTTCAGTTTTTTGGCGATTGTCTCAGGTTGGGTATCATTTTTGCGGGATGAGATGACGGTTAGATTGGTACTATTTTGGGGTGCATATGACTTTTTGATCGCTAGCTTTTTTGACACCGTTTTTATTTAAAAAAATTTACAGTGTTCCCCTGAGGGGTTAGGTCATGTGGTATTTTTATAGATCAGGTTCTTACGGACATGGCAATACCTAATATGTCTACCTTTTTATAATTTAATCAGGGTTTTACACAATAATATCATTTTTGAAACAAAAAAAATTCTGTTTTAGTATCTCCATAGTCTGAGACCCATAGTTTTTTTATTTTTTGGGCCATTGTCTCATGTAAGGGCTCATTTTTTCCAGGATGAGGTGACGGTTTGATTGGTACTTTTTTGGCGTACATGCGACTTTTTTGATCACTTTTATTACCATTTTTGGGAAGTAAGGTGGGCAAAATTTCAATTTCCTCATAGTTTTTATTTTTTTATTTTTATGGCGTTCACCGTGCGGGGAAAGTAACCGTTTTATAGATCAGGTCGTTACAGATGCGGCGCTACCTAATATGTGTAGTGTATTTTATTTTTTTTATTTTTATTCAGTGATAAATGTGTTTTTTTGAAACTTTACTTTTTTCACTTTTTTTAACTTTTTTTTTGACCCAGACCCACTTGGTTCTTGAAGATCCAGTGGGTCTGATGTCTGTATAATACAGTACAGAACAATATATATTGTACTGTACTGTATTTTACTTACACTGAACAGATCTATGCCTTTTAGCATAGATCTGTTCAGCACCATGGACAGCAGGATGCCTGAGAGGCGTCCTGTTGCCATGGGAACCTTCCCCGTCTGCTCAGTACTGGTCAGAACTGCGCAGATGGGGAAGGGTAAGCACAGGGCTGAGGGGGGCTCTCTGGGGGCTCTCTCCCTCTCCCATCGGGGGGCTGCAAAGGCACAGCAGCGCCCCGATGGGAGAGGGAGGGAGCTCCCTGCGCTGTTAACCTTTTCCATACAGCGGTCCGTACGGACCGCTGTATGGAAAGGGTTAAACGGCTGACATCGCATCGCAGATGTCAGCCGTTTATACCAGGGTGCCAGCAATGTGCTGGCACCCTGGTATACCCACTAGACACCAACGATCATTCAAAGGGAGGCGGGCGGGGGATCGCGATCCCGCCTGCCGCACCGCCTGCCTCCCGCACCTTACCGCACCTCCCGCACCCCTGCAACACCCCCCCTGCACCACCCGCCCACATAATATCATTCAGGGGTGCAGGGGGGGTGAAAAAGCTTTATTTTAGACATACTAAAGTTTCTGATCCCCGCGGTCAGGGACCACGGGGATCAGAAACTGCAGAAAGCGCTACAAACCGCAGGTCTGAATTGACCTGCGGTTTGCAGCGATCGCCGACATGGGGGGGTCACAGGACCCCCCTCGGCATTGACCCAAGGTGCCCGGCTGTGTGTGACAGCCGGGATCTCAGCGCTGTCACCATGTCTGCAGACATGGTGACAGTTAAATGCCATGACGTGTATACTCATCATGGCGCGCTAAGTAGCAGTGCGCCATGACGAGTATACTCGTCATAGGTCGGGAATATTTTCACACTATCTCCTTCTCTGATCGCTTCCCTTACAGGAATTGGGGCGATCAGAGAAGGAGAAGCACATAGTCCCTCCCTAAACCCCCCTTACCTGCCCCGATGCGCTGCAATTGGTCCCTCTGCAGTAATGGACCAATCACAGCGATCGCGGGCGGGTCAGAGCGCCTATACAGTGCCTGCCTGCTTCTCTGGTTGCCTAGCAACCCCAGCACGCCGGCTTCACTGAAGCTTCAGCGCTTCGCTCCCTGCGCTGACAGTGAAAGCCGATCACGTACATGCACGTGGGGATGCGGTGAGGCACCACATTCCCCCACGTACATGTACGTGATGTTGCGTGAAGGGGTTAAACTAAACTTTATGAACAGCATTACAATATCACCTAGAGACAGGCAGCCATTTAACAACATACACACAGTGATGTAGTTACTGTAATAACCTCAATAAAAATAAGTATTCCAACACTAGTCCTATTTACTATTGCATGGATGTGTGCTGGCATATACGTCATGGAACAATATTGCTTACTAAATGATAGAAATTGCATAAAGTGTGGTGTAAACAGAAAATTGTGCAAGGCGCACCATGTATAAAAGCAATTAGAGACAAAAGGCCCTAGGCCCAATGGTGGCTGCTTCCAAGATTTCCACTTAGGCTGGGTTCACACGAGCGGATGCCGTGCGTGGCATCCGCTCCGTGAAAGAGTGCCAAGACCCGATGCAGACTGCAGAGGCACGGAGCATTAACATGATTGATAATGCTCCGTGCCTCTCTGTGACCTCTTTACTACGAAATCACAGTGACAACTTTATCTCACTGTGATTTCGTAGTAAAGAGGTCACAGAGAGGCACGGAGCATTATCAGTCATGTTAATGCTCCGTGCCTCTGCAGTCTGCATCGGGTCTTGGCACTCTTTCACGGAGCGGATGCCACGCACGGCATCCGCTCGTGTGAACCCAGCCTTAATCATAGGTGTATCACTGGAAACCAACCAGAGCAAAGTCCAAGATCCACTCGAGAAGCTGCTCAATCCCGTTGACATTCCAGACAGGAGCTCAGAAATACAATGAGGAAATAGTAGTGGGGGAGGGGGAAAAAGGGAGGACTGTTAAAAGCTAAAATGAAGAAGAAATAATTTATTAGGTAAAAACATAAAACAAGAGAAAAAGGTAACACTTTTCAAGGGGGGTCTCCACTCTTCATCAGACCAATAAGGACCCTTTTATGGGTCTGATGAGGAGGGGAGACCTCCTTGAAACATATTACCATGTTCCCTTGTTTTATCTTTTTACCTAATAAATTATTTCTTTTTCAGTTTAGCTCTCAGTATCCCTCGAGTTTTTTTTTTTCGCTATTTCCCCATGATGTGTAGCGTGACTAATGCCATGTTTCAGTTAGGCCATGGATACATTACACAGGACTGATAAATGGGCTATACCCTACTACTGTGCATATGAGGGTCAACTACCTGATATAAGGAAGGTATGTATGCAGAATTTTAGGAAATTGTATGATTTCCTATTATTTAAACAAATGAGTTTAAAAAAATAAAAACTCTGATACCTATTTAACCCCTTAAGGACTCAGCCCTATTTTACCTTAAGGACTTGGCCATTTTTTGCAAATCTGACCAGTGTCACTTTAAGTGCTGATAACTTTAAAACGCTTTGACTTATCCAGGCCATTCTGAGATAGTTTTTTGGTCACATATTGTACTTCATGACACTGGTAAAATGAAGTTAAAAAAAATCATTTTTATTTATAAAAAAATACCAAATTTACCAAAAATTTGTAAAAAATAGCAAATTTCCAAGTTTCAATTTCTCTACTTCTATAATACATAGTAATACCTCCAAAAATGGTTATTACTTTACATTCCCCATATGTCTACTTCATGTTTGGATCATTTTGGGAATGATATTTTATTTTTTGGGGATGTTACAAGGCTTAGAAAATTAGAAGCAAATCTTGAAATTTTTCCGAAATTTTCAAAAACCCAATTTTTAGGGACCAGTTCAGGTCTGAAGTCACTTTGCGAGGCTTACATAATAGAAACCACGCAAAACCCCATTCTATAAACTACACCTCTCAAGGTATTCAAAACTGATTTTACAAACTTTGTTAACCCTTTAGGTGTTCCACAAGAGTTAATGGAAAATAGAGATACAATTTAAAAATTTCACTTTTTTGGCAGATTTTCCATTTTAATAATTTTTTTCCGGTTACAAAGCAAGGGTTAACAGCCAAACCAAACTCAATATTTATGGCCCTGATTCTGTCGTTTACAGAAACACCCCATATGTGGTCGTAAACCGCTGTACGGGCACACGGCAGGGCGCAGAAGGAAAGGAATGCCATACGGTTTTTGGAAGGCAGATTTTGCTGGACTGGTTTTTATGACACCCATGTCCCATTTGAAGCCCCCTGATGCACCCCTAGAGTAGAAACTCCATAAAAGTGACCCCATCTAAGAAACTACACCCCTCAAGGTATTCAAAACTTATTTTACCAATGTCGTTAACCCTTTAGGTGTTCCACAAGAATTAATGGAACATAGAGATACAATTTCAAAATTTCACTTTTTTGGCAGATTTTCCATTTTAATAATTTTTTTTCCGGTTACAAAGCAAGGGTTAACAGCCAAACCAAACTCAATATTTATGGCCCTGATTCTGTAGTTTACAGAAACACCCCATATGTGGTCGTAAACCGCTGTACGGGCACACGGCAGGGCACAGAATGAAAGGAATGCCATACGGTTTTTGGAAGGCAGGTTTTGCTGGACTGTTTTTTTTGACACCATGTCCCATTTGAAGCCCCCCTGATGCTACCCTAGAGTAGAAACTCCATAAAAGTGACCCCATCTAAGAAACTACACCCCTCAAGGTATTCAAAACAGATTTTACAAATGTCGTTAACCCTTTAGGTGTTCCACAAGAGTTATTGGCATATGGAGATGAAATTTCAGAATTTAAATTTTTTGGCAAATTTTCAATTTTAATCCATTTTTCCCAGTAACAAAGCAAGGGTTAACAGCCAAACAAAACTCAATATTTATGGCCCTGATTCTGTAGTTTACAGAAACACCCCATATGTGGTTGTAAACAGCTGTACGGGCACATGGCAGGGTGCAGAAGGAAAGGAATGCCATATACGGTTTTTGGAAGGCAGATTTTGCTGGACTGTTTTTTTTGACACCATGTCCCATTTGAAGCCCCCCTGATGCACCCCTAGAGTAGAAACTCCAAAAAAGTGGCCTCATTTTAGAAACTACGGGATAGGGTGGCAGTATTGTTGGTAATAGTTTAGGGTACATATGATTTTTGGTTGCTCTATATTACACTTTTTGTGAGGCAAGATAACAAGAAATAGCTGTTTTGGCACCGTTTTTATTTTTTGTTATTTACAACATTCATCTGAGGGGTTAGGTCATGTGATATTTTTATAGAGCCGGTCGATACGGACACGGCAATACCTAATATGTATACTTTTTTTTTATTTATGTAAGTTTTACACAATGATTTCATTTTTGAAGCCCAAAAAATCATGTTTTAGTGTTTCCATAGTCTGAGAGACATAATTTTTTCAGTTTTTGGGCGATTACCTTGGGTAGGGTATGATTTTTGCGGGATGAGATGACGGTTTTATTGACACTATTTTGGGGTGCGTGTGACTTTTTGATCGCTTGCTATTACACTCATTGTGATGTAAGATGACAAAAAATGGTTTATTTAGCACAGTTTTTATTTAAAATTTTTTACGGTGTTCATCTGAGGGGTTAGGTCATGTGATATTTTTATAGAGCCAGTCGATATGGACGCGGCGATACCTAATATGTATACTTTTTTTTTACTTATGTAACTTTTACACAATAATATAATTTTTGAAAAATAAATAAATCATGTTTTAGTGTCTCCATATTCTGAGAGCCATAGTTTTTTCAGTTTTTGGGCGATTATCTTAGGTAGGGTCTCATTTTTTGCGGGATGAGATGACGGTTTGATTGACACTATTTTGGTTGCATATGACTTTTTGATCGCTTGCTATTACACTTTTTGTGATGTAAGGTGACAAAAAATGGTTTATTTAGCACAGTTTTTATTTTTTATTTTTTACGCTGTTCATCTGAGGGGTTAGGTCATATGATATTTTTATAGAGCCAGTCGATACGAACGCGGCGATACCAAATATGTATGTTTTTTTTATTTATGTAAGTTTTACACTATAACAGCTTTTTTCCAACAAAAAAAATGATGTTTTAGTGTCTCCATATTCTGGGCCATAGTTTTTTTATTTTTTGGGCGATTGTCTCAGGTAGGGGCTCATTTTTTGCGGGATGAGGTGACGGTTAGATTGGTACTATTTTGGTGGGCAAACGCCTTTTTGATCGCTTGCTGTTGTACTTTTTGTGATGTAAGGTGACAAAAAAATTGTTTATTTAGCACAGTTTTTATTTTTTATTTTTTACGGTGTTCATCTGAGGGGTTAGGTCATGTGAAATGTTTATAGAGCCGGTCGATACGGACGCGGCATTACCTAATATGTATACTTTTTTCCCCCCTTATATTTTACCAATTTTTTTTTACTTTATTTGGGGGAAATGACATTTTTGTTTATTTTTACTTGAAACATTATTTTTTTTGGGGGGGAACTGAATTTTTTTTACTTTTTTTTTTCACTTTATTTTTTGTCCCACTTTGGGACTTGAACTTTGGGGGGTATATTCCTTTACAATGCATTCCAATAGCTTCCTGCCTGTGAGATCCAGGGGTAAAAGCCGCAAACCGCAGGTCTGAATTGACCTGCGGTTTGCGGCGATTGCCGACACGGGGGGGTCACATGACCCCCCTGGGCGTTCTGACAGGATGCCCTCTGAATGATTTCAGCGGACATCCTGTTCGGATTAACCCCCGCAGCGCCGCAATTGCGATTTAAACTTAGGATGTACCGGTACGCCCTGAATCCTTAAGATTCGGGAAATATTGCGTACCGGTACACCCTAAGTCTTTAAGGGGTTAAATGGAACCTGGCATCAACTTTATTCTGCCTTTACTGATAACAGCCTAAGGCCTCATGCACACGACTATTGTTGTGTTCCGTTCCGCAAAATGGGGTTCTGTTGTTCTGTGATCCGTTTCTGTTTTTGTTTCCGTGTGTCTTCCTTTATTTTTGGAGGATCACCAGACATGAAGGAAAGTAAAAAAAAATCTAAGACAGGTTTGCCATGCAAATGATAGGAAAAAAACGGGCGCGGACGTGCGGACGCGGATGACAATCTTAAGTGCCTCCGTGTTTTTTAGCGGTCCCATTGACTTAAATGGGTCCGCGAACCGTTTTCCGAGAAAATAATAGGACGGGGTATATTTTTTTGACGGACTGGAACCACGGATCACGGACGCGGATGACAAACGGTGCATTAGGCGAGTTTTCAACGGACCCATTGAAAGTCAATGGGGATGCAGAAAATCACGAAAAACGGCACAATGGACACGGAATAAAACAACGGTCGTGTGCATGAGGCCTAAGGGTCCATTCTGACATCCGAGTGTGTTTTGCAGATCCACGGATCCGTGGATCCGCAAAACATGGACAACGGCAATGTGCGTTCCGCATTTTGCGGACCGCACATCGCCGGCACTTAATAGAAAATGCCTAATCTTGTCCACAATTGCGGACAAAAATAGGACATGTTCTATTTTTTTCGGGAACCAAAATGCGGACGCAGAAGTGCGGGTCCGCATTTCCGGATCCGGGCAGCACATCGTGCGGCCCCATAGGAATGAATGGGTCCGCAACTCCGTTCCGCAAAATGCGGAACAAAATTGCGGACGTGTGAATGGACCCTAAAGAGATTACAGACGGGGTGATTTCAGCAATGTGTCACACTTGAGCTAAAAGTAGTTTGGTTGCTGAGAACCAGCATCATAATCATCACAGCACAGGCCTGGAGAAGAGTCACGGCTGCCTGAGAAGACATCTTTAGACAAACTTTGTAGTCACCTGCTTCTTTAGCTGTGGATAGGGATCCCAGCCCCGTCAACTTTATTTAGAACAAATCACAGCAAGAGAATTTGTGTAAGTTGATTGTGTTTTTATTCCGATAAACGTGAAATGCGAAAACGTTTTCGGACGATAATTCAGCCTTCGTCAGGCACTGTGCCGCTGGAGGGTAGAAGAGAGTAAAACTTTTACCCTCCAGCGGCACAGTGCCTGACGAAGACTGAATTTTCGCCCGAAATCGTTTGCACAAAGAGATCCACGTTTCAAATTTTTCTGAATAAAAACACAATTAACTTACAGAAATTCTCTTGCTGTGATTTGTACTACATAAGGCTGCCTGAGAAGAGTCATGGGTATTCAAGAGATCCCAATCCCCCTTTCCACTTGCTGGTGATTGGCAGTTGCTGTTTTTTTTTCTTCCTAGGAGAGAACTGCCAATCACCAGCAGGTAGGAGGGGAAGGCAGGATATTATGAATAACCATGACCCTTCTCAGGCAGCTATGACTCTTTTCCAGGCCCAGGTTGTGATGATTATAATGCTACTTCTCGCCAACCACCTACTTTTAGCTCATGAGTGACACATCGCTAAAATCACTGCGTCTGTTACTGCTTTATGTTGTCAACAGTAAAGGCAGACTAAGGTTCATGACAAATTCCCTTTAAGAGCTATGTTTCCTGATAGCAAATGCACTCAGGTACTCATCTCAATAAAATGTAAAAGCCTCATATTCTTTTCTACTTCTCACATCTCTAACTATTAATCAGGGAAACCATAGCAAGAAGTTAACGCCCTATAGGAAATTTGCTGAGAGCACTTCGCATTTCTGTGAACAAGTTAAAGTGTAATTTTCATTTCAGAATAAGTTGATGTATGTGTCCATGAGAAATATCACTATATCTGGCCATTATATGACTTGTACCTAGCAATTTTTGCAGTATTCCCTCTGCAGACTGCACCTCGAAATCTTACTTTTCCCTGAGCCAGTGGATGGAACTGTTATGATGGCTCCCACAGACTTCTCTCTTCTCTTTCTGTAGTATACCCTCAGAAATAGCAGCAGTAATAGAGTACACTTTTGTATGAGGTCGTTATTATGGTGATGCTCTGCTTCAGTATGTCACACAGTACATGTTGGCCTTCATGGTTTCCTCAATGAACTGTAGATCCCCACAGCCGGCAGTACTCATGCAGCCCCAAAGCATGATGCTCCCACCACCATGCTCGACTGTAGGCAAGACACACTTGTCTTTGTACTTCTTACCTGGTTGCCGCCACACACGCTTGACACCATCTAAACGAAATACGTTTATCTTGGTCTCATCAGACCATGGAACATGGTTCCAGTAATACATGTCCTTAGTCTGCTTGTCTTCAGCAAACTGTTTGCAGGCTTTTTTTGTGCATCATCTTTAGATGAGGCTTTCTACTGGGACAACAGCCATGCAGACCAATTTGATGCAGTGTATGGCGAATGGTCTGAGCAGTGACAGGCTGACCCCCCACCCCTTTAACCTCAGCAACCATAGGTCTATTTTGAAAAGACAGCCTTTGCACATGCATTCAACTTCTTTGGTCTTTGGTCTGTTCTGAGTTGAACCTGTCTTGTTAAACCACTGTATGGCCTTGGCCACCATGCTGCAGCTCAGTTTCAGGGTGTTGGCTATCTTCTTATAGCATAGGTCATCTTTATGTAGATAACAATTCTTTTTTTCAGATCCCCAGAGAGTTCTTTGCCATGAGGTGCCATGTTGAACTTCCAGTGACCAGTATGAGAAAGTGTGAGAGCAATAACACCAAATTTAATATACCTGCTCCCCATTCACACCTGAGACTAACGAGTCACATGACACCGGGGAGGGAAATGGCAAATTGGGAACAATTTGGCCATTTTCACTTAGGGGTGTACTTACTTTTGTTGCCAGCGGTTTAGACATTAATGGCTGCGTGTTGAGTTATTTTGAGGGCTCACCAAATTTACACAAGCTGTAGACTGACTGCTTTAAGTTGTATCAAAGTGTCATATTTTCAGTGTTGTCCCATGAAAAGATATAATAAAATATTTATAAAAATGGGAGGGGTGGACTCACTTTTGTGAGTAGTAGTACAGAGCAGTTCAAATGTGAATAATCAGTGAAATGGGACCGTAAATCACTAACTAGCCAGCAGAATGGTCTGTGGATCTTTATGTCTCGCTCCAACAGCCCTGCTTTTCTTCTTCTCCTCTCTTCCCCTGTCTGTAGAGTTCTACGGCTTGCAGATGTAATCTGATGCTTCAGAGAGCTGCTTACTCATCTTCAGTAAAGACAGATTTGAGCAGTGATTTCAGAGTAAAGGTCCCTTTATGTGGGGCGATTATCAGGCTGATTATCAGGAATTAATGTTTGAATGAATACTTTCTTGATAATCAGCATGTATAAAGGTTCTGCAAATGCTTATTCATCAGGTGAAAGTATTGTTCATGCTGACACGTAAATCATTGTTTTGGAGCAGCAAATTATCCTGTGTAGATTACAATCTGCTGCCTAGAAACAATGAAACTGTGTTTGGCAAGACATGGCAGTAGACATCGCTTGTCCCCATACAGTGAAGGTAATTATTGCATGTGAATGCAGCACTAGAAAGATCATCTTTGTTTAATAATATACAGTGCCTTGCAAAAGTGTTCACCCCCTTGACTTTTTTAGTATTTTGTTACATTACAGCCTTAAATTCAATGTTTTGTTAATCTGAATTTTATGTGATGGATCAGAACACAATAGTCTAATTTGGTGAAGTGAAATGAGAAAAATATATAAAGAAAACTATTGTTTAGAATTAGAAAACAGAAAATTGGCATGTGCGTATGTATTCACCGCCTTTGTTAGGAAGCCCATAAAAAGCTCTGGTGCAACCAATTACCTTCAGAAGTCACATAATTGGTGAAATGATGTCCACCTGCGTGCAATCTAAGTGTCACATGATCTGTCATTACATATACAAACCTTTTTTAAAAGGCCCCAAAGGCTGCAACATCTAAGCAAGAGGCATCACTAACCAAACACTGCCATGAAGAGCAAGGAACTCTCCAAACAAGTGAGGGACAATGTTGTTGAGAAGTAAAAGTCAGGGTTAGGTTATAAAAAAATATCCAAATCTTTGATGATCCCCAGGAGCACCATCAAATCTATCATAACCAAATGGAAAGAACATGGCACAACAGCAAACCTGCCAAGAGACGGCTGCCCACCAAAACCCACAGACCGGGCAAGGAGGGCATTAATCAGAGAGGCAGCACAGAGACCTAAGGTAACCCTGGAGGAGCTGCAGAGTTCCACAGCAGAGACTGGAGTATCTGTACATAGGACGACAATAAGCCGTATGCTCCATAGAGTTGGGCTTTATGGCAGAGTGGCCAGAAGAAAACCATTACTTTCAGCAAAAAACAAAAAGGCACGTTGTGAGTTTGCAAAAAGGCATGTGGGAGACTCCCAAAATGTATGGAGGAAGGTGCTCTGGTCTGATGAGAATAAAATTTAACTTTTCAGCCATCAAAGAAAACGCTATGTCTGGCGCAAACCCAACACATCACATCCCCCAAAGAACACCATCCCCACAGTGAAACATTGTGGTGGCAGCATCATGCTGTGGGGATGGGACTGGGAAACTGGTCAAAGTGGAGGGAAAGATGGATGGTGCTAAATACAGGGATATCCTTGAGCAAAACCTGTACCACTCGGTGTGTGATTTGAGGCTAGGACAGAGGTTCACCTTCCAGCAGGACAATGACCCCAAACACACTGCTAAAGCAACACTTGAGTGGTTTAAGGGGAAACATGTAAATGTGTTGGAATGGCCTAGTCAAAGCCCAGATCTCAATCCAATAGAAAATCTGTGGTCAGACTTAAAGATTGCTGTTCACAAGCGCAAACCATCCAACTTGAAGGAGCTGGAGCAGTTTTGCAAAGAGGAATGGGCAAAAATCCCAGTGGTAAGATGTGGCAAGCTCATAGAGACTTATCCAAAGCGACTTGGAGCTGTGATTGGCGCAATAGGTGGCTCTACAAAGTATTGACTTTAGGAGGGTGAATAGTTATGCACATTGACTTTTTCTGTTATTTTGTCCTATTTGTTGTTTGCTTCACAATAAAAAATAAAAAAAAATCTTCAAAGTTGTGGGCATGTTCTGTAAATTAAATGATGCAAATCCTCAAACAATCCATGTTAATTCTAGGTTGTGAGGCACCAAAATACGAAAAGGGGGGTGAATACTTTTGCAAGGAACTGTATATTACAAAGTTTCTTATATTCAACTGTACTATTTATTTATGTTAGAAAAGCTGAAAAAAACAGTCACTCTTCATTGAAATTCTCCCATTCTTTACAGTAAGAGTAGTCAAACTAAGCAATGTCCTACACTAAGAAGTAGTAATGGCATATACTATGTCAGCTCTTAAAATGAGCTAGATGATTATCTAATAGCAAACTGTTTTAAGGGTTATAATTGATCCAACAATTAACAATTAAACTAGGCATACTGCGTTGATCCTGCATTCTGTTGGCATTCCTGAGAAAAAGTGGGTGTGAGTCCACCAAGGAGCATGGCCGACACAGCAAGCTGAGGAACTGAGGTGCCCCATGGTGCACTGAAGCCCTTGTTTGCATAAACAATAAAGTCTTTTTTGGGGGGAATGCTGCAACAGATTTTTACAAGACATCTTCATCGTAAGGATCAACTTTACCCGGTAGCATGCCTGGTTTACTTGAGTTGATCATGCTGACATGTGCTCTTTAACCATATATAGGCTTAATTATGGTATGTTGTACATGCAATTACCAAAAATGTTATAATGTCAGTCCATAAATATTGCCTTTTGCCTATAGTAGATGACATACTAGACATGGGCTTATGTATGTGTGTGGGCACATATCCACGAGCAGGGGCTGTCATAAGAATTAGCTGTATATTAGTCTGTATGGTTTGGACTACTCTTTTGGAAATATTAGAATATTCACAATATAGTATATTATTCTTGATGATTGGTTGTGTTTACTTATGAAAAACACTATTTTTTATTTAAAAAGTTCTATATATTATACTTTAAAGTAACATGAAATGATGTTAATAGTGTAATGGCAAGGATGCATAACCAGACTGCATGCAGTGGTTTCGTTCTGTATCCTTTTACTTTTCTAATTGCTTGTTGTATTATAGTTTGTACATGTCTATAGATACTGTATATATTGAGTATACATTGTTGACTAAAAGTTTGCTGACATGTTAATTGCTGTTAAAGGGTAAGATCACTTTTTACAGTTGATATATAGATTTCATTACAGTATATAAAAGGTACAGCAAATTTTAATACATTTTAATACATTGTTATTTATTTTGCACAGATTGCAAACTATTTTATAGTTCAGGGCTACATTCCCACATGTCGTAGTTTTATTCCAGCCACCGCTCGGCATGTTTGCCGTGCTGCCGCTGGAACTCCGGCCCGCCCCCATTATAGTCAATGGGGCAGAAGCGGACCTCCGGCGGCAAAACGTGCACTAGCGGCAGCATGGATACGGCAGGCTGTTCACCCGCCGGAACAGCCTGCCGGAGAAGGCTGCCACCAGTGTGAAAATAGCCTTATATAGTATCTGGTGCAAAGGCTGAATTTCATATAATACAAATCCCATAGAGCAAACCTTCCCATACAGCAGACTCAGTGCAGGCAGTCAACAGCAGAGAATATGAACTAGTTAAGCGATGTATTGTGTTTGTCATGTTAGTCTACATTTTATATTCATTCTACAAAATGGTGCTCAACGCAACGCATTGTAAATATATGTACATACTTAGCTTTTCTGAAGTCTTAATTAAGTGTACAAGGACATTCTCTGCGAATAGATGGTTGTTGTAGGCCGTCCAAGACGTTTGTCCTTAAATTCTCTTACACTTTACACACCTAAGAAATAACACAACTTGAAGGTAAGGAACAAATAGCAGCACTTACAAAATGTGTTTGATCTATAATTCATCAGTAATCATTTATTATTCATAGCAATGTCTAATGACAAGTCTCTAAAGGAAAAGAAAATCAGAGAGTGACCCTCTTTTCCTTCACAATTCAAATATTGAATCTAAGAGTGGCGCTAATACTTTCACCAGCTAATGGAACACTTACTGTATGCCAATGTACACTGAACACAATGGCGGAGATTTATTAAAGCTGGTGTAAAGGAAGACTGGCTTAGTTGCAATAGCAACCAATCATATTCCACCTTTCATTTTTCAAAACTCCTTTGGAAAATGGAAGGTGGAATCTTATTGGTTGCTATCAGCAACTATTCCACTTCACTGAATGAGGTTGTATTGCAACTTGCAAGTTATTGCACCTGCGACTCATGAATTGCAAAAAAAAAAAATCATGCAGTGTTTTCTTTTTTCTTTTCTGTGATTCACAGTGCGACCCCATTCAGTTCAGTGGTCGACCTGCTACACCGTCATCTTTGTCATGGCTAAGATCACCAAGTAGCTACAGTCTTAAAGCATCACTAATCTTTTAACCTTTGCATTTATTAGTAGTACAGTGTGTGTACATGAGGAATAACACTAGTTCTGCCCATTATATCACTTGTATCTTGCATATTTTGTAGCAGTTTTCCTCTGTGCATAGCAAACGTCTAGTTTGGAGTTGGTGGTGGGAGGCGAATAGCTGCCATCCATTGCACACAGAAAGTAAAGGAGAATCTGCTTTATAATATTCTCTGACTCATTCAGAAGTAGCCCGAAGATCATGGAGGACATTACAGAGAAGTAATGACCTGTATGGTTGTAAATAAAGTCCTTAGGAAGTTTATATCTAAGCCCATGTATCTCCAGCAGTCTGCTTGTCTAGGTGTGATCCTGCTCTCTCCCTCCTCCTTCTTTATAGACTTGCATTGACATGTGTTATATGATCCTCCTGTGGAACTGCTCCTGTTTAGGATGGGGCTATGGCATTTTTCAAAGTGAAAAGCAATTATCAATGGGGGAAGAGTAAACAGCTGATAACATGAGAACTAAACATTTGTCACTGATAAGACATATTACAAAGTTTTTGTGGTCACTTGTACTCTTGAGTTATGCAAAGTTGTGTGAAAAGTTAGTGACCATTTAAAGCTCTCCCTGTATACAAACTCATACAGGAAAAGCTGCAGATCAGTCTATGTGGGATCAAGTAAGAATAACAGTCTTGGTTCTGCTGCATAGGTTTGAACGGCCAACTTCATAGACCACACTCAGTCCATGCTACTGTTTATAAGCAGAGATCCAGTTATTAATACATTTCATTTCATATAGTCTTAACGATTATTATTTTTCTATATAAATGGAGGAACACCTTCAATAATATCCACTAATATTACCCATATGCTGCTTTTGTGTATTACTAGTGTGGTAGTGGAGCTGCCAGAAAGGCATTGGGATAGTGTGTCCCACACAAGAAATGCTGGATGAGAAAGATAAGTCTGGGAAAGTTGGGTTTTCCTTCTGTTCATCAGGAAACTTGGCTGTAATGAGGCTTTGCGGCCAACTGAAGAGCTCAGGTAAATATGGACTAAGCTCTTCCAACAGGGCTCCCGGTCTGGGGAAGACACAAGTAGTGCCGAGGCCTGTGGGAGCCACAGTAGGATCTCTGACCAGATGTACGGTATGAATTGTGACTTGTGTTTTGGAGAACTGGGTCGTAGACTCAGGACCTGTTAGTGAGGGACAAACTACTGTGCAGTGGCTGCTAGAATTTGTTTTGTATCCTGTGTTTGAAATGTACACTTTTTGCTGTGGAAAGGGCATGTCTTGGTGTGCCAAGAATGATAAAGCTGGTTGTGGCCAGTCTGCATTCAAATCTACAGTGTTGGAGGGGCTTCTTGAGGTGTGCCAACCATCTTGACTGAGAAGACCAGACAGACTAGACAACTAAGTGACTCGCAAGTTGTCACACTAGATAAAGAGAAATATTAATTGACAGGGTAAATACTGTATGTTAGTGATCATCTCCACACATATGTATTCCTCATTCACACAAATACAATTTAAATATCTTTGGGGGGTTGGTACAGAAAATAAAAAGGAAAATTACAGAAGTCGTTGTTCTAAATTGAATGTTATAACTAAAAACCCCAAGCAATATATTAATTCAGAGTAAGGACCACCACTGAGACACTTGCCAATTTAGTCTCAAATGGAAGAATAACATTTTTTTCTCAGCTACACGCATAATTTATTATGAAATAGCATATTCAATTCCAGAATTGCACAACTTTATAAAACTCCTAATTTATTGAATTCCTTGTATATGGAGTTTATGAGTAAATACCTCAATTTAATTTACATTTAAAACTGTGTTGATTAAAATGAATATGAGTTGTACTGAATTATGCAGTTTATTTCTGCAGATTATTTCTTTTCACAGGGTTCAATTAGCATTGTTGGACCTTCAATCACCTTACAATTTTCTGGTACTTTAGGTTCTCAGGATTTTGAGGGAAGTCAGCATAAGGGTTTATTCACATAATACGGTCATGCCACATATTTAGCAACATTTAAAAAAAAATCACAATAATACTATAGACAGCTTTATTCTCCAAAGAACTTGCTCAGCCTCTATAGTTTGTTTTAAGCCTTGATTTCTATATTATTTTACACCATATTTGACCATGTACAACGGGCATTTAATTGGACCATATTGTCATTGTATCACAGATAACTAGACCACTGAAGAAGGTCCAACTAGGATCGAAACGTCCGGTCGATATGTTTACTAAAAGAGGCTATAATAATGCATGACTGAATATTTATGGACCTGCGAACTGCTAAAACCTGTGATCAGTTGTCATGGCAACCTGGAGTAGGACTGCGAGCTTCATTGGCTGATAAGGGACATGTGACCGTGTAAATGGCAGTTCAGATTTAAGTAAACGACTTGCTGGCTTGTATTGGTTAATATTGAGAATATCTCTGGAACGGTACATCCTAGAGAGCTGAGACCCGATCTAAAACCTTCCCGGACACCTGATGTACCTGTGTACCAAATTTGATGAAGATCGGTCCAGTCGTTTGGTCGCGCAAAAAGAACGTCCAGACAGACATCTAGACAGACAGATAGACAGACAGACAGAAACAAATTTTTATAATATAAGAGACTAGCAGAAGGACCCGGATTTGCACTGGTTTATTTCCTCTATTTCATTTAAAGTTTCTATGTGTCGTTAAAGATATCGACAGTTTTCCCCATAACAGTGACCTCTACAGCACCCGCCCCTTTAACAATGACCTCTATAGTGCCCTCTCATTTAACATTGACATCCACAGTGACTGCCCCTTTAACAGTGACTTCCCCTTTAGCATTGACCACCCCTTTAACAGTGAACCTTTTAGTGGCCGCCTTTTAACAGTGACATTCACAGTGACCGCCCCTTTAACAGCGACCTTCATAGTGACCGCCCCTTTAACAGTGACTTTCACAGTGCCCGCCCCTTAAACAGTGACTTTAACAGTGACCCCCCCTTTAACAGTGACTTTCATAGTGACCGCCCTTTTAATAGTGGCCGCCCCTTTAAAAATTACTTTAACAGTGACCGCTCCTTTAACAGTGACTTCCCCTTTAGCATTTGTAGAAAGAGTAGAGGGCCACAGCAGCATATCCAAAAAATTCTTCTTTATTGATCAATTACCGCATGCCACGGCATAAAAAGTAGCAGCAACGTTTCGGCTAAGGTTAGCCTTTGTCAAGCATATCTTACAATTAAAACAACAGGTATATAACCAACATGTCAATGCCACCCACAATGTCAATAATCCAATCAAAAGACGTTTCACTATGTTACACCCACCTAGTTAATATTCACCAAGCTGTTGTGTCACATTCATTAACAATACCAACATACATGAACAAAGATCACGCATTCACATAGTCACCTGCGTTGCCTGTCGGTGTATACACATCCTCATGGTGGCTGGCGTCTCAGAATGGAAAGTGCGCATGTCCGCGAGCGTCATCAAGAGGCGACTCACCCAGGGCAGCACCGCAACTGTTGATGACGAACTTCACAACGTGGTTGTTGGCGTCCCAATGTGCACACTGCGCATGTCCGCAAACGTCATCAGAGGGCGGCCGGCTAGCGTCACGACGCCGCACCATCAATAGACGTGACAGGCAGTGCGGCAGGGGAGGCAACCTAGTTGTGTGACGGTAGAGGCAACGCAGCTACAGAAATCGAGCATGTCAGCGTTGCCTAGAGACCGAACAACGCGCACTGTAAAGGATACAATGACACATGGTATGAATACAATGCGTCACGTATCATCGTGAACACAGAGATCGCCCTACAAGAGGATAGATACAAGGCCAACACAGGTGTATATACGTATAAAACGTCAGTATAAAGTATGGCACAGATATAACACATCACATATCATGGTTGGGACAAAGTTCACCTAGTGGCTGGATAGACACACAACCATCACAGGTATACACAAGCGATGATGTGTATCCACACAGCAATGTACAACAAGTGTGCCAGTATAAAGTAACATAATAAAGAAAGAACATCCTAGTTAATAACTTGTCTGTTGAAAAACAGTAATATGGTGGTTATCGATCATTAATCATACGGTATGGCATGGTCATGTATTAGATTGGTTTTCATATATAAAATGTAAAATCAAAGCTAAGTATACAGAGAAGAGTCTAACTAATTCCAGCCACATTGAACTCAAGATTGAGTCCCAGTGGCTGCAAGGACTTCAATGTAAAGATCCATTTGAGTTCCTTTTTTCTCAGTATCGCATCTTTGTCGCCACCTCTCCGAAGAAAACCCACACTGTGTAGGTTTTCTTCGGAGAGGTGGCGACAAAGATGCGATACTGAGAAAAAAGGAACTCAAATGGATCTTTACATTGAAGTCCTTGCAGCCACTGGGACTCAATCTTGAGTTCAATGTGGCTGGAATTAGTTAGACTCTTCTCTGTATACTTAGCTTTGATTTTACATTTTATATATGAAAACCAATCTAATACATGACCATGCCATACCGTATGATTAATGATCGATAACCACCATATTACTGTTTTTCAACAGACAAGTTATTAACTAGGATGTTCTTTCTTTATTATGTTACTTTATACTGGCACACTTGTTGTACATTGCTGTGTGGATACACATCATCGCTTGTGTATACCTGTGATGGTTGTGTGTCTATCCAGCCACTAGGTGAACTTTGTCCCAACCATGATATGTGATGTGTTATATCTGTGCCATACTTTATACTGACGTTTTATACGTATATACACCTGTGTTGGCCTTGTATCTATCCTCTTGTAGGGCGATCTCTGTGTTCACGATGATACGTGACGCATTGTATTCATACCATGTGTCATTGTATCCTTTACAGTGCGCGTTGTTCGGTCTCTAGGCAACGCTGACATGCTCGATTTCTGTAGCTGCGTTGCCTCTACCGTCACACAACTAGGTTGCCTCCCCTGCCGCACTGCCTGTCACGTCTATTGATGGTGCGGCGTCGTGACGCTAGCCGGCCGCCCTCTGATGACGTTCGCGGACATGCGCAGTGTGCACATTGGGACGCCAACAACCACGTTGTGAAGTTCGTCATCAACAGTTGCGGTGCTGCCCTGGGTGAGTCGCCTCTTGATGACGCTCGCGGACATGCGCACTTTCCATTCTGAGACGCCAGCCACCATGAGGATGTGTATACACCGACAGGCAACGCAGGTGACTATGTGAATGCGTGTTCTTTGTTCATGTATGTTGGTATTGTTAATGAATGTGACACAACAGCTTGGTGAATATTAACTAGGTGGGTGTAACATAGTGAAACGTCTTTTGATTGGATTATTGACATTGTGGGTGGCATTGACATGTTGGTTATATACCTGTTGTTTTAATTGTAAGATATGCTTGACAAAGGCTAACCTTAGCCGAAACGTTGCTGCTACTTTTTATGCCGTGGCATGCGGTAATTGATCAATAAAGAAGAATTTTTTGGATATGCTGCTGTGGCCCTCTACTCTTTCTACACGTTCTTTGGATCACTCTGGATCTGTGGTCCCTTGCCCAGCTGCTGCATGATCCCCATTACCGCTCTACACTAGCCGTTTGATGTGCTGCTTCTGAACAACCTTTCTTTCTTCCCCTTTAGCATTGACCACCCCTTTAACAGTGACCTTTTTAGTGACCGCCCCTTTAACAGTGACCTTTTTAGTGGCCGCCTTTTAACAGTGACTTTCACTGTAATTGCCCCTTTAACAGTGACTTTCACAGTGACTGCCGCTTTAACAGTGACCTCCACAGTGCCTGCCCCTTTAACAGTGACCTTCATAGTGACCGCCCCTTTAACAGTGACTTTCACAGTGCCCGCCCCTTAAACAGTGACTTTAACAGTGACCCCCCCTTTAACAGTGACTTTCACAGTGACCGCCCTTTTAACAGTGGCCGCCCCTTTAAAAATTACTTTAACAGTGACTGCTCCTTTAACAGTGACTTCCCCTTTAGCATTGACCACCCCTTTAACAGTGACCTTTTTAGTGGCCGCCCCTTTAACAGTGACCTTTTTAGTGGCCGCCTTTTAACAGTGACTTTCACTGTAATTGCCCCTTTAACAGTGACTTTCACAGTGACTGCCGCTTTACCAGTGACCTCCACAGTGCCTGCCCCTTTAACAGTGACCTACACATTGCCCACCTCTTTAGCATTGACTGCCCGTTTAACAGTGATTTTCATAGTGGCCGACCCTTTAACAGTGACCTTCACAGTGCCCTTCCCATTAACAGTAACTTCCACAGTGCCTGCCCCTTTAACAGTGACCTCTACAGTGCCCGCCCCTTTAACATTGACCACCGCTTTAACAATGATCTTCATAGCGGCTGCCTCTTTAACAGTGACCTCCACAGTGCCCACCCCTTTAACAGTGACCTTCGCAGTGCCTGCCCCCTTAACAGTGTACTCCACAGCACCCGTCCGTTTAATAGTGGCTCCTTCCCCATGCATGTAGCAGTGTAGTTGTGCCGTCATACATCATATGACTGAATAATGAAGACCAGCAGAAGGACCCAGCTTCGCACGAGTATATTTCATCTATTTAATTTTGTTTCCATGTGTCATAAAAAAGATATCAACAGTTTCCCCCATAACAGTGACCTCCACAATACCCTCTCCTTTAACAATTACCTCTACACTGCCTGCCCCTTTAACAGTGATCTCCACAGTGCCCACCCCTTTAACAGTACCCACCCCTTTAACCTCCTCAGGACCGCCGTACGCAGGATTGCGTCTTTGCCTGCTCTTCTGGGTGGACGCGCCGGCGCGTCCTCTCGCGAGACGCGAGATTTCCTGTGAACGCGCGCACACAGGAGCGCGCGCTCACAGGAACGGAAGGTAAGAGAGTTGATCTCCAGCCTGCCAGCGGCGATCGTTCGCTGGCAGGCTGGAGATGTGATTTTTTTAACCCCTAACAGGTATATTAGACGCTGTTTTGATAACAGCGTCTAATATACCTGCTACCTGGTCCTCTGGTGGTCCCCTTTGTTTGGATCGACCACCAGAGGACACAGGTATCTCAGTAAAGTAGCACCAAGCACCACTACACTACACTACACCCCCCCCCCGTCACTTATTAACCCCTTATTAGCCCCTGATCACCCCATATAGACTCCCTGATTACCCCCCTGTCATTGATTACCCCCCTGTCATTGATCAACCCCCTGGAAAGCTCCATTCAGACGTCCGCATGATTTTTACGGATCCACTGATAGATGGATCGGATCCGCAAAACGCATCCGGACGTCTGAATGAAGCCTTACAGGGGCGTGATCAATGACTGTGGTGATCACCCCATATAGACTCCCTGATCACCCCCCTGTCATTGATTACCCCCCTGTCATTGATTACCCCCCTGTAAAGCTCCATTCAGACGTCCGCATGATTTTTACGGATCCACTGATAGATGGATCGGATCCGCAAAACGCATCCGGACGTCTGAATGAAGCCTTACAGGGGCATGATCAATGACTGTGGTGATCACCCCATATAGACTCCCTGATCACCCCCCTGTCATTGATTACACCCCTGTCATTGATCACCCCCCTGTAAAGCTCCATTCAGATGTCCGCATGATTTTTACGGATGCACTGATAGATGGATCGGATCCGCAAAACGCATCCGGACGTCTGAATGAAGCCTTACAGGGGCATGATCAATGACTGTGGTGATCACCCCATATAGACTCCCTGATCAACCCCCTGTAAAGCTCCATTCAGATGTCCGCAGAATTTTTACGGATGCACTGATAGATGGATCGGATCCGCAAAACGCATCCGGACGTCTGAATGAAGCCTTACAGGGGCATGATCAATGACTGTGGTTATCACCCCATATAGATTCCCTGATCACCCCCCTGTCATTGATTACACCCCTGTCATTGATCACCCCCCTGTAAAGCTCCATTCAGATGTCCGCATGATTTTTACGGATGCACTGATAGATGGATCGGATCCGCAAAACGCATCCGGACGTCTGAATGAAGCCTTACAGAGGCATGATCAATGACTGTGGTTATCACCCCATATAGACTCCCTGATCACCCCCCTGTCATTGATTACCCCCCTGTCATTGATTACCCCCCTGTAAAGCTCCATTCAGATGTCCGCATGATTTTTACGGATGCACTGATAGATGGATCGGATCCGCAAAACGCATCCGGACGTCTGAATGAAGCCTTACAGGGGCATGATCAATGACTGTGGTTATCACCCCATATAGACTCCCTGATCACCCCCCTGTCATTGATTACCCCCCTGTAAAGCTCCATTCAGATGTCCGCATGATTTTTACGGATGCACTGATAGATGGATCGGATCCGCAAAACGCATACGGACGTCTGAATGAAGCCTTACACGGGCGTGATCAATGACTGTGGTTTTCACCTCATATAGACTCCCTGATCACCCCCCTGTCATTGATTACCCCCCTGTCATTGATTACACCCCTGTCATTGATTACACCCCTGTCATTGATTACCCCCCTGTCATTGATCACCCCCCTGTCATTGATAACCCCCCTGTCATTGATCACCCCTCTGTAAGGCTCCATTCAGACATTTTTTTGGCCCAAGTTAGCGGAATTATTTTTTTTTTTTCTTACAAAGTCTCATATTCCACTAACTTGTGTCAAAAAATAAAATCTCACATGAACTCACCATACCCCTCACGGAATCCAAATGCGTAAAATTTTTTAGACATTTATATTCCAGACTTCTTCTCACGCTTTAGGGCCCCTAGAATGCCAGGGCAGTATAAATACCCCACATGTGACCCCATTGCGGAAAGAAGACACCCCCAGGTATTCCGTGAGGGGCATATTGAGTCCATGAAAGATTGAAATTTTTGTCCCAAGTTAGCGGAACGGGAGACTTTGTGAGAAAAAAATTTAAAATATCAATTTCCGCTAACTTGTGCCAAAAAAAAAAAATTTCTATGAACTCGCCATGCCCCTCATTGAATACCTTGGGGTGTCTTCTTTCCAAAATGGGGTCACATGTGGGGTATTTATACTGCCCTGGCATTCTAGGGGCCCCAAAGCGTGAGAAGAAGTCTGGTATCCAAATGTCTAAAAATGCCCTCCTAAAAGGAATTTGGGCACCTTTGCGCATCTAGGCTGTAAAAAAGTGTCACACATCTGGTATCGCCGTACTCAGGAGAAGTTGGGGAATGTGTTTTGGGGTGTCATTTTACATATACCCATGCTGGGTGAGAGAAATATCTTGGTCAAATGCCAACTTTGTATAAAAAAATGGGAAAAGTTGTCTTTTGCCAAGATATTTCTCTCACCCAGCAAGGGTATATGTAAAATGACACCCCAAAACACATTCCCCAACTTCTCCTGAATACGGCGATACCACATGTGTGACACTTTTTTGCAGCCTAGGTGGGCAAAGGGGCCCATATTCCAAAGAGCACCTTTAGGATTTCACAGGTCATTTACCTACTTACCACACATTAGGGCCCCTGGAAAATGCCAGGGCAGTATAACTACCCCACAAGTGACCCCATTTTGGAAATAAGACACCCCAAGGTATTCCGTGAGGGGCATGGCGAGTTCCTAGATTTTTTTATTTTTTGTCACAAGTTAGTGGAAAATGCAGATTTTTTTTTTTTTTCATACAAAGTCTCATATTCCACTAACTTGTGACAAAAAATAAAAACTTCCATGAACTCACTATGCCCATCAGCGAATACCTTGGGGTCTCTTCTTTCCAAAATGGGGTCACTTGTGGGGTAGTTATACTGCCCTGGCATTCTAGGGGCCCAAATGTGTGGTAAGGAGTTTGAAATCAAATTCTGTAAAAAATGACCTGTGAAATCCGAAAGGTGCTCTTTGGAATATGGGCCCCTTTGCCCACCTAGGCTGCAAAAAAGTGTCACACATCTGGTATCTCCGTACTCAGGAGAAGTTGGGGAATGTGTTTTGGGGTGTCATTTTACATATACCCATGCTGGGTGAGAGAAATATCTTGGCAAAAGACAACTTTTCCCATTTCTTTTATACAAAGTTGGCATTTGACCAAGATATTTATCTCACCCAGCATGGGTATATGTAAAAAGACACCCCAAAACACATTCCCCAACTTCTCCTGAGTACGTAGATACCAGATGTGTGACACTTTTTTGCAGCCTAGGTGGGCAAAGGGGCCCATATTCCAAAGAGCACCTTTCGGATTTCAAAGGTCATTTTTTACAGAATTTGATTTCAAACTCCTTACCACACATTTGGGCCCCTAAAATGCCAGGGCAGTATAACTACCCCACAAGTGACCCCATTTTGGAAAGAAGAGACCCCAGGGTATTCGCTGATGGGCATAGTGAGTTCATGGAAGTTTTTATTTTTTGTCACAAGTTAGTGGAATATGAGACTTTGTATGAAAAAAAAATTTAAAAAAAAATCATCATTTTCCACTAACTTGTGACAAAAAATAAAAAATTCTAGGAACTTGCCATGCCCCTCACGGAATACCTTGGGGTGTCTTCTTTACAAAATGGGGTCACTTGTGGGGTAGTTATACTGCCCTGGCATTCTAGGGGCCCAAATGTGTGGTAAGGAGTTTGAAATCAAATTCTGTAAAAAATGACCTGTGAAATCCGAAAGGTGCTCTTTGGAATATGGGCCCCTTTGCCCACCTAGGCTGCAAAAAAGTGTCACACATCTGGTATCTCCGTACTCAGGAGAAGTTGGGGAATGTGTTTTGGGGTGTCATTTTACATATACCCATGCTGGGTGAGAGAAATATCTTGGCAAAAGACAACTTTTCCCATTTTTTTATACAAAGTTGGCATTTGACCAAGATATTTATCTCACCCAGCATGGGTATATGTAAAAAGACACCCCAAAACACATTCCTCAACTTCTCCTGAATACAGAGATACCAGATGTGTGACACTTTTTTGCAGCCTAGGTGGGCAAAGGGGCCCATATTCCAAAGAGCACCTTTCGGATTTCACTGGTCATTTTTTACAGAATTTGATTTCAAACTCCTTACCACACATTTGGGCCCCTAGAATGCCAGGGCAGTATAACCACCCCACAAGTGACCCCATTTTGGAAAGAAGAGACCCCAAGGTATTTCGTGATGGGCATAGTGAGTTCATAGAAGTTTTTATTTTTTGTCACAAGTTAGTGGAATATGAGACTTTGTAAGAAAAAAAAAAAAATCATCATTTTCCGCTAACTTGTGACAAAAAATAAAAAGTTCTATGAACTCACTATGCCCATCAGCGAATACCTTAGGGTGTGTCCTTACCGAAATGGGGTCAATTGTGGGGTGTTTATACTGTCTGGGCATTGTAGAACCTCAGGAAACATGACAGGTGCTCAGAAAGTCAGAGCTGCTTCAAAAAGCGGAAATTCACATTTTTGTACCATAGTTTGTAAACGCTATAACTTTTACCCAAACCCATTTTTTTTACCCAAACATTTTTTTTTTATCAAAGACATGTAGAACAATAAATTTAGAGCAAAATTTATATATGGATGTCGTTTTTTTTGCAAAATTTTACAACTGAAAGGGAAAAATGTCATTTTTTTGCAAAACAATCGTTAAATTTCGATTAATAACAAAAAAAGTAAAAATGTCAGCAGCAATGAAATACCACCAAATGAAAGCTCTATTAGTGAGAAAAAAGGGAGGTAAAATTCATTTGGGTGGTAAGTTGCATGACCGAGCAATAAACGGTGAAAGTAGTGTAGGTCAGAAGTGTAAAAAGTGGCCTGGTCTTTCAGGGTGTTTAAGCACTGGGGGCTGAGGTGGTTAACAGTGACTTTAACAGTGATCTCCACAGTGCCCGTCCCTTTAACATTGACCACCCCTTTAACAGTGACCTTCAAAGTGGCCGCCCCTTTAATAGTGACCTTCACAGTGCCCGCCCCTTTAACAGTAACTTCCACAGTGCCCACCCCTCTAACAGTACCCACCCCTTTAACAGTGACCTTCACAGTGTACGCCCCTTTAACAGTGACCTCCACAGTGCCCGTCCCTTTATCATTGACCACCCCTTTAACAGTGACCTTCAAAGTGGCCGCCCCTTTAATAGTGACCTTCACAGTGCCCGCCCCTTTAACAGTAACTTCCACAGTGCCCACCCCTCTAACAGTTCCCACCCCTTTAACAGTGACCTCCACAGTGCCCATCCCTTTATCATTGACCACCCCTTTAACAGTGACCTTCATAGTGGCCACCCCTTTAAAAGTGACCTTCACAGTGCCTGCCCTTTAACAGTGACTTCCACAGTGCCCATCCCTTTAACAGAGACTTCCAAAGTGTCCGGCCCTTTAACATTGACCTCCACAGTTCCCGCCCCTTTAACAGTGACCTCCACATTGCCCGCCTCTTTAATAGTAACCTCCACAGTGTCCGCTCCTTTAACAGTGACCTCCACAGTGTCCGCCCCTTTAACACTGACCGCCACTTTACCAGTGATCTTCATAATCAGGGCCGGTACAAGGCAGGGGCCGAAGGAGCGGGTGCCCTGGGCGCTACAAGGAGGGGGGCGCAGCAGGGCCGGACTGGCCTGCCGGGATACCGGGAAATTTCCCGGTGGGCCGGCAAGCCTGAGTGCCGCAAGGCCGCGGCCCTGGTGACAAGTGGGGGCGGCCGCGGCCGGCGGCAGGGCAGAGCAGGAGATGAGCGCTTCCATTGCGGAAGCGCTCATCTCCATAGTCATCTGTATTGCCGTCCTCAGGACGGCAATACAGATGCCTGCGCTGCGGCAGAGGAGGGAGAGGTGTGTCCCCTCCTGTTCCTCTGATAGGCTGCCAGCACTAGGCCGGCAGCCTATCAGAGGCCGGTGCAGGCGGCGCGATGACGTCATCGCGTCGCCTGACTGCCGTATAGCGAGGGACACAGACGGAAGAGGCGGCCTGCATCGCATCACATTGCTGGAGGTAAGTATAAGTTTTTTTTATTATTTTTTTTATTTATATAGGTACAATACTGGGCTGGGCTGGCACATAAGGGGGGACTACTGGGCTGGCACATGATAAGGGGGGACTACTGGGCTGGGCTGGCACATGATAAGGGGGGCTACTGGGCTGGCACATGATAAGGGGGCACTACTGGGCTGGGCTGGCACATAAGGGGGGCTACTGGGCTGGCACATGATAAGGGGGGACTACTGGGCTGGCACATGATAAGGGGGGACTACTGGGCTGGCACATGATAAGGGGGGCTACTGGCACATGATAAGGGGGGCTACTGGCACATGATAAGGGGGGCTACTGGCACATGATAAGGGGGGCTACTGGCACATGATAAGGGGGGCTACTGGCACATGATAAGGGGGGCTACTGGCACATGATAAGGGGGGCTACTGGCCCATAAGGGGGCTACTGGCACATAAGGGGGGCTATTGGCACATAAGGGGGGCTACTGGCCCATAAGGGGGCTATTGGCAATAAGGGGGGCTACTGGCACATGATATGGGGGGCTACTGGCACATGATATGGGGGCACTCTGGCTACTGGCACATGATATGGGGGCACTCTGGCTACTGGCACATGATATGGGGGCACTCTGGCTACTGGCACATGATATGGGGGCACTCTGGCTACTGGCACATGATATGGGGGCACTCTGGCTACTGGCACATATGGGGGGGGCTCTGGCTACTGGCACATGATATGGGGGCATCTATGGGGGCACATCTTACTGCAGATTATTTAGGGGCATCTACTGAGGCTAAAAAGAAGATATTTTATATGGGGGGCTCTGTATAGGGGCATTTTATACTGGGACACATTATGGTGGGTACTATGGGGAAGGGGGGAGCACTATGGGGGTCATCTACGGGGGCACTGAGAAGGGGTATTTTATGTTGGCACATTATGGGAACATTAGCTCAACTGGGGGCATTACAAAGGGGTATGTTTTGCATATTATAAGGAGAATTATTACTACTGGGGGGGGCATTATGGTGGGCTTTATTACTCCCCCATGGTATGACCCCCTAGTAGCAGCACCAGCCTCTCCCTGCTCTGCTATTCCTCTGCCCCTTCTCCAAATCCTTATTATGAAATCTTTCTCATTAGGATAAAGCACAACATCAGCTCCGCCGAGCCCCCGGCCAAGTGTTGAAGTGGCGTCCGAGATCCCCAAGGGCCAAGTCAAGTAACTGTAAGTTTTTATGGGGGTTCTACAAAAGAGCTATCGTGGGGCAAAGTTCATATTCGTGTTTACACACGTGTTTTAAAATGAATACTTTCAAAGTCCCACAGTCCTTTGTTCTATTGCTTTAAGTATATTCTTGTTTTGAAACAACATTGATTCTTTCTTAAAAACGGGGGGGGGGGGGGGGGGGGGGGGTTTTGCGCAGTTTGCCATCTTCGCCCTGGGCACCAAATGGCCTTGTCCCAGCCCTGTTCATAATGGCCACCCCTTTAACAGTGACCTTCACAGGGCCTGTCCCTTTAACAGTGACTTCCACATTGCCCGCCCCATTAACATCGACCACCCCTTTAACAGTAATCTTCACAGTGCCCACCCCTTTAACAGTGACCTCCGCAGTGCCTGCCACCTTAACAGTGACCTCCGCAGTGCCTGCCCCCTTAACAGTGTACTCCACAGCACCCGTCCGTTTAACCACCTCAGCCCCCAGTGCTTAAACACCCTTAATGACCAGGCCACTTTTTACACTTCTGACCTACACTACTTTCACCGTTTATTGCTCGGTTATGCAACTTACCACCCAAATGAATTTTACCTCCTTTTCTTCTCACTAATAGAGCTTTCATTTGGTGGTATTTCATTGCTGCTGACATTTTTACTTTTTTTGTTATTAATCGAAATTTAACGATTTTTTTGCAAAAAAATGACATTTTTCACTTTCAGCTGTAAAATTTTGCAAAAAAAACGACATCCATATATAAATTTTGCTCTAAATTTATTGTTCTACATGTGTTTAATAAAAAAAAATGTTTGGGTAAAAAAAAAATGGTTTGGGTAAAAGTTATAGCGTTTACAAACTATGGTACAAAAATGTGAATTTCCGCTTTTTGAAGCAGCTCTGACTTTCTGAGCACCTGTCATGTTTCCTGAGGTTCTACAATGCCCAGACAGTACAAACACCCCACAAATGACCCCATTTCGGAAAGTACACACCCTAAGGTATTCGCTGATGGGCATAGTGAGTTCATAGAACTTTTTGTTTTTTGTCACAAGTTAGCGGAAAATGATGATTTTTTTTTTTTTCTTACAAAGTCTCATATTCCACTAACTTGTGACAAAAAATAAAAACTTCTATGAACTCACTATGCCCATCACGAAATACCTTGGGGTCTCTTCTTTCCAAAATGGGGTCACTTGTGGGGTGGTTATACTGCCCTGGCATTCTAGGGGCCCAAATGTGTGGTAAGGAGTTTGAAATCAAATTCTGTAAAAAATGACCTGTGAAATCCGAAAGGTGCTCTTTGGAATATGGGCCCCTTTGCCCACCTAGGCTGCAAAAAAGTGTCACACATCTGGTATCTCTGTATTCAGGAGAAGTTGAGGAATGTGTTTTGGGGTGTCTTTTTACATATACCCATGCTGGGTGAGATAAATATCTTGGTCAAATGCCAACTTTGTATAAAAAAATGGTAAAAGTTGTCTTTTGCCAAGATATTTCTCTCACCCAGCATTGGTATATGTAAAATGACACCCCAAAACACATTCACCAACTTCTCCTGAGTACGGAGATACCAGATGTGTGACACTTTTTTGCAGCCTAGGTGGGCAAAGGGGCCCATATTCCAAAGAGCACCTTTCGGATTTCACAGGTCATTTTTTACAGAATTTGATTTCAAACTCCTTACCACACATTTGGGCCCCTAGAATGCCAGGGCAGTATAACTACCCCACAAGTGACCCCATTTTGGAAAGAAGACACCCCAAGGTATTCCGTGAGGGGCATGGCAAGTTCCTAGAATTTTTTATTTTTTGTCACAAGTTAGTGGAAAATGATGATTTTTTTTTTAATTTTTTTTTCATACAAAGTCTCATATTCCACTAACTTGTGACAAAAAATAAAAACTTCCATGAACTCACTATGCCCATCAGCGAATACCTTGGGGTCTCTTCTTTCCAAAATGGGGTCACTTGTGGGGTAGTTATACTGCCCTGGCATTCTAGGGGCCCAAATGTGTGGTAAGGATTTTGAAATCAAATTCTGTAAAAAATGACCTGTGAAATCCGAAAGGTGCTCTTTGGAATATGGGCCCCTTTGCCCACCTAGGCTGCAAAAAAGTGTCACACATCTGGTATCTCTGTATTCAGGAGAAGTTGAGGAATGTGTTTTTGGGTGTCTTTTTACATATACCCATGCTGGGTGAGATAAATATCTTGGTCAAATGCCAACTTTGTATAAAAAAATGGGAAAAGTTGTCTTTTGCCAAGATATTTCTCTCACCCAGCATGGGTATATGTAAAATGACACCCCAAAACACATTCCCCAACTTCTCCTGAGTACGGAGATACCATATGTGTGACACTTTTTTGCAGCCTAGGTGGGCAAAGGGGCCCATATTCCAAAGAGCACCTTTCGGATTTCACAGGTCATTTTTTACAGAATTTGATTTCAAACTCCTTACCACACATTTGGGACCCTAGAATGCCAGGGCAGTATAACTACCCCACAAGTGACCCCATTTTGGAAAGAAGAGACCCCAAGGTATTCGCTGATGGGCATAGTGAGTTCATGGAAGTTTTTATTTTTTGTCACAAGTTAGTGGAATATGAGACTTTGTATAAAAAAAAAAAAAAAAAAAAATCAGCATTTTCCACTAACTTGTGACAAAAAATAAAAAATTGTAGGAACTCGCCATGCCCCTCACGGAATACCTTGGGGTGTCTGCTTTCCAAAATGGGGTCACTTGTGGGGTAGTTATACTGCCCTGGCATTTTCCAGGGGCCCTAATGTGTGGTAAGTAGGTAAATGACCTGTGAAATCCTAAAGGTGCTCTTTGGAATATGGGCCCCTTTGCCCACCTAGGCTGCAAAAAAGTGTCACACATGTGGTATCGCCGTATTCAGGAGAAGTTGGGGAATGTGTTTTGGGGTGTCATTTTACATATACCCTTGCTGGGTGAGAGAAATATCTTGACAAAAGACAACTTTTCCCATTTTTTTATACAAAGTTGGCATTTGACCAAGATATTTCTCTCACCCAGCATGGGTATATGTAAAATGACACCCCAAAACACATTCCCCAACTTCTCCTGAGTACGGCGATACCAGATGTGTGACACTTTTTTGCAGCGTAGATGCGCAAAGGTGCCCAAATTCCTTTTAGGAGGGCATTTTTAGACATTTGGATACCAGACTTCTTCTCACGCTTTGGGGCCCCTAGAATGCCAGGGCAGTATAAATACCCCACATGTGACCCCATTTTGGAAAGAAGACACCCCAAGGTATTCAATGAGGGGCATGGCGAGTTCATCGAAAAAAAAATTTTTTGGCACAAGTTAGCGGAAATTGATATTTTTTATTTTTTTCTCACAAAGTCTCCCGTTCCGCTAACTTGGGACAAAAATTTCAATCTTTCATGGACTCAATATGCCCCTCACGGAATACCTGGGGGTGTCTTCTTTCCGAAATGGGGTCACATGTGGGGTATTTATACTGCCCTGGCATTCTAGGGGCCCTAAAGCGTGAGAAGAAGTCTGGAATATAAATGTCTAAAAAAATTTCCGCATTTGGATTCCGTGAGGGGTATGGTGAGTTCATGTGAGATTTTATTTTTTGACACAAGTTAGTGGAATATGAGACTTTGTAAGAAAAAAAAAAAATAATTCCGCTAACTTGGGCCAAAAAAATGTCTGAATGGAGCCTTACAGAGGGGTGATCAATGACAGGGGGGTGATCAATGACAGGGGTGTGATCAATGACAGGGGGGTGATCAATGACAGGGGGGGTGATCAATGACAGGGGGGTGATCAGGGAGTCTATATGGGGTGATAACCACAGTCATTGATCATGCCCCTGTAAGGCTTCATTCAGACGTCCGGATGCGTTTTGCGGATCCGATCCATCTATCAGTGCATCCGTAAAAATCATGCGGACATCTGAATGGAGCTTTACAGGGGGGTAATCAATGACAGGGGGGTGATCAGGGAGTCTATATGGGGTGATAACCACAGTCATTGATCACGCCCCTGTAAGGCTTCATTCAGACGTCCGGATGCGTTTTGCGGATCCGATCCATCTATCAGTGCATCCGTAAAAATCATGCGGACATCTGAATGGAGCTTTACAGGGGGGTAATCAATGACAGGGGGGTGATCAGGGAGTCTATATGGGGTGATAACCACAGTCATTGATCACGCCCCTGTAAGGCTTCATTCAGACGTCCGGATGCGTTTTGCGGATCCGATCCATCTATCAGTGCATCCGTAAAAATCATGCGGACATCTGAATGGAGCTTTACAGGGGGGTAATCAATGACAGGGGTGTAATCAATGACAGGGGGGTGATCAGGGAGTCTATATGGGGTGATCACCACAGTCATTGATCATGCCCCTGTAAGGCTTCATTCAGACGTCCGGATGCGTTTTGCGGATCCGATCCATCTATCAGTGGATCCGTAAAAATCATGCGGACGTCTGAATGGAGCTTTACAGGGGGGTAATCAATGACAGGGGGGTAATCAATGACAGGGGGGTGATCAGGGAGTCTATATGGGATGATCACCACAGTCATTGATCACGCCCGTGTAAGGCTTCATTCAGACGTCCGGATGCGTTTTGCGGATGCGATCCATCTATCAGTGGATCCGTAAAAATCATGCGGACGTCTGAATGGAGCTTTACAGGGAGGTGATCAATGACAGGGGGGTGATCAATGACAGGGGGGTAATCAATGACAGGGGGGTGATCAGGGAGTCTATATGGGGTGATCAGGGGTGATCAGGGGCTAATAAGGGGTTAATAAGTGACGGGGGGGGGGGGGTGTAGTGTAGTGTAGTGGTGCTTGGTGCTACTTTACTGAGATACCTGTGTCCTCTGGTGGTCGATCCAAACAAAGGGGACCACCAGAGGACCAGGTAGCAGGTATATTAGACGCTGTTATCAAAACAGCGTCTAATATACCTGTTAGGGGTTAAAAAAAACACATCTCCAGCCTGCCAGCGAACGATCGCCGCTGGCAGGCTGGAGATCAACTCTCTTACCGTCCGTTCCTGTGAGCGCGCGCGCCTGTGTGCGCGCGTTCACAGGAAATCTCGGCCATCGCGAGAGGACGCGCCGGCACGTCCACTCGGAATGAATCAACCACCTCCAGGACGCGTCTGTGCGTACAGCGGTCCGGAGGTGGTTAATAGTGGCTCCTTCCCCCATGCATGTAGCAGTGTAGTTGTGCCGTCATACATGATATGACTGAATATTTAAGACTAGCAGAAGGACCCAGCTTCGCACGGGTATATTTCATCTATTTCATTTTATGTTTCCATGTGTCGTAAAAAAGATATCAACAGTTTCCCCTATAACAGTGACCTCTACAGTACCCACTCCTTTAAAAATTTCCTCCGCACTGCCTGTCCCTTTAACAGAGACCTCTACAGTGCCCGCCCCTTTAACACTGACCGCCCCTTTATCAGTAGTCTTCATAGTGGCCGCCCCTTTAACAGTGACTTCCACAGTGCACACCCCTTTAAAAGTTGCGTAGTGATGGAGCTCCGCACACTCGATTAGCTGGTGCCAGCAAGGACTTGGTAGTCGTACTTGTAGAAGAGAAAATTGCGGCACACAGAAATATATTTGCTATTGTGTATCATTTATTGATTAAACATCATAATTTTTGACTCATGATCCAGGTATTTCATGCATTATTATAGCCACTTTTAATAAACATATGGACTGGACCTTTTGATCCTAGTTGGACCTTCTTCAGCGGTCTAGTTATCTGTGATACAATGACAATATGGATCCCATTAAATGCCCGTTGTACATGGTCAAAATATGGTGTAAAAAATTATAGAAATCAAGGCTTAAAACAAACTATAGAGGCTGAGTAAGTTCTTTGGAGAACATTCCTTCAGGACATTCCTCCATCATATTTTTATACCTCTTTACTTTGATCCTCTCATTCCCACTTCCCTGCAATGGGGATCTGTACTCCTCATACTATAGACAGCTTTATTCTCCAAAGAACTTGCTCAGCCTCTATAGTTTGTTTTAAGCCTTGATTCCTATATTATTTTACACCATATTTTGACCATCTACAACGGGCATTTAATGGTACCCATATTGTCATTGTATCACAGATAACTAGACCGCTGAAGAAGGTCCAACTAGGATCGAAACGTCCGGTCGATATGTTTACTAAAAGTGGCTATAATAATGCATGACAGAATATTTAAGGACCTGCGAACTGCTAAAACCTGTGATCAGTTGTTATGGCAACCTGGAGTAGGACTGCGAGCTTCATTGGCTGATAAGGGACATGTGACCGTGTAAATGGCAGTTCGGATTTAAGTGAAAGACTTGCTGGCTTGTATTGGCTAATATTGGGAATATCTCAGGAACGGTATGTCCTAAAGAGCTGAGACCCGGTCTAAAACCTTCCCAGACACCTGATTGGTCCAGTCGTTTGGTCGCGCATAAAGAACGTCCAGACAGACGTATAGACAGACGTCTAGACAGACAGAAACTCATTTTTATAATATAAGAGACTAGCAGAAGGACCTGGCTTCGCACGGGTTTATTTAATCTATTTCATTTAAAGTTTCTATGTGTCGTTAAAAGATATCTACAGTTTCCCCCCATAACAGTGACCTCTATAGCACCCACCCCTTTAACAATGACCTCCACAGTGCCCGCCTTTTTAACATTGACATCCACAATAGCCACCCTTTTAACAGTGACTTTCACAGTGACCGCCCCTTTAACAGGGACCTTCAAAGCGCCCGCCCCTTTAAAAGTGACTTTCACAGTGACCGCCCCTTTAACAGTGACTTTCACAGTGACCGCCCTTTTAACAGTGGCTTTTACAGAAACCTCCCCTTTAACAGTGACTTTCACAGTGACTGCCCCTTCAACAGTGACTTTCACAGTGGCCGCCCCTTTAACAGTACCTTTCACAGTGCCTGCCTCTTTAACAGTGACCGCTCCCTTTAACAGTGACTTTCATAGTGGCCGCCCCTTTAACAGTGTCCCTCTTTTAACAGTGACTATCACAGTGACCGCCCCTTTAACAGTGACTTTCACAATAAAAACCCCCTTAACAGTGACTTTCACAGTGACCACCACTTTAACAGTGACTTTCACAGTGACCGCCCCCCCTTTAACAGTGACTTTCACAATGACCGCCCCTTTAACAGTGACTTTCACAGCAGTGACCGCCCCCTTAGCAGTGACTTTCACAGTGACCCCCTCTTTAACAGTGACTTTCACAATGACCGCCCCTTTAACAGAGACTTTTACAGTGACCGCCCCCTTAGCAGTGACTTTTACAGTGACTGCCCCCTTAACAGTGACTTTCACAGTGACCGCCCCTTTAACAGTGACTTTCACAGTGACCGCCCCTTTAACAGTGACTTTCACAGTGACCGCCCCTTTAACAGTGACTTTCATAGTGACGTTTTATGTCACATATTGTACTTCATGACACTGGTAAAATGGAATCAAAAAAATTAATTTTTATTTATAAAAAAATACCATATTTACCAAAAATTAAAAAAAAATTGCAAATTTCCAAGTTTCAATTTCTCTACTTCTCTAATACATAGTAATATCTCCAAAAATAGTTATTACTTTACATTACCCATATGTCTACTTCATGTTTGGATCATTTTGGGAATGACATTTTAGTTTTTGGAGACGTTACAAGGTTTAGCAGTTAAGAAGCAAATCTTGCCATTTTTCAGAAATTTTCAAAAACCCAATTTTTAGGGACCAGTTCAGGTCTGAAGTCACTTTGTGAGGGTTACATAATAAAAACCACCCAAAAATGACAGCATTCTAGAAATTACACCCCTCAAGGTATTCAAAACTGATTTTACAAACATCGTTAACCCTTTAGGTGTTCCACAAGAGTTAATGGCAAATGGAGATAAAATTTCAGAAATTCAATATTTGGGAAAATTTACAATTTTAATCCATTTTTTCCAGTAACAAAGCAAGGGTTAAAAGCCAAACAAAATTCTATATTTATTGCCCCGATTCTGTAGTTTGCAGAAACACCCCATATGTGGCTGTAAACTACTGTACGGGCACACAGTAGGGCGTAGAGGAAAAGGTGCGCCGTGTGGTTTTTGGAAGGCAGATTTTGCTGGACTGATGCACCCCTAGAGTAGAAACTCCATAAAAGTGACCCCATTTTGGAAACTACGGGATAAGGTGGCAGTTTTGTTGGGACTATTTTTAGGGTACATATGATTTTTGGTTTATCTATATTACATTTTTGTGAGGCAAGGGTACCAAAAATAGAAATTCTGAAATTTCGTCTCCATTTGCCATAAACTGTTGAGGAACACCTAAAGGGTTAATAAAGTTTGTAAAATCCGTTTTGAATACCTTGAGGGGTGTAGTTTCTTAGATGGGGTCGCTTTTATATAGGTTTCTACTCTAGGGGTGCATCAGGGGGGCTTCAAATGGGACATGGTGCCCAAAAAAAAAGGCTATCAAAATCTGCCTTCCAGAAACCATATGGCGTTCCTTTCTTTCTGCGCCCTGCTGTTTGGTCACACAGCAGTTTACAACCACATATGGGGTGTTACTGTAAACTGCAGAATCAGGGTAATAAATATTAAGTTTTGTTTGGCTGTTACCCCTTTTTTGTTACTGGAAAAAAAAACTGATTAAAATAGAAAATTTGCCAAAAAATAGCTTTTTTGGTACCGTTTTTATTTTATTTTTTTGACCGTGTTCATCTGAGGGGTTAGGGGGGGGATTTTTATAGAGCAGATTCTTACGGAGGCGGAGATACCTAATATGGCCTCAAATCGGGAGCCTATCATGGCTGTACTGTAAAGTGGGGTCTGGTAGAGGACGTCCCCACTCCAGTAATGCCTGACACTAGGTTTCTTGACTAGGCCCATGTGCAGCACGAGGCCCCAAAATGTCCTCATCTCGGCTGCACTGGCTGGGGTCCAGCCACCGGGCCTAGCCAAAAAGGAGCCCGGGTGTTGAGCAACAAACTGTTGGGCGTACAGGTTTGTTTGCTTCACCATTAGATTTACAAAGTGGTCACTGAAAAAAAGACTAAAATAGTCATATTCAGTGAAGCCTACTGTGGAAATCTGGATTCCTAGTTGTCCTACAAAATCAGGAATCATGGGCTCAAAACACTCTGGGGTATGCCAGACAAGTTCACCGGCAGGGGGCTCCGGTGGACTTAACTGGTGGGCCGGAAACTAGTACGAGCCCCAGAGCTGCTCGTACTAGGGTGGGCCACAGGGTCCCTAGCATGGCGGTCCCCTTGCTAGATGATGACGAGGACGCGGATGACAAAAGAAAAGTGGGGTCATCCTCATCCTCACTGGGACTCTCGGAGTCGGAGGAAAGCTGGGCGTATGCCTCCTCGGCCGAGAACATCCGGCGGACCATAGGGGAGTGTGTGTGTGCGTGTAAATCTTTATTCAGTGTGCGTGTGTGTCGGGGCACGGGTGTTCGCGAACTTACCCTAAACCTAACAGACAAAAAAAAAAAGACTAACTAAAAAAAGGGCAAAACAATGTGAAAAATAAAATAAAATTCTAAATCGCTGATCAACCGTCCGAAGTTGATCAACGGTGGGGTGTGCGATGCGCTAACAGTGGCCGGACGCTAAGAGTGCCGGCCACAGTCAACGTACGCACACAAAAAAACTGCTTGCGCCCCAAAAAAGGCGTGGGGGGGGGCAGGAGGGGCAAGCTGCAGCACCCCTGGGGGGTCTAGGGTCACACAGCTGTGCTGTGGACCCCAGACACCCGATTTATGTGATGCAATCGGTAGCAGGCTTTTTTTCTTAGCGGACTTTCCCTAAATATCCCCACCTAATCTAACCTGTCCCTAGCCTTTCCCTAAATACCTGGTGGTGCTGGGGCACAGATGGGGCTGCTGGCTGACGATCCTGAGCTTTTTTTCAGATGGGAGTGCTGGCTGGAGATCCGACATAGCGCTCCTCTCTCCTCGGCTCCCGGACTGAAAAGGAGGAGAGGAGTGCTGATGCAATTTGAAATGCCCGCCCGCCCAGCCGACCAATGAGAGCGATCCTGAGAGGTGATGTCACATCACCTCTCAGGATCGCAGGATGGTGATTGGTGGTGAATAGACCTGCGGGTCTGAATTGACCTGCGGTTTGCTGCGATCGCCTACACGGGGGAGTCACAGGACCCCCGGCGCATTGTCCCCAGGTGCCCGCTCAATGATTTGAGCAGGCACCGGGTTCCGATCACCGCCCCCTGAGTGGCGGTGATCGGAAATACATAGGACGTACCGGTACACCCTGTGTCCTTAAGTACCGGGACATCAGGGCGTACCGGTATGCCCTATGTCCGGAACAGGTAAACAGTGACTTTCACAGTGATAGCCCCTTTAGCAGTGACTTTCAAAGTGACCACCCATTTAACAGTGACTTTTACAGTGACCGCCCCTTTAACAGGGACCTTCATAGCGCCCGCCCCTTTAATAACAGTGACATCCACAGTGCCCGCACATTTAATAACAGTGACCTCCACTGTGCCCGCCCCTTTAATAACAGTGACCTCCACTGTGCCTGCCCCTTTAATAACAGTGACCTCCACTGTGCCCGCCCCTTTAAAAACAGTGACTTCCACAGTGCCCGCTCCTTTAAGCAGTAAAGAAAAATGGCTGGGCTGTTATGGAAACTGGAGTAAAACTGTGTTTATGGCAGTTGGGATTTGAAGAGAAAGACTTGCAGGCTTGTATTGGCTAATGTGGGTAATTTTTTGGAAATATCTCAGGAACGGTACGTCCTAGAGAGCGAATATCTCAGGAACAGTACGTTCTAAAACCTTCCCGGACACCTGATGTACCATTGTGGCAAATTTGTTAAAGATCGGTCCAGTCGTTTGGTCGCGCATAAAGAACGTCCAGACAGACGTCTAGACAGACGTCTAGACAGACAGAAATTCATTTTTATATATATAAGAGATACAGCAACCAGTGGAGTAATGAAAAACATGATTAGGAACACACTTGGGGCTACTGTAAAGTAATTATGCTGTTTTAAAATGTATTCTGGAGGTGACATGTTCCCTTTAATACATCTTTAAATGTGACATAGCTCAGAAATTAACTGTGACATCAGTACTAACTGAATAAGTCTTAGTCACCTCTCCCTAGTGGCAGCTATAGCTAGTCAGAATTTTATCATTTAAATTGGCTGTGTGAAGGGAAACATAGGATTTGGAGCTCTGACCCTTAAATATTAAACTCCCACTCTGATTAAGAAATAGAATTTTTGGACTTATGTGGTTTAAATGGTTTTAGAAGGTGGGAATTTACTTCATGAATGTTTGTATCTAGTTAGCAATTAACAACTGGTGAGACAAAAGGCAGAAAATCTGCACTGTCTGATTATAGTCCAAAAAGTATCTGCTCAGTTCTAGCATCAAGCTGTCGGAGATGATTGACTCTTCATTCTCAGTCTATTAGCACCTTTAGAGAAGGTTTTCACATGCAGAATGCTCCACTATGATAAAAATAGACTGAGCTTTTAAAGCCTCCATGTAAAATCAGCAGTAATTTCTTTATATTAAAAGATATATTAAGGATGTTTTGTTTTGAGATTTTTTCTACATTGAAAGTATGAAAAATGCCCAAGTATATTGTGAAACAGGTATGAATCAAGTGAATTTGATTGGGTTATCTAAAGTAGAGATGGGCGAATTTTGTAAAAATTCGATTCAATCCAAAATTATTTGTGGCGAATCACGTTAAAAAACTGCTATTTCCTGGCTGCAGAGAGCCTTTATAGTGGTGTAGAACACTGTGCCTTGCAGTAACACACATAGGGAGTCTGCTTTGGTAGTGAAATAATACTGTGAGTCAGTATGACATGCACATGACAGTCGTCGCTCTTAGAATCACTGCACACCTCACTTATTTGGGCAGTCAAGGGGCCAACACTGAACAAATAACTCAAGTATGAACGATGTTAGTGTCAAGAAGAAGCACACTCCTTTTTCACCGTCGTCAGCTGATGCCACATAGATTTCTACAGAACCTGTTATATTGAACACTTATACAAGTAGAGACCCCCGACAGTGTGGAGTGGGTGTCAGCAGTAAGTTTGTGTTGACGTCACTGATTAATTTGCCCTTCCTTTATCTGGAAGCCCCGGTGTCATCTTTCTGGGGACCAAGGAAGCCTTTCACACATCTTGAAAATTGACCTCAGCGGGGGAGATGGAGGTATAGGTGTCTTGAGCTTTATCCTATGCCCTCCTCCCCGGTGAAGTAAGTGCTATATTAGTATATGGAGATTATGTTCATTTATTTAACAAGAGATACAGGTACATACTGATGTATGTGATTCAATTATGCTTTTAATAAAAATTTTATTGAAATTTTTTATTCTTCATCTCTTTGGTATACTCATAGATAGATTTTGTATCCACCACTTTTTATCTTCATTTTCATCTACTTTTATCTACTGGCTCCATGGCGCCCCCTCGGTACTTTCAGGATATTTCTGAAAAACTCAGCCAACCCTTGCATTCTAATTCCTCTGATCCGTCAGAACAATAACCCACAAAAAACGGATCCAGTCAGTGGAGGATATGCCTGCACTCGGTCAGTATTTGCTCAATAGGCCATCAGTATTGCTAATGCAAAAAAATAAAACAGGAGTGAGATGACACTTGAATTGAATATTTGCATGTCTTCTGTGTTTTTTACCCACTCCTGCTTTTGCCTACCAAATCATAAGCCAATTCTGATGGGACCATACAGGCTGTACTGTCTTCTCTTCACTAGCCATTGCATAGTTTTTTGTTAATGTGTGCCTACATCGCCACCTAGTGACCTTTAGCTGCAAGCGCATTGTTGCCTTGTTATAAGCTATGAATATTCATTAGGTCACCTGACTTCCTGCTCGCACGGCTTTTTGGGAAAGAGACAGGCACCTTCTGCCATTTTCCTTCACCTCTTGGAAGGAGCAGCTGCACATTGTGTCTCTTTACCCAAGCATCGTCAGTAAGCGATTAGTTAATGTTTTCCTATAAACTTTGTGTACATTGTGCTGTACATTCAGTTCCTTGTATGTTCCTTTTTTCTTATAGTTTACCTTATCTACTGCCGGTTAATGAAACCACAGATTACAGAAACAAGTCTCATCTTATTTCTGGTGTTATCTGCCTGTTGAACTGCATATAGACCCCGGGGGTACACATTGTGAGAACAGGACAATAAACAACGTCTTCTAGTGAGAGAGACGCACCTGACTACACAGAAGTCTGTTATGGTCCACGCAATATCTGAAAACGGACACCACAGCGACTTCTATACAGTCCAGTGCTACAAGAGGATAGCTGCTTCAAGCAATGTAGACAGATTTAATTGCATACCGTGACCTCTCTCTAAGCCAGCGAGCGGAATTACACAGCACAGTAGTCTCCACAAAGTTAAGTGTCTTCAACAACACCTTGTCGCGAAGCACAGTATCGAGCTACAAGACAAGATCAGAGAAGGATGGTTCCTCCAAGTTGTCTTCCGTTAGCAATGCAGCTGCCATTGCCTGTGCAAAGGCAGAAGCCGCGAAAGTCAAAGCAGCCTTTGCCGAACAAGAAATGAAGATGAAAGAAGAAAAGGCACAGTTAGAGGCTGAGGAAGCAAAGCAACAGGCTTCCCTATAAATGCAAAAGGTTCTCTTAGATGCAAAGCTAGAGAAACTCGCCATAGAGAAAGAAACGGCAGCCGCCATAGCTGAAGCAGAATTCTTGGAAGCAATAGAATACCAGAAAACTGAAAGTCACAGCAGTTTGCTTAGCCCAGAACTCAGCTAGCAAGATCCTGTACGACACACTTCAGAGTACGTCCGTCAATACTCTAGACCAAACAGCAATGCTGATCCATTCCCAGGAACCGAAGATGTCACCTATGCCACAGAGAAATCATACCATCCAAAAGAAAGAGTCACGCTCGGAACCCAGTCCTGCAAACAAGAGAGCACAGAGCCACGTAAAAAAAAACTCGAGCTTACTTCCCTGCACACCAAGGAAGCCAGCTTCCAGTCCAGCCTGCAGAGCCACCTTATCCCACAAGACGGTATGACATGGGCTGGCCTAAATCAGAGACTCCATACAGGTATGATCGCCCACCGCACTCTCACCGTGACTTCCCACCTCCAACTAACCTTAGTAGTAACTAGGGCGCAACAGACTTTGCCAGGTTCTTTACTAGACCAGAGTTAGTTACAAAGGGACTGGCGAAGTTCAGTGATCGCCCTGAAAACTATAGAGCATTGCGGGCCTCCTTTTATAACATTACAAAAGACTTGGGTCTGTCATGTAGTGAGGAGATAGACTTCCTTGTTGATCGACTTGGAAAAGACTCTGTAGAACATGCCAAGAGAATCAGGGATATTAATATAAACTACCCAGAGACTGGTCTAAAAATGATCTGGGATGAACTTGATGAATGTTATGGTTCTGCAGAGATCATAGAGGATGCGTTGTTTAAAAGAATTGACGAATTCCCTAAAAAATCTAGCAAAGGTTTCCAGAAACTTAGGGATTTAAGTGATCTACTGATGGAATTACAGGTTGCCAAAGGTGATTTACCGGGGCTTGCTTTCCTCGACACTGCCAGAGGTGTCAAGCCTACAACCTGCAGGAGAAATGGGTCTCCCACGGGTCAAGGTACAAACATACCTACAATGTGCCATTCCCTCCCTTCAGTGTGTTTGTCGACTTTGTAAGGCTAGAAGCTAATATTCATAGTGACCCTAGCTTTGATCTATCACAGTCTTGTGTCACTCCTTATGACCACAGACCACACAAAGGATCAGTGGCAGAGCACAAAACTAACATTTCACCTGCAGATTCTTACAGGTATTACAGCTCCTCTAGCCCCGAAACAGTCAAAGATCCTGGTAAGCAGTGCCCTCTACACAAGAAGCCACACCCTCTTCTGAAGTGAAGAGCCTTTAGAGAAATTTCCATAGGAGATCGCCTTTCTCAAGGAGAACCGCATTTGCTACAAGTGCTGCTCATCAACATCACATATTGCCAAAGACTGTCGGGTAAGTGTAAAATGCACAGAATGCAACAACTCAGATCACAACATGGCCCTACATCCTGGACCTTTCCCATGGACCTTATGACAGAGTAACAGTGCCAGAGAGCATGGCGGGGAGGAAAGTAACTCTGGAGCTAACCTATCAGCAGTTACTTCACAATGCACAGAAGTCTGCAAAGGACTCATAGGTGGCAGATCCTGCTCAAAAATCTGCCTAGCAAAAGTATACCCAAGGGGCTGCAGAGACAAAGCCATCAATGTTTACACCATCCTAGATGACCAAAGTAATGCGTCCCTAGCCAAATCTACTTTCTTTGACATTTTCAACATTAAAGGGCCCAACACTCCTTATTCTCTAAAGACTTGTGCAAGTACTGTAGAAACAGTGGGGAGGAGAGCTAGTGGCTACCTGATTGAGTCCATAGTGAATGTAACTAAATCCCTGATAATAGACATGAGATCCCTACACCAGATGTTGCCATGCATCACCTCCATTTACAGCGTATAGCCGATCTCTTACCAGAACTCGATCCTAACGCTCAGCTAATCCTACTCCTAGGGAGAGATATCTTACAAGTTCATAAAACCAGAGAACAGATTGATGGCCCACATCATGCACCTTATGCGCAAAGGCATGACCTAGGATGGGTCATAATAGGGGATGTCTGCTTAGGAATCATACACAAACCAACTTCCATTAATAGCATGCTTACAAGCACATTAGATAATGGACGTCCCTCTATCTTCCACCCATGTCAAAACAACTTCCTCAGAAAGGAATTGCCACATAGTACTCACCTACCTTGTTCTTTCGTAGGCTCTTTAGACCACAACATTGCTTGTGACAGTGACAAAGACCACCTAGGTTGCTCAGTGTTCCAAAGGACCAAGGAGGACAATCAGGTAGCAATGTCCCATGAAGACAGATTGTTTTTAGAAACCATGCAAAGGGAAATCACTAAGGATGAAACAAATAGTTGGGTCGCACTCCTTCCCTTCAGACCTCAATGGCAACGTTTGCCTAACAACAGAGAGAAAGTCTACAAATGTTTTGTCTCTCTAAGATGTAGCTTCCACAAGAAGCCAGAAATGAAAGATCACTTCTTTACTTTCATGAGGAAAATATTTGAGAATGGTCATGCTGAGGTAGCTCCCACCCTTAAAAACTCGGAAGAATGTTGGTATTTACCCATATTTGGGGTTTACCACCCAAAGAAACCAGGTCAAATTAGAGTAGTGTTTGACTCTAGTGCAATATATGAAGGCATCTCCTTAAACGACGTCCTGCTCTCAGGTCCAGATATTAACAGACTCCTAGGAGTACTGCTTCGTTTTCGCAAAGAGTCTGTTGCCTTCATGGCGGACATTCAGCAGAGCAAATGTTTCATTGCTTTCTCGTTAAAGAGGAACACATAAACTTTTAAAGATTTCTTTGGTTTATTGACAACGTCCCAACAAAACATATTGCGGAGTACCGCATGCGGGTACATATCTTTGGTAACAGTCCCTCCCCTGCAGTTGCAACTTATGGTCTCAGACACTCTGCTCAGGAAGGCGAAATAGAATATGGGTCAGACGTCAGACAATTCGTAGAAAGAGACTTTTATGTAGATGACTGTCTAAAATCACTACCCACTGATGAGGATACAATAAGTCACCTTAAGAGAGCTCAAGAAATGCTTGCATGCTCGAACGTGAGATTCCACAAAATAGCCTCCAATAGTAAGCAGCTAGTAGAAGCATTTCCCTCTCAAGACCACTCAAATGACCTGCAGAGCTTAGACTTAGGGACTGACTCATCCAGAGAATTTATAAATGCTTATAATAGAGTCAAGAAAAATCTAAAGTGTTCCAGCAGAGTTGACCCTTATAAAACGTAACCTTTAATCTTAAATAGTTAATACAAGGAACCTACCACGGTGGTTCACCAGTGTAAACTGTGAAGGAAAGATAGTGCTCAGATACAGATAAGATAAATGTAGATATCTACACAGGGTACCCAGCCCTTAGGGCAGTCATGCAAATAGGTGTAACCAGGGCACAGAATGGGGAGTGTCAGATGTCTCACCTATCCCTGCACTCACCCTGAATAAGACCTCAGCCCAGGGACGTCTCCTGATGGTGGGGACTCCTTGTCCTCGAACCTTGACTAACTGCCCTAATTGTACCCTGCTGCTAACATGCAATACACTGCGTGCAGAATCATTAGGCAAATGAGTATTTTGACCACATCATCCTCTTTGTGCATGTTGTCTTACTCCAAGCTGTATAGGCTCGAAAGCCTACTACCAATTAAGCATATTAGGTGATGTGCATCTCTGTAATGAGAAGGGGTGTGGTCTAATGACATCAACACCCTATATTAGGTGTGCATAATTATTAGGCAACTTCCTTTCCTTTGGCAAAATGGGTCAAAAGAAGGACTTGACAGGCTCAGAAAAGTCAAAAATAGTGAGATATCTTGCAGAGGGATGCAGCACTCTTAAAATTGCAAAGCTTCTGAAGCGTGATCATCGAACAATCAAGCGTTTCATTCAAAATAGTCAACAGGGTCGCAAGAAGCGTGTCGAAAAACTAAGGCGCAAAATAAAGCCCATGAACTGAGAAAAGTCAAGCGTGCAGCTGCCAAGATGCCACTTGCCACCAGTTTGGCCATATTTCAGAGCTGCAACATCACTGGAGTGCCCAAAAGCACAAGGTGTGCAATACTCAGAGACATGGCCAAGGTAAGAAAGGCTGAAAGACGACCACCACTGAACAAGACACACAAGCTGAAACGTCAAGACTGGGCCAAGAAATATCTCAAGACTGATTTTTCTAAGGTTTTATGGACTGATGAAATGAGAGTGAGTCTTCATGGGCCAGATGGATGGGCCCGTGGCTGGATTGGTAAAGGGCAGAGAGCTCCAGTCCGACTCAGACTCCAGCAAGGTGGAGGTGGAGTACTGGTTTGGGCTGGTATCATCAAAGATGAGCTTGTGGGGCCTTTTCGGGTTGAGGATGGAGTCAAGCTCAACTCCCAGTCCTACTGCCAGTTTCTGGAAGACACCTTCTTCAAGCAGTGGTACAGGAAGAAGTCTGCATCCTTCAAGAAAAACATGATTTCCATGCAGGACAATGCTCCATCACACGCGTCCAAGTACTCCACAGCGTGGCTGGCAAGAAAGGGTATAAAAGAAGAAAATCTAATGACATGGCCTCCTTGTTCACCTGATCTGAACCCCATTGAGAACCTGTGGTCCATCATCAAATGTGAGATTTACAAGGAGGGAAAACAGTACACCTCTCTGAACAGTGTCTGGGAGGCTGTGGTTGCTGCTGCACGCAATGTTGATGGTGAACAGATCAAAACACTGACAGAATCCATGGATGGCAGGCTTTTGAGTGTCCTTGCAAAGAAAGGTGGCTATATTGGTCACTGATTTGTTTTTGTTTTGTTTTTGAATGTCAGAAATGTATATTTGTGAATGTTGAGATGTTATATTGGTTTCACTGGTAAAAATAAATAATTGAAATGGGTATATATTTGTTTTTTGTTAAGTTGCCTAATAATTATGCACAGTAATAGTCACCTGCACACACAGATATCCCCCTAAAATAGCTAAAACTAAAAACAAACTAAAAACTACTTCCAAAAATATTCAGCTTTGATATTAATGAGTTTTCTGGGTTCATTGAGAACATGGTTGTTGTTCAATAATAAAATGAATCCTCAAAAATACAACTTGCCTAATAATTCTGCACTCCCTGTAGAGGGGTACCCTGTGATAAGACAGAATCTGTATCACGGGTTCATAGTGTCACCCATGATAAATAGCAACCCATGTAGATGAATAAGTCAAAAAGGTGCTGGGGTGTGGATCTCACCTTTAGCACCGTAAACAAGCCCCTAACAGGGCGCCGAGGGGACTGATACCTCCCTCGGCTTTGTACACTCAACCCCGACGCGTTTCCCCTATTCATAGGTTCATCAGGGGGTATAAAACCAACAATGGGTGAGAAACTGTCAATACATGATGAGTGAGATATACTCAGATATAAACGGAGGATCCGAGGCCAGATAATGAGGATACTGGTGTGAACACAGGACCCAGGGGAACAGCAGATAAGTCCCACCTGTAAATAATAAATATACATGTATCAGGGGGATAGATTAAAGATAATTTCCATTAGTTACCCCCTGTACAGCACTTACTTAGCTCAAAGCATGAGGTAAAATAAACCAGAGGCCCAAGGATAAGGGGCCAGCAATCTACCCGAAGCTGTGAGGAAATACTGATGTGAACACCGGACCAAGGGGAACAACAGATAAGTCCCATCTGTAAATAATGAATACACATGTATCAGGGGATAGATTGAAAGTAATTGCCATTGATTACCCCCTGTGTAACACTTACTTAGCTCAAAGCATGAGGTAAAATAAACCAGAAGCCCACAAGGATGAGGGGCCAACAGTCTGCCCGAAGCTGTGAAAAAGATAATAAGTACTTGCAATGTCGACATAAAATAAAACTTGCTATACCAAGTGAAGGTCCAGTACTCACAGTACCTCGCGTTCTAATGCCGTCCTGATCTTCCTGATTGTCACACACTATGCTGCCACCACGAGCCCTATAAATACCCCCCTGTTCAGGTGTTTAATCTGCGCGCGCTGGGACGTCGGATGATTAGCTTCCGGTCACGTGGTATCGCCGAGTACATCACTTCCGGTCGGTCTGTGAAATGCAGTGCTGCTAGCTGCTGTTATTTTTGTCACTAAGACAATGGCAACGTCACTTCCGGTTCACGATATCTCTTAGTGCGTCACGCTCAGTCACTGGAGCACAAGACTCCGGTATAGATTGCTCACCACACCGCCGCAATGAGTCGCAATCTGCGCTAGTATGTCCCAGCATATTGATATTATTGGGCATCCCGTCACAATGAACTAACAGCAGACAACAGGGAGTTATAACAGTAGGGATAGAGTGGTTAACAAATGTGACCCCATATTATTAAAGATCTCCTACCCACAATTACACTTCGGTGCAAGCCTCAAATAATAGGTAGCACCAAGCGTCTATGATGTAACCAACGCAAATCAGTAAAAATTCGGATACTTCCCGTATCCTGCCAATTGCCTAGACTCTACATCTTCACCAGGTAGGCTGATCATGAATCAGAGTAACCCGGTTGAGCTCATCCAAGCCATGAGACTATAAAAAACAGGAGAAAGTAAGTCTCTCATTAATACCAAGGGGTGCCTGGGATTTAAACCGATGAATCCAAACACATTCTTTCTGAAGAATTTTACGGTCCCAGTTACCACCACTTGGAGCAGATGGAATAGTCTCTAGGATTGATAACTTCAGACACCTTGGGTCTCCACCATGGATCTCATTTACATGAGACCCAACAGGTGTAATGTTCTTTTTCACAACGTCATTAACATGTTCGCAGATTCTCCTCCTAACCTCTCTAATTGTCTTTCCTATAAAGTCCATAGGACATGGCCACTGGCAAATATATACCGCTCCTCTACTCCTGCAGTTATAGAAATCTCTGATCTTGAAAACCTGTTTAGTAACCGAGCATGTTATAACTTTAGCTGTAGATACATATTCACACGCCTTGCAGGATCCGCACTTAAACATCCCGCAGGGTTTACGATCCAACCACGTACCTACTCCAGTCGGTGGTGTATAGTGGCTGTGAACAAGGCGATCTTTGAGGCTCCTCCCCCGTCTATAAGTGATGCTAGGCTGTGTAGTCAGCACATCACTAAGATCAGGGTCCATGTGAAGAATGGGCCAGTATCTTTTAAGGATCGAGACAACCTGCGCGTTTGCTGAATCAAAGGTTGAAATAAGTCACACAGGCTGATGTCCATCCAACGTCCTTGATTTAGGCACAAGGAGTTCCGTCCGATCCTTCTCCAAAGCATTCTTGAAGGCTCCCTTCAAGATTGTTTGAGGATACCCCCTATCTCTAAACCTGGTTTGAAGTTTCTTAGCCTCGCCATAAAATTACTCTTTCTCAGAGCAGTTCCTTTGAATGCGAAGGTACTGTCCCCTTGGTATGCCGCGTTTGAGTGGTATGGGATGATGGCTCTCCCAATGTAGCAGCGAGTTTGTCGCGGTTTCCTTCCTGTATATACCCGCTATCAATTTCTCTCCCTCCTTAGTGACAAGAACATCCAAGAATGGGATAGTGTGCAGGTCAAGTTCAAATGTAAAGCGTAGACCTACATCATTAGTATTCAAGGCCGCAACAAACCTTCGGAAGTCCTCTGATCCACCATTCCAGACCACAAAGATGTCATCTATATATCTTGTCCAAAAAAGGATCCTTTCAAGCCACCATGTATTTTGGTCTGGAAACACGTAAACGTCCTCCCACCAGCCCAGGAAGAGATTGGCGTAGGTGGGGGCACAGGGGCTCCCCATCGCCGTCCCCCTGAGCTGGTGGTAAAAACGTGAGTTATATAGAAAAAAAATTGTGGGTCAGAGTAAACTCGAGGAGTTTAAGAACAAAGTCATTATGGGTTCTGCAGTGTATATACCTAGTTTTGAGGAAATGTTCCACCCCCTGTAAGCCCTTACTGTGCAGAATGGAGCTACGTATACAGTGACTCAACGTCCACGCTAGCTAGAAGACAGTCTGAGTCCACATTGTATGCTTAAATTTTGCTGAGGAGGTCCATTGTGTCCCTCGTATAGGCTGGTAGGGACACAACAAACTCCCTCAGCATCCGATCAATATATATGCCACAATTTTGGGGTAAGTGAGTTGACCCCAGACACAATTGGTCGACCTCTAAGTGGTGTAGTGCCCTTATGGACCTTTGGTAATAAATAAATGGTGGCGATAGTGGGATGTACAGGAAGAAGGAAATTATATTCAGCCGGTGAAATAACCCTCTCCCGCAGTCCGCCATCAAGAATGGTTTTAAGTTCATCAGAAAAGGAGGAAGATGGATTCTATGACAACACTCTATTGTCACGGCCATGGCTATGACCGTGACTCCTGAACCGCATGCGGTTGTCAGCGGTTTTCATTGGTGTTCAATCACAGGTGAGGGCTGTGGTATTGGCCTCACCTGTGGTTGCCGCTGGCAACAGTATGTATGTGGCAGCGTAGCAGGCGGAGCTGTGCCATGCAGCTCGCTACGCTGCGCATGCGGTTTTGTGTGAGGTGTGTATGTGTGCACTTGTGTTTTATGTTTTGTGTGCACGTCTCCTTTAAGTGGTGTTTTCCCTTCCCTGGTGTTGGAAGGGTTAATCTCCTTCCTAGTGTGTGTGTGCACTGGGTGTGTCCGACTGTGGGGTGTGGCTTCTTGGCCTATAAAGCCTCTCTGCTTTTGCAGGCCTGCAGGTTGCTTCAGCCATGCTTAGCTGAGAGCAGCCTCATGTATTTATTTACCTGCCAGTAAGAGCCACCCCTGTGGTCATAAACCATAATGTCGCTTTAAGTTATTTCTAGTTATGTGTGATGTCCGTGTGATGTTTTATATGTTATTTTGTGCAGCTATGGATCTGGGTCCCTGTGTAGGGATGCGCTTGTGATCTGCACCCTGCTAACACAGGGATCCAGTCAGCAAGGCTGTGGCAGGTAGGTGGAACTCCTTGTTCACCTGCCATATCCATAGAGCTGTTTATGTCTCCCCTTTTCCTGCAGCTTGGCCGTTGAGACTCCCGCTCCTCCGTGTCCAGGAGGAGTGGGCTTGTCTTACTTAGCTCCTAGGTGAGGGTCATCTTGAGGGCTAGCAGGGACTTTTAGGTTCCGGAGCATGGGCCCTCCTACCATCAAGGTTGGCCCATGCAGCTAGGAGCTAGGGTCAGGTTAGGGATGCCTTAGGAGGTGACCTGCTCCCTAATCCTGTCTTCATGGCCAAGCAGCCGAAACATCACCGGGCTGCACACGGCTGAGGATTTCCCCCATCCTCAGCTGTGACAGTATGACCACAGTCGCTCTTACGTGGCGGACCCTCGAAAGAGGGTAAAGCATGCACCGCTATCTGCGGATGGGGTGCATGCGCGTTCTCCGGAGGGAGAGCGTTATGGGGCTCACCATCTACGGCGCGGTGAGTGGCATTCCCCGCCATTCCTCGCCCACCGTTGTCCGTGTTGGTGTCCCCTTTTGTTTGTCTTTCCCCTCCCCCCCTCCCACTGTTTTTTATGCCTCACCAACTTTCCCTTTTTGTTGTTGGGAGGGGCTTTGAGGGGTGGGAGTATGCATTCCCTCGAAAGAGGGTGTAGCATGTACCGCCGTCTGTGAAGGGGTACATGCGCGCTCTTCGGAGGGAGAGCGTTCTGGGGGTTTCGCCTCTGATGGCGCGGTGAGTGGCGTTTCCCCGCCATCCCTTCACCGTTGCCTCGTGTGGCGTCCCCCTGATTTTACTACACGTGGTGTGTGTCTGGTATGCGGTATGCATACCTTCGAAAGAGGGTGCAGCATGCAGTGCCATATCCTTGTGGCCTGCATGCGCGTTCTCCGGAGGGAGAGCGTTCCTGGGGGTTCTCCGTTTACGGCACGGTTGGTGGCTTATTCCCCGCCACCTTACCTTCCGTGTCCGTGTTGGGGATCCCTCGTCCCTCTCCATGTTCCCATCTCTGGTCGTCTGCTGGCAGCACTCCGTAAGTGGTCCGGCTGCGTGCTGGTTAGGAGTGTCTGCTGGCAGCGACTGGAGTGGGGACGTGAGTGGAGAGTCCCCTCGTCCATCTCTCAGTGGTTCTTTTCTCTTTGTTGCTGGTGCGGGCTGCAGTCCTCGTCGGACTGGCTAGTGTGAGCCGGGAGAGGATGCAGCTGACAGCGACCCCTTTTTAGAACCGGCACTGAGAGTGGACGTCCCCTTCTCCTATCCCCTTGTCTGAGTCCCTCACGTGTCTTTTTTTGGTGGGGGGGCTTTGAGGGGTGGGAGTGTCACGGCCATGGCTATGACCGTGACTCCTGAACCGCATGCGGTTGTCAGCGGTTTTCATTGGTGTTCAATCACAGGTGAGGGCTGTGGTATTGGCCTCACCTGTGGTTGCCGCTGGCAACAGTATGTATGTGGCAGCGTAGCAGGCGGAGCTGTGCCATGCAGCTCGCTACGCTGCGCATGCGGTTTTGTGTGAGGTGTGTATGTGTGCACTTGTGTTTTATGTTTTGTGTGCACGTCTCCTTTAAGTGGTGTTTTCCCTTCCCTGGTGTTGGAAGGGTTAATCTCCTTCCTAGTGTGTGTGTGCACTGGGTGTGTCCGACTGTGGGGTGTGGCTTCTTGGCCTATAAAGCCTCTTTGCTTTTGCAGGCCTGCAGGTTGCTTCAGCCATGCTTAGCTGAGAGCAGCCTCATGTATTCATTTACCTGCCAGTAAGAGCCACCCCTGTGGTCATAAACCATAATGTCGCTTTAAGTTATTTCTAGTTATGTGTGATGTCCGTGTGATGTTTTATATGTTATTTTGTGCAGCTATGGATCTGGGTCCCTGTGTAGGGATGCGCTTGTGATCTGCACCCTGCTAACACAGGGATCCAGTCAGCAAGGCTGTGGCAGGTAGGTGGAACTCCTTGTTCACCTGCCATATCCATAGAGCTGTTTATGTCTCCCCTTTTCCTGCAGCTTGGCCGTTGAGACTCCCGCTCCTCCGTGTCCAGGAGGAGTGGGCTTGTCTTACTTAGCTCCTAGGTGAGGGTCATCTTGAGGGCTAGCAGGGACTTTTAGGTTCCGGAGCATGGGCCCTCCTACCATCAAGGTTGGCCCATGCAGCTAGGAGCTAGGGTCAGGTTAGGGATGCCTTAGGAGGTGACCTGCTCCCTAATCCTGTCTTCATGGCCAAGCAGCCGAAACATCACCGGGCTGCACACGGCTGAGGATTTCCCCCATCCTCAGCCGTGACATCTATAGCCCTTCCTATCTTTAAGGAGGTACAAACACATAGCCTGGTACATCTCATGATCAATAATGACCAGGTTACCCCCTTTGTCGGAAGGTTTGATGATAATCGACTTATGTTGTTCAAGAGATACCAATGCTTGCATCTCCGCCTGGGACAAATTAAAGCTATTAAGAGAGACATGTCCAAGTTGTTCAAGGTCACGTGTGACCATCTGTAAAAAGTTGTCCACACACTCATAGTTGAGGGGTGGGGGCATCTTTTTACTTTTCAACTTTAGGTCAGTGTGTGGACCCTTGCCTGGCCTACGTCTCCCTTCATCCCCCAATTCAAAAAGTACCTGGAGGTCAGCGGAATCCTTGTCGCTGAGGCCTAACCTCTCACAGGTATGTCTGTTGGTGTCTTTGAAGAACTTATGCCACTTAAGTCGCCGACTGAAAAGATGAAGATCCTTAGTCCATGTGAACAGGGACTGACTCCCTTCTTATACAACGTAGCCTTGGTCTCCTCTGGGATTTAAAATCAGATAATTTTACCTTCCAAGTCAGCCAGTCTTTATGATCCCTTAGGATTCACGGCCCCCGTTACAATCCAGGGTAAAACACTACTTAGAGACTTAACTCAGGAAACATTGGATTGGGATCACCCAGTTTCCCCTGAAAAAAGAAACATATGGATAGAGTGGAGAAACTCCCTAAAGACTTTATCTAGCCTCCATGTTCCACGTTCTTACGCTCCTGTGCCATCGACAGAAGTAAAAACAAAAAAACTTTACGTATTCTCTAACGCGTCCGTCAAAGCAATTGCCGCTGTAGCTTATCTTAAAACTGTAGACAACAAAGGTACTTTGTGTACATTGTGCTGTACATTCAGTTCCTTGTATGTTCCTTTTTTCTTATAGTTTACCTTATCTAATGCCGGTTAATAAAACCAGAGATTACAGAAACAAGTCTCAACTTATTAACTAGTAGAATGGTGATATCTGCCTGTTGAACTGCATATAGGCCCCGGGGGTACATGTTGTGAACACAGGCCTTACAGCTGCTACACAGACAGGATCCGTTGTGCATCTAATTTTTCCTTCCTTCTGTCAGATCAGAAGAAAGATCAAATAAATAATTATGTCAGCCAGGCCAAAAGGCAAAATAGTGGCCCAGTCATGAAGTGGGGAGGGTGGGAACAGCATGAGAAGTCCACAGAAAGGCCCTATGACATAGTGGTGAGGTGGACGCCGCATAAGGAGGCCACAGAATGGCACAATGACAGTCTGAAGGTGGTGGCAGCATCAGGAGGCCTCAGAGAGGCACAATGATCGAGTCTGGAGGTGGCGACAGTAAAAGCATCAGGAGGATACCACAGAGTGGCAAGGTGATATAGTGTGGAGATGGCAGTAGCAGCAGCATCAGGAGACCACATAGTGGCAAGATGACATAATGTGTAGATGGCAATAACAGCAGCATCAGGAAGATACCACAGAGTAGCAAGGTGACATAGTGTGGAGTTGGCAGCATCAGGAGAATACCACAGAGTGGTAAGGTGACATAGTTTGAAGATGGCAGCAGCAGCTGCATCAGGAGACTACAAAGTGACCAAGTAACAGAGTGGGGCGGTGGGTGGTAATACCAGTACCTGCTGACGAAGGTGGGTGAAATAAGGAGCGCTTGGCATCAGATGTGTGGCATCAGGTGGGTTGCAGCATCAGAGAAGTAGCTGAGGCAGGTAGCCAGAAGAAACTGGTCTCTTTTATCAAAGTTTTGGTGTGGCACATGGATGATATAGTCTGATGCATCAGGAATTGGTGGTTGGAAATACGAACATATGGAGGGTGGAATTCCAACGGGTGGAAACGTCGCATATCAGCCTATGTTGGGGGATGCCGTTCTTTCACTGACGCATACTGCTGTCTCTTGGCAATCGCTTCGGTCATCGATTGCTGACGGAATGACTGACAAGGAGTAGGAGCAGGAGCATCTGGACCAGCAGAAGATGGGAATGACAGACAGCTCCCTTCAGCTGAGGTCGTGGAGCCTTGACTGGCTGTAACCGGGTGCGTGCCACTGGGCAGGCTGGACCGCATCGGAGCCACGGTTCTCCCAGGCCACTGCATGGCAACGCTGCATATGTTGACGCAGGGCCGTAGTGCCAACCTTGGCACCCTGGCCACACTTCACCTTCTGCCCACATATTCTACATGTGGCCACGTTAACCTCCTCTGGCAGCTTAATAAAAAACTGCCACACCGCCAAGCAGGTGATTTTCCCCACAACAGTCGGCACTGACTGTTTGCTACCACGTCGCTGCCTCCGTGAACCCCTGTACCACTACTTCCTGGGCAGGTAGGCTGCTGCGAAGCAGGTGGTCTACCCCGGGCAAGTTTGGCTTCCGACCTGCAACTGCTGCCACCCTGCTGACTCCCAGCCATGCTACCACGCAGCTGGCTCAGCCGCTGCCTCACAGGCAAGCTGCCACCCTCTTCTCCTGATGATGATGAAGCCCCTTCTGCACCCAGCTCCCATGTGCGATCGGTTTCATCATCATCAAGTAGTGTCTTCACGTCACTGATGTTCTCCTCAACGGTCTCTGGGTCAGGAGCCTGACTGCTCGCAAGACAGTCTCCTGCGCTACTCTCCTCATCACTACTTGCCCGCCTAGCAGAGGAAGCTGCGGATGTCTCCTCCAGATCTTGGCTGGGAAGAAGATGCTAACTGTCCTCTAGCAGTTCGTCCTTGCTGTATAGTGGAGCTGAGCCCACAGCATACAATACTTCTGTGGCTGAGGGAACAGCAAAGGACAGAGGCAGGTTGAGGACAGGGTAGGGCACAGGGCCTGCTCCCGGGCCATGCCAACTAAGGGTTATGTCTGACCAACCCACTGACTGTTGGCTGGGGGTGTCTGATGGATGATGTTGGGATGACGTGGATGACCGAGTTAACCACTAAAGAACCGCTGGGTTGCTGGTCAAGACACGACCGCTAGATGACACCGGGAGCTCAGGCTTCTCACTGAGACTCCTGCTGCCACGCCTCCTTACTCTGCTGAGACCTCTGCTTGCACAAGAAACATTCAGGCCTCTGCCACTCCTCTGTGCATGGCCTGGCACTTCTCTCTCTGACATACTTTTAGTTGAACTACACAAATTAAACGGAAATTAAAACACTCCTAAAAGCGACGAATATATATTTCTTTTTGTACTAAAATAGTCCACTAAACGCTTTCACAATTAACTGCAGAAATGCACTAAGAATATATTTTTCTAGTAGTACTTAAATACGCCCTTATACGCTTTGACCAGAAAAAAATTAAAGAGTTAAGTGCGTATATATATTTCTGGAAGTACTGAAATACGCCCCTATTCGCTTTAAACAGAAATAACTGCAACAGTGCAGTGCGTATATATATATATATATATATATATATATATATATATATAATTTTTTTTTTTAAATGAAGTACCAGAAATAACTGCAACAGGGCAAGGCATATATATGTTTCTTTTTTTACTGTAATACGCCCCTATACGTTTTAAACAGAAATTACTGCAACAGTGCAGTGCGTATATATTTTTCTTTTTGGACTGAAATAGGCTACTATACGCTTTGACTAGAACACAATCAAAGAGTGAATTGCGTATATATTTTTCTTGTAGTTCTGAAATGCGCCCCTATACGCTTTCACCAGAAATAACAGCAACAGTGCAGTACGTATATATTTTTCTTTTTTTACTGTAATACACCCCTATACGCTTCCAACACAAATAACTGCAGAAGTAAAATGCGTATATATTTTTCTTCTTTGACTGAAATTCCCACCCCATATACTTTCACCAGAAATAACTGTGCAGTGCATATATATTTCTCTTTTTTTTTTACTGTAATACGCCTTTATACGCTTTAAACAGAAATAACTGCAACAGTGCAGTGCGTATATATTTCTTTTTTTTTAATGAAGTACGTCCCTATACGCTTTCACCAGAAATAACTGCAACAGTGCAGTGCGTATATAGTTTTCTTTTTTTACTGTAATACGCCCCTATATGCTTTAAACAGAAATGCAACAGTGCAGTGTGTATATATTTTTTTTTGTCGTACTGAATAAGATACTAAGATATAAGCCACTAAAGGCTTTTCGACGTAACACTTGTAGCCCAATAACAAAAAGCTGGAATGACAGAGCTGTCTAATGACTATTTGGATCCCCAAATAATCGTTCCCTGCACTTGTAAATCACTTTACTATCAATGTCCCTAGTGCCTACTGACAGCTCTCACTGCACTAAGATGCTGTGAAATGATTCCTCCCTATCCTTTCCCTGCACTTACAAATCCTTTTATTAGTTGTGTGCAAAAAAAAGCCAGAAACAAATAATACAAACCAGCAGCAAAAAAACTGAAAAAAAACACTATTCTGTTTTTTTTTAAGGTAAAAATTCCTGCATGTCGGGACCCTTACAGGGACAAAAATATGCCATAGAGCTATATAGCAAATTGCTTAGCCCTGCTGGGATTTCAGCGGGAAATTTATTAAAGAAAAAGTAACATAGTTAAACACATCATAAATCCAGCAATGTGCCATAGTTTCTTACGGGTATCTGAATTGGCTACATGTTTGGTATCTACACCACCGCAGTGCACCAACGACCTTCATGTGTGCCGGGTTCTGATGCATAAGTCGTTTTACAAGGGAAGAAAAAAACATGGTGAGACAGAAGTAAATCTACACATTGTGTCACTGTCTTCTCCGTGGAGGTTAAGAAGTATGAGGCAGGCAGCCAGGCATTCGATTAAAGGGATTAATATTGTTCTCATCTGACAGTGTTGCTCTCTCCTGGTTCTCCCCTCATGCTGCAGCTGGCTGCCTTTCCCTTCTTATTTACACTCCTATTAATGAAGCAGTAATTAAAAGGGAGAGCGCTCAATTAAAAAGTCATGGAGGAGGAGGAGGGGGGAGATAGGGTGACATGATAAAATCGGGTCTTAATAAGACTAGAACACAGGTATTGCCTGCAATCTATGATCCCATGCACAGAACACAAATCCCCCAAAGCTGTTCATATGAAATAAGTTATGGAAGTTTATATTTACTTTTTATTTCTTTTGCTACCTTTTTTTTTTCCCAACACCACAATGCTGTATTGTTTCTTTCGTTAGTTTGGGCTTCCGTCTGATCTACTAATCTTTGAAGATGAACAATAATTTTTTCGTATATAAGCACTGCATGGCACGAGCACTTTATGTTGCACAATGGCACCTTCACTGTTTGGTGTGGGTTTCCCTTTGATTTCTCACGTTAGTTTGAGTCTATGTATTTTAATATATAAATCTAATATATATATTTATTATCTCCCAATGATTTTAGTGGAGCCCTCACGTATGGATGGGTGGATATATGTATTTATTCCCTCCTCCTCTTATTTATGGTATTTTATCACGTATTTCGGTTATTAATTAGCGCAATGTATTGAGGCCCCCTTCTGCAGCCCTGTTGGGCAGTGATAACTATCATAGAGGTACCCCAGTGCTAAATAAGTTTTCATAAGTGTTTTTTTGTATTTATTCTGAGATCACTAGGGTCTGAGTACACAGTATATGATTAGATAATTATGGTAATGAATTATGGATGTAGGTGATAGATTTTAGAAATACAGTGAAGTAGATGAGATGTATGGGTTATTATGAATTTATGAAGTTATATATGTAATCATGTTCTGATTAGGGATTGTGATTTTTCCTTCTCTTTTAATGTATATGTATGTGTATAAGCGTCTCCTGTTGGATATGTATATATATTTATTTAGAAGGTAATATAGATAATGTATTACATGGTGGCAGTTCGACAGATCTGTAAATATGGGAACGTCTGGATTTATGCCCATGTGACCAGTTCCTATGTACTATGTTCTCCAATATACTTACTTACTCGCTGTTTGGTCTCCCCGCTGAGAGAAGCGTAGGCTGCACTGGCCGGGGCGCTGGTACGGAGCATGCGCGGCATGTCCGATCATATGACAGGTCACGTAGAGTCATGTGACCGGAACTGGGCGCATTGTGAGTACAGCTGGCGCCGCACCCCTGGCGTCTATTTAGACATTGCGCGCTGGGCCAGTGCAGCGCTTCCTGCATTTAGAGGTACATACATGAGGAGTTAAATGGGTGGATCACAGCGATGGGAGGCTCTGGTTTATTTGGTATACCCTCCTCCCCAGGATGGCTGTTGATTGGAGTGTATTAATTGCTGTTGAATGACTCCAGCTGGATCCTGGGTTTAAATTGGAGGTAGCAACTCAGTGTCTCTATTCCCTTGGACAAATCTAAGGCGAAACGTACGTCAGGGAGTTGGCCCTTTCCTCCCTCCCCACGGATATTCAGGGTCAGTATATTGTTTGTCTGTGTTGGTCAGCAGTTGTTTACACTTTTTTAATGGTCGCCCGTTACACTTACCGGGAGTTCCCTGAGTTGGAGCCACTGAGTTTGGACCATATCTAGGGAGGAATCCAGGTGTGTTCTGGCCACATGTGATGAGGTATAGATTCTTTTTTAATGTTGTACCGACCATGGATGACTACACTGTAATTTAGAGATGAAGCACTTTTTAGGTGCCATTTATTGATGTGTCCATATCATCTGCATAGTTTAAATAGACCCATTGTCATCTGTGTGGGGGGGAGGGGGGATTCTTGCTCTGTAGTCCTCACCCGCAAATTGTATATTATAATGTATTATTTTTGTGTAACAATTATGTGTAATAAAGATAATTTTTTTGTACCACAAGTGTGGTTCTACTTTTTGGGTTCAGCTATTGGCATGGTTCCACGCATGAGGCATACGCTTTTGTATATGGTCATTTTGGTTTGGTGTTTTAATCTTTGAAGATACTGCTACTTTTCATTATGTCCCTAAAGGGAACTACAGTATTATTGGACAATCTAGTGCTTTCTTGTATATAGCAAATTCCTCTAGTTGACTTCAGGTAAAAAGGACGTCACCTCCCCTGACACGTTTGTGTGAGTAACTACTTGCATTCCCCATGCAATAAAAATTCTGGACCATCTAATATATGACTCTATGCTATGACGTTCTTCCATTATTCCTGATAGAAGTTTATGAATGTACTGCTAGGTGTTACCAGTTGGGGGGTATGTCCCTGCACAGTCTGACACTGTCCAAATACTACTGCCAGTCTCTAACTGTGCAGGGGCACACCCCAACTAGTAACATTCACTCGTATGTACTTTTATTAATAAACTTCTAGCAGAAATAATCCAAGAACAGCACAGAGTCATAATAAGGCTACATTCACACGACCGTGGTGTTTTAAGGATCCGCAAATTGTGGATCCGCAAAACAAGGATACTGGCCCATGTGCATTCTACAATTTGAGGATAGCACATGCCGCCCCTATCATAGAAAATGCTTATTCTTGTCCACAATTGGACATGTCCTATTTTTTTTAACATTTTTAAAATTGCGGAACAGATGCGGACTCATTCATACGGTCGTGTGAATGTAGTCTTATAGATTCACTAGAATTGTAATGCATAGGGAATGCAAGTACTTACAACAGACATGTCAGGAATAGTAATGAGCGGCATAGGCGATATTTTGCGAATATTCGCCATCAATTCGAGAATTCGTGATCTCCAATCATTATGTACTTGATTGCGAAAATTGGCAATGCAATATATTCGCGATAAAAAAATTGCGATTAGAATATTCGCGAACACAACTAAGGGGTAGGCAACTTTCCTATTGGTTGCTAGGGATGTTGCTAAGTGCCGATATTTGCAATAAATTTGCGATAAGAATATTCGCGATCAACACTATTCGCAAATACGAATATATAGCACTATATTCTAAATATTCTCGAATTCTAAAAAGTGGCGATATTCGCGATTAAAATTCTTGATTTGAATATTCGCGATCAACACTAGTCAGGAAAGGTTACAGGTCCTCTCTGACTAGATATGGAAGAAGAAAGGTGTTGCTAAGAATACTTACAGTAAACAATGTTTCATACTTCTTTTTCTAATTCTTACTTTTTCCATCATGGCATATGTACTGTACTGTTCTACACTTTAAAAAAAATTTAAAAAAACAGCCTGCTTTACAGGGTCCACAGACACATTTTTTTTTTCTGAGCCTCTTTTCTCCAGATAAAACACAGCAGTACTGCAGTCTGACCATCATTTCAATGTATTTTGGGTTAAAGGGGTTCTCTGGGAATGGTTCTCTGGGCCACCAGCAACCTATCCTAGAAATGTAAGCAGAACTCGTAGCTATCAGTTGCAGAGCTGGCTATAGGGTTTAGGAGACATGGCCTCACTAAACACTACATGCTGGCACTTTGCATTTGCTACATATTAGTGAGTGATCCTGTCAGGCTGCTTAGCCATGATGGCATATCATAGACAGGATCACATCACTACCATATTTAGTAGTGAGTCACAGCTCAGGAATCGTGTCTCAGCTCTCCCGATCACAGCTCGGGAGGCTGTTGAAGGATGAAACTGAGCATGTGCGGCCTTCTCAGTGAGCAGAACAAATAAGAAAAAGAACAAACAGCAGGTGGCGGTATACAGATATATTTTATTGAATAGCTCACTGGCTATACAAAATTTTTTAGTCCATGCAATTACAAAAGTATTCAGATCCAGGTGCTGGTTTGAAAACTGTACAATATTTTTTATGGGACAACCCCTTTTATTGTAAAAGACCCACAATTCTGTGCTGATTAATCCATAGTATATGCTGATAACTGATACAGCACTCAGACAGGGGTCAAATGCAAAACAATTCCTGACTTACAGTATGCTTTAAAATCCCCCCAGTGGTTGCAAGAATTTGTATTATAAAATCTGGGGAATTGTTTACTTTAAAGGAAATGTGCCACCATTTTTTCTGCCAGTTAAAACCAGATAGTAACAGATCTCTTTTTTTTCTAATCTGTTTTAAATTTTCTGATTGAAGATTTTTAAAATCTATTTTCTGAACATGATTATGGGGCTGACATCCTGCCTGAGCTGTTCTTAAAGGAGTTCTCTGAGAATTAAGAAATGAAAATACTTAAATATAATTTTATTATAAATATAATCCCAAACACCTTTCATTAGTTATAATGGAGAAACAAAATGACCGCTATTAGTACACACAAAACCTGTCCTAATCACAAAGCAGCACAAGTTACTTCACAACACTGAGATAAAGAGCTGCCTCATCCTCCTCTCTGGTTTAACAGCATTTAGAAAGCATATAAAGAATTGCTTTACGGCAGCCCCATGGCCCATAAACACAATGGTTAGGAGAGAACCTCATTGACTTCTATGGGAGAGATTTTTAGGCACGCTCTGTTATCTGTGCAGAGGTCGCTGTACAAGGAAGGAATAGATAAGCTTTGACAATCACCTACTGTGAACAGAGGCTCCTGTGTTCTATACACATAGGTGATATCTGCCATTCTAAATCTGCCTGTAACGGTAAGGAGATAACTGCAGTAAAGTGATCTATCCAGACTATGAAGTGTTGCTTATTCGGCATAGGGGACAGTGTGAAAACTGCAGGATTCTATGTTTTTTGTTTAAATATAAATATTGACATGGAAAATTAAAAATAACAATCAAAATTCTTTACAAATATGCTTAAAGGGTACTTGTCCCCACTCCTGACATGCCAGTTTAATAGCTTCGTGCATTCCCCATGTAATAAGAAATCTGGAGAATCTATTCTTATGGCTCTATGTTGTGCCATTCCTTTATTATTTCTACTAGAAGTTATAGATGAATTGCTAGCAGTCTGCAGTAAGGGTACAGAGGGTGGTAACCAGTTGGGGGGGTGTACCTGCACAGTCTGACAATGGCAGCACTGATTGGATAGAGTCAGACTGTGCAGGTACACCCCCCAACTAGTTACCTCCCCTCTGTACCCTTCCTGAAGGCTAATAGCAATTCATTCATAACTTCTAGTAGAAATAATAAAAGAATGGCACATTATACAGCCATAAGACTAGATGTTCCAGAATTGTTATTACATGGGGAATGCATGAAGCTATTAAAGCAGGCATGTCAGGAGTAGTGACAGGTCCTCTTTAACATAAAAATGTGATTTGATCAACAGGTCATTTTCTGATTAACCAGTCCCATAACATATGATACATGTTAACTCTCTAAGTTAAAGGGATTCTGTCACCAGGTTTTGGCCTATAGAGATACGGACATGCACGGCTAGATCGCCGCTAGCATGTCCGCAATATATCTGTCCTATAGGGCTGTGTGGTTTTAATTTCTTTAAAAAAGGATTTTGTAGATATGTTAATTAGTCCTAAATGTGTCCAAGGGGCTGCACTAACCTTACTTGTGCCCAGCCACGCCCGCCTGTGAAGGAGCCCAGCACCGCCTATGTCCTCCGAATCTCCTCCTTTCATCACAGATAGATTGCCGTAATCTCGCGATGCGCGAGCTCGCGCATGCGCAGTGCCGGTATAGTGTTCTTTCCCTGTGCTGGCATCAGCCTCAGGGAAAGAACTGCGCATGCGCGAGATTACGGCAATCTATCGGTGATGAAAGGAGGAGATTCGGAGGACATAGGCGGTGCTGCGCTCCTTCACAGGCGGGCGTGGCTGGGCACGGCTGGGCACAAGTAAGGTTAGTGCAGCCCCTTGGACACATTCAAGACTCATTTACATATCTATAAAATCCTTTTTTAAAGAAATTAAAACCACACAGCCTTATAGGACAGATATATTGCGGACATGCTAGCGGCGATCTAGCCGTGCATGTCCGTATCTCTATAGGCCAAAACCTGGTGACAGAATCCCTTTAAGACATGTCAGCTTTGTATTCATTTCCTTCAGGAATATTTGGAAATACCTTTTCATGTTAAATTAGCTTACAACAGTTTTCTAGCTGGTGCACTTCTCGGATTCTCATCTAAAGGAAAAATGACCCATTGGTCCATTGTTCATTCAGAGATAGCTGTACCATATGCCAGAACATCTGCAACATAGATGAAAAAGCAGCAAACATTTTGACCTGTGCTTTCTGATCCAAGCACAAATGCATTTTCATTCTCTGCTTTTTTACATCTCCATAGAATACATTTAGTGCTCTTTCATCTATTCTTGGATATTACTCATTCAGTTTTTCATTTTTCCCTTTTGCTTATTAATTTCTTACAACTATTCTGTATTAGTTTGCTCTTAAATTGTTGTCTTTGATGCCTATTATATCAGTTCTGCTTCATTAGTATTGTCTTTTTATTCAACATTTTAGTTAATGTATTGGCCTAATTTGTAACCATACCCGTAACCTTCCTGAATTGTTACGCCTCTTCTGTCTGCTTCCTAATGAAGCTTTAATAACAATTATTAAGAGCTAATAAAAATGCATTTCTTGTAATGACCGCATTATCAGGAATTATCAGTGCTTTATAAATGTTAGGTTAATCCCTGTCCTCAGACGGCCACTCATCTACCAGTACATTTACATTTCAATTGACATCTACTGTATATTGTACAGTTTTCTTTTCACATCAACACCCAAAAATTATAGTGATGTAAGGATTTATTAAGATGTACAAGAACAGTTGGAAATAATTGCACAATTCTATTAAATGAAAACAATGTATAAAATTGTAATCTTCCGTTAACAGCATTTTGCAAATGGCATTAAAGAGACTATCCAGGATTTTGATACTGATGGCCTATCCTCATGATGGGCTATCAACATCAGATTAGCAGGGGTCCAACTCGCCCCACTCCTGACAATTGCCTGTTTCGTGCCATAGGTAAGCCCCACAACAACACAACTCTGAGCTGGTAAATGCACGTGCATATTACTATACAGATTAAACACAAGGGGGAACCATTATAATGAAGTACAGAGAGTTTCTCACAACTGGAGCAACAGAAATAAAATTACCAAAGTAACTTGCATTTCATGCTGAATTATATTACAATAACATTTAATGGTGGCAAAACCCCTTTAACCCCCTTCCAGACCTCCGCAGTATATGTACATTCTTTAAAAATAGATCCCGCTCCTGAGCACAGTGGACGCCATAGCCACTGGGTTTCTGCTGTTTTAAATAACAGATACCTCGGGCTTATGTCTGAGATCAGTGATAATGCCGATTGCAGACATTTAACCCCTCAGGTGCACGGCAGATTTCCCCTAAAGCACTGTACTCCCAGAGATCCTCGCGCAGAGATTGGGGAAGCTGTTCATTCTCTCTATTAGTCTTGGTCTCAGAAGCCTCTGCCTAGCAGTGAACTTGTACATCACCGGAGCTTATGTTGAATAAAAAGACAATACTAATGAAGCAGAACTGATATAATAGGCATCAAAGTCCTTGCCCTGCGTGATTCAGCACAAGGCAAGGGAGAGCATCAGAGTACTATGATTACCCCATATAAAAAAAATTTAAGATTTGTTTCTAAACTTCTAAGCCTTGTAACATCCCAAAAAATAAAATGTCATTCCCAAAATGATCCAAACATGAAGTAGACATGAAGTAGCTTTTGCTCATGTTAGGTTTTTTCGTGTTATATTGCAAATGGAGGTATCAAACAATATATATAAATTTATATGCAGGATAAATGCAGACATTTATCCTGCGCTGGTCGCAGACCGCTATTAAACTAACCAAGGGGGGGTTTAATTAGGAGGGGGGGAGAGGGGAGGCCGCACTGGCCACTAATGAATGTAATACAGGGGAGGGGGGTGTGCCCCCTCCTGCCTGGCAGCACCTGATCTCTTACAGGGGGCTATTATACGCACAATTAACCCCTCAGGTGCTTCACCTGAGGGGTTAATTGTGCGGATCACAGCCCCCTGTAAGAGATCGGGTGCTGCCAGGCAGCAGGGGGCAGTCATGTACACAGTTCGTAGTATATTCTAACTTGAAGCGTCCCCATCACTATGGGAACGCCTCTGTGTTAGAATATACTGTCGGATCTGAGTTTTCACAAAGTGAAAACTCAGCTCTGAAAAAGCTTTTATGCAGACGGATCTGCGGATCCGTCTGTGTGAAAGTAGCCTACGGCCACGGACGCGGATGTCAATCTTGTGTGCATCCGTGTTTTTTCACGGACCCATTGACTTGAATGGGTCCGTGAACCGTTGTCCGTCAAAAAAATAGGACAGGTCATATTTTTTTGATTGACAGGAAACACGGATCACGGCCGCGGATGAACAACGGTGCATTTTCAGAGTTTTCAACGGACCCATTGAAAGTCAATGGGTCCGCAAAAAATCACGGAAAACGGAACAACGGACACGGATGCACACAACTGTCGTGTGCATGAGGCCTAACTGTAAAATAGAAAAAGTAGAATACACAGTTTTGTGAGATTAGAAAAACACGACCACTTTCTATTAGAAACTAAGCCACTCTTATACCTAGGAAGTGTGTTATATTGCACCTTAGTCCTATTAAAGGTAGAAATAAACATGTAGGGATACACATACGGTATGTAATGTCAAGCGAACAGGGTTGTCCAGAAGAAATCGCTACAAAATAATAGGCAGCTAGGAAAAAATCAAAATTTACTAATTTTTTTTTATTTTTAAATGGCTGAAATCCAGTAAAATTATAGCAGTGAGTAAAAATATTATTTGAAAAAATGATTATATTGTAAATAGCTATATAGATGAATATGTCAGTTTCTGTTGAGTCAACAGATGTTCCAGCTTTTGTCAGGATTATCTTATTTCGTTATATATTCTTCCCCTTCATTAGAACAGATTAAAGGGCTGTCCAGTACTTTTGTGATCAGTGATTGCCTGAGGGGATCACATGATTAAGAGACAGAATATCATCACACAGTAGAAGTAATCTAGAACTCATAGGATAAGGAGCACATGGACATGGATGGCATTTAAAGGGAGTCTGTCACCAGCGACCAGAGGCTTTGCCACTGCATGGCTCTGTTACTCAAAGCAGAGAGCGAGGAGCTGGCCAAAGAAAGAAGCCAAGATTGGGTGTAATGAGAGCAACATTGACACCCTTTTTGCACCAAATGCCAGTAATGGAGCAGTGGATTAACATAAGAAAGACAGCATTTTAAAGGGGTTATCCGAGAGTATAAAAAGGCCCCCAATATGCCAGGCCCCCCACACTGAATATGCTTACCCCGCTCCCCGTGGCACTCCTAGTCCCCGCACCGCCGCTGCTGCTTCTCCCCGAGTGTCCCTAGCATCGCGGGTGATGCTAGGGAGGCTTGTCCCCATCCCTGCCTGCCATTGGCTGCTCCCCCCCGACACTGGATGTTTTCATCCGCGCACAAGGAAAAGCAACAGCGGCAGGACCAGGAGCACCACTGGGAGTGGGGTAAGTATATTAAGTGTAGGGGGCCCGAAATATTGGGGGGCTTTTTATACTCTTGGATAACCCCTTTAATTGGGTGATCCACAGCTATGTGTCTGTGCAAATAGCTGGATAGGGAGGTTGCTGATGACAGATTCCCTATAAGAAGGTGATTACACTACCCTTCCGTATCAAGCTCCCACCCTATTTTATCAAAGATTGGACAATTTTTTTAATCTGTTATAGTTATAAACGTCCATCGAAGTTTACAATGATATTACCAGTAGTTTATTTTCAAAAAGTCATTTTTCCCCAGCTCTATAATTTTATGTCAGCCATGTAACTAAACATTTATTGAGGCAACGCTCCTTTTGCTGGGGTTAAATAACCATTTTTCCTTTTGTATCTTGCACAATAATGAGATGCTCATTTTCTTTATTCTCTGCTTAGTTCTTTCAGAATTGCTGTGGTCTGCCAAAAATAAGTCAGACTATTATGTCATGTATAGGGGAAAGGAAATATAGTCAAACAGCAGCTTTTCATGTTTCATTGACCTGGAGCGGTTTGAAGTAGTCCTTCTGAATTTTGCTGGGATTCTGATTAGTTATGTCTATTATGCTTTTCTCTGGAACTTGATTAGATTGATAAATCATTTACACTGCTATTGTGTTGGCAGCATTATAGCGCTGTCTAAGGCCTGACACCGAGGTACCAAGGATAATCTAATATTGAACTCAGTAACAACTGCCCATTATGTGTGGGGAATAACTTGCTGACCAATGCATGCTGTCATGTTTTACCTCTGCCATCTAAAGACTTCGCATTAGCCGCCTGTCAGAGCAGTGCATGCCCGACTATCCATCGGACTTTCCCTGTATAATCACAGCAATTAATATGCCGCAGGGAGCAATTATTTCTGTGTCCCTTGACACATCTGACCTCAGTGAAAGCCTTAGAACATAAGGAATAAAACTTTTGACTCTCCAATAGACGAATACACAAATTCCCTGAAATGACTTTTACTGTATTTTAGTAAAGGTCACCGAGGGAGGATAATTTATCATAACAGATTATTTTATCTCTATAGTAATCAGGACGACTGAAGTTTTCATTGGATTATGATCACTTGAAAAAGAAAGTCTAGTGCCCAGTAAAGTTATGGCGTGGTCATTCTTTTCTATGTGAGGAAATAATGAACTCACATAACTCTTCATAATTACTTGTGATTATGACATCCTATCATATCTTAGACAAGTATTAGATTTATATGCACCATTATTTAAAAATGACCTTTACTGGCTCCAGTTATTAAAGTCTTCTAATGGACTTGGTGAGACGTTAATGGTCATTTTTCACCAACAGAACTATGCCAAGTAAGAGTAGACCTATGCCAATCTCTGTAACATCAGCTTCCTGTTCAGGCATACCCAATCTACCCATTCTCAAGAACCTCCTATATGGGTTTAAAGAGTAAGGGGGGTCATTTATTAAGATCAGCATTTTTTACGCTGGTCTTAATAAACCCCTATACCTAGCGGTGGATCTGACGGAGTTCATAAATTACTCCCTAAGTATGTAATTAGAAAGTGGATTTGAATATCTAAAAATGTCATTGTTGTTTCCATTTTTTAACAAAATTTCACAGTTCAAATATAAAAATGTGAAGTAAATTTGTAAAACCTTAGATTAACTGATTTTGTATCCATTTTATTTCAGGTGTCGTTGATATGCATAGCTACTCTAAATGCGCATTCAGAATTCTTCTGGGTTAGTAGTGTCTAGACAGTAGTTTATTTCAGTTGTCTGATGTGTGACCTAAGAGTATAATTCTAAAGCCTGTATTAGACCTAGTGATCATAAAGGTGATGAAAGCATTCCTTCCCAGCAATTGACTGCTCGCAAACGGAGAAGATTGCCGCTATGACATGCAGCAATCTTCTCTACAGCATGGGGAGGAGCGATCGTTATTCCATCTCTCGTCCCCAAACTATCAAGTTGTTTGCCAGCAGCAGATTGTGATTAGACAGCACAATCTGCCGCCAGAAAATCATGATCTTTTAGCATGCTGAAAGATCACGATTGCCTGATGAACGAGGCATTTGCTCATTCATCGGGAAATCGGCTGCAGGATTACACTGCCAGATGATCGCTAATGAGTGTTACTACGTATGCTCATTAGTGATCATCTGGCAGAAAATCTGTAATACAGCCTTAACTGTAACTGTTATCTTAGCTCCCACCAGTGGGAGGATGTGTATACAGTATGTGAGCCCAAAGAAGACCCAATTATTATAAAGACAAGTGGTAGGTGAGGGACCCTAGTGAAGCTAATCTTCTTACCAGTAACTGTATTTGTAAGTTATCCACTCCTTTCTGGTCCTCAGCTGTGTCGTGTAACTGACATTCTGAATCTCCAACTGTGAATAGGAAGTCAGTCTCAGGAATGAATGGAGAAACTGACTTCCTGCAAGTTTAAGACACTGCGTCATTCAGAGTCAGAATGTTGGTCACATAACACAGCTGAGGACCAGAAGAAAAGGGATTATTCACAAATGTAGTAAAGGTAAGAATATTACTTTTACTACATATACATTATGTACCTTTTAACAGACCAGAGATTGAGAATACATTTTTTTGTGAGGCTGCTTCTTTAAAGTTACACCTATATCTCTCATAGTGCACTACAGTATGGTAACAGGGGTCCAGCAGTCAGTAATGTCCATACTGTTATCTTTAGGAGAAACAAAACATGATTTGCAATTATAGAATTGTAGAAAATATTTCTGGCTTATTTTTACAAACATACAAATGCCCTATTTACATTCAGCAATAAAAATTGAGATTTCATATTATAGAGAATCTAAGAGGCTGTCTAGAGGCTTTTTTTTTTTAACAGAATGCATTTAACAAAACATATCCTTCTGACACAACGCAAAAACAGAGTATGAAGGAAGGGGCATAACGATAAGGGTGTGCTCACCCACCAGCCATGGAGCTTGAGCAATCAAAAAGTTCACCCTGCCCCAAAGAATAAGACCATAAGTTTAATGTGATAGTTTGGGAGACTTTTTACACATTTTGCAATAGAAGTGGGACCCAGGAGTTTCTATGAACCCTGTTGGTAGAAAGGCCATGTAACAAAACTGATGGGACAAGTAACCTGTCCAGCAAACCACATACCCACTACCAGAGCTGTCAAACTTGCCTTGGAACATCTCCTCTCACTACAGAGATCTGCCCAAGGAGGAATCGCTGCCCTGAAAAGAGTGATCTCCCTGCCAGAAACCTAACTAGATAACCATGAGTGGTCGCTGTGATGGTATGGAATCTATCTTGCATTCTCCATGTAGCCGCTGGCAGGTGGTGCAGACAGTTCAAGTATTCATACCATCTGGAGTCAGAAACAGACCGCTCAAACATCAAAGGCTAAATGATATCCAATAGCAATGTCGGAAATAAGCCGAGCCAAAGCCAAGAGAGACAAAAAGTACAGAGAAGAAAAGGCAGAACAATAGTGACTAAACTGTCCAAGGTCAAACACAGCATGAAGCAAGGAGAAGGCAAAGAGAAGTCGGGTAAACAAGCTGAGTCAAAAACAAAAGCATAATCACTATATGCACATCAAACACACAGGAACCAAGTACTATGTGCTAAACGGCAACAAGCAATCTCAGTAGAGGATTTAAATACAGTAGCGATGAGCGGTAGGGGCAATATTCGAATTTGCGATATTTCGCGAATATTTTGAAGAATATTCATCATATATTCGTGAATTCGAGATTATATTCTTAATTGTGAAAATCGGCAATGTAATATTCGCGTAACGTGAAATACAGGCTTGGGTCACTTATGCTACATTTTTCAAGCTGGTATACGTTTTCTGAGACTGGAGAAAATGGTTGGCATGGCAGAACATTAGAATAGCTTTATATGCAGATAGAGAGCTCCAATATGTTCGCGCTTGCGAATTTTCGGCAATATCTGCTACACTATAGATCAATCTAACCTACACTGACTATCTCCCCCTAACTATCTGAATTACATATATAAGTTAACTGTCTAATGTAATAACACAAAGCACAGAGCACAGCAATGACACTGCTGTCTCTTTCATAACTGCAATAAACTTTAAAAAATAGCTGCTGGGGAGGTTCTTATATAGTAAGGGGTAGGTAACTTTTCTATTGGTTGCTAGGGATGTTGCTAAGCTGTGAAAAAGCCTTCTCATTGGCCCACAAGCTAGAAGAAGAGAGGGATGATCAACTGATGCGTACTGTGTAAAAAAAATATTAAAAAATCGTCATTACGAATATATAGCACTATATTGTAAATATTCACGAATTCTCGAAGTGCCGATATTCACGATAAAAATTTGCTTTTTCGAATATTCGCACTCAACACTAAAATACAGCACCGATCTCAATCTGAATCACTCTTCAGCTAAGCCTCCTTCTGCTTCTCTGCTCCAGAACAGGTGAACTTGTCAGGCTACACCCTTTCCTATCTATAGGCCTGACTTCTGAAGATTGGTACAGGCTGCCAGACCAAGGGTCCTTTCACACGAAGCGTCAATCGATTATATAAAAGTTGGTCGGTGGTCATTTTTACATAGAATGATGCAAACTGAATGGAGGATGAATGTTACTACACTCATTTGTCCCTATACACTTTGCATATTGTCCACAGCAAATCCCATGTTTATATGGGGCTATGTGCTGCCAACAAAAAATCATTTTTAGGCCAGCATAAAAGATCCTATCACCTGACATATTAGTGCTTGTTTGTCAGCTTAGCGTTCACTATTCCTTTTGGTGATCTTTGGCCCATGTAAAAATGTCGATTCTCTAAAGACAATGGCAAGCTGTAGTTTTCAAACAGGGTCTATAGATTGTCCAGACTACTGATGACTATGAAGGGAAGCCAAAGGGGATTTCAATTTTCACAAGTGGTACTGTTGTAGATTGTAGTTTACATTCCTATGGGTATTCCCTTGACTACTCTATATAATATCCTGGACTTATTTAGTAATAAAGGGACCTAAAAATATCCAAAAACAGATAACACATTCTACTAGAACTTATTCTTACAATAATTCATAGAACGGAACAAGCAGAACTGCAAACAAAGACGACAATGTATTCCCATAATGTAGTCATACTGTTAAAATCTCATATTTTTAGTGCAGCAGTTTACATTCCGAGTCCAGGGAATACCAACTGCACCCCGCTGAATGAAGGAGACAGCAGAATCAGCCTTAAGTGCACACAAGGTAAATATAATAACCGCTGAGATGGTCGGCATTTGTAAAGCTGACAAGCGCTATGTGACTTATAATAAGCATGAGATGTCCTTCTCAGACATTTTCTCATCTGTCTGTCATTGAAGAGGAAACACAAAGTGTCTATAAAGAAACAGGAGAATGTCTTCAAATGTTAGCTTTTGTGTTTACTGTATTCAGTGTAACTGGAAATACCAACACTCTTGCCACACTTTCTACTTGTCGGTACCTTAACGAAAGACATAAAGCAATGGAAACAGCTCATCCTGTACTACAATGTTTGCTTTTTAATATGGTCTAATGATAAAGTTGAACTCCATACAAGTCACACTTTAGCGGTCATACTGAGGTTGCAACATCTGGGATCGCCTCTACACTTTAGAGATTCTCCAGAACTAAACTTAGATCACCATTTGTTATTAGAATTTCTTCACCATTCCTCATAAAAAAAAAAAAAAAAACTAATGGCATAGTTTTTCAGTCAATACATGGTCGTACATGGGCAGTTTGATGACAACAGCAGCCTGTATTATGATGATAATCTTGCAGGGGATTACTTTAATTCCTTGTTGTGGGGGAAGTTTGAAGGGTTAAACCAATAGTTACGCAGGATTTTTATTCACCCATTTTTTTTATTTTTTTTTACCCTCAGCAGCCTGATTCCTGAAGCTGCTGTATTCTCACAGGTACTCCTTCAATGTACCCACCTTATTAATTACATGGCGTACATGGGGCAGGGCTATGTTGTTTCTCTCTATTAACTCCATTAATAAGTGTATACTATAGATTTGGTATAGTATTGCAGTGACCCATCGGTTCACTGCTAAAATTGTCAAAATGTTTACCGTGAGACAAAGGTTAATGTATGCTGACTATGCACTTCCTTTGGTAAAATGTATTAATGCAGCTTTGTTATGTATCTGTATTACAAAAGGCTGTGTATGGGAAGGGAATAGTTAACTGGCAGTCCTTAGAGACACTTGTCGGGTGGTGGGCCATTCCTTTGGTCAATTAGGAAGATTGCTTGTATGTATAGAAAGGGACTCAGGGAGGACCATCATAGTATGCACCATCTATGCACAGACTTTGGAAAAAGCCTAGCTTGTGACATACTGTATATGAGGACTGTACCCATTACTTGTACTACGACACCCATCATCCATTTAGTAAAAGAGAGACTATATTTTGCTTTAACCAAACTGGCCAGGTCATTTGTATCTGACCAGGGCCCCTGTTCTCCTGCCTTGCACCTCATTGCTAATCTAGCACCAAGGGCACCCTGGACAAATTCGCCAAAATCCAGGGTGTACAAAAAGGGGAAGCAAGGGTGCGCCCCTACCCAGTACTGCATGCCTGGCCTAGGGCAGCGATCGACAAGGTTAGCCATCATGAGGACTACAACCACTTTCATTGCCAACGTCACCACTCCCATCCTCTTCACCCCACACCCTCTCCCCTGCTGGCCAGCATGGTGTAGATATACAGCTATATCATATGTATCTCTGGGGCTATATGTTAGGGACTGTTACTATGCAGGGGAGGAAGGGGTTAACAAGCAGGGGTTCACCGACACCGTTAAAAGCTGTGGCAGGCAATATGTCCCTGCCCATCATCATCATGCCGCCTGAGCCAGGCATTATACAGCTCAGGACACAGACCGGAACAGCGGTGTGGAGGTGTCTGAGTTTATTTTTTTTTGGCAGTATGCCAGTTGGGCTACTATGGGTGGAGTCATTATTATAACTGGGAGGGCACTATAACGACATTGGTTCTACTTGGAGAACTCAAAGGGAGTATTTTTTGTACTCGCACACATTATGATGGGGCACTATAAGAACATTGTGTCTACCGGATGCACTAAAAGGGGGTATTTTTTTGTACTGGCACACATTATAAGGGGGGCATTTCTTGTACTGGCACACATGATAAGGGGCATTTTTTTTATACTGGAATACATTATAAGAGGGCATTTTTTGTACTTGCACTTGTTATAAGGGAGCATTTTTTTGTTATATTAGGGCATTTTTGTGCTGGCACACATCATAAGGTGTCATTTTAGTACTGGCACGCATTCTAAAGGGGTGTGTTTAGTAGAGCCATACCCTTTCTTCCTCTTGAGGCACACCCTAAATCTGGGGGTTCCTGCCTGGTGGTGGCCAGGGTGTCCTTGGTGTTAGATGAGCAGTGGGGTGCAAGGCAAGAGAACAGGAGCCCTGGTCAGATATGCAGAGAAATGACCAGGCCAGTTTGTTTAAAGTAATATATAGTATCTCTTTTACTGAGTGGATGGTGGGTGGCACAGTTCAAGTAATGGGCACAGTCCTCAGATATTTCACAAGGTAGGCTTTTCCTAAAGGCTGTGCATAGGTGGTAGGAACTATGATAGTCCTCTCTGAGTCCCTTTCTATACATACAAACAGTGATGGCCAGTCCGCCATGTTCGCCCGCGAACACATGCAGGCTTCCATCTTAACTCACAAGTCCGGCGATGCACAGGAGCCGGTCTGAAACAAATGCGGTCACCTGGATCAGGCAGTTCCGAGAACAGCCCGATGAAGGCCCCCAGCGGCTGTTCTGGAACTGCCTGCTCCCGGTGACCGCATTTGTTTCAGACCAGCTCACGCACAGGCACAGGTAAGAACTTACCTGTGCATTGCCGGACTTGTGAGTTAAGATGGCAGCCCGCATGTGTTCGCGTGCAAACACGGCGAACTGGCCATCACTGACAAACAATCTTCCTAATTGACAAAATGAATGCAATTTCTTGCCCAATATCTCTGCAATGCCCAACTACAGGGTGCTGTCCTTCAGTGGATGGCCAGTCCATCTCATTAATTTGGAAGGATGGCTGAAGCAATATTACCCAAACTACATGAGTGAAGTCTACATCTGGCTTTCTTCTCCATGCACTGTCCCTTTTAATGGTCCTCAACCATCTATAGAATTCTGTTCTTCTCTCCCTCTGTGGTTCACTCTTAGTACAGTGTATTTTCTGGCAGCTTGCTAACTCACAGGGTGGTATCTCCCTGGATAAGGACACTTCTTTTCTGCTTCAGCTACAGCTCCTGTGGCTTATATACCAGCAACCACTACACATTTCTTCCCTCTTGACTAGTGTTGATTGAGAATATTCTAATCGCGAATTTTTATCGCGAATATCGGCACTTCAAGAATTTGCGAAGATGTCGAATATAGTGCTATATATTCATAATCACAAATATTCTAGATTTTTTTTCATCAGTAACCTCCCTTCTTGCTTGTGGGCCAATGAGAAGGCTGCAATATATTTGTCAGAGCTTAGCAACATCCCTAGCAACCAATAGAAAAGTTGCCTACCCCTTACTATATAAGAATCTCCCCAGTGTCATTGCTGTGCTCTGTGCTTTGCTGATTCACATGCTGTTCCTTATTAATTTATATTAGATAGTTAGTTGGCTCATATATATAATACAGATAGTTAGTGGAAGATAGTCAGTGTAGGTTAGATAGTAATATAATGTAGCTGATAGGTTCCAGTTCAGGGTGTTAGATAGTGTGATAGGACTTACTGTTTCTCTGCTGTTCATACATACATGCTACAGACATAGTTCTGTGATGTCACAATACTTAGTGCACCAATCAGAAATATCTACTCAGACCTGATAAAGTTGCATGTTGTCATGGCTGAGGGTGGGGGAAACTCTCAGCCGTGCGGTGTCAATAAGAAAGGGTAGCTGCTGGGCCAGGACAGGAATCAGGGAGCAGGTCACCTCCTAAAGCATCCCTAAATTTGACCCTGACTCCTAGCTGTATGAGCCAACCCTGATGGTAGGAGGGCTCATACTCCAGAACCTAGGGTCCCTACTAGCCCTCAGGATAGCCCTGGACTAGGAGCAGGGTAAGACGACCTGTTCCTCCTAGGCACGGACGAACAGGAGTCTCACTGGCCAAGCAGCAAGGAAGGGGAAACATATACAGCATATCGCAATGGCAGGTAGTGAAACTAGTACCACACCTACCTGCCACAGACACACAGACTGGAACCCATGCACAAGTGCTAATGTCCACACCAAACACAAAAGGACACAGCACACAGGAACCCAGAAACCATAAGCTGCAATAAACATAGAGACACCACTAGACATAGCATAACATAAGAAGATCAATGTCTAAACATTACTTATGACCATAAGGGTGGCTCTCACTGGACAGATGGTATATGAGACCAGGAGGATGACTCCAGCAAACACTATGGCTGGAGTACCCCTCTGCTTCTGGCATCCAGCAGGAGCTAAATAGCCCAAGAAGCCACACCCACACACAGACACACCCAGTGTTCACTCACTAGGAAGGGAATTAACCCTTCCAACACCAGGCAAGGGAAGAAAGCCACTTAAAGGGGAAGTGTACACACAAACATCACACTCCACCTGTTACCGCCGGCAACGGCATGCGAGGCTACCATGTCCTGGGAAACAGCCAGAAGGCCGGAACACTGCCACCACATGCACACAACACCACACGTTGCCACGGGCAACCGCAAGTGAAGGAAAGTGTCACAAAACACACCATAGGCCGTGACACATGTATTGCGCCAAAAATATGTGCATCATTAGTGCCGATTTGCGCAATCTTGAAAATAATCACTGGAGATCGCGAATTATATAATTCGCTAATTTATTGAGAAAAATTTACGAAATATCGCAAAAATGAATATTGCATATGCCGCTCATCACTACTCTTGACCTACGTGCCAACAATTTCCTAACCAGGAGGGTCAGCTGGCCCGCTATCCAGCAAGTGTCTCTAAGGTCTGCCAGTTAACTACTCCCTTCCCATATACAGTCAGGTCCATAAATATTGGGACATCGACACAATTCTAACATTTTTGGCTCTATACACCACCACAATAGATTTGAAATTAAACAAACAAGATGTGCTTTAACTGCAGACTGTCAGCTTTAATTTGAGGGTATTTACATTCAAATCAGGTAATCGGTGTAGGAATTACAACAGTTTGCATATGTGCCTCCTACTTTTTAAGGAACCAAAAGTAATAGGACAATTGGCTTCTCAACTGTTCCATGGCCAGGTGTGTGTTATTCCCTCATTATCCCAATTACAATGAGCAGATTAAAGGTCCAGAGTTCATTTCAAGTGTGCTATTTGCATTTGGAATCTGTTGCTGTCAACTCTCAAGATGAGATCAAAAGAGCTGTCACTATCAGTGAAGCAAGCCATTATTAGGCTTAAAAAAACAAAACAAACCCATCAGAGAGATAGCAAAAACATTAGGCGTGGCCAAAACAACAGTTTGGAACATTCTTAAAAAGAAGGAACGCACCAGTGAGCTCAGCAACACCAAAAGACCCGGAAAACCACGGAAAACAACTGTGGTAGATGACAGAAGAATTCTTTCCCTGGTGAAGAAAACACCCTTCACAACAGTTGGCCAGATCAAGAACACTCTCCAGGAGGTAGGTGTATGTGTGTCAAAGTCAACAATCAAGAGAAGACTTCACCAGAGTGAATACAGAGGGTTCACCACAAGATGTAAACCATTGGTGAGCCTCAAAAACAGGAAGGCCAGATTAGAGTTTGCCAAATGACATCTAAAAAAGCCTTCACAGTTCTGGAACAACATCCTATGGGACAGATGAGACCAAGATAAACTTGTAGCAGAGTGATGGGAAGAGAAGAGTATGAGAAGGAAAGGAACTGCTCATGATCCTAAGCATACCACCTCATCAGTGAAGCATGGTGGTGGTAGTGTCATGGCGTTGGGCATGTATGGCTGCCAATGGAACTGGTTCTCTTGTATTTATTGATGATGTGACTGCTGACAAAAGCAGCAGGATGAATTCTGAAGTGTTTCTGGCAATATTATCTGCTCATATTCAGCCAAATGCTTCAGAACTCATTGGACGGCGCTTCACAGTGCAGATGGACAATGACCCAAAGCATACTGTAAAATCAACCAAAGAGTTTTTTAAGGGAAAGAAGTGGAATGTTATGCAATGGCCAAGTCAATCACCTGACCTGAATCCGATTGAGCATGCATTTCACTTGCTGAAGACAAAACTGAAGGGAAAATGCCCCAAGAACAAGCAGGAACTGAAGACAGTTGCAGTAGAGGCCTGGCAGAGCATCACCAGGGATGAAACCCAGCGTCTGGTGATGTCTATGCGTTCCAGACTTCAGGCTGTAATTGACTGCAAAGGATTTGCAACCAAGTATTAAAAAGTGAAAGTTTGATTATGATTATTATTCTGTCCCATTACTTTTGGTCCCTTAACAAGTGGGAGGCACATATGCAAACTGTTGTAATTCCTACACCGTTCATCTGATTTGGATGTAAATACCCTCAAATAAAGCTGACAGTCTGCAGTTAAAGCACATCTTGTTCGTTTCATTTCAAATCCATTGTGGTGGTGTATAGAGCCAAAAATGTTAGAATTGTGTTGATGTCCCAATATTTATGGACCTGACTGTACATCCTTTTGTAATGTAGATATATAACAAAGCAGTATTAATTACTTTTACCACAGGAAGTGCATAGTCGCATAGTCATCATATATTAAAGAAATAAAAGAAAACATGAAAACAGTGTGCACACTTTCCAAAAACGTGCCCCAACCCAAAATGAACAAATATCTGATAATCCCGAGTCTGGAATATCAGCTCCCGGTATAATATGGGTGGATCTTACCTGTTAGATGAGTCTTCTTCAGGTAGACGTAGCTCGAGATTGATATGCAGTTGCTCGATATTGTTCTCACCTAGCAGAATAAAAGGGGCCAAGGCAGCACAAAACTGACCCTAATGTACCCTAACAAGGCTAGTATACCCTGATGACCTCCTAATACAAAGTCATCACCCTGAAAAGAGCGGCCCTGTCCGGAACCTAAAGAAGCCAATAAACTTGCTTGGAGGCAAAGAAAAAGTCTTTACGTGTTTCATCAAAACACGCGACTCATCAGGGGACAATGGGCAATAATGCGTCTTATGTTTCAGTAATCAATACATCAATCGCACACAAACGGGAGCACCGTGATGTCAGTATCGAGCCTCCGGATTATAAGGGTAACAAAACCCCCATCAGAGATTATGGTGTAGCAGGGAGGGTTTGATGTCCATAATCCTCCCTAATGTGGTGGTGGGAAAAGTTACAGCAGCAGTTACAGTTTATTCATTATATATTAACCCTTGACTCGCAGTAAATATTTTAACAACTTTAGCAGTGAACCAATGTTTCACTGCATATCTTTATGAATTAGAAGTATGGACAAATGAATTAAAGTGTCTGGACTGCTTCACCTGCTACACTGTGAGATCACTACAATAGCACTGAGGGGTGGGAGCAGGGAAGCCATTGAGCATGTTAGTCCACACTGAAAAAGCAGAGGGCACTACCAGAGAAGAAAATATAATGTACATAAAAAAAAACTTACAGTATTTTTATTGCATGTAGTGTTGAGCAAAGCGAGCTCGGAATCATAGATCCGAAGTTTTGCTTCATTCAAACTTTGTTTGAATGCTGTATGGTACCAAGGTATCAGCTGGTACCGAAGCCGACTTTGGATTCAAGCTTTAAAATGATCCGAAGCTTGCTTCGCTCACCATTAATTGCATGTATAATGCAATAGTACTTTATTTGAAATGCCCTTTTCATTGCATAGTGATGATTTTATAGGATAATGCCTTTAATTTCAGAGGAATGGAGTATGGGATGGGTGGACTCCCATGCTTATGTCGTTACATTTACTGTTATATTTGTATTGAGAAACACTAGTGACTGTACAATTTATGTGATAATGTTGCCCTGTTCATTATTGTATTGTACTTTTTTTTTAACTTTGTACTCCATAATCTCTGGACACTGCCTAATGCATAACGTTCACATCTTCATTTCCTGTGTTAAGCCTAATTCATACATCCATGTCCATGCTCAAATCCGTGAGAAGGTGGTCCGTAAAGCATCCGTGAAGTTGTCCGTGAAGGATCCGTGTTTGTTTTTTCCTGTCCGTGTGCCATTCATGTTTCACTGATACTACATAGCTGAAAAATTGTTTTCAAAGCATCCCTCCCTAATGATCCATGAAACACGGATGCAATACGGATAGCATCCGTGTTGCATTCGTGGTTTTCACAGACCCATAGACTATAATGGGCGTGATGGATACGTGAACACAGACAAAATAGAGCAGACATCCGTGCTAAAAACACGGACCCCACGGACCGTGCTAAGTAGTAGTTTCATTTACTCATGGTTAGCAGAGCCTCCCTGGGCCGGCATGCAGTGATGGGGAAGACAGGACTAAATCCTCCAGGGCACTCTCTATTACAGGGATCGCCAGCCAGATGGAAGTTGAGGTGCCCTTGATGTATAGGTGTTTAAGGTGCTTTGGTGGCTGGGCCCCTGTGTTCGTGACACCAGCACTGTAAGGTGCAAATGTTGAGAGTAGTAGTAGAAAGGATGAGGAGTCAGTTGTTGTAAAACAGTAGTAACATTTAACTGAATCAATGGTCTCAGGACAGTTGTTACAGTTCATCAATCTAGCAAAGGTTATAATCCAGACTTTAAGCTGAAATTCCTTAATACAGGTCTGGCAATTGTCAGTTGAGTTCTCTTAATACTTAGCTTTAACAGGCAGAATGACAATTTCTTGCTAAAGTAGTTTTGCACTAAGTCCACTTTCTTAGAACTCAGGTACTGAATATAATGATTCCAATTTATCTTGAGCAATTCCAATGAGGGCGTTCTCCCTTGTGACTCCTTGGTCTGTCAGTCTCCAGGTTTGATCAGGGCCCAGAGGAAAGAAAGGCAGCTACATTGTGGAACGTGCCTGTTCTCCTCCTCCATTAACTTCCTTCTCCACTTCCTTTCTACACACTGAACTAACTTTATTAGCACACCCTGGCTATATACAGTACAGACCAAAAATTTGGACACTCCTTCTCATCAAAGAGTTTTCTTTATTTTCATGACTATGAAGGCATCAAAACTATGAATTAACACATGTGGAATTATATACATAACAAACAAGTGTGAAACAAACTGAAAATATGTCATATTCTAGGTTCTTCAAAGTAGCCACCTTTTGCTTTGATTACTGCTTTGCACACTCTTGGCATTCTCTTGATGAGCTTCAAGAGGTAGTAATCTGAAATGGTCTTCCAACAGTCTTGAAGGAGTTCCCAGAGATGCTTAGCACTTGTTGGCCCTTTTGCCTTCACTCTGCGGTTCCAGCTCACCCAAACCATCTCGATTGGGTTGAGGTACCGGTGACTGTGGAGGCCAGGTCATCTGGCGCAGCACCCCATCACACTCCTTCATGGTCAAATAGCCCTTACTTTCAAAGTTTTCGGCTGACTGACTGACCTTCATTTCTTAAAGTAATGTATGGCCACTCGTTTTTCTTTACTTAGCTGTTTTTTTTCTTGCCATAATACAAATTCGAACAGTCTATTCAGTAGGACTATCAGCCGTGTATCCACCTGACTTCTCCTCAACACAACTGATGGTCCCAACCCCATTTACTAAGGCAAGAAATCCCACTTATAAACCTGACAGGGCACACCTGTGAAGTGAAAACTACCTCTTGAAGCTCATCAAGAGAATGCCAAGAGTGTGCAAATCAGTAATCAAAGCAAAAGGTGTCTACTTTGAAGAACCTAGAATATGACATATTTTCAGTTGTTTCACACTTGTTTGTTATGTATATAATTCCACATGTGTTAATTCATAGTTTTGATGCCTTCATGTGAATCTACAATTTTCATAGTCATGAAAATAAAGAAAACTCTTTGAATGAGAAGGTGTGTCCAAACTTTTGGTCTGTACTGTAATATTATGTGGTGCCAGTACCATCTAGGGGCAAATAGATGTAATGACAATGCCAGCCTTATATTAGGAAAATACAATACATTCAATACGTCAAAGTTTAAAGTGCCACATATAACACATAAGTGGGATGCTGCACATGCAGCAGCACATGTGAAACAGGCTGGTGAGTCAGAGGGAAACTGTTTCCAAGGAAGTCAGTGGCTATGTACTGTGACCAGAGCATTCTATTAGCCCCAAACAAATTGAGCAAGGTATAAAGGACTGATTGTCCCACAGCCTGTTCGAAGGTGATATGCAAACTCAGACAGACAGGGTGTTCTGGAGTTGTAAGAAGCTAGGAGACACCTCTACAGATTGATGCACCAGTGGAACACTGTAAAGCCTACCAGAATCTATATTAATTCCGCAAGCAGTAAACAGTGCGGCTGGTATCCATCTGGATTGAGTGGACTGAAAGGTACCTAAAGTGATACTGCTCAAGTAGCATGAATGCTGTTCTTAAAAGTTGCAGTTTTAAAGTACTTTTAATGAGGCAGTAACCTTAGGTTAGACTTTGGACCTTGAACTGTGTTGACCACATGCTCGTAGGGGACCGCGCTCAAGTTAAAGGGGTGTTCCAGTTGCAACAAAACTTGGTGTCAGACTTGATCCACCACCACTGCTATTTCAACGTTTGATGGGGTTTATGTAACCCGTGTACCAGGGGGGCTCCCCAGCATATAGCACGAAGTCACCAACAAGGAAAGCAACTCCAACACCAGCTTTTGCCAAAACAGTATTTTACTTAACCGTAGCAATGAGCACAACCACAAATGCAGGGAACACACAATAAATTTACATACACCCAGCCCGAAGGCTGAGACCCTTGTGCTGCACAGCGCGGCACCCTCCGATGGATGCCAGAGGAAAGTGCGGTCATTTACCTACTGCAGGCACAATTAAAACAGCCACACCTTGCCTGTTATTACCCTGAAAAATTCAAGAACAACTGTATGGGTGTGTGGTGTGGGTTTGTGGTACGGGCTAACCTGTGGTGCAGCACAACTGCTTACAATCTAACAATGCCTCTACAGTATTCCCCCTCCCATAACTGGTCTTGTAGCACGTGTGACTGAGTATCCCTTCTGCGCAAAATTACAGCTGGCTTGAGTTTGTTGGAAGTTTATCAGCTCTCCAGCGTGAAATGTCACTTTAAATTGTGGAGTCCTTGCAATGAAGAGCCAGCAACACTTGTGGCCTTGACACAAACCAGAAATCCTATCTAACTAACTACAGGCCTGGTCTCAGTCTCTAGGATTCTAGGCGCCAACACTGTGAGGAGGTGCGTACACGATCAATCTTACCGTCTGCTCTGCCTCAGCTGGTGGCTGTGACCCAAACAAAAGCTTCTCCAACAAGCATGCGGTACAGCAGTGTATGTTGCTTTGCTCCTTGGCTCTCATCAGCGCTCCTGAAAGCAATCCTCGTTCCTCTGGACAGGATCAGGGCCTTGGACACATTCAGCTTCACTGGGCTGTAGTTTCTGGTCACAGAAGGGTGCTCCCACACCTGGATGTCAATGGATCCTCCTCACACACAGCTCCTGGATCTTCTTGCAAGCTCTCCCCAAGATTGCTGCTCTCTCTCTTCCTCTCCAGGCTCTTGTACTCCATCTCTCATGAATATGGAACAATATACAGTCTGTAACTGTGTTTAGGAAACACTGCCATCTTGTGGCCAAACAGAAGAATGTCACTCCAGATATTTAACTTAATTTACACAGTGCTTAGACAATGAGAGCGGTTTCCCCATCTCACATTTACACAGCTCCCTATTCCTACCTCTTGTTTTTAACACACAGGATTTGCCTTAAAATGCCTATTCAGCCAATATATACAGTAGAGAGGGCAATGGTGTTAAAACAAAACGTAAAATGAACACTTTTAAGTTTGGAATGGCAACAAAATGGGGAGAATGGACACCCATCTGCATGAAGTAATTTAGAAAAAACCTTTATGCCCAAGCAGCGCAGAAGGAATACTTCAATGGCGACACAGCTTGGAAGAGAATTGATTTAGTAGCCATTCATCAATACGTCTTTGGTGTATTGGTGGTCCACAAGTCTAGCTATGTCCTTGGGTCCACACATTGTGTAACGGGGTTCCGTAGGTGCACTCGGTTCCCCATTGCCCACAGAAACTGATGATTAGGCTTTGGGAATTGAGGATCTGTGTTTGACCTCATTCCCAGGCGGCTTTACTGACTGGGTGCTCCTAGGGTCTGCCTTGAGCGCCGAGCTGATCACTCGGTGCTCAACTGGTTTGACTGTCGGTCATGTGACCGCCTGGCCTCGTCACATGACCCTCACTCCCCACTATAATCAGGCAGCCTGCTAGCCACAGGTTGCCTGTTAATTTCATAGGTTCCTGGCTATTTGTTGACTACTGAATATCCACCTGATCCGTTCCCTGACGATCCTTTTGCCTGCTCCTCCTGCACTGCGCATCCGTCCTGGTATTGTGATCTCGGGGCTCCCACCTGACTACTCTCTTAGGACTCCTCTTGTACTTCTCTACTCTCCTGGCATTTGACCCCGGCTTTCCTGACCATTCTTTGCTTAAACCTTTGTACTGCGTAGCTCTCTTGGTTCTGACCCGGTCCATTCATGTTCCGTATTTTGTCTTTTCTGTCTTCCCTGCACGTATCCTAAGTAGGGACTGTCGTCCAGTTGTCCCCTGTCATCAGGACTCATGAGGCAAGTAGGCAGGGCCAGGGGTGAGGGTGGAGCGCAGTGGTCACTATCCTTCCCCCTGTGTGTGTGTGGAGTGACCGTTACACATTGCCATAGATATGTGACAGATTAACCTCTGGAGTCATACAATTGTTTTTTTTCTAGAACAGTGATGGACATATTTTCCAAGATGGCACATTTCATACAACTCTTCTGCTTCCAAGTTGGTTTCACTCTTTCTGGGACATGCATATATTTCACTTACACTGTCTTCCTGACCACATTATGTCTGACCAAGATTTATGGTTCACTTTTAGTTTCTGACATGTTCTCTGTAATTTTTTGACATCCAGCTGGATTTTTCAGTGTATCATCTACAAACAAATGGAAAAAATAAGTACACCAAGTGCTTGAATGTTTTGTATGAAAGAAAATGTGTGATTTCCTTTCAAAACAAATTAATGGATCTGCAGAACTCTGTTGCTTTCATCCACAGATTTCATCTGCCCTTTCTTGACAAATCAAGGAGCAGGGAGCACAATGCACAAGGTACTGTAATAGGACTTCGGGGGCCTGCCTATCTTCTGCAGCCGATACCCCTCTTAGTGCTCGCTTCCTCTCAGGCTACTTTTCTGCAGTGAGCTACATTCTGACATGTAGGGGCTGGCTGGCAAATGTTAGCCTGGCGGGCAAGCACACAGCACTGGCACATGAGTAGCAGCCCATCCTGGTTAACTCTGCCTACCATATAAAGGCAGTATAGGTAAATGGCTTTAAATACTTAAAAGGTGGGAGCTGGTCATGTTTTCATGTTGGGATCGCACACACATGTGCAATCCAAGATACAGTACATAATTGAGTTCGTAACAATAGCATGATCACTAGAGGGACAAGATTTACCAACTCCTGAGCCGACGAGACTCCATTTATTATAATGGGATGCTGCTTCTTTAACCACCTCCGGACCGCTGTACGCACAGACGCGTCCTGGAGGTGGTTGATTCATTCCTCCTGGACGCGCCGGCGCGTCATCTCGCGAGACGCGAGATTTCGGTCACAGCCGGCCCGCGCATGCGCATCGCGGGCCGGCAAAAGTTAGAGGAGTATTTCATCAGCAACCTGCCAGCCAATGATCGTCGCTGGCAGGTTGCTGATTTTTAAAAAATCGAATCACAAGCCAGATAACAGATCATATTAGTAAATATGATCTGTTATATGGCTTCTCTGCTTCTCTGCTGGTCCTTTTCGTCGGTTGGATCCAGCAGAGAAGCAGACATCACTGTGAGTACACACCAAACACTGCCCTTAGCCCCTGATCACCATCCATCACCCCCATCATCCAAATTAACCCCTTGATCGCCCCCTGTCAATCACTTAGTGAAAGACAAAAAGTGATCAGTGTAAACTGACACTTTTTTTTTTCACTAGTATTGGCTGTTAGGTTTTAGGGATAGTTTAGGCCCCTTGGTTAGGTAGTTAGCGTCAGTTAGCGCCCACCCCACCGCACCGCAGTCACTTTTATTCGCTGTTTAGCGTATCGCTAATCAGCATTTGTACTTTTATAGTATCTGTAAGTGATCAAAACTGATCACGGTCAGATCTATAATAGTATTAGTGTCACTTTAGTTCGCCCTCCACCCAAAACGCAGTGTTTGCCCGATCAGGCCTGATCGGTCGCCCACACGTGCGTTCACCCACGCCCGCCCCTCCGCAAGTGACAAAAAAATTTTTTTTTTTGATCACTGCACATTCACTTTACACGGCTCTGCGGCGATAAAAAAATCAGTTTGATATTTTTTATCACCGCAGCGGCCTCCGGGTACTTCGCTAGCCTCCCCTTTGTAAGACAGGCTTGCTTTTTTTTTTCTTGGGTAGTCTCAGGGAATACCCCTAATTTAGTAGTCCAATTGTCAAACAGGGGGTATACTTCTGAAGAGGCCCTACCAGGATCTGACACCAGTCAGGATGAGGAGTGGGAACCCTCATCTGATGAATCTAGCGGGATCAGAATATGAACCTGTAGAAAGCAGTGGCTCTCTGACCCAAATGTCGGACGAGGAGGTTGAGGTCCCTGGCAGCACCAGGCGTACCCGGACCCCGTGTCGCTAGACACCACAGGTTATGCAGGATCCGCTTCAAGAGCAGCAGAGTGGGGCTGTCGCTGCCGGATCACGTGGTGAGGCCATACACAGCAGCGCAGCCCTTCCTGGACCTAGTACCAGCACTGCCGTACAACATGGTGAAGTAGCGAGCACCAGAAGGGCAGTTTGAAGCTGGTTCGGTGGGCACGTGCACTAGTTACCCCGTCGCAGCCCCCGCACCAGACAGGCCCGTAGAGCCCCTAGAATCCCTGAGGTGCTGGCAAACCCTGATTGGCAGTCACCAACTTCAGCCGCACCAGTAGTTCCCCCCTTTCACCGCCCAGTCTGGAGTTCGGGTTGAGACGGCTCAGATCAGTACGGCCCTGGGATTTTTTGAGCTGTTCTTGACTGCGGGAGCTCTTGGACTTAGTCGTGGCAGAGGACCAACCAATATGCCACACAATTTATAACCGCAAAACCCGGGAAGCTTTTATGCCCAGCCTTTCCGGTGGAAACCAGGTCCAAGTTTCCGAACTTAAAATTTTTCTGGGCCTTCTCCTCAACATGGGCCTGACAAAAAAGCATGAATTGCGGTCATATTGGTCAACGCACCAAATTCATCACATGCCCATGTTCTCTGCTGCTATGTCCAGGACACGATTTGAGGCCATCCTGCGTTTCCTGCACTTTAGCGACAACACCACCTCCCGTCCCAGAGGCCACCCCAGCTTTTGACCGGCTCCACAAAATTCGGCCCCTCATAGACCATTTCAACCAGAAATTTGCAGATTTGTATACCCCTGAGCAAAACATCTGCGTAGACGAGTCCCTAATACATTTTACCCGGGCGCCTTGGCTTCAAACAGTACATCCCAAGCAAGCGTGCCCGGTATGGGGTCAAATTGTATAAGCTCTGTGAAAGGGCACAGGCTATACCCACAAATTTCGGATCTATGAGGGAAAAGATCAGACCCTGGAGCCGGTCGGTTGCCCTGACTACCTGGGGAGCAGTGGGAAGACAGTCTGGGACTTGGTGTCACCCTTATTCGGCAAGGGGTACCATCTTTATGTGGACAATTTTTACAACAAGTGTGGCCCTCTTTAGGCATTTGTTTCTAGAACGGATTTGCGCCTGTGGCACCGCGGCGAAACTAGTCGCGTGGGCTTCCCCCCAACGGCTTGTAACCACCCGTCTTGCAAGGGGGGAGGAGGGCTGCCTTGTGTAACGAAGAACTGCTCGCGGTGAAATGGAGAGACAAGCGTGACGTTTACATGCTCTCCTCCATTCACGCAGACACGACCAATACAAATTCAAAGGGCAACCGTGTCTTTGAAAAGCCCCTCTCAGTCCACGACTATAATGCGCTCATGGGAGGGGTGGACTTCAATGACCAGATGTTGGCTCCCTATTTAGTTTTCCCGCAGAACCAGACCGCTGGTATAAGAAGGTGTCTGTATATTTAATTCAATTGGCGCTCTACAATAGTTTTGTTCTCTACAGTAAGGCTGGGAGAACCACGATCCTTCCTCAAATTCCAGGAAGAGATCATCGAGAACCTCCTTTACCCAGGAGGTTCCGTGGGCCCCATCCACCAGTGTAGTTAAGCCGTCTCACGAGCGACATTTCCCCAGAGTCGTTGCTGGTACCTCAACCCAACCGCCACCCGAAAAAAATGTCGTGTCTGTAGCAGGAGTGGAATAAGGCGTGACACCCGCTATTTCTGTCCTGATGTCCGGACCACCCTGCCCTATGCTTAGGAGAGTGTTTCCGGAAGTACCACACACAGGTACACCTAGCATAGGGATCACATCTCACCAGGACAGGCACACAGGGCTATTTGGGCCCTTTCTCTCACAGCTGCTGCAAACCTCTCCTTTCACCTGGGATAAAGTGCATAACGTACTTCGCCACATCTTTGGGCGATTTGCGCTTTGCACATTGTCCCATGGGGAAGGAGAGGTTTGTTCTATAAAGGTAAAAAAAAACAAAACAAAAAAAAAATTACCGGTAAGTAAAAAAGTTAAAAAAAGTTTAAAAAAGTTAATATGTTCTGTTCTAAAGTTAATAAAGTTATTGCTTTGCGGCCTGGTTTTTTCTTTTTTGTTTTGTTTTTTTTACCTTCCAGGTGGACCATCCGATCGACCAGCTGCAGCACTGATGTGCATTCGGACAGAAGCATTGCGCTGCTGTCAAGTTTACACGCAAGTCGGTGTATGCGGCGCTGCAAGACGAGATTTCTCCTCTGCAGTAAAAGATATGTTTGCCAAGGCATATGAGCTGAGGAGGTGGCGGTGTTCATATACTTTGGCAAACACTTTGTATATATAAAAAAAAAAATCCCGGCAATGATTTATTCATCACATCGATTGATGTGAATGGAGAAATCTGGTTTGCCAGGGCATACGAGCTGAAGTGGGTATGGATGTTGGGCGGAGCTCCTATGTCCTGGCAGACGCCCTTTCCCCTCCTTTTTTCTTTTTTTGGCCGCGATTATTTCATCCACATTGATCGATGCGAATGAAGAAATCTGTGCCGTTCATTTTTTTCTTTCAGCCCAGAGGCTGAACGGAAAAAAAAAAATCTCATTACCCGTATGCTCAATATAAGGAGAATAGCAGAAACTCCTAATGCTGGGCATACATGTAATGATTGCGGAGACCCTCATTGCCAGGGCAGTACAAACACCCCACAATAACACCATTTGGAAAGAAGACACCCCAAGGTATTCGCTGAGGGGCATATTGAGTCCATGAAAGATTGAAATTTTTGTCCCAAGTTAGCGGAAAGGGGAGACTTTGTGAGAACAAAATCAAAAAAATCAATTTCCGCTAACTTGTGCCAAAATTTTTTTTTTTCAATGAACTCGCCATGCCCCTCATTGAATACCTTGGGTGTCTTCTTTCCAAAATGGGGGTCACATGTGGGGTATTTATACTGCCCTGGCATTTTAGGGGCCCAAAGCGTGAGAAGAAGTCTGGTATCCCAAATGTCTCAAAAATGCCTGCTAAAAGGAATTTGGGCCCCCTTTGCCACCTAGGCTGCAAAAAAGTGTCACACATCTGGTATCTCCGTACTCAGGAGAAGTTGAGAATGTGTTTTGGGGTGTCTTTTTACATATACCCATGCTGGGTGAGATAAATATCTTGGTCAAATGCAAACTTTGTATAAAAAAAATGGGAAAAGTTGTCTTTGCCAAGATATTTCTCTCACCCAGCATGGGTATATTGTAAATGACAACCCAAAACCCACATTCACCCACCTTCTCCTGAGTACGGAGATACCAGATGTGTGACACTTTTTTGCAGCCTAGGTGGGCAAAGGGGCCCACATTCCAAGCAGCACCTTTCGGATTTCACAGGTCATTTACCTACTTACCACCACTTATTAGGGCCCCTGTAAATGCAGGGCAGTATAACTACCCCACAAGTGACCCCATTTTGGAAAGAAGACACCCCAAGTATTCCGTGAGGGGCATGGCAAGTTCCTAGAATTTTTAATTTTTAGTCACAAGTTAGTGGGAAAATGATTGATTTTTTTTTCTTTTTTTTTATCATTACAAAGGTCCCATATTCCACTAACTTGTGACAAAAAAATAAAAAACTTCCATGAACTCACTATGCCCATCAGCGATACCTTGGGTCTCTTCTTTCCAAAATGGGGTCACTTGTGGGGTAGTTATACTGCCCTGGCATTCTAGGGGCCCAAATGTGTGGTAAGGAGTTTGAAATCAAATTCAGTAAAAAATGACCTGTGAAATCCGAAAGGTGCTCTTTGGAATGTGGGCCCCTTTGCCCACCTAGGCTGCAAAAAAGTGTCACACATCTGGTATCTCCGTACTCAGGAGAAGTTGAGGAATGTGTTTTGGGGTGTCTTTTTACATATACCCATGCTGGGTGAGATAAATATCTTGGTCAAATGCCAACTTTGTATAAAAAAATGGGAAAAGTTGTCTTTTGCCAAGATATTTCTCTCACCCAGCATGGGTATATATAAAATGACACCCCAAAACACATTCCCCACCTTCTCCTGAGTACGGAGATACCAGATGTGTGACACTTTTTTGCAGCCTAGGTGGGCAAAGGGGCCCATATTCCAAAGAGCACCTTTCGGATTTCACAGGTCAATTTTTACAGAATTTGATTTTCAAACTCCTTACCACACATTTGGGCCCTAGAATGCCAGGGCAGTATAACTACCCCACAAGTGACCCATTTTGGAAAGCAGACACCCAAGGTATTCCGTGAGGGCATTGGCGAGTTCCTAGAATTTTTTTATTTTTTTGTCAGCAAGTTAGTGGAAAATGATTTTATTTTTTTTTTTTTTTTTTTTTTTTTCATACAAAGTCCTCATATTCCACTAACTTTGTGACAAAAAATAAAAACTTCCATGAACTCACTATGCCCCATCAGCGAATCCTTGGGGTCTCTTCTTTCCAAAATGGGGTCACTTGTGGGGTAGTTATACTGCCCTGGCATTCTAGGGGCCCAAATGTGTGGTAAGGGAGTTTGAAATCAAATTCTGTAAAAATTGACCTGTGAAAATCGAAAGGTGCTCTTGGAATATGGGCCCCTTTGCCCCCTAGGCTGGCAAAAAAGTGTCACACCTCTTGGTATCTCGTACTCAGGAGAAGGTGGGGAATGTGTTTTGGGGTGTCATTTTATATATACCCATGCTGGGTGAGAGAAATATCTTGGCAAAAGACAACTTTTCCCATTTTTTTATACAAAGTTGGCATTTGACCAAGATATTTATCTCACCCAGCATGGGTATATGTAAAAAGACACCCCAAAACACATTCCTCAACTTCTCCTGAGTACGGAGATACCAGATGTGTGACACTTTTTTGCAGCCTAGGTGGGCAAAGGGGCCCACATTCCAAAGAGCACCTTTCGGATTTCACAGGTCATTTTTTACTGAATTTGATTTCAAACTCCTTACCACACATTTGGGCCCCTAGAATGCCAGGGCAGTATAACTACCCCACAAGTGACCCCATTTTGGAAAGAAGACACCCCAAGGTATTCCGTGAGGGGCATGGTTAGTTCCTAGAATTTTTTATTTTTTGTCACAAGTTAGTGGAAAATGATGATTTTTTTTTTTTTTTTTTTTTTCATACAAAGTCTCATATTCCACTAACTTGTGACAAAAAATAAAAACTTCCATGAACTCACTATGCCCATCAGCGAATACCTTGGGGTCTCTTCTTTCCAAAATGGGGTCACTTGTGGGGTAGTTATACTGCCCTGGCATTCTAGGGGCCCAAATGTGTGGTAAGGAGTTTGAAATCAAATTCTGTAAAAATTGACCTGTGAAATCCGAAAGGTGCTCTTTGGAATATGGGCCCCTTTGCCCACCTAGGCTGCAAAAAAGTGTCACACATCTGGTATCTCCGTACTCAGGAGAAGTTGAGGAATGTGTTTTGGGGTGTCTTTTTACATATACCCATGCTGGGTGAGATAAATATCTTGGTCAAATGCCAACTTTGTATAAAAAAATGGGAAAAGTTGTCTTTTGCCAAGATATTTCTCTCACCCAGCATGGGTATATATAAAATGACACCCCAAAACACATTCCCCACCTTCTCCTGAGTACGGAGATACCAGATGTGTGACACTTTTTTGCAGCCTAGGTGGGCAAAGGGGCCCATATTCCAAAGAGCACCTTTCGGATTTCACAGGTCAATTTTTACAGAATTTGATTTCAAACTCCTTACCACACATTTGGGCCCCTAGAATGCCAGGGCAGTATAACTACCCCACAAGTGACCCCATTTTGGAAAGAAGAGACCCCAAGGTATTCGCTGATGGGCATAGTGAGTTCATAGAACTTTTTATTTTTTGTCACAAGTTAGTGGAATATGAGACTTTGTAAGAAAAAAAAAAAAAAAAAATCATCATTTTCCGCTAACTTGTGACAAAAAATAAAAAGTTCTATGAACTCACTATGCCCATCAGTGAATACCTTAGGGTGTCTACTTTCAGAAATGGGGTCATTTGTGGGGTGTTTGTACTGTCTGGGCATTGTAGAACCTCAGGAAACATGACAGGTGCTCAGAAAGTCAGAGCTGCTTCAAAAAGCGGAAATTCACATTTTTGTACCATAGTTTGTAAACGCTATAACTTTTACCCAAACCATTTTTTTTTTACCCAAACATTTTTTTTTTATCAAAGACATGTAGAACTATAAATTTAGAGCAAAATTTCTATATGGATGTCGTTTTTTTTTGTAAAATTTTACACCTGAAAGTGAAAAATGTCATTTTTTTGCAAAAAAAATCGTTAAATTTCGATTAATAACAAAAAAAGTAAAAATGTCAGCAGCAAAGAAATACCACCAAATGAAAGCTCTATTAGTGAGAAGAAAAGGAGGTAAAATTCATTTGGGTGGTAAGTTGCATGACCGAGCAATAAACGGTGAAAGTAGTGTAGGTCAGAAGTGTAAAAAGTGGCCTGGTCTTTCAGGGTGTTTAAGCACTGGGGGCTGAGGTGGTTAAAGAACAAAAAAGTCTTGCATGCAGGACTTTTTTGTCCAGTCTTTTTAACAGAATCTGTGACAGTGGCCCAAACCCAAATGTGAATGGATGGTTTTAGATCAAAGATCATTTAACAAGCAAATGCAGAGCAAGAACCAGGATCACTACATACATACATCATCAAAACCAAGCCTATAAGTTAAACACAGCACAAGAACCACATTTACTGCATGAATACAGCACCAGAACCAAGCCTATAAGTCAGATACAGCTCCAAAATGAAGTTTGCTACATACATATAGCGCCAGAACCATGTGCAGAACATATATAAATCACCAGATTTTAAAAGTTCAATACAGATACCAGATTGAGTAGTCAGGTCAGCCCTCGCCATATAAGCTTTTACGGTGTAAAACTATAGCTCACAGTAAGCCCTGAACAGTAGTAAAGGGATGCTGGGAGGTATTGTTTCACAAAACAGAATGCTACCACCCATCATCATCAACTGTAGATTATCCAGCTGACTACAGCACTTATCATACACAGTCAGTGGCAGAATAATCATTTCCATTCAGGGATTTACAGGTGATGTCTCCTCCTGAGTTCTTCTCCCTCTGGTTCAGGCCACCATTATAACATCTCTTGACCACAATTCACCTCTGCAGATTTTGCCGAGATGTCTTCAGTAGAGATGGCCTTGTGGTTCGCCAGGCGGTCGTTTCGCAGCGAACTTTGCTCGTTCACGATTCGCCAAATGGGGGAAAATGTGGCGATGTTCGCCGGCGCCACAATCTTTTACATTGTGAAGAACTTTGACCCATGACACATCCATCAGGTGGTACAGGAGAGCAAATTGAAACATTTCAGAACATGGACATACCCCCTACCTCTAAATAAACCTGATCTGGCTGCCATTTTACATTCAGTCTTTTGCCAGTGTAGGGAGAGTTTGCTGTGTGGAGCAGGAACAGACTGTTAGGGACACCAAACGCTAGCTAATAGGGCCACAAAAGTCCTTTTAAGGACTGGTATAAGTGTGCTATAGATAGTTGTGACATACTGAGGGGTGTAATATACTTATAATATACTTTCTAACATAGAAAGTATATTATAGTGCATTTGTATTGTGCAGCAGTTGTGTGCGGTTCTGGTGCGATACCGCAGCTACACAGAGGGGCAAACAAATAATTTCTACTGGTGTGATTTACCAGTTGCCCGCCAAAAATAATGATTGAAACAGAGGTGTTATATACCAATAATATACTTTCTATATAGTGCATTTATGTAGTGCAGCATTTGTTTGCGGTTTTGCTGCATTAGCTCAGCTACAGAGAATGACAAATGACATTGAAACAAATAATTTCTACTGGTGTGAAATACCAGTTGCCACCTAAAAAAAACTGATTTAAGCAGGGGTGTTATATACCAATAATATACTTTCTATATAGTGCATTTAGGTAGTGCAGCATTTGTTTGCAGTTTTGCTGCGTTAGCTCAGCTACAGAAAATGACAAATGACATTGGAGCAAATAATTTCTACTGGTGTGAAATACCAATTGCCCCCCAAAAAATCTGATTGAAGCATGGGTGTTATATACCAATTATATACTTTCTATATAGTGAAGTTGGGTAGTGCAGCATTGGTTTGCGTTTTTGCTGCATTACCTCAGCTACTCAGAGTGACAAACGCCATTGGAAAAAAATATTTCTACTGGTATGATATCAAAAAAACTAATTGAAGCAGGGGTGTTATATGCCAGTTACCGTATTTTTCACCCCATAAGACGCACTTTTCCCCAAAAAAATGGGGGGGAAATGCCCCTGCGTCTTATGGGGCGAATGCTGTCATTTTTACATCACAGGCTGTGATGTATGAGCGAGCGGGGAGGGACTGGGAGGAGGAGCTTGGGGCCAGCAATTGCGGTGGGGCCGGTGCAGTCACTGTACTCCGGCCCCGCCGCTCCAGTGCTGCACTATACAAATATAAAATGTCTCATTCAATTAAAAGTGGTTAAACATGCCCCCCCCCCCACACTTTTAATATTACCATACACCCTAACAGCTTTTATAGGGGTGGGGTTATGGGGGTGGGGGGTCTGTGGATGGCACATATATAACAATGCCAACCACAGATCCCCAATAACAGTGCCATCCACAGATCCCCCATAACAGTGCCATCCACAGATCCCCCATAACAGTGCCATCCACAGATCCCCCATAACAGTGCCATCCACAGATCTCCCATAACAGTGCCATCCACAGATCTCCCATAACAGTGCCATCCACAGATCCCCCATAACAGTGCCATCCACAGATCCCCCTGTAACAGTATCCTTCACAGATCCCCCCTGTAACAGTATCCTTCACAGATCCCCCCTGTAACAGTATCCTTCACAGATCCCCCCATAACAGTGTCCGTCACAGATTCCCATAACAGTGCGTCATCCACAGATTCCCCCATAACAGTGCGTCATCCACAGATCCCCCCATAACAGTGCGTCATCCACAGATCCCCCATAACAGTGCCATCCCCAGATCCCCCATAACAGTGCCATCCCCAGATCCCCCATAACAGTGTACTTCACAGATCCCCCCATAACAGTGTCCTTCACAGATCCCCCATAATAGTGCCATCCACAGACCACCATTAGTTCCAAACCCACCAAAAGCACACCTTTTGGTTAAAAATATTTATTTTCTTACTTTCCTCCCCAAAAACCTAGGTGCGTCTTATGGGCCGGTGCGTCTTTTAGGGTGAAAAATACGGTATATACTTTCTATATAGTGCATTTGGGTAGTGCAGCATTTGTTTGCAGTCTAGCTGCGTTAGCTCAGCTACAGATAGTGACAAACGACATTGGAACAAATAATTTCTACTGGTGTGAAAGAAATATCAGTTGCCCCCTAAAAAAAACAGATTAAAGCAGGGGTATGATATACCAATAATATACTTTCTATATAGTGCATTTGGGTAGTGCAGCATTTGTTTGCGGTTTAGCTGCGTTACCTTAGCTACACAGAGTGACAAACGCCATTGGAACAAATTATTTCTACTGGCGTGATATACCAGTTGCCCCACAAAAAAACTGATTGAAGCAGGGGTGTTATATACCAATAATATACTTTCTATATAGTGCATTTGGGTAGTGCAGCATTAGTTTGCAGTTTTGCTGTGTTACCTCAGCTACAGATAGTGACAAACGACATTTTAACAAATAATTTCTACTGGTGTGATATACCAGTTGCCCCCCCAAAAAAGTGATTAAAGCAGGGGTGTGATATACTTTCTTCCACAAATGCTGCTCTTCTATAGGGACTTTTGTCACAGGGTAATTTTGAAAATGACAGGCAAAGGAAGAGGCAGGCCATTCCGCAGGGGCACCAGGCCGGAGTCTAAGTGGGAAGTTGCAGAATGTGCGTGCGATTACGTCAAAGGACGCACCAGACTTGGTTGAGTGGCTCACTCAGCCTTCTGCACCCTCCTCATCCTCTCTATCTACACCCTCTTCACCCTCTGCTGTGTGCCCCCCCAAAGACACCACCACCACCATATCCCCTCCGCTCGAGTCAGAGGAATTATTTTCCCATCCATTACAAGACCATACCGATGCGCAGCCATTCTTGGCATCCGATCAGGAAGAGGAGGTAGCAACGGTCGCCACCCAGCAATCTGATGACAGCACCCAGATCAGCCCAAGGAGGGTGGTCCCCGCTGTTGCTGCCTACTCCGAGATCTCTAATGTCAGTGGTGGTGAAGGGGACGATGATGATGTGTCTATGGACGTCACGTGGGTGCCCATAAGAGAGGAAGAGGAGGGGAGTTCAGAGGGAGAGACGGAGCAGCAGATATGGAGAAGAAGCAGGCAGAACTTACAGTGCCCAGGAGTAGGGATGAGCGAACCCGAACTGTAACCGAACATTTTCGTAAAAGTCTGTGTTCGGGTTCGGTGTTCGGCGCTTTCTTGGCGCTTTTTGAAAGGCTGCAAAGCAGCCAATCAACAAGCGTCATACTACTTGCCCCAAGAGGCCATCACAGCCTTGCCTACTATTGGCATGGCTGTGAACTTGGCCAGTGCAGCATGTGGACCCAGCCTCTATATAAGCTTGGGTTCACGTAGCGCTGCACGTCACTCTGCTGATTCAAGCATAGGGAGAGGTTGCAGCTGCGACGTTAGGGCGAGATTAGGCCAGATTAACTCCTCCAAAAGACTTCATTCTGTGATCGATCTGCAGCTGTGGATCAATTGAAGTGCTTAATATTGACGTGCTCACTTTTTTTGAGGCTGCCCAGAGCGTTTTTAGATCACTTTTTTTTCTGGGTGGTGATCGGCGGCCATTTTGTGACTTGTGGTGCGCCAGCACAAGCTATCACCACGTGTATTTAACCATCAATAGTGTGGTTATTTTGTGCTATATCCTACATCAGCTGCAGGCTGAGCCCTGTGTCACCGAAGTGCATTTAACCATCAACAGTCTAGTTATTTTTTGACCATATACTACATCAGCTGCAGGCTGAGCCTGTGATCACCGAAGTGCATTTAACTAGGGACTGTCCCGATACCGATACCAGTATCGGTATCGGGACCGATACCGGGCATTTGCACGAGTACATGTACTGTGCAAATGTCCCCGATACTACTGCCAATAACCTGTGCACCGCTTCTATGTGTCCGTCCGCAGCCACCTGCATCTCCCACAGCTAACAGCTTCACAGGCAGCAGCAGGCAGTGTAATTGGAGCCTAGAGTGGAAGCTGCTAGCTCCTCCCCGCCCCTCCCCGCCCCTCCAACCAATCAGAGGCAACCAGCACTGACCTCACCAGTGCAGGGACTCAGAGAATCTGTCTTAGGCCTCTTTCACACTTGCGTTGTCCGGATCCGGCGTTGTACTCCACTTGCCGGAATTACACGCCGATCCGGAAAAACGCAAGTGTACTGAAAGCATTTGAGAGACGGAACGAGTTCCAAATGCGTTCAGTGTTACTATGGCACCCAGGACGCTATTAAAGTCCCTGGTTGCCATAGTAGGAGCGGGGAGCGGGGTGCAGTATACTTACAGTCCGTGCGGCTCCCGGGGCGCTCCAGAGTGACGTCAGAGCGCCCCATGCGCATGGATGACGTGATCCATGTGATCACATGATCCATGCGCTTGGGGCGCCCTGACGTCACTCTGGAGCGCACCGAGAGGACGCCGCACGGACGGTAAGTATGCTGCTCCCCCGCTCCCATTACATGGCTGCCAGGACTTTTAGCGTCTTGGCAGCCATGGTAACCACTCTGAAAAAGCTAAATGTCGGCTCCGGCAATGCGCCGAAACGACGTTTAGCTTAAGGCCGGATCCGGATCAATGCCTTTCAATGGGCATTAATTCCGGATCCGGCCTTGCGGCAAGTGTTCCGGATTTTTGGCCGGAGCAAAAAGCGCAGCATGCTGCGGTATTTTCTCCGGCCAAAAAACGTTCCGTTCCGGAACTGAAGACATCCTGATGCATCCTGAACGGATTTCACTCCATTCAGAATGCATTAGGATAATCCTGATCAGGATTCTTCCGGCATAGAGCCCCGACGACGGAACTCTATGCCGGAAGACAAGAACGCAAGTGTGAAAGAGCCCTTAGAGTTTATTAGTTAAAAGAATCCAATGAGTCACAGACCGTGTCACCGAGTCCCTGCCAGGCTTCCTGCTTTGCGGCTCCCTGTAAGTCCGTCCGAGGGAAGGGGGGGCATTATTAGCATAGCATGTAGTGGAGCTGTGTGTGTACAGGGTGCATGTAGCAGAGCAGGAAGTCTGGGGTGACACAGTCTCTGACTCATTCGATTCGTTTTAACTAATAAACTCTCAGACGATTCTCTGAGTCCCTGCAATAACTATAATTACATCACAGTCTGCTCCACTGCATTCACTGCAGCAGAGCTGTGTTTGCCAGGAGCGAGTCCCTCTAAAAGTGATAGTGTCTGTCTTCTATGGCCCTGGTCCTTCCCTTCCTGCTTGCAAGCTGCACATTGATCTCTAAAAGCAGGCATTAGGGCAAGAAGAAATATACATTACTGTATGATGGCCACAAGACTATTATACTGAGGAGGGGGGGCTTCAAAAATTGTTGTCCTGACTCCTTACAGTAGCGTCTCCTTGTGGCCCCCATACAGTATAACGTCTCCTTGTGGCCGCCCCCATACAGTATAATGTCTCCTTGTGGCCGCCCCCATACAGTATAATGTCTCCTTGTGGCTGCCCCCATACAGTGTAACGTCTCCTTGTGGCCGCCCCCATACAGTATAACGTCTCCTTGTGGCCGCCCCCATACAGTGTAACGTCTCCTTGTGGCCGCCCCCATACAGTATAACGTCTCCTTGTGGCCGCCCCCATACAGTATAACGTCTCCTTGTGGCCGCCCCCATACAGTATAACGTCTCCTTGTGGCTGCCCCCATACAGTATAACGTCTCCTTGTGGCCGCCCCCATACAGTATAACGTCTCCTTGTGGCTGCCCCCATACAGTAGCGTCTCCTTGTGGCTGCCCCCATACAGTGTAACGTCTCCTTGTGGCTGCCCCCATACAGTGTAACGTCTCCTTGTGGCCGCCCCCATACAGTATAACGTCTCCTTGTGGCCGCCCCCATACAGTGTAACGTCTCCTTGTGGCTGCCCCCATACAGTAGCGTCTCCTTGTGGCTGCCCCCATACAGTGTAACGTCTCCTTGTGGCAGCCCCCATACAGTGTAACGTCTCCTTGTGGCTGCCCCCATACAGTGTAACGTCTCCTTGTGGCTGCCCCCATACAGTAGCGTCTCCTTGTGGCTGCCCCCATACAGTGTAACGTCTCCTTGTGGCAGCCCCCATACAGTGTAACGTCTCCTTGTGGCTGCCCCCATACAGTGTAACGTCTCCTTGTGGCTGCCCCCATACAGTATAATGTCTCCTTGTGGCTGCCCCCATACAGTATAACGTCTCCTTGTGGCTGCCCCCATACAGTATAATGTCTCCTTGTGGCTGCCCCCATACAGTATAACGTCTCCTTGTGGCTGCCCCCATACAGTATAATGTCTCCTTGTGGCTGCCCCCATACAGTATAACGTCTCCTTGTGGCTGCCCCCATACAGTATAACGTCTCCTTGTGGCTGCCCCCATACAGTATAACGTCTCCTTGTGGCTGCCCCCATACAGTATAACGTCTCCTTGTGGCTGCCCCCATACAGTGTAACGTCTCCTTGTGGCCGCCCCCATACAGTGTAACGTCTCCTTGTGGCTGCCCCCATACAGTTTATAACGTCTCCTTGTGGCTGCCCCCATACAATATAATGTCTCCTTGTGGCTGCCCCCATACAGTATAATGTCTCCTTGTGACTGCCCCCATACAGTATAACGTCTCCTTGTGGCTGCCCCCATACAGTATAATGTCTCCTTGTGGCTGCCCCCATACAGTATAATGTCTCCTTGTGGCTGCCCCCATACAGTATAACGTCTCCTTGTGGCTGCCCCCACACAGTATATAACGTCTCCTTGTGGCTGCCCCCATACAGTATAATGTCTCCTTGTGACTGCCCCCATACAGTATAACGTCTCCTTGTGGCCGCCCCCATACAGTATAATGTCTCCTTGTGGCTGCCCCCATACAGTATAACATCTCCTTGTGGCTGCCCCATACAGTATAACGTCTCCTTGTGGCTGCCCCTATACAGTATAACGTCTCCTTGTGGCTGCCCCCATACAGTGTAACGTCTCCTTGTGGCTGCCCCCATACAGTGTAACGTCTCCTTGTGGCTGCCCCCATACAGTATAACGTCTCCTTGTGGCTGCCCCCATCCAGTATAACGTCTCCTTGGAATGTTATAGTTCTGTTTTTGGGCCTTTTGGTTGGTCAGTGGTCAGAAAATACATGTGTGTGTATTTTATTGTTAAAATTAGTATCGGTAATTGGTATCGGTGAGTACTTAAATAAAAGTATCGGTACTCGTACTCAGTCTTAAAAAAATGGTATCGGAACATCCCTACATTTAACCATCAACAGTCTGATTATTTTTTGGCCATATACTACATCTGGTGCAGGCTGAGCCTGTGTCACCCAAGTGCATTTAACCATCAACAGTGTGGTTATTTTTTGGCCATATACTACATCAGGGGCAAGTTGAGCCTGTCACCCAGCGCCTAAAAAATAGACCTGACATTTCTATTCAACCAAATCTGTACTGTTTTAGCTGGTCAAGTTATTTGTAGTGACCGTAAAAGCACACTTTTTGTTCTGGGTTGAAAAACTATTCCCAAATTTGCCATTCTCAAAATAACTAGTTTCTGCTATATGAGGCCTACTTGAAATCTATCCCAAAAAGGATATCTTACATTGAAGGTGCTGATAGTGTCATTCAGAAAAACCTAAGACACACGCTAGCGTGCAGATAGAAGTCTGATTCTGTGATTAAACCTATACCTGTCACACAGCGCAAAAAAAAACAGGCCTCACATCTCTATTCAACCAAATCAGTACTGTTTTAGCTGGTCAAGTTATTTGTAGTGACCGTAAAAGCACACTTTTTTTTCTGGGTTGAAAAACTATTCCCAAATGTGCCATTCTCAAAATAACTAGTTTCTGGTATTTGAGGCCTACTTGAAATCTATCCCAAAAAGGATATCTTACATTGAAGGTACTGATAGTGTCATTCAGAAAAACCTAAGAAACACGCTAGCGTGCAAATAGAAGTCTGATTCTGTGATTAAACCTATACCTGTCACACAGCGCAAAAAAAAACAGGCCTCACATCTCTATTCAACCAAATCTGTACTGTTTTAGCTGGTCAAGTTATTTGTAGTGACCGTAAAATCACTTTTTATTTTCTGGATTGAAAAACTATTCCCAAATTTGCCATTCTCAAAATAACTAGTTTGTGGTATTTGAGGCCTACTTGAAATCTATCCCAAAAAGAATATCTTACATTGAAGGTACTGATAGTGTCATTCAGAAAAACCTAAGACACACGCTAGCGTGCAGATAGAAGTCTGATTCTGTGATTAAACCTATACCTGTCACACAGCGCAAAAAAAAAAACAGGCCTCACATCTCTATTCAACCAAATCTGTACTGTTTTAGCTGGTCAAGTTATTTGTAGTGACCGTAAAAGCACACTTTTTTTCTGGGTTGAAAAACTATTCCCAAATTTGCCATTCTCAAAATAACTAGTTTCTGGTATTTGAGGCCTACTTGAAATCTATCCCAAAAAGGATATCTTACATTGAAGGTACTGATAGTGTCATTCAGAAAAACCTAAGACACACGCTAGCGTGCAGATAGAAGTCTGATTCTGTGATTAAACCTATACCTGTCACACAGCGCAAAAAAAAAACAGGCCTCACATCTCTATTCAACCAAATCTGTACTGTTTTAGCTGGTCAAGTTATTTGTAGTGACCGTAAAAGCACTTTTTATTTTCTGGATTGAAAAACTATTCCCAAATTTGCCATTCTCAAAATAACTAGTTTGTGGTATTTGAGGCCTACTTGAAATCTATCCCAAAAAGGATATCTTACATTGAAGGTACTGATAGTGTCATTCAGAAAAACCTAAGACACACGCTAGCGTGCAGATAGAAGTCTGATTCTGTGATTAAACCTATACCTGTCACACAGAGCAAAAAAAAAACAGGCCTCACATCTCTATTCAACCAAATCTGTACTGTTTTAGCTGGTCAAGTTATTTGTAGTGACCGTAAAAGCACTTTTTATTTTCTGGATTGAAAAACTATTCCCAAATTTGCCATTCTCAAAATAACTAGTTTGTGGTATTTGAGGCCTACTTGAAATCTATCCCAAAAAGGATATCTTACATTGAAGGTACTAATAGTGTCATTCAGAAAAACCTAAGACACACGCTAGCGTGCAGATAGAAGTCTGATTCTGTGATTAAACCTATACCTGTCACACAGCGCAAAAAAAAACAGGCCTCACATCTCTATTCAACCAAATCTGTACTGTTTTAGCTGGTCAAGTTATTTGTAGTGACCATAAAAGCACACTTTTTTTTCTGAGTTGAAAAACTATTCCCAATTTTGCCATTCTCAAAATTGTGGTGAACGGGAACAATGAGGAAAACATCTAATAAGGGACGCGGACGTGGACATGGTCGTGGTGGTGTTAGTGGACCCTCTGGTGCTGGGAGAGGACGTGGCCGTTCTGCCACAGCCACACGTCCTAGTGTACCAACTACCTCAGGTCCCAGTAGCCGCCAAAATTTACAGGGATATTTGGTGGGGCCCAATGCCGTTCTAAGGATGGTAAGGCCTGAGCAGGTACAGGCATTAGTCAATTGGGTGGCCGACAGTGGATCCAGCACGTTCACATTATCTCCCACCCAGTCTTCTGCAGAAAGCGCACAGATGGCGCATGAAAACCAAGCCCATCAGTCTGTCACATCACCCCCATGCATATCAGGGAAACTGTCTGAGCCTCAAGTTATGCAGCAGTCTCTTATGCTGTTTGAAGACTCTGCTGCCAGGGTTTCCCAAGGGCATCCACCTAGCCCTTCACCAGGGGTGGAAGAGATAGAATGCACTAACGCACAACCACTTATGTTTCCTGATGATGAGGACATGGGAATACCACCTCAGCACGTCTCTGATGATGACGAAACACAGGTGCCAACTGCTGCATCTTTCTGCAGTGTGCAGACTGAACAGGAGGTCAAGGATCAAGACTGGGTGGAAGACGATGCAGGGGACGATGAGGTCCTAGACCCCACATGGAATGAAGGTCGTGCCACTGACTTTCACAGTTCGGAGGAAGAGGCAGTGGTGAGACCGAGCCAACAGCGTAGCAAAAGAGGGAGCAGTGGGCAAAATCAGAACACCCGCCGCCAAGAGACTCCGCCTGCTACTGACCTCCGCCATCTGGGACCGAGCACCCCAAAGGCAGCTTCAAGGAGTTCCCTGGCATGGCACTTCTTCAAACAATGTGCTGACGACAAGACCCGAGTGGTTTGCACGCTGTGCCATCAGAGCCTGAAGCGAGGCATTAACGTTCTGAACCTTAGCACAACCTGCATGACCAGGCACCTGCATGCAAAGCATGAACTGCAGTGGAGTAAACACCTTAAAAACAAGGAAGTCACTCAGGCTCCCCCTGCTGCCTCTTCTGCTGCTGCCGCCTCGGCCTCTTCTGCTGCTGCCGCCGCCTCGGCCTCTTCCTCTGCCTCTGGAGGAACGTTGGCACCTGCCGCCCAGCAAACATGGGATGTACCACCAACACCACCACCTGCGTCACCAAGCATCTCAACCATGTCACACGGCAGCGTTCAGCTCTCCATCTCACAAACATTTGAGAGAAAGCGTAAATTCCCACCTAGCCACCCTCGATCCCTGGCCCTCAATGCCAGCATTTCTAAACTACTGGCCTATGAAATGCTGTCATTTAGGCTGGTGGACACACACAGCTTCAAACAGCTCATGTCACTTGCTGTCCCACAGTATGTTGTTCCCAGCCGCCACTACTTCTCCAAGAGAGCCGTGCCTTCCCTGCACAAACAAGTGTCCGATAAAATCAAGTGTGCACTGCGCAACGCCATCTGTGGCAAGGTCCACCTAACCACAGATACGTGGACCAGTAAGCACGGCCAGGGACGCTATATCTCCCTAACTGCACACTGGGTAAATGTAGTGACGGCTGGGCCCCAGGCGGAGAGCTGTTTGGAGCACGTCCTTCTGCCGCCAAGGATCGCAGGGCAACATTCTTTGCCTCCTGTCTCCTCCTCCTCCTACTCAGCTTCCTCCTCCTCTTCTTCCACCTGCTCATCCAGTCAGCCACACACCTTCACCACCAACTTCAGCACAGCACGGGGTAAACGTCAGCAGGCCATTCTGAAACTCATATGTTTGGGGGACAGGCCCCACACCGCACAGGAGTTGTGGCGGGGTATAGAACAACAGACCGACGAGTGGTTGCTGCCGGTGAGCCTCAAGCCCGGCCTGGTTGTGTGCAATAATGGGCGAAATCTCGTTGCAGCTCTGGGACTAGCCGGTTTGACGCAAATCCATTGCCTGGCGCATGTGCTGAATTTGGTGGTGCAGAAGTTCATTCGCAACTACCCCGACATGTCAGAGCTGCTGCATAAAGTGCGGGCCGTCTGTTCGCGCTTCCAGCGTTCACACCCTGCCACGGCTCGCCTGTCTGCGCTACAGCGTAACTTCGGCCTTCCCGCTCACCGCCTCATATGCGACGTACCCACCAGGTGGAACTCCACCTTGCATATGCTGGACAGACTGTGTGAGCAGCAGCAGGCCATAGTGGAGTTTCAGCTGCAGCACGCACGGGTCAGTCGCACTGTGGATCAGACACACTTCACCACCAATGACTGGGCCTCCATGCGAGACCTGTATGCCCTGTTGCGCTGTTTCGAGTACTCCACCAACATGGCCAGTGGCGATGACGCCGTTATCAGCGTTACAATACCACTTCTATGTCTCCTTGAGAAAACACTTAGGGCGATGATGGAAGAGGAGGTGGCCCAGGAGGAAGAGGAGGAAGAGGGGTCATTTTTAGCACTTTCAGGCCAGTCTCTTCGAAGTGACTCAGAGGGAGTTTTTTTGCAACACCAGAGGCCAGGTACAAATGTGGCCAGACAGGGCCCACTACTGGAGGACGAGGAGGACGAGGATGAGGTGGAGGAGGATGAGGATGAAGCATGTTCACAGCGGGGTGGCACCCAAAGCAGCTCGGGCCCATCACTGGTGCGTGGCTGGGGGGAAACACAGGACGATGACGATACGCCTCCCACAGAGGACAGCTTGTCCTTACCTCTGGGCAGCCTGGCACACATGAGCGACTACATGCTGCAGTGCCTGCGCAACGACAGCAGAGTTGCCCACATTTTAACGTGTGCGGACTACTGGGTTGCCACCCTGCTGGATCCCCGGTACAAAGACAATGTGCCCACCTTACTTCCTACACTGGAGCGTGATAGGAAGATGCGCGAGTACAAGCGCACGTTGGTAGACGCGCTACTGAGAGCATTCCCAAATGTCACAGGGGAACCAGTGGAAGCCCAAGGCGAAGGCAGAGGAGGAGCAAGAGGTCGCCAACGCAGCTGTGTCACGCCCAGCTCCTCTGAGGGCAGGGTTAGCATGGCAGAGATGTGGAAAAGTTTTGTCAACACGCCACAGCTAAGTGCACCACCACCTGATACGGAACGTGTTAGCAGGAGGCAACATTTCACTAACATGGTGGAACAGTACCTGTGCACACCCCTCCACGTACTGACTGATGGTTCGGCCCCATTCAACTTCTGGGTCTCCAAATTGTCCACGTGGCCAGAGCTAGCCTTTTATGCCTTGGAGGTGCTGGCCTGCCCGGCGGCCAGCGTTTTGTCTGAACGTGTATTCAGCACGGCAGGGGGCGTCATTACAGACAAACGCAGCCGCCTGTCTACAGCCAATGTGGACAAGCTGACGTTCAAAAAAATGAACCAGGCATGGATCCCACAGGACCTGTCCATCCCTTGTGCAGATTAGATATTAACTACCTCCCCTTAACAATATATTATTCTACTCCAGGGCACTTCCTCATTCAATACTATTTTTAATTTCATTTTACCATTATATTGCGGGGCAACCCAAAGTTGAATAAACCTCTCCTCTGTCTGGGTGCCGGGGCCTAAATGTGTGACAGTGACCTGTTCCAGTGGTGGGTGACGTGAAGCCTGATTCTCTGCTATGACATGAAGACTTATTCTGTGCTGACATGAAGCCAGATTCTCTGTTACACGACCTCTCTCCTCTGCCTGGGTGCCTGGGCCTAAATATGTGACAGTGGCCTGTTCCAGTGGTGGGTGACATGAAGCCTGATTCTCTGCTATGACATGAAGACTTATTCTGCGCTGACATAAGGCCAGATTCTCTGTTACGGGACCGCTCTCCTCTGTCTGGGTGCCGGGGCCTAAATGTGTGACAGTGGCCTGTTCCAGTGGTGGGTGACGTGAAGCCTGATTCTCTGCTATGACATGAAGACTGATTCTGCGCTGAGATGAAGCCAGATTCTCTGCTATGGCATGAAGAGACTGATTCTGTGCTGACATGAAGCCAGATTCTTTGCTATGGCATGAAGAGACTGATTCTCTGCTGACGTGAAGCCAGATTCTCTGCTATGGGACCTTTGTCCAATTGATATTGGGTCAGTTTTATTTTTTTTATTTTTTTTTTTAATTCATTTCCCTATCCACATTTGTTTGCAGGGGATTTACCTACATGTTGCTGCCTTTTGCAGCCCTCTAGCTCTTTCCTGGGCTGTTTTACAGCCTTTTTAGTGCCCAAAAGTTCGGGTCCCCATTGACTGCAATGGGGTTCGGGTTCGGGACGAAGTTCGGTTCGGGTTCGGATCCCGAACCCGAACATTTCCGTGAAGTTCGGCCGAACTTCTCGAACCCGAACATCCAGGTGTTCTCTCAACTCTACCCAGGAGGCAAAAAGCAGACTGCTAATGTATCTGGAACGAGCACACCACCATGCAGGGTCACATCTGGAGCTTCAAGGACGCCGGCACATGGCTCCGCAGTGTGGGCTTTTTTTATCGTGTCCGCTGCTGACAATAGTGTTGCCATCTGCAGCCTGTGCTGTCAACGCATAAGTCGCTTTAAGCCCAAAACTCACCTAGGGACGACCGCCTTAAGATGGCACCTGGCCTCCCATTACCGATGCCAGTGGGAGCAACACCGTCAGAACCCAAAAAGACACACTCCTGGTGATCCATGTTATGCCTCTTCTCCTTCCCCTTATCTTCTCTCCTCCCATTTGTCCTCCACTCCTCCTTCCACCGTGCCGTCGTCGCATTCATCTGGCAAAAGGCAGGCTTCCGTGGCCCAACTGTTCGAGAGTAAAAAGATGATGATCAAGCCTCAGGGAAGGCCTAAACTGACAGGTGTCCGACTACATCGGGTTAACGGCCGATGTGGACGCTCTGAGAAGCGAGGAACTCCTGGACTACTGGGTGTGCAGGCCTGACCTGTGGTCAGAGCTGGCCTAATTTACCATGGAACTCTTGGCTTGGCCCTTGCCCAGTGTCCTGTCCGAAAGGACGTTCAGAGTGACCGATAAGCACACTCGCCTAGCTCACGACAGTGTGGACTACCTGACATTTCTAAAAATGATGAGGCATGGATCTTGGAGGAATTCAACACCTGTGAAATCACGTTTAATTGAATTTCTCATGCCAGCCCACAAATATCCGCCACCACCCATATCTGCCTTCCAAAAACCATATGGCATTCCTTTCCTTCTGAGCCCTGCCGTGTGCCTGTACAGCGGTTTACGACCACATATGGGGTGTTTCTGTAAACTACAGAATCAAGGGCCATAAAAATTGAGTTGGTTTGGCTGTTAACCCTTGCTTTGTAACTGTAAAAAAATTATTAAAATGGAAAATCTGCCAAAAAAGTGAAATTTTGAAATGTATCTCAATTTTCCATTAATTCTTGTGGAACACCTAGAGGGTTAGCAAAGTTTGTAAAATCAGTTTTGAATACCTTGAGGGGTGTAATTTTATAGAATGGGGTAATTTTTTGAGTGGTTTTCTATTATGTAAGCCTCACAAAGTGACTTCAGACCTGAACTGGTCCTTAAACCCCTTAAGGACCGGGCTTTCACCTTAAGGACCAGGCCATTTTTTGGAAATCTGACCAGTGTCACTTTAAGTGCTAATAACTTTAAAACGCTTTGACTTATCCAGGCCATTCTGAGATTGTTTTTTCGTCACATATTGTACTTCATGACACTGGTAAAATGAAGTAAAAAAAAAAAAAATTTTTGCACAAAAAAAAAAAAAATTTACTAAAAATTTGGAAAAATTTGCAAATTTCAAAGTTTCAGTTTCTCTACTTCTGTAATACATAGTAATACCCCAAAAAATTGTGATGACTTTACATTCCCCATATGTCTACTTCATGTTTGAATTATTTTGGGAATGATATTTTATTTTTTGGGGATCTTATAAGGCTTAGAAGTTTAGAAGCAAATCTTGAAATTTTTCAGAAATTTACAAAAACTCAATTTTTAGGGACCCAGTTCAGGTCTGAAGTCGATTGGCGAGGCTTACATAATAGAAACCACCCAAAAATGACCCCATCTAAGAAACTACACCCCTCAAGGTATTCAAAACTGCATTTTACAAACTTTGTTATACATTGTTAACCCTTTAGGTGTTGCACAAGAGTTATTGGCAAATGGGGAGGAAATTTGAGAATTTCATTTTTTTGTCTAATTTTTCATTTTAACCCATTTTTTCCACTAACAAAGCAAGGGTTAACAGCCAAACAAGATTGTATCTTTATTGCCCTGACTCTGCTGTTTACAGAAACACCCAATATGTGGCCGTAAACTACTGTACGGCCACACAGCGGGGCGTAGAGTGAAAGGTGCGCTGTTTGGTTTTTGGAGGGCTGATTTTTATGGACTGGTTTATTTACACCCATGTCCCATTTGAAGCCCCTGATGCACCCCTAGAGTAGAAACTCCCTAAAAGTGACCCCATCTAAGAAACTACACACCCCTCAAGTATTCAAAACTGATTTTACATACGTCGTTACACCTTGAGGTGTTGCACAAGAGTTATTGGCAAATGGGGATGAAATTTGAGAATTTCATTTTTTTGTCTAATTTTCCATTTTAACCCATTTTTTCCACTAACAAAGCAAGGGTTAACAGCCAAACAAGACTGTATCTTTATTGCCCTGACTCTGCCGTTTACAGAAACACCCAATATGTGGCCGTAAACTACTGTACGGCCACACAGTGGGGCGTAGAGGGAAAGGTGCGCCGTTTGGTTTTGGAGGCTGATTTTTATGGACTGGTTTATTTACACATGTCCATTTGAAGCCCCCTGATGCACCCCTAGAGTACGAAACTCCCTAAAAGTGACCCCATCTAAGAAACTACCCCCCTCAAGGTATTCAAAACTGATTTTAATACGTCGTTAACCCTTTAGGTGTTGCACAAGAGTAATTGGCAAATGGGGATGAAATTTGAAAATTTCATTTTTTGCCTTATTTTCCATTTTAACCCATTTTTCCACTAACAAAGCAAGGGTTAACAGCCAAACAAGACTGTTCTTTATTGCCCTGACTCTGCCGTTTACAGAAACACCCAATATGTGGCCGTAAACTAATGTACGGCCACACAGCGGGGCGTAGAGTGAAAGGTGCGCCGTTTGGTTTTGGAGGGCTGATTTTTATGGACCGGTTATTTACACCGTGTCCTGTTTCAACCCCTCTGATGCACCCCTGGAGTAGAAACTCCCTAAAAGTGACCCCATTTTGGAAACTACGGGATAAGGTGGCATTTTTTTTGGGGGACTATTTTTAGGGTAAATATGATTTTTGGTTGCTCTATATTACATTTTTGTGAGGCAAGGTTACCAAAAATTTAAATTCTGAAATTTTCATCTCCATTTGCCATTAACTGTTGAGGAACACCTAAAGGGTTAATAAGTTTGTAAATCAGTTTTGAATACCATGAGGGGTGTAGTTCTTAGATGGGGTCACGTTTTGGGGAGTTTTTAACTCTAGAGGGCATCAGGGGGGGCTTCAAAGGACATGGTGTCAATAAAAAAAGGCCATCAAAATCGGCCTTCCAGAAACCATGTCAGTCCTTTCCTTTTGCGGCCTCCCTTTTACTGATTCAGCAGTTTACGACCACAAATGTGGTTTTTCTGTAAACTGCAGTATCAGGGTAATAAATATTAAGTTTTGTTTGGTTGTTAACCCTTGTCTTTGTTACCGGAAAAAAAACGGATTGAAATGGAAAAAGTGCCAAAATTAGCGGTTTTGGCACCGTTTTTTTTTTTTTTTTTAAACCGTGTTAATCTGGGGGGTTAGGTAATGGGATATTATTATAGAGGAGATTCTTACCGGACGCGGCAATACCTAATAAGTCTACTTTTTTTTTACAATTATTTAGGTTTTTGACTATATTATCTATTTTGTACAAATCTTTATTTTGGGTATCTCTAAAGTCTAAGGGTCAACTTTTTTAATTTTTTTTTTATCCAATTATCTCATGTGGGGGCTCATTTTTTGCGGGATGAGCGGACGGTTTATTGGCACTATTTTGGGGGCTATATGACTTTTTTTTCGCTTGTATTAAATTTTTGTTATGTAAGGTGACAAAAAAATTCTTTTTTTGCACCTATTCAATTTTTATTTTTGACCATGTTAATCTGGGGGGTTGGGTAATGGGGTATTTTTATAGAGGAGATTCTTACGGACGCGGCAATACCTAATAAGTCTACTTTTTTTACAATTATTTAGGTTTTAGACTTATATATCTTTTTTGATACAAATTATTTTTTGGGTATCTCTAAAGTCTAAGGGTCATTTTTAAAAAAAATTTTTTATCCAATTATCTCATGTGGGGGCTCATTTTTTGCGGGATGAGCGGACGGTTTTATTGGCACCTATTTTGGGGGCTATATGACTTTTTGATCGCTTGCTATTAACTTTTTTATTATGTAAGGTGACAAAAAAAAACTTTTTTTGCACCTTTTTTTTTTTTTTTCTTGACCGTGTTAATCAGGGGGGGTTGGTCATGGGGTAGTTTTATAGAGGAGATTATTACCGACGCGGCGATACCTATATGTCTAACTTTTAATAAATATTTTAGTTTTTTTGGGTGTCTCAAGGTCTGAGAACCATTTTTTTTTATCCGATGTCAGTGCATAAATTGGGATATAAATTTAGTACTCCATGGAAGTGTGATACTCCCTGAAGCAACCGTCAATGCAGAGGCCCGGATGATCGGGGCACGTGTCGCACTGAGTAGTCGTGTCCTTCCGTATCCCCCTCCTGCGACACACTCTGCACTTATTTTTGGGTTCGTCCCTTCTTTCCAGTATGGGGGACCACACCTGGAAAGTATGGCCAGGGACGATCCGGGGCACCTACAGTTCCCGAGGTACTCCGGCCTGCTTCTTTCCCGGTCCGAAAAGATCAGGGCCTTGAGGACTGCCTCATAGAACTGGAGGAATGTCCCTGTGCTGCCAGCGCTTCGGGATAGTACAAAAGAGTTGTACATGGCAACCTGCACCAAGTAGGACCGCAACTTTTTTGTACCATGCCCGGGGTTTTGCGCATGGCATTATATGGCCTTGAGGACTTGATCAGAGAGATCAACTCCTCCCAATATACCGATTGTAGGCGACGATACAATCGGGCTTGAGGACCGTTGCCGCGGTACCTCGCACAGGGACAGGGGTGATGCCGTTACCATGAATTGTGGACAGCATAAGGACATCCCTCTTGTCCTTATACCTGACCAGCAACAGGTTTCCAGTGGTAAGGGCACGGGTCTCACCCCTGGGGATAGGTACCCTGGAGGGGTGGGCAGGGAGGCGCGTTGATTTTTCCGCCACAGTCCCACAAGCGGACGTGGATCTGGCGGCAAGGGACTGGAACAAGGGGATACTGGTATAAAAGTTATCCACGTAAAGGTGGTAACCCTTATCCAGCAGTGGGTACATAAAGGTCCCACACAAGTTTCCCGGTAAACACCCAGAGTGGGGGGACATTCTGGGGGTTGAATCCGGGAATCTCGCCCCTCGTACACACAAAAATTTGTAAGTGTACCCTGAGGTACTCTCACAAATTTTGTATAGCTTTACGCCATACATCGCCCCGCTTGGAGGGCACATACTGGCGGAAAATGAGTCTCCCCTTAACGCAATGAGAGACCTCCCTTCTAGGTACATAGGCCCTCCATGAATACTGGCCCCCAAAGCTGATCGATGACCGGCCGTATCTTATACAGACGGTCATGGGCAGGATCACCTCGGGGGGGACATGCTGCCATTATCGGAATAATGCCAGACATTCTACGGATGGCCTCAAACCGGGGAGCGTGTCATGGCTGTACTGTAAAGTGGGGCCTGGTATAGGACGTCCCCACTCCAGTACAGCCTGACACTGGGTTTTTTGACCAGGCCCATATGCAGCACGAGGCCCCAAAATGTCCTCATTTCGGCCCTGCACTGACCGGCGTCCAGCCCACCGGGCCCTGGCCAAAAAGGAGCCGCGGTGTTGAGCGACGAACTGTTGGGCGTACAAGATTCGTCTCTGCTCCACCATCAGATTTACCAGTGGGTCACTGAAAAAATGACAAAAAAAGTCATATTCAGTGTAGCCACTGTGGAAATCTGGATTCCTGATTGGCCTACAAAATCAGGAATCACAGGCTGTATCGCTCTGGGCTACACCCGACAAGTTCACCGGCAGGGGGCTCCCGGTGGATTTAACTGGTGGGCCGGGGGAAACCCAGTACGAGCCCCAGAGCTGCTCGTACTAGTGTGGGCCACAGGGTCCCTAACATGGCGGTCCCCTTGCTCCGCCTGGCGGCGGTCTCCGCCGCCTTGGGGGCTCATCATCATCGCTGGATGATGAGGAGGATGCGGATGACAACAGGAATGTGGGGGTCATCCTCATCCTCACGGGGACTCTCGGAAGTCGGAGGCAAGCTGGGCGTATGCCTCCTCGGCCGAGAACGTCCGGCGGGGCCATCAGGGGAGTGTGTGTCTGCGTGTATATGTGCGTGATGTGTACTCTTTATTTTGTGTGCGTGTGTGTGGGGGCACGGGTGTTCACGAACTCACCCTAAAACTAACAGAAAAAAAATAAAATAAACCTAACAAAAAAAATGCAAAAAATGTGGGAAAAAAAATCAAAAACCGCTGATCAACCGTCCGAAGTTGATCAGCGATGGGGTGTGCGATGCGCTAACAGTGGCCGGACACTAAGTGCCGGCCACAATCAGCGTACACAAAAAAAAAAAATGCACCCCAAAAAAGGTGGGGGGGGGGCAGGGGGAAGGGGGGCAAGTGGCAGCACCCCTGGGGGGTCTAGGGTCACACAGCTGTGCTGTGGACCCCAGACACCCTAACTTAGGGTGATGCAATAAAAGTTAGAAAAGTTCAAAAACTAACTTTCCCTTTTTTTTCCCTGCCTAAACCAAACTTTCCCTATGCTGTCCCTATGTACCTGATGGGGGGTGCTGGGGCACAGATCGGGTCCTGGGGGCACAGATCAGGTCCTGGGGGTGCTGGCAGACACACGTGCAGGCAGCTCCTCTCTCCTCCGGCTCCGGAACACAAAAGGAGGAAGAGAGGAGCGCCTGCCTCTTTTGAATTTGCCGCCGGACCGCCCACAGACCAATCAGGAAGCGATCCTGAGTGGTAATGTCACCATCACCACTCAGTATCGCTGGATGGTGATTGGTGGGGTGAAATCACACCACCATCACCATCCTGTTCCGGGTTATCGGGTCTTCAGAGACCCGAACAACCCGGAAACGCAGAAAACCGCAGGTCTGAATTGACCTGCGGTTTTCTGCGATCGCATACATGGGGGGGTCACCGTACCCCCCGGCGCATTTGCCCCAAGTGCCTGCTCAATGATTTGAGCAGGCACGGGGTTCCGATCACCGCCCGCCGCGCGGCCGTGATCAAAAATACACAGGGCGTACATGTACGCCCTGTGTCCTTAAGTACCAGGGCACAAGGGCGTACCTGTATGCCCTATGTCCTTAAGAGGTTAAGGACACGGGAAATAGGGCGTACCGGTACGCCCTATGTCCTTAAGGGGTTAAAAAGTTGGTTTTTGAAAATTTCTGAGAAATTTCAAGATTTGCTTCTAAACTTCTAAGCCTTGTAACGTCCCCCGAAAATAAAATGTCATTCCCAAAATGATCCTAGCATGAAGTAGACATATGGGGAATGTAAGTATGTATTACTATGTATTATAGAAGTAGAGAAATTGAAACTTAGGACATTAGCAAATTTTTTAAATATTTGGGCAAATTGGTATTTTTTATAGATAAAATTATTTTTTTTTACTCCATTTTACCAGTGTCATTAAGTACAATATGTGATGAAAAAACTGTCTCATAAAGTCACCACATAAAGTGACACTGGTCAGATTTGCAAAAAAGGGCCTGGTCCTTAAGGTGAAAATGAGCCCGGTCCCTAAGGGGTTAAACATATGTAATTGACCTGTATTTGTACTGGCCTGCAGTAAAATTGATATCCATTGACCGTGTAATATACCTCCGGCCACATAATCACTTGATTTTTTCTGTCATGTGAATGCCTAATGTTTGGGGCCTGTAGTCAGTGGCCTACAGTAACATTTTTATCCCATTGATGCGTAATGTAACTCCTTGAGTCACAGAATTTCTTTTATGTGAGGTGATGTGCCTAATTTTTAAGGCTCTCCTACATGTATAGCATTTTACAACAAAAAAAAGGACTTCTCGATAAAAGTTCACAAGACTTAGTACTATTTCCATGTAAAGTAGAATTTCTTACATTCTGACCAATAAAATAGCTTTTTGTGCAGCAACCCTGCACTTTTCGATTAATTACTATCTTCAGTTTTTAAATAACGCACGTCATCTGTAATTTGGACAATATAACTGTTCTGTTTACATTGCTAATTAATCTAATGTGTTACCTTACTTACAGCAATATGCATGCTGCTGTAAAACCTTAAATCTTCCCCTGTAACTATAGCAACCTCATCTGTGAAGTGAGAATCCATTCTCAATATGGCAACTTTTCTTTGCAAGCATAATTGTGTCCTTTTGCACAATAAATAATTAAAAATATTTCATTTGAGTCATAGGAAAGCTAAACACACAAATTATGAAACAGGAACATTATAAATTTTTCTATCTTACTAAACAGTTAAAAAACTCTAATGACAATGTAAATAAATAAATTATGAGCTACCTTATGCACAATACATTCTTTGCTTTTTGCCTTGGCTTTGTCCTTAGTTTGTCAAGTAGCATGACGAATACTTACAGTAATGCAGTAGTTTTATCTTGTTTGCACACTTTCATTGATATAATTACAGTATATATTGGAAATAGGTAGGGTTCATGTAACCACGGTCTAGAAGTGGGTGTGTAAATCCGATTTACCAGCACAAATGTTAGTAAGCAATGGGTAAGCAGTCACAGATGTGTATGAGAACCTCTTACCACCCATGCACTATTTACATATGATAACTGTTCAGCCAAACCAGATGTTAAAGGGCATCTGTCAGCAGGTTTGTACCCATGACCTGTTGCATGTGCTCTTGACAACTGAAGGCATCCGTGTTGGTCCTATGTTCATACGTGTCGGCATTACTGAGAAAAATTATGTTTTAATATATGCAAGTGAGCCCTCTAGGAGCAATGGGGGCGTTGTTGTTAGTCCTAGAGGCTCTGCTCTCTCTGCAAATGCTGCACCCTCTGCATTTTGACAGGCCAGGCAGGCGTGATCAAGTTTACACTGTCTGTTCCATGTCAATCAAAGTGCAGAGGCAGGACCCAGCAGCTTGCAGAGAGAGCAAAAGCCTCTAGGTATAATCAGCAAACGCCTCCGTTGCTCCTAGAGATCATTTACATATATTAAAACATCATTTTTCCAAGCAATTTGGACACATATGAACATGGGACCATCACAAGATGCCTTCAGACTGCCCAATGCACACATGCAACAGGTCAGCCAATGTATGGGTACAAATCTGCTGACAGATATCTTTTAATGGAGATCTGAGAATGGTAACTGTCAGCCAAATGTCAATTGTTGAGTTGGTTTTGGTCTGTACAAAAAGGGTAGAGGCCTCTGTACTCAATATTTCCCAGATAAGCTAGTATTCCTGCATGAAAACAGAGACCCAGATATATTAACCCCCCACATGATTCATCAATTTTCCATTTTCTCATACCTTCCAGGAGCTCATACTTTTTTTATTTTCTCCATTCAATAGCCATTTGGGGGCTTGTTTTTTGCAGGATAAGATGTTCCTTTTTAATGTCACCTTTTTAATATTGCATTCAATTTTGAAAGTTGGAAAAAAATAGTTTTTATGCGTTCCACTATATAGTAAAAATGACTTGTTACTCTTCATTCTGTGGGCCCAGTTCGATTACAGCTTTACCATATTTATATCGATTTTTTTGTTTTGTTTTATTTTTTTTAATTTTTTGAATGAAAAAATTTAATATTTCTAATTATTAATTAAAAATAATTATATTATATTAATAATGTAATAATATATAATAATTTATAGTTTTGTATTGATTTTCAAAAAATATCAAATTTGCATCCCCTGTAACTTTTTTGTATTAATGTCTTCAAGCTATTGAGGGCTCAATTTTCAGGAGCAATCTGTATTTTTCAATTATACCATCTTGGTGTTTATGATTTTTGATCACTTTTTATTAATTTTTTTGGGAAGATGAAGTAACAAAAAAAAAGTGAATAGGCCATTTGATTTTCTTTTATGTTACATCATTCACCATACAGGATAAATACTTTTTATAGTTTTATAGCTCCTGACGGTTTTGGAAGCCACGATACCATGTCCTTTGCTATGGCAGGCCTCCATAACCTTCAGAAGGCCCCATGCTGCCATACCAACTGAACTGCTCCTTAATTCATTGAGCGGGAGATATTCGGTCACTGGGAGCTCAGTGCTCACGGTAAATGACCACTCAGATGACCATAGTCACAAGTGGTTGGCCATGGCATCTGAGGGTTTAAAAGTCTGTGATCGAAATTATCTCTGATCATGGACTATGCTATCAGGTTTGCTGTGTAAAACAGCCAGGGACATGTTAGCTATGTCCCCTGCCTCAGTAGGTGTCAGGAAGGGGTAACGGTATGGTATTATCTGTGCCAGAATATTGTGCCTGCGCCATTTTTAGTTTGCGCCATATTTATGATTTGGATCTAAATCTGTGATGTTTCAGAAAGTGGAAAAGGAAGATGTAACACAATGCGACATAAAATTCCCTATTTGTGACAAAATGGAGCATAGAACTTTATACTATCAGAATGTTACAATATTTTTTTATACCAGAAAACTGGTGCCAAAAGTTGCAAGGTGTGGTGCATGTTGTAGTTATGCGAAATTTTGCTAATTTTGGGGGCTTTTAGGCCCCGCTGTCTACTTTTCAAAGTAGCAAGTGGTGTGGGGCTGGTGTAGGCAGCACATCACATTTATTATATCTAAGCAGGAAACTGGCATTGATTATAGAGGCAATCTGCACTACCTGCCTTGCTGGTGTAGATCTCCGCTTTGGCACACTAACCTATACAAATATTAAGAGGCATATGTCTCTTAATAATTGTGATGCATCTGATGTAAGTTGGGAACAGATTAAGATCGGGCTTGATATGTTGTAAATTGAATAAAAATTATGAGGCATACACTTAAAGGGGTTATCGGAGACTATAAAAAGCTCCCCACATATGCTGGGCCCTCACAATGATTCTACTTAAACTGGCTACCCGCCCCCTGCGTGGCGACACTGCAGGGACCAGTAGCGCGCGCAGGGGAGCGGGGAGCAGGTTGGTATATTCATTGTGAGGAACCCCGGCAATATGGGGGGGCTTTTTATAGTCTCGGATACACCCCTTTAATAATTCTGGCACAAAATCAACACACTTTTCAGGCACAATGACATTGATATATCTGATTCTGCCCCATATATCTACGGCTCATGCACACTAACGTATTTTCTTTCCGCTTACGTTCCATTTTTTTGCAGAACGTATGCGGAACATTTACTTCAATGGGTCCGCAAAAACAACAGAAGGTTCTCCGTGTGCATTCCATTTACTTATTTCCAAAAAGTAGTGCATGTCCTGTATTGACCGCAAATCACGGTTCGAAGGCCCTATTCAAGTCATTGGGTTAGCAAAACATACGGAACGCACACAGAACATGTCCCGTATGTCGTCCGTATTTCATCCATATTTTGCGGATCCATACTGTAGAAATGCTATGCCCAGCCCATATTGCCTCATGTGTTTGGTGATTAATAAGTTACTGTTTCGTTCCAATCCGCAAAAACGGATCGCATATGGAAACCATACAGATATGTTTTGTGGAATAATGGAACGGAAGAGGACTTAAATCAGAGAAAAAAAGAACTCAGATATGGAACAATGAATCCGTGAAAAACGGACTGCCTTGTGCATAAGAGTATAACGTTCAAGAGATAATCCTGATATAAATGAAAGATCTTACCATACAACATATACAGTTATAGTCTCTAACACCGAAAATCTATTATATCATACCTAGATCTAGATCTTCATTAATAGCTATAGAACAGAACAAAAAAAAGCAATTTTTTTTAACCCCTTCCTGACGCATCGATTTTCTGATTTTGTTTTCGCTCCTGTCGTCCCGGAGCCATAACTTTATTTTTCCGTTCACATAACTATATGAGGATTTGTTTTTTGTGGAGCAAATTGTAATTTCTAATGAAACCATTTAATATTGCATAGAATGAAGTGGAATTGGAAACAAAACGCAATTCCGCCACAGTTTTGTGGGTCTTGTTTTCTTGACGTTCACTATACAGTAAAACTGACTTGTGCTCTTCATTCTCCAGATCAGTACAATTACGGCAATACTACATATGTATCGTTTTTCTTGCGTTTTAATATTTAATATGACGTTTTGATCACTTTTTATTCCATTTTTAATTAATTTTAATAGTACAGGCGTCTTCTCATGTGGCAATGCCCATGATGTTGGGTTTTTTTTTGTATTTAGATTCTTATTTTAGGGAAAGGGGGTTGATTTCAATTTTTATATATTTTTTTTATAATTTTAAAAAAAGGTTTAGATCCCCAAGTGGACCACAACACAATCATCAGATTGCAATTTGTATAGGGCAGGAAAGCTCAACCCACCGCCCAACCAGCTGTTTCAAAACTGCAACTCCCAGCATGCCCTAATATCTGTAGGCTGTTCAGGCATGCTGGGAGTTGTAGTTTTGCAACAGCTGGAGGGCCGCAGTTTGGGCATCCCTGGTATAGGGTATAGGAATTTTCTCCATTATTCTATACAGAAATAGCAATATTACAATTCAGTGCTGCCACCTTCTGGCCTGAATATTAATATACAAATAATGTATACAGGTTCAAAGTTTATTAGTACATGTAACGCATTCCCCAGTGCACGCTTCCAGGTTTCTGAGATCCCAGATGCCGTGGTCACATCTGACCACGGCATCTGAGAGGTTATATGTCTGTAATCAGCATTTTCCACTAATTGCAGACATTAGCTGCGGAGTGGGTGCCAACTTTAACGACGCAACATCCGCCGTACATGTACAGCTGATGTCGTGAAGGGGTTAATCGAGGCAGCAGGCAATACAGCAGATTTACTAATAATGCTTAAAATGTGGCTGGAATGTGAAATAATAGCCATTAGGTTTCTGTTTTTGGAATATTAAGTGAAATATCTGATTGGTTGCCAGTTGCAAGAGTGATGCAGTTCATTACACATTGTTTTCATGCACAATCTTAATTGATATTTATATTAATATTCAAAGCAACATTACTTGTTATATACTAGATATAATAAACCGTTTAACAGATGTTTGAGAACATGGTGAAAATTCAACCAGAAACGTCACTAAAGAAATTAAAGAATCAGTGAGTTTTCATAAACCTTATGATTGGTTTGGGTCTGAGTGCTGAGGAGCCCAAACATTGCTAGAAAGAGATGTAAGTACCTGACACTGAGAGCATCAGATCATTATGTACCCGGCCAGGGTCAGACTAGGGATCTTTGAGCCCACCAGAGAAAATTATTCTTGGGGCTTTACCCATATGAGAGATAGATAGATAGATAGATAGATAGATAGATAGATAGATAGATAGATAGATAGATAGATAGGTAGATAGACAGACAGGTAGATAGATAGATAGATAGATAGATAGATAGATAGATAGATAGATAGATAGATAGACAGACAGATAGATAGATATGTAACGGGGTTTTGGTGGCGCCCCCTAGTGTCTTTGGGGTCCCTAACCCTAGTTAACTCACTATGCCTGACAGGCGGATCCTGAGCCTCCGCTATCTGGGAACTGGGGTACATGTCTGCGGCAGTGCCTCCACCCAGTGGAACATCCGGGGTAGGGATGTGGGGTCCCACTGGGAAACATACTTGGTGCAATGAGGACTGACACAGCCTAACTGGAATTAACTTTATATAGTGCGTAACAAATGAAGCAACATACATAGGAAAATACAATAGAGTAACACAGATAACAATGTAATGTGGATGTTTCCTCACCCACCCACCAGCACACCTGCGTCCCACCCCTTATCTTCGCCCTATTGGCCGTTGGTGCACATAGGAGAGTTGGGGCCCTTATAAGTCCTGCTCCGCAGGGTCACTGAAGCAGCCTGAGCTGTGTAATGTCCGTCACTGGACCTCAGTGTCTTTACTGTGAGTTAGGAGACAGGTGCCCTGTGGTGATGCAGGGAGAGGTTTGACTTACCCTCACAACACCATTAACCAGGCCAGTCCGCAGCAATCTCCTTTCACTGGATTCACCAGACGTCTGGACTCAATGCTTGTCTTTGCCAGCGGTCCCTCTCTCAGCAGGTGTGATCTTGGGTGAAGTAAGTTCTATCTCTGTGCTGCAGTCTCTCAATGCCAGACACATGTCCTCTCTCTGGCTGAGCAAATGTAGTTCCAGAAACTTTTCCAGGACCTTCCTCTTTCGAGCTGTGCAGCCAGCGTCGTTTTAGGACCTGCGATGATGTCACTAACCATGTGACTCCTTTCAGCCAGTCATGTGATCAATGCTCAATGTCTTATTAACAGCATACTGAGTCCATCTACTGGGCATTTCAGATAACGCAGCCGGTGTAACTTCACAGGGTTACAGATAGATAGATAGATAGATAGCTAGATAGATAGATAGCTAGATAGATAGATAGCTAGATAGATAGATAGATAGATAGATAGATAGATAGATAGATAGATACAGGGCTTTTTTTCTCAGAGAAAAGGTGGTGGAACTCACCCCCCCTCCCCTGGCCACGCCCCTACCCAACCCTAGGACCGCCCCCCCTACCCGCCCCTAAGACCGCCCCTACCCACCCCTAGGACCGCCCCCTCTACCCAACCCTAGGACCGCAAGTAAAATTTGGGGGGGGGGGGGGGGCTATAAAAGTCCAGCCCAGCAAAGAAACCCCCCAGATGGGGATGGCACTGGATCTGGGGATGGCACTGTTAATGGGGGGATCTGAGGATGGCACTGTTATGGGGTGGAGGATCTGGGGATGGCATCCACAGATCCCCCATCCTATAACAGTGCCATCCACAGCCCCCCCCCCCATCCTATAACAGTGCCATCCACAGACCCCCCACCCCATAACAGTGCCATCCACAGACCCCCCCCCCACCCCATAACAGTGCCATCCACACACCCCCCCCACACCCCATAACAGTGCCATCCACACACCCCCCCCACCCCATAACAGTGCCATCCACAAACCCCCCCACCCCATAACAGTGCCATCCAGAGACCCCCCCACCCCATAACAGTGACCTCTACAGACCCCCCCCACCCCATAACAGTGCCATCCAGAGACCCCCCCACCCCATAACAGTGCCATCCACAGACACCCCCACCCCATAACAGTGCCATCCACAGACACCCCCACCCCATAACAGTGCCATCCAGAGACCCCCACCCCATAACAGTGCCATCCACAGACACCCCCACCCCATAACAGTGCCATCCACAGACCCCCCCACCCCATAACAGTGCCATCCATAGACCCCCCCCATAACAGTGTCATCCATAGACCCCCCCCACCCCATAACAGTGCCAATCACAGACCCCCACCCCATAACAGTGCCATCACATATACCCCCCCCCCACCCCATAACAGTGTCATCCACAGACCCCCCATTGCCGCTCCAGTATAGTTATACAATGTGTAATGAATGAATAATGATTCCTGCTGCCCCTCAGTAGTATAACATTCAATGTATTTGTACTCACAGCCGGCTACTGACATCGTAATCCAGGCAGGCCGGGCAGACGAGCGGCAGCGTCACTGACTGACGTCACGTGAGTGCGCCGCCTACTTTTTGAATGAAGCAGGCGGCCCCAGGCAGGTGACGTCAGTCAGTGACGCTGCCGCTCGTCTGCCCGGCCTGCCTGGATTACGATGTCAGTAGCCAGCTGTGAGTACAAATACATTGAATGTTATACTACTGAGGGGCAGCAGGAATCATTATTAATTTCATTAAACATTTTATAAGTCTCTACTAGAGCTGCCGGGGCCGGAGCACAGTGAACGCACCGGCCCCCCAGCTCCTCCTCCCAGTCCCTCCCCGCTGATACATCGCAGCTTGCGATGTCAAAAGGTGGCGGAACGCCGTTCCGGTGCGTTCCGCCAGAAAAAAAAGCCCTGGATAGATAGATAGATAGATAGATAGATAGATATGAGAGATAGATAGATAGACAGACAGACAGACAGACAGACAGATAGATAGATAGATAGATAGATAGATAGATAGATAGATAGATAGATAGAGTTAGATGTATCAGCAGCAGTGACCTGTGTACGTGGAACGCCACCACTACAGCGAAGAAGATGATGTCAGTGACAGGTATGCATCGCCAGATGCATATGTCAGGCGCTGCCCAAGTTTTATTTCCGACAACCCTTTTATGTGAAGTAATTTTTGCAAATTATATAAATGCAATTTACATTTCAAAGCAAAATTCATCAATTCAGTAACAATCAATGTATTACAGTTAGCTTAGATATTGTATGGTGGCAGTGAAGTAGTTAAAGTTCTCTAAGAAAGGTGATATTTCTTATTTTTTCATTTAATGATTGTGATTTGGTTTTTACTGCAGAGTGAGCATTGCTGTTATTCAGCCAAATCTGTACGAAATGGATAGCTGGAGAGAATCCCCATAGGCTGGAGTCAGCCAGCTTGTAACTGTATGATCTCAGCCCCACTGAACTCCTCTCCCTTGTGATACCCTGCATGCTGGCTCCAGCCTGACCTTCAACTTGCGAAGGTTGAACTGAGCCACAGGTTACATTGTGAAACACGGTTGTATCTCTATAATGGATGATATGTCTCAATAGAGCGATTTTCTGCTTGCGCTCACAGTAGTGTATGTGGGTTAATATTTCGCATTGTACTCGTAAAACAGGCAATAGTCAAAGTGCGAGCCAAATATGATATATTTAATATACTACTTACATCACATTTCTCACTCCTTATTTATAGTATTTTCCCATTTGAATTGCTTTATGTCTTACAAACCCAAACACTGAGGAGTTGAAAATTATGATTGTTCGGAATATTTGCTTATTTTCTTCACTATGCCTTATTACAGTCTGACAAGTGAAATTTAGGAGTGTCATGCAGGAAAAATGCAGCACAAAGTGAAATTGGAATGGAATCGAGATGGGCAATAAAAGCAAGATATCCGAGAATGAAATGATGAGAAAAAAACAGATGTTGAGATGAGCCAGCCTCTTAGGATCCATTTTGTGAAATGACTGAGCATTGAATACCTCTACGCTATATAAGCGGATGAAACTGGTGCATATAAGAAGTCTTGAGAGTTGAGACCAAAGACTTTTCATTTTGTGATGCCATTCACATACAGGATCTGAGCTTTCTAGATCTTCTTGCACCAGATTAATCTTTTTTATAGATGGTCAAACTGTTGACAGGATGACACTTTTTACAAATGTGCCCCATTATAGTAATATTGTGCAGGTATGTGGGAAAATATAGCACTCAGTAAATCAAAACATGATCCCTATTAACCGGCACGTTGGCCCAGATTTGTGTCTTTGCTTTAAGTCTACAAAGTGATACCATTTTTCAGACTGGCTTACATGTCCAACATTAATCTTTCGTTTGAACATAAAGCTAATAAACAATGTAAAGTATATTAGGGTAAATATTTTTTTGATATAGTCATTAAAGGGGTTGTCTCACCTGCCATTTTCAGCACAGGTCTCTAGCGCTGAACGTTGCGCTCAGTCAGGAGGCGGTGACTCTTTACATGATTGATGGCACAGCGGTGCTTGGCTGTGCATATGCACTCTCTCTAGACTGCTATTGAGTGGTTTTCATTAGCAGCTGTGGTGCTCCAGGCCTTTTCGAGATGGTGGCAACCAGCTAATTATGGTAATCGTGGTTGTCATGAACTGTACCTTGTTTTAACAACCTGTCCGTCTCCTTTCAGGGGACAGCTGCCAGCTATTTAGCGATGTTTCAGAGCTAGAGCAGCAACCCAGAAGCATTGCTAATTCAGCTGGCAGGAATGATGCATATTACAGGTCCAGGGCTATGAAGCAAGCCCTGTAGATCTAATAATTGTGTTTCTTTGATGGCTTGGAGGTTCCATAGCTGTGTAAAACAGCTTTAAGCCTGCGCATGCACTGGAGCTGTTTTATACAAACAATAAGCAAAGATACAGGGTGCCCGTGGCAGGGATACAGGAGGCCAGAAAGGAAGTTACTGCGCATGTGTGCCTACGCGCGCTCCATGATTCGGCCACCAGAGAGGAGGGAGCTGTTTCTGACTGTGTACAAATGGGGCCACCACTGATGGATTGCAGTGGTGGTTAAAAAGCCATAACGACCAAAGGATGCCAAACTACCGTAGATTAGATAAAAGAAAGGAGGCGATTTTGACAAGGATAATGCATTAAGACGTGGCTTATAATATCATTTTTATTAGGATAAATGCCAGTTCATGAGGTGAGAAAACCCCTTGGGTATCATCTAGATATGTATATGCAGCAGACCTACAATGCCATGACAATATTATAGGTACATTTCTAACCTGAATTCCCCATTATAAAATTCAATTTCATTATTTAAGCCTTCAATTTAACTAGATAGTACAAATACCATGCAATTCTTTTCAGCAACTTTCATGGGCTTCAAATCAAGTTCCAGTTTTTGACTACAGTAGTTGGATTATATTGTGATGGCAACGTGAACTATTGTATTGGATGTAGGCTGCAGATCTGCAGAGGCTGCAGTAAGCTTCCTGTTCCAATATTTATCCACTGTACAAAAGTAATATTAAAACCATAATAATCTCACGGTTACATTTTCCCACTTATAATATTTACTGCAGACAAATAATTATGATTCTATTCAGGCTACAGTTTAGCTGTTGGTTTCAGGCTCTTCATTGACTTTTATTTACTGCACGTTCTAATTACTGCAAGATAAGGCCTACAGTCATTAAAAATACAATTGGCTTTTCTCCCAGTTATGTGATTAGCAGAATTTCTAGCAGACGGTGATTGGTAACATTTAATAAGTAATATTTACCAAGCATATACATTAATAAAATAATAGCAATTTACAGAGAATGACTAAATAGAAGTGATAGCTGCACAATGTACTCTTCATATCCTTGGCTAGAGAAAAAGTACAACTGTAAAAGTGCCACTTACAGTACATACGCCAGTGTTGCTTTGCTAGATTTCCTTCTACAGAGAAATTAATCTTCTGCGTTCACATTACAATTGATTTTTAAGGCTACTTTCACACTAGCGGCACTGATCTCCGTCAGGCTGTTCCGTCGGGTGAACAGCCTGCCGGATCCGTCCTGCCGCTAGTGACCTTGTGCCCCCGGACAGCCGCTCCATCCCCATTGACTATAATGGGGACGGAGTTCCGGCGGAGGCACAGCAGCGCACGGCGAGAGGCTGCCGGAATAAAACTACGACATGTCCGACATTTATTCCTGCAGCCTCTCGCCCTGCGCTGCCGTGCCTCCGCCAGAACTCCGCCCCCATTATAATGAATGGGGATGGAGCGGCAGTCCGGGGGCACACGGTCACTAGCGGCAGGATGGATCCGGCAGGCTGTTCACCGACGGAACAGCCTGCCGGAGGTCCATGCCGCTAGTGTGAAAGTAGCCTTAAAAATCAATTGTAATGTGAACGCAGAAGATTAATTTATTGGAAATTTTCTTAAACATTTTAATGCATTGCTTCTAAACTTCTAAGCTTTCTAACATCCTAAAAAATAAAATGACAATTACAAAATGATGCCAACATTAAGTAGACATATGGGAAATGTTAAGTAATAAATACTTCATGAGGTATCACTTTCTGTTTTAAAAGGAGAGAAATTAGCGAATTTGGATTTTTTCCTAAATAAAGGTGAAATATATCGACTCAAATTTATGACTGTCATGAAGTACAATGTGTCACGAGGAAAACAATCTCTGAATGGCTTGGATAAGTAAAAGCATTCCAAAGTTATTACCACATAAAGGGACACATGTCAGATTTGTAAATTTTGACCTGGACACTGGGGCATCAATGATGAAAGGGTTAACAACCCAAAAAAAGTTTGATTGAAAATATGTGAAGACTGAAATAAAGGGAAATGGATTCATTGTCACTCCAGAAACTATTGTGTGCTACCCTGTCTATTGGTGTAGTAATCACATATATAAGCTGGTTTGAATATAATCAACAACCACACCTCCCAAAAAAAATTTGATTGGAAACATGTGAACACAGAAATAAAACAAAACTGATTTAAGTCTAAATTTGTTTTCCTTCACAGATACTTTTGTGTGCTGGCCTGTGTATTGGTGTATTGATCACCTATGTATAAGCTGATATTATTAAATTGAACATATCCCAAAAAAATAAAATTCCAACCATGTGGAGAAGTAAATGAACATAAATGGATGATTAAGGGCCAGGCCTGAAACTCAATTTCACATTAACACTCATAGGTAGATTGCTGCACTACCTTGTGTTTTTCACTGTAGAAATCACCTATATATACTGGTTTAATGAAATTGCACAATCCCAAAAATACTACATTTCAACTGTTTGGATGTAGAATAAATGGAAACAAACAATAGAGGTCTGACGGTCAAATTCACATTAACACTCACAGGTAAATTGCTGCCCTAGGCTGTGTATTGTTGTGGTAATCATGTAAATATGCTGGTGTAATTAAATTGATCAATCCCCCCAAAAGAAAATGAAATTCAAACCATATGGAAAGGAAATTCACGGAAATATACGATTGAGGCCTGACGCTCAAATTCACGTTAACACTCACAGGTAAATTGCTGCCCTAGGCTGTGAAGTGTTGTAGTAATCACTTATATATGCAGGTTTTATTAAATTGAACAATCACCCCCAAAAATTAAATTTCAACAATGTAGAAATGGAATTCACGGAAATGAACGAATGAGGCCTGATGCTCAAATTCATGTTAACACTCACAGGTAGATTGCTGGACTACCCTGTGTATCATTGTAGTAATCACTATATATGCTGGTTTAATTAAATGGAACAATCCCCCAGAAAATTTAATTCCAACCATGTAGAAATGGAATTCACGGAACTGGACGATTGAGGCCTGACGCTCAAATTCACGCTAACCCTCACAGGTAAATTGCTGCCCTAGGCTGTTTATTGCTGTAGTAATCACATATATATGCTGGTTTAATTAAATTGTACAATACCCCCCATTCACTTCAATGGTCCCGCAAAAATAACGGAAGGTACTCCGTGTGCATTCCGTTTCCGCATTTCCGTTCCGCAAAAATGTAGTGATCCAGGGAGTTATTCTGATTGCCTGATTGGAGTCGGGAAGGAATTTTTTTTCCCTTAACCCCTTAGTGACCCACCTGTTTTGGTCCTTACTGACCAAGCGTTTTTTCTTCCTTTTTTCATCGTCGCGTTCCAAGAGCTATAACTTTTTATTTTTCCATCTATAAAGCTTTATGAGGGCTTGTTTTTTGTGGGACAATTTGTAGTTTTTAATGGTGCCATTTTGGGGTACACATAAGTTTCTGATTAACTTTTATTAACTCTTTCTGGGAGGGAGATGGGAAAAACAGCAATACTGCCACTGCGTTTTTACGTTATAAATTTTACGGCGTTCATTTTTCGGTATAAATAACATTTTATTCTCTGGGTCAGTACGATTATAGTGATAACAAATACATATAGTTTTTTTTTTTAGGTTTTACTACTTTTTTGCAATAAAAACCCCTTATTTTAAAAGAAAAAAATGTTTTTACATTGACCCTTCCCAAAGACTCTTTTCTTTCTATGGATTTGCGCGAGGGCTTGATTCTTACGGGATGACTTTTATATTTCATTGGTATCATTTTGGAGTAAATGGTGCTTTTTGATCACTTATTACGTTTTTTTCGGCGGCAACTAATAATAAATGAGCAATTCTGTCTTTTTTTTACAGCGTTCACCGTAGGGGATAATTTATGTGATATTTATGTAGTCCAGGTTGTTACGAACGTGGCAATACAAAATATAGTGTATTTTCAATGGGAAAAAAAGTGTAATTTTTTTTATGGGACTTTTTATTATTTAATAAATGTGTTTCTTTTTTTAACCACTTAATAGTCCCACAAGGGGACTATAACAGACAGTATTTCGATTGCTTTTAAAATGCAATGCATTATCCCTATAATGTATTTCATTTTAATAGCAATGCTATTTTAACATCTGGTGCAGCCTGCTGGAAATTACTACAGCCAGGACCAGGGCCTACATCGGAAGTCAGGTAGGCTTCACACACATCGGCACCCCGCAACCCCTTTTTCGGGGTGCCGATGGGAGACAGAGGGAGTCCACTACCTCTGTCACCGCTTTAAATGCGGCGGGCGCCATTGCCCACGGCATGTAAAGTGTTAAACAGCCCGGATGGGACAGCTGTCTTTTTTCGGCCATATAAAATATGTTACTATGTTAGCAGATTAAATGTATCATAGACCTGAGGCTGTTTTCCCATTGTGGGCCTCTTCTATCCATTTGCCCCAACCATCCTGCCTTTCTCATTCTGCCCCATTTACAGTATAACATAGTGTATAGTGTACAAAAATCCACAGTATACTGTATAACACTCCACAGTATATAGTATAAACCCCCAGTATAACATATATAGTAAAACACCCCCCAGCCCCTCACATTGGATAATGTACAACATTCCACAGTATACAGTATATACTATAACAACTCACAGTATACAGTATAACACTCAACATTATACAGTATTAGTATACGACCTCACAGTATATAGTATCCCACAGTATGCAGTATACAGTATAACACCTTATAGTATATAGAATAACACCCCCACAGTATACAGTACAACACCCCACAGTACATAGTACCCCACAGTATGCATTACATAGAGTAAGACCCATAGTATGCACTACCCCACAGTATGCAGTATTAAAGTATAACATCCTCTGTCATCTTTTCCTGATGTAATCTCAACATCTCAAACTATAGAAAACTTCTCCTGCATCAACACTCCTCCTGGAGGAGAAAGAGCCTGTGATGATGTCATCACCATGTGAACAGTAACAAATATATGTTGCTGGTTACATGGCAATGATGTCATCACAGGTCTTTTCTCCATCACAGGTCTTTTCTCCTTTTCTTCCACCTTCGGGGTCCTTTCCTGGCCCCTTCCTCAGTGGAAGGGGCCAGGAAAGGACCCCGAAACGCGTTTGGTTTCTGCATACCTCGGACATCAGCTGATGAACATTCACGAGACCCCAACATCCCGACAATTGGACTTTAACTTTGCCGGAGCAACGACTTCTTGTTAATACGGAGGAAAACACCTTGTTAACCACTGACCAGGTCCAGGCTTGCAGCTTTGGTGAATACTACCAGGAGATCTCTCATGCTGAGAGCTACATGATCATCCGAATCACTTTAAGCAAGCGACTAGACCCAGGTATTGCCTAATCTGACATAGCGAGCTTTGTGGGACGCCACGGCTACACTTACATCAGACGGCGAAAAACAGGTGTATCTTTTCCATTGACTATATGCTCATTTGTTCTTATCCTGTATAAGCGAACTGAATCTTTCAAACACAGGGACATTTATCCGCTTTAATTATCGGACATTATACCTGGCGTATTTCTCTACTGGATCTATTAGTGGTTTATCGAACAACTATTGAATATCCATCGAATATTCTAACCACCTATACACCTGGTTTTATATTTGGTTATATATTTGCCCTTTTTACTTTTTTACTTTTTTAGCATTGTCTATTTCACTGCATTATAGGTGCATATTATATATTCAATAGTGTCCTTCAGTTATTACTCTGATCTTTTATTGCCATTGTTTTATTGCATAATAGTTTTAGGGCTATTTATAAATATTCTATTAATAAATTATATTGTTATATAATATATACACTTGTTCATGGTCTTCAATTGGTCCAGCTGGTGAGTGTTCAGTCTTTCTATATATTCTTATTCTAGATTTATTCGCGATTATTCTAGCAGTTCTGAGAGAGAGAGCAGTTACATTGCTGTGCTCTGTGCTTTCATCTGGATCCTATTCTTTATCCAATTACATTAGATAGTTAGTTAGCTCATATATATAATACAGATGGTATAATAAATAATGACTGGAGATCACGAATTCTAAAATTCGCGAATTTATTGCGAATATTATGCGAAAAATGTGCAAAATATTGCGAAAACAAATATTGCCTATGCCGCTCATCACTATATAACAGCACAGCACATGTTTCTTATTCCTGTACTTGATTACCACCCAGAATAATCTTGTAAATTACCTATATCCTGTATATTTTATATCTTTTAGCAGGCCAGGACTAGAGAAGTTTCAGCTCAGTCCACTTTGCTATGGCATCACCTGCCCTGGAGCATTCAATAAGCATGTGAGCCTTGTACTAGAATCTAAAATATTAGAGGATGTTCACATATCCTGTTTTAGCTCTCCGCTGAGCTTTCCAAGAAACATATATCTGGTCATTTTCTACTGCTGTCATTTTATGGCTGTGATATACTTTAAAAGTACATTGCTTTCTGATTGCATTAATTTCTACATTTGCTGGTTCCTTCAACACAAAAAATCTAATCCCTTCAATTTATGCAAAAATACTTCAGAAATAAAATTGAAATTTTTTTTGTGATACACTTACAATCATCCAGCCTACATGTAGGTCTGTAAAATATTATTTCCTTCATTTACTTTTAACCTAAGTAAAAAAAAAAATGCAAAAGAGTAAGTATAACATAAAATTTACCGCCATCTGTGTTCATCTCTGGACGATGCATTAATCTAAGTCATAATTCTAAATATAACACACCACAAAAAGCATTAAAAAAAAAAATGAAATTAACCAAACATTCAACCATACGATAGTTCTTTGAGAGGGTGATTGATTGAATCTAATGGGCAACATCTTCCAAATATATAACCTAATGTTGTCTATCTAAAGAAAAATATTGCAGCTGTTGTGGGTGATTTCAGGTGGGTAGTTAACATCATATTATTAAATTTTTAACTAGAAAAAAATAATTTAGACTAATGTTACAATATGTATCTGAATTATTGCCTCCTAGATCTGACCAATAATGACTAATGTACAACAACACAAACAGCAACTGAGCCAATACATTAATTACCCATAATTTTTTTTTTATTAAATATCTAATAAAAAAACTATCATAATACAAAGTAACCCCCAAAAATATTAATGGAGATGGAATACCAATACGGGGTAGAACCATAATCTGTCTCAATAACAATCCTCAATGATAAGCAAAAAATGCATTGCAATTATAAACTATGGCACCATCACTAAGGGATTATTTCCCCCTTAACATGTTCATAACTCAAAACACCTGTTACTGTAGCTAAATTCCAGCTTACACAAGGGTGAAGCTATATATAACAATAATATAAAGAAAAATGCCATACCGAGTAGAAACAGTATTAGTGGTCCTGCCCCCGTACATCGACGCGCGTTTCGCGTATTATTGCTTCATCAGGAGGAAGGGGCTAAACTTCAAGCTGCTCTTAAAAGGGGGAAGTTGGCCATTTCCACGGTGTACATTAAAGTCATGTGATAGCAACAGATTATACCTGGATAACAATGGTGAAGCATGGCCAATCCTCCCATGCCACGTAATGGACTCTTCTCGCTTGAGCCGGTCCGCCCTGCTGATGAGTAAGGCACATGATCGGGCCAGTTGGCCCCCCCTTGTTCCCCCGTCATCATGACGCCGGAAATAGCTCTCGCACTGAGACTCCTGTGGCCATGTGACCAGCCATGCGCACTACAAACCAGGTATCCACTACTGGAAAGGGCAACTAACTAACTTAATAGAGATTAATAATAGATAAGAAACAGTATCCTTTTCTGTAAAAGCCCTGGTGGGAACAATTAAAATACAATGATGAAATACAGTGATTACCGTGAAATGAAGCAACTAATACATGCTATATTCAGAGTGCAAAAAAGTGCTTGGCATCAAAAATGTGACCAATGAATTGGATATACATATCAGATCCAAACAATTGTGAAAAAACTACAGCAAAAAATTGCCGACACTGTGAAAAATACATTAATAAAACAATTACTAATAAACTGCAATAGTGCTATAAATAAAATATATTATCTAAAAACGTGAATACATTTTCATCAAAAAGTAACAAGAAATTAATACATACATGTGAATGACAAAGAAGCAATTCCCCCCAAAAAAGGGGGTTTTCTTTTTTAATTATTCCTATCAAAGTTCATAATATACACTGCTTCCGCATAGTACTCGTTTGATGTTGTCCGCATCTTCTTTTGGTCTTCCCTCATATTCAAACGTCCATAATATGGCTCCCTCCCTGATAGAAGTAGAACTTCCATATATGTATCTAAAAATTATCAAAAAAACTTATCAATTAAAAACCCATAATTTAAAATACAGTCTTACAGAAATGCATTTAGCCCATGATTTTTTTAAACCCTTGGGTGCCAAAGTATCCAATGTAAATATCCACCTACTTTCCATTTGTGCCAGCCTTCTTTCGCTCTGTCACCTCTCTAATTCCAATTTAAACAGATCTATTCCTATAAATCTAAGCAGTTTAGAATTACATCCATGAAATAATCTAAAACATCTTGGAAGCGTCTTCAAAAGTTGAATATCTTCCACATCTACATGCTTTCTCTAGTCCCTAATATGTTCTCTGACTCTTATTCTTAATTCTCTCGTGGTAAATCCCACATAGATTTTTTCACACGGGCAACTGGCATAATAATTTAACCACCACTGGTGGTACAAGAGATACGATATAATGTCTGATTCCTAAGTTGCGGGATCCTATTGCTATTTGTAAAGTACTTCACTCTGTCAATATTACCATATGCTTTACAATTACCACACGGGTAACAACCTTTTCTTTGAGTCACATTACCAAATGGTCTACTAATTTGTGGAATATAGTGGCTATGTACTAGCCCATCCTTCAAATTTTTTGCTCGTCTTGCAGTCATCCAGGGGTCTATCCGGTATATTTTTCTTTCAAGACTGGATCTGTCAAAAGAATATCCAATGTTTCAACAAAATCTTTCCAATTTGATGCCACTGTTCTATTATACTTGGTAATAAATCATATATCAGGACTCATCTTATCTGCTGTTTTTTTTTATTAGGATATAACAATTATCTGGATTTTCTTTAGGTTTTAGTTATTCCTTTTTTAACTTGGCATCTACAAAAAAATCTATCTCCCTAGTCCATCTTGAATGTTAATTTGACATTAAGGTTATTTTGATTCAATTCTTTCATAAAAGTATTCAAGTCCAAGGATGTTCCCTCCCATATAAACAGGATATCATCTAATCCCTTAGTGATGATTCCATAGTTTATAATTTTTTGCTTATCATTAGGATTTTTATTGAGACAGATTGTGGTTCTACTCCGTATTGGTATTCCATCTCCATTAATAGGGGTTACCTTGTATTATGATTGTTTTTATTAGATATTTACTAAAAATTGATTTTATGGGTAATTAATGTATTGGCTCAGTTACTGTTTGTGTTGTTGTGGATTAATGGTAGTAGCTGAGTGCCTAGGTGCAGTGAAGTTACTTTAAGAGGACTGTATATAATGATGTTAATAATGACTAATGACTTAATAACTAAGACCCTTCATGCCCCTTATCAGTTTAGTCGCTCTCATTTGTACTTTTTCTAGTTCCAAAGCATCCTTTCTATGGACTGGTGCCCAGAACTGAATTGCATATTCCAGCTGGGGCAACAACAACGCTTTGTAAAGTGGAAATTTTAGAGATAATTACTACCAAGATTAATACCTTTACATTTGTCCACATTGAACCTCATTTGCCAAGTTGAGGCCCAATCACTCAGAGTGTTCAAGTCAGCTTGTAGTTTATGGACATCTTCCATAGACTGCACAGTTCTACACAGCTTAGTGTCATCTGTAGAAATAGAAATGTTGCTATTAATCCCATCCTCGATATTAGAGATGAAGCGAATCAAAGTTGACGAAGTGGAATTCGATCCAAATTTCAGGAAACATTTGATTCGTCCCAAAGTCAAATTTCAACACGCTTTGTGGTAACAAAACGCATTTTTTCCAAAATGGCTGCTGCACATGTTAGAACGAGGAAGTAAGAAGCCCGGGAATGAGGGATCACCCACAATGCCATGCATGCAGCCAGCCAATCAGCAGCTAGCCAGCCTCTATGATGTCACAGCCGTATAAAAGTTTCAGCCTGCTCGGTCTCTGCCATGTTCCAGTGAACTTAGTGCAATGAGAGACGTTACAGGCACTAGGGACACTGTTTAGGAAAGATTTATTCACAAAAAAAAATTATTGAGCAGTTCAGGGAAAGATTATTTATAGTGTAGGGAAAGGATATGTAGGCATTAGCCACACTGTAGGGAGAGAGCAGGGATCAATAGGAGCTATTATATTACACCTTGCTGCACTATAGGGGATCCAAAGTGCTCTAATACTACTGATTTTAGGCTGTTTGCATTCTTTTGATACATCAGTAATTCCAGTAATTCTTGCTTCTTGTTATTGGGGTAAAACTGCATTCTAATACAAACAGTTTTGGGGTGTACAGATATTTAGTTGATATACTGTATAAGTAAATCCATTCCTCCTTGATTCTGGGGTGAAATTGCAGTCTGCTACAAACACTTTTGGGGTGTTTTTTATTGTCTATGTAAGTACTTCCATTCATCCTTGATTCTGTGTTGAAATTATAGTCTTATACAAACAGTTTTGGGGAGTGTATTTAGTTATTATACTTCCATTCACCCTTGCTACTGTAGTGAAAAAGTGGTCTGATGCAAACCAGTTTTGGGGTGTATTTAATTGATATATATGTAGATCCATTCCTCCTTGATTCTGTAATAAAAGTGCAGTCTGATACAACCAGTTTTGGGTTGTATTTAGTCTATATACACAAGTGAAACTCAGAAAATTATCATGCAAAAGTTCATTTATTTCAGTAATGCAACTTAAAAGGAGTTGCATTAATGGCAGCTTAAAATTTGAATATTGTGAAAAGGTTCAATATTCTAGGCTCAAAGTGTCAACACTCTAGTCAGCTAATAATCCATACCTCCTGAGCAAAGGGTACCTGAGATTGTGACTTTGGGGTTTTCATAATCTGTAAGCCATAATCATCCAAATTTTAACAAATAAAGGCTTGAAATATCTTGCTTAGCATGTAATGAGTCTATCTCATATATTAGTTTCACCTTTTAAGTTTCATTACAGAAATAAATAAACTTTGCACGATATTCTAATTTTTCGAGTTTCACCTGTAAATACTTCCTTCCATCCATCCATCCTTGCTTCTTAGATGAAAGTGCAGTCTGGCATGCTGCACGGGTGAAGAAAGCATGCCCCTTGGGCTTAAAAAAAAAAAAAAAAAAAAGAGAGAACGAAAGAAAAAGATACTACAGGTGATCACACCATAAAGGCCGAGAACAGATAACCCAAAAAGGGTTTTGCCGCCGAGGCTGCCGTTCGCCAAAGCAGAACATTTCTCTACACATTTTAAGGGTGGTCAAATTCTTTTACACTTAATTTGATGCACCAATCAGTAGTTGCGGAGTTAGTGTGAATTGCGGAGTTAGTGTGAAATTGCGGCCTGATACTACACACTTTAGGGTGAGTTCACACTTCAGTTATTTGGTAAATTATTTCCATCATTTTTTGTGAGCCAAAACCAGTAGTCAAGCCTACTCAGAGATAAGGTGTAATAGAAAGATCTGCACCTGTTCTGTGTTTTTCACCCAAATCTGGTTTGATACTACACATTTTAGGGTGTTCAAATTCTTTGACACTTAATTCGATGTCTTAATCCCTAGTTGAGGAGTTGGTGTGAAATCGCGGCATGATACTACACACTTTTAGGGTGTTCAAATTCTTTTACACTTAATTAGATGCATTAATCAGCGGTGATGGCCAGTTCGCAGTGTTCGCCAGTGAACACATGCGATCTGCCATCTTAACTGACAAGTCCGGCGAGGCACAGGTAAGTCCTCGGAACTGCCTGCTCCCGGAGACCGCATTTCATTTCAGACCAGCTCGCGCACATGCACAGGTAAGGACTTACCTGTGCCTCGACGGACTTGTCAGTTAAGATGGCAGATCGCATGTGTTCACTGGCGAACACTGCGAACTGGCCATCACTGTTAATCAGTAGTTGCGGAGCTGGTGGTCAACTTATTTTACGGGTGGTCAACTTATTTTACACTTAATTCAATGCGTCAATCAGTAGTTCAGGAGTTGGTGCAAAATTGTGACTTGATACTATTGCTATTTTACCCTTGCAGTTAATGTTACAGTACATTATGTGTGACAGACAGGTGAGGAGGAGAGATCCGTTGCTTCCTCCGGTAGGCGGGCAAGTAGCAACGATCAGAGTCAAGTGGGAACTGGTGTTGCAAGCGTTCAGGCATGTGGCCCTGAGACTGGTGAGGGTGACATCAGTGATGTGCAGTTGGGTGAAGAGGGGGCTTAATCATCGTCAGAAGAAGAGGGTGGCAGCTTGTGTGTGAGGCAGCGGCTGAGCCAGCAGGGAGGTAGCATGGCCGTGAGTCAGCAGGGTGGCAGCAGTGTGAGATCTGTAGCCAAACGTGTCCGGGGTAGACCACTTGCTACGCAGGAGCCTACCTGTCCGGAAAGAAGCAGCGGTGCATGGATTCACGGAGGCAGCAGTAGCAGGCAGTCAGCATGGAGTGGTGGGGGGGAAAATGCCATAATCAGCGGTCTGGGAATTTTTCATCAAGCCGCCGGAGGACATCAGCATGGCCCACTCTGTGACTGAGCCAGCCGCCGGAGGACATCAGCATGGCCCACTCTGTGACTGAGCCAGCCGCTGGAGGACATCAGCATGGCCCACTCAGTGACTGGCCCACTGTGTTGACCCCTCATTTGATTCCTCATACGATTCCCACCCTCACCACTCTGTGACTGGGCTACTGTCTTGATTCCTCAGGCCATTCCCACCCTCACCACTCTGTGACTTGGCCACTGTGTTGACTCTTCATGCGGTTGCCACCTCACCACTCTGTAACTGGGCCACTTTGTTGATTCCTCATGCGGTTGTTACCTCATCACTGGGTCACTATGTTGACTCCTCATGTGGTTGCCACCTCACCACTGTGTTGACTCCTCATGTAGTTGCCACCCTCCCCATAATATAACTGGGCCACTGTGTTGACTCCTCATGAGGTTGCCACCCTCTCCACTCTATGACGGGGCCACTATTGTCCCTGTTTGGCCTTGATGACATGACCATTTATTTTACCTTTATTCTGATCTGTCAGAAGGATGGACACATGAGAAACACAATGGATCCTGTCTTTGGAGCAGCCGTAAGGCCTGTATCACACAGTCCCTATTTTGCATCAGGATGTGCTCATGAATTGGAGCCAAAAGCACAGAAGACATGCAAACTTTCCAATCACACGTCATTTCTGTAAAAAGTGAGGTCAACACAAACTTACTGCTAACACCCTCTCCACTCTGTCAGGGGGGCACTACTTGTATCAGAGTGTAACAGAACAGGTTCTGTAGAAATCTATGTGGAATCAGCTGATGACAGTGTAAAAGGAGTGCGCTCTTTAACTCTATAGTAGAATTTAGAGCCACTGCACACTTCTTCATACCTGGAGCTAACATTGACCTGTAAGTTCACAGGTCAATGAGTTATTTGGTCAGTTCTTGCCCCACAACTGACCAAATGAGGCACCTTTCACATGGGCGAGATTTCCGCGCGGGTGCAATGCGTGAGTTGAACGCATTGCACCCGCACTGAATCCGGACCCATTCATTTCTATGGGGCTGTGCACATGAGCGGTGATTTTCACGCATCACTTGTGTGTTGCGTGAAAATCGCAGCATGCTCCTCTTTGTGCGTTTTTCACGTAACGCAGGCCCCATAGAAATGAATGGGGTTGCGTGAAAATCGCAAGCATCTGCAAGCAAGTGTGGATGCGGTGCGATTTTCACGCACGGTTGCTAGGTGACGATCGGGATGGGGACCCGATCATTATTATTTCCCCTTATAACATGGTTATAAGGGAAAATAATAGCATTCTGAATACAGAATGCATAGTAAAATAGGGCTGGAGAGGTTAAAAAAATAATTTAAAAATAATTTAACTCACCTTAATCCACTTGTTCGCGCAGCCGGCATCTCTTCTGTCTTGTTCTGTGAGGAATAGGACCTTTGATGACGTCACTACGTTCATCACATGGTCCGTCACATGGTGATGGATCATGTGACTGACCATGTGATGAGCGTATTGACGTCAAAGGTCCTTTTCCTCACAGATTAAAGACAGAAGAGATGCCGGCTGCGCGAACAAGTGGATTAAGGTGAGTTAAATTATTTTTAAATTATTTTTTTTAAAATAATGTATTCAGAATGCTATTATTTTCCCTTATAACCATGTTATAAGGGAAAATAATACATCTACACAACCTTAAACCCAAACCTGAACTTCTGTGAATGCTGCATTTTCCTTATCTTTAGTGACTATTCCCCCTTAACCATTATTTAGGTGACCTACCTGCTCAGACTTTGGTTTTTGAGCATTTATATATTTAAAGAATATTTTTTGGATCTGTTTTGCTCTCTTTTGAAAGCTGCACAGATTTGTATTTTTTAAATACCCTTTTTCTCATTGATTGCCCTTCTTACAGTAGCTGTAACCCGGGAAGGGGGGGGGGGGGGGGGGGGGGGGGGATTTAGCTGTTTATACTTGTTGCCTACAGAAATAAACTTTTTTGTGGAAATAATCAATGTGGATTGAAAGCTCTTCCATGTATCCTGAGTATTATTATGTTACAGTATCTACCCCAAGTTTATGCCCTAAAATGCTGCCCTCAACCTGGGGCAATTGACCTTTTTAAAATTCTGTATTTTTGCTCTACAAGACAGAGTTTGCTTCTTTTACTTCGGAGTAATATAATTATATTGTGGTCACTATTACCTCGTGTTTCTCGAACAGTAAAATTTCCAACAAGCTCTGCATCATTACAAATTACCAGATCCAACAGAGCATCACCCCTAGTATGATTTTCTACAAACTGGTCCATATAGTAGTCCTGCAGCAAGTTAAGGAATCTTCTTCCCTTTGCAGTTGAGGCAGAACCATGACCCCAGTCAATATCTGGGAAGTTAAAATATTACATTATGACCACTTTACCAGCCTGTGCAGCCCGCTCTATTTGTTTATACAGTTGAACTTCTATCTCCTCTGTGATGTTATGGGTTCTATAGATGACATTAAGTATTATTTTTTCAGTGTTTATATCCCTTTGTATTTCCACCCATAAGGTTTCAACATCCTCGCCTTCATATCACTCCTCACATACAGGTGCCTCCTCACATACCGCCTTTTCTATTGACCCTGTCTTTCCTAAATAGTGTAAAATCCTGAATATTTACAGCCCATTCATGTGAAGAGTTTAACTATGTCTCAGCCACACCAACTACATCTATGTGTTCCTCTAGTACCATAGCCTCCAGCTCCTCCATTTTGCTTGGTAGACTTCTGGCATTTGTGAAAATACATTTTAAATTACTATTACCAGTAAAGTAAATGTCTGTGTTTTGGGTACCTTATTTGATATTGTTGGTATGGGACAGGTCTAAGTTCCCATCAGCTCAATTTTTGATCAGTGTACAGTTCTGCCCAGTCTTCTCCCAACTATCCTCACTAACCCCTAGCCCCCACTAAATCCCCACTGTCCCCTCCTATATCCCACTCTCAATCTACACTATCTACTCCCTTATTAGTATGACCCCCCTCCCTCCCCCCAGATCCTAGTATAAAAGCTCATCCAGCCATTCTTTCCCCAAGAGCAGTTTCACCCTCCCCATTAAGGTTCTTCCCCCCCACACACACACACACTCTAGCTTCTGTAGACGACAGAGAAGTCAGCCCAGTTCTCCATGAACCCATACCCTTTCTTCTTGCGCCAGCTTCTGAGCCACTTATTTAACTCTCTAAGCTCCTGTTGTCTCTCTGGTGACACTCGTGGCTCTGGTAGTATTTCTGAAAATTCAACCTTGGAGGTCCTGGACTTGAGCTTCTCTCCTAGCTCCCTAAAATACTTTTTATGGTCCTTCCATTTCCCCCTGACTTTGTCATTGGTACCAAGGTGTACCATTACCCTCGGGTCTTCTCTAGTCCCACCCAGCAATCTGTCTATCCGATCTGCAATTTGGTGAACCTGAGCACCTGGAAGACAACACAATGTTCTGCATTCACGGTCTCGGTGACAGATGACCATGTCTGCCTGCCTAATAAGAGAGTCCCCTACCACCAGCATTTATCTGCCTTTGCTGCACTGCTTTTCCCTACCTTCCTGCAGCGGTCATCCTCCTGGTTGCTAGGAGAAATGCCCTGCTGCAGTGTTGCAGGCCCTGGCCTTTCATCCCTAATATCAGCTAAACAGGCATATTTACTATGGCATTCCAGTTCAGCACTTTTCCTTGTACCTCTTTTCCAACATTAACCCAACTACTGACCCTGTAGTCCTGATCTTGCCCTCCTCCACACACCTCCATTTCACTGACACCAGCCAGTGCCTGCACATTGAGGTCTAAGCCTCTCTCCAGGTTTGCAATGCTCCTGCATGTTACAGGCTGCCTATTTAGATCCAAGATCTGGGCTTCCAAATATGCAACATGCTTGCATCTAGTGCAAATGTATTCAAATGGCTCTTCAAGGCATGCATACATTGCACAAGACACATACTTAATTGCATTGTCCATGGACCACGTGTTTAAATGGGGATGAACAATAAAGAAAGAAAACAGTAAATATGAATTTAGATTTAGTCCTCTGGAGTAATTGGAGAACTTGCTAGAATCAAGCACACAACACATAAGGAAAATTGATCAAACCTTAGTTTCTTGCTCTTTGTCTTAAACTCGGGTTCTTTAAAGTCCACTTATTCACAAGCTCATTTAGTACAGCAAGTCCAGCAAGAGCAAAGATGGTGAAAACATTAATGTTCTACCACTAGAAGCTAACAGCAGAGTAAAATAAAAGGTTAAATTGTTCTTCCACGTCAAAAAATAAAATAGACTGTTCAAGAGAGATTTGCAAAATTCACATTATAATACATTCCACAGCCCCCTCAGCGCTAAATTTGTCCACTATGAAGTGCGATGGGGACATAATAAGAAATGTGTCAGGCATTTATGTTTGGCTCTCTCATCCAGTCAGCAATTTGCACTTTCGTGAGCACAGCTGATGTTCGCTAATTGCCACAGTGATGGACTTCAAGCTGAGATGGGTCCTCAGGCGTCAAGTCGAGGCAACAGGACTGGACAGTTCCAGTCTTTAGGGAACTGAATGACAGCGAGAGCCATGTTGATGGCGGAGTGAGGGGCATTCTTAATCACGGCAGATTAGTTTTCCACTTAAAGATGTTTTGCGAGGATCATCAGCAATGTCTTGTCCATTGAATCACTGCAAGGTCATCCTATTATTTTAAATATAATATGCTGAACTCAGCCCAATTAATAACCAGTTTGCAGCAACTAAAAAAGGAATTCATCTGATACATAGAGAATAAGATAGATAGATAGATAGATAGATAGATAGGAGATGGATAGATATATAGATGATAGATAGATAGATATAGCTTTTTGCCTGAGTCGTTATCAAAGGGAACAAAAATGAATGTACTTTCAAGAGAAAAACTCACAGAAAAAAGTGGCCTAAACGGGTGAAAATGCTCCAAACCCAAACACTTTGGCGTGTCTATAACCGGGGGAGCAATTCCTCCGCATGCGATCCGCAGACAACGGCAATCCCCAGCAAAAAATGCGTACAATGGAGGATGCCGGGGCGGACCGCATGCACCACAAGGACATCTTACACAAAATGATACATTGTGCAGATGAAAATATATACAGTACAGACCAAAAGTTTGGACACACCTTCTCATTCAAAGAGTTTTCTTTATTTTCATGACTATGAAGGCATCAAAACTATGAATTAACACATGTGGAATTATATACATAACAAACAAGTGTGAAACAACTGAAAATATGTCATATTCTATGTTCTTCAAAGTAGCCACCTTTTGCTTTGATAACTGCTTTGCACACTCTTGGCATTCTCTTGATGAGCTTCAAGAGGTAGTCCCTTGAAATGGTCTTCCAACAGTCATAAAGGAGTTCCCAGAGATGCTTAGCACTTGTTGGCCCTTTTGCCTTCACTCTGCAGTCCAGCTCACCCCAAACCATCTCGATTGGGTTCAGGTCCGGTGACTGTGGAGGCCAGGTCATGTGGCGCAGCACCCCATCACTCTCCTTCATGGTCAAGTAGCCCTTACTTTCAAAGTTTTCCAAATTTTTCGGCTGACTGACTGACCTTCTTATCTTAAAGTAATGATGGCCACTCGTTTTTCTTTACTTAGCTGCTTTTTTCTTGCCATAATACAAATTCTAGCAGTCTATTCAGTAGGACTATCAGCTGTGTATCCACCTGACTTCTCCTCAACGCAACTAATGGTCCCAACCCCATTTATAAGGCAAGAAATCCCACTTATTAAACCTGATAGGGCACACCTGTGAAGTGAAAACCATTTCAGGGGACTACCTCTTGAAGCTCATCAAGAGAATGCCAAGAGTGTGCAAAGCAGTAATCAAAGCAAAAGGTGGCTACTTTGAAGAACCTAGAATATGACACATTTTCAGTTGTTTCACACTTGTTTGTTATGTATATAATTCCACATGTGTTAATTCATAGTTTTGATGCTTTCAGTGTGAATCTACAATTTTCATAGTCATGAAAATAAAGAAAACTCTTTGAATGAGAAGGTGTGTCCAAACTTTTGGTCTGTACTGTACATACACAAATCATTGCAGAAAAAGCACCAAAATGATACGCAACTGACAATACTAGCCAATTCCTCAGGCCGATGTTAACAGCTGAGAACTTTGCCAATATCTTCCAGTCAGGAACATATCAGAGCCGCTCATGCACCACGTCACGGTGTCTCAGCATGCATGGGGTCCTACCACTAACCTGCCCGTGGTGTGTGAACAGGGTCTGAACAGTGCTAGAAATCAACTCACAGCCAGACTCTCACATGCCTCCATAGTGGTATCACCAATGCACTGTGAGGTAGGATAAAGCTGTGAGCCGCACCCACAACAGACCATGTGACACAGCAGCTACCAGGTGCAAAAGAATGTTACCAACAAAATAAAGTGGCACATTTCATACACATAAGGACAAAAACTCACAGAAAAAAGTGGCCTAAACGGGTGAAAATGCTCCAAACCCAGACACTGTGGCGTGTCTATAACCGGGTGAGCAATTCCTCCGCATGCGGTCCACAGACAACGGCAATCCCCAGCAAAAAATGCGTACAATGGAGGATGCCGGTGCGGACCGCATGCACCACAAGAACTGTTCAGACCCTGTTCACACACCACGGGCAGGTTAGTGGTAGGACCCCATGCGTGCTGAGACACCATGACGTGATGCATGAGGGGCTCCGATATGTTCCTGACTGGAAGATATTGGCAAAGTTCTCGGCTTGAGGAATTATCTAGTATTGTCAGTTGCGTATCATTTTGGTGCATTTTTTGCAGTGAATTGCACTTTCAAGAGAAACCTAAAAATTTTCCTTGTAGATTTCTTGTTAGTCATGGAAAGAATATTACAGATGACCACCTTGTTCCTTGCAGGTCAGTATATGGTTCAGAGACAGGCAGTAGCAGCTGCTTAGTATGATATGTCAGCAGAAAAATAGAAGATCTCAGATCCCTGCATCCATATGATTATGATTTAGTGGGATAAACAGGTCAAATGCAGCCACATCTAGTAAGGGCAAGGCTCTAACTAAATTTATGAAATAACCTTGAAAATGCTTTTGAATTATAGTGCAACCACAGACGAACAAATACTGCAATGCATAATGCAGTTCTAATGCTGTTTCATATGGTAATTCTGTAATTTCTGCCAAATGGAATTTCTAAATTTAGGAAAATATATTCTGATATAATTAAGGTTACACTTGGTTTTGATTATGCTGTTGCTAGTGCACTGCTAGAGTATGGAATCATGTATGCATACTGTACATTAGAGATGAGCAAATTGAGTTGACTCATCAAGCAGAGATCTACACCAAAGTGAGGGTGTCCATGAAACTGAGAATGCTCCCCCTGCTGCTTGATTGACAGGGTAGGACATCAGGGTGGGACATCTTGTACCACTGCTCTGAATAGCCGTACAAGCGCAGAGGCTCTGCTTTCGCTTATGGAGCAGCAACTTTTCATGTGCCGCTACCTGGAAGTGTAGCACCACATGCACAGTTGCTGCTCCAGTAGTAGAAGCATACCCTCTTTGTACTGTATGTATCGCTTCGCCAAGCAGCAGCACAGGCACGAGATTATCAGGGCCAGCTGAGATGTCCAGCCCTGTCAATCAAGAAGCGGGGGAATGTCCTCAGCTTCTGAGACACCCCATCCTGGTCAGCGTGCTGGGAATCCTACATGACTCTTCAGTGTGCTTCATTCTGTGTCTTCTATTAGTACTCTGTGTGCTAACTTTAGTTTCTTTGGACTCAATGGACTCAAAATTCAGCTCAGATTACTTTTATTATTGGTTTGATCTCTGGACTTAATATTCTGTTCTGCTATATCTTAGCTTTGGCCTCAGCCTTATTATTGAATGCTGCCTATTGCCTAGCCCCTTGAATTGCGTAGGATCTGTAGTACTGACCTAACTCCTGGTTACTCCAGACTTAGGATCCCTACCCTGACCTAACTCCTGGTTACTCCAGACTGCCCTAGCCTAGCCACCTTGGATACTATGCCTTGAATGTGTAGTACTACATCTCATCCTGTTCCTGGACCCCTAGTTGCTTTCCTGAAAACATTAGTAACAGTCTGGTTGGCTGTGTGCTTTCACCTTCTGTTTAACACCTTAAGACCCTGCCGTTGTTTGGAAAGTGTCACTTTATGTGGTAATGACTTCAGAACACTTTTACTTATCCAAGAGATTCTGAAATAGTATTCTCACGACACATTGTACTTCATGATAGTGAAAAAATGTTGTCAATATAATTTACCTTTATTCATGAAAAAATTCAATATTTACAGAAAATTTGGAAAAATTAGCAATTTTCAAAATTTTTATTTATCTGCTTTTAAAGCAGATAGTGATACATCATAAAAGAGTTATTATTTTACATTTCCCATATGTCCGCTTTCATGTTTGCATCATTTTGTAAATGTACTTTTATTTTTTAGGCTCTTAGGCTTAGAACCCATAAATGACCCCATTGTAGAAACTACACCCCTCAAGGTATTCATGTAAATTTTTTATATTTATTTTGGTTTTACACAATAAAAGCATTTTTGAAAAAAAAACAAGTATATTTTATGTCCTTATTTTCTGAGAGCTATATCTTATAAATTTTTTGGGCGATTGTCTTTGGTAGGGTTTCAATTTTTTGCGAGATGAGATGTACTATTTTGGGGTACATACTAATTTTTGATCATTTGGTATTACACTTTTTGTGACGTAAGGTGACAAAAAATAGATTTTTGCGCACGTTTTTTTATAGAATTTTTTTATGGTGTTGACCAGACGGGTTAGCTTATGTGATATTTTTATAGAGTAGGTTGTTACGGACGTGGCAATACCTAATACGTATGTTTTTTTTTTATATATATATATTTTGGTTTTAAACAATAAAAGCATTTTTGAAACAAAAATGTTTTAGCGTCTCCATTTTCTGAGAGCCATATTTTTTTTATTTTTTGGGCTTTGTTAGGATCTAATATTTTGCGGGATGAGATTGCGGTTTGATTGGTATTATTTCTGGGTACATATGACTTTTTGTTCACTTGGTATTACACTTTTTGGGATGAAAGGTGAAAAAAAAATTGCGGTGTTGACCAGACTGGGTGGATCCTGTGATATTTTTATAGAGCAGGTTGTTATTCATGCAGCAATACCTAATATGTCTGTTTTTTATTTATTTTTCTATTTTTTAAAATTTTTATGTCTCTATTTATGGGAAAGGGGCTTTTTTTAATTGAAACTTAAATTTTTTTATTGTTAAAAACACTTTTATTTTACTTTTATTACTTTTTAGTTTTGTGCCACTATATGACTTCAAGATTACAGGGTCTGATTCCTGTTTCAATGCAGCACAATACATCTGTATTGTACTGCATTGATTATCAGTGTATTACACAGTGTAATACACTTATAGTTTGCCTATGAGACCCAGCCTGGGGGCTGCGCCTCATAGGCCTCTGTAGCTGCCGGGCCCCAAGGCCTTTGAATGGCTTGGGGCTGCCATGGAAACCATCGGGATGGCTCAGCAGGAGAGGAAGTGCAAACCTCCCATATTTCACGGTCAGCGCTGACCGTGAAATATGAGGGGTTAATCCACCGGCATCGGCGTCATCACCAATGCTAGTGGATGCAGCAGGGATCCGGCTGTCAGTAACAGCCGGATCCCTGCCACTGATTGCGGCATCGCACATGGGGTGGAGGAAGGACCACAGGACGAGAATGCTGGTCCTGGGGCACAAAGTACTGGCCATTTAGGACAAGCATTCTCGTCCTGGGTCCTTAAGGGGTTTTTCTAGCACCCCCAGTTGGTGACTAGTCTGAAGGCCATGACCTGGGAATTTTCCTGTTAGGTTTCCATCTGTAAAAGCCACCTTGTCATTTGTAGATGGGCCAAACACAATTTTGATCAAAATCAAAAGAGCTTTAAATTTTTATGTATAGTACTGTAAGTATAGTAGCAATGCAGTTCAGAGTTATTCATGTCTACAGTGTTTGCTTGTGTCTTTGTGATTGGAGCAGGGTGCTGCTACATATACTGTTGATTTGTTTTTACTTGTCAGCCATAGCAATGGGCATCTGCACTTTATTAAATGTTGTTTGGGGTGCTGGTCAAATTTTATTTTTTGCAGCATTACATATATATGGGGGAGTTACTGCACTCCTGCCCATCCACCCAAAACTTTTAAATAGAGTATACTATAGCTGGCAATTCTTATAGTGTTAGGTTCTCATTTGTAGAAGCCACCTTGCCATATTGGTAGATGGGCCCAACACAATTTTGTGTCTATAGTAAGTATAGCAATAAAGCAATTCATGTTTCCAGTATTTGCATGTGTCTTTGCATTTGGAGCAGGGTGCTGTTACTTATACTGTTTGCTTTTGTATGTCAGCCATGGTAGTATGCACCTGCACTTTATTGCATATTGTTTGCAATGTCTCCCTGGGGCTACTGCTAGAAGAGATAGAAGACGTATTATTAATATTGTTAAGCAAGCAAAGCAGGAAGGGGACGTGGATGTTCTTGTCCATCTAGGGACAAATGACCTGGCTTGCAATGAAGTGTCAGAGGTGAAAAAATCTTTTATCACACTTGGTAATGACGTACAGGATTTTGCATCCACCATTTCATTTCTGAAGTTCTGCCTGTGCATAATGTTCAGAATGATAGGCAGAGGCGCATAAAGGAGTTCAACATATGGCTTGGTAAATGGTGTCAAGAGCAAGTATTTGGCTTTGTTTCTCATGATAGCTCTACTTGGAATAGAAAGGAACTGTACAAAAAAGATGGTTTGCATCTTTCTCTCAAAGGAACAAATGTACTTAGTGAACAGCTCCAAGAATTTGCGAAAGAGTATTTAAACTAGGAAGGGGGGGGCAAAAGAGTGAAAATAAAAGAGTCCAATTGCCCCCCGAAACAATGCCAGAACAGGTCAGAAGCACAGAGGTTAAGAAATGATAAGCTCAGAGTCCTGTCTACAAATGCTCGCAGTTTAGGTAAAAAAATCAATGAACTTGGGTCAATAATGGCATCTGAGAATGTAGATTTAGTGGCTGTTACGGAGACATGGTTTAATGAAAGAAATGACTGGGGACATAACCATACCAGGGTACTCTTTATACAGAAGAGACAGAGAAGGCAAGAAAGGAGGAGGAGTGGCCCTGTATGTGAAAGATAGCATTAAATCTAACCTAATACAAGTTGGTGAGGCCAACATAGAGTCAGTTTGGGTTACGTTGCAGTTTGCTAACCATGCAGTAACTCGTGTAGGTGTGATATATACAGTAGGTGAACCCGATTTTGTGTCAATCTCGCTGTATTTCTCGGCGAGATTGAGCACATACGAGCCCCATCGCGGGAGCCAGCGCCGAGCTGGCTTGCCGCGATGGAGAGCAAGCGCGTCATAGAAGCGACGGGAGATCCGACTTGGATTCCCGCCAATTCTACACGTGTGCGGCGTTTGTTATGAATCCTGAGGGGGAAGTCCCCGCCGGATTTTAAATAAAAATCCGGCCTGGGTCCCGCCCTCAGGAGCATACCGGGCCCTTAGGTCTGTTATGGGTTGTAAGGAGAGCCCCCCCTACGCCGAAAAAAACGGCGTAGGGGGTCCCCCTACAATCCATACCAGACCCGTATCCAAAGCACGCTACCCGGCCAGCCAGGAAGGGAGTGGGGACGAGCGAGCGCCCCCCCCCCCCTCCTGAGCCGTACCAGGCTGCATGCCCTCAACATGGGGGGTTGGGTGCTCTGGGGCAGGGGGCGCACTGCGGCCCCCCCACCTCAGAGCACCCTGTCCCCATGTTGATGAGGACAGGGCCCCTTCCCGACAACCCTGGCCGTTGGTTGTCGGGGTATGCGGGCGGGAGGCTTAACGGAATCTGGGAGCCCCCCTTTAATAAGGGGGCCCCCAGATACCGGCCCCCCACCCTAAGTGAATGAGTATGGGGTACATCGTACCCCTACCCATTCACCTGCAAGAAAAGTGGTAAAAACACAAATAAACCACACAGTGTATTAAAATATTTTATTTTTCTGCTCCGGAGGCCGCCCCCTGTCTTCTTTATTAGCTCTTTTACCAGGGGGGGGCTCTTCTTCTTCCGATATCCCGACGGGTCTTCTCCGCTATCCGGGGGGGGTCTTCTCAACTCTCCGGGGTTCTCCTTCTGTCTTCTCCTTCTGTCTTGTTGTCTCCTTCTGTCTTCTGTCTCCGGGGGGGGCTCTTCTTCTTCCGATATCCCGACGGGTCTTCTCCGCTATCCGGGGGGGTCTTCTCAACTCTCCGGGGTTCTCCTTCTGTCTTCTCCTTCTGTCTTCTCCTTCTGTCTTGTTGTCTCGGCGCACCCCGATTCTTCGTCTTCTCTTCTTGTTTTCGCCTCTCTCTGTTGTTGACTCGGCGCACCCCGGTTCTTCGTCTCGCGAGACGAAGAATCGGGGTGCGCCGAGTCTCGCGAGACGAAAAATCGGGGTGCGCCGAGTCTCGCGAGATGAAGAACCCGAGTGCGCCGAGTCAACAACAGAGAGAGGCGAAAACAAGAAGAGAAGACGAAGAATCGGGGTGCGCCGAGACAACAAGACAGAAGGAGAAGACAGAAGGAGAAGACAGAAGGAGAACCCCGGAGAGTTGAGAAGACCTCCCCGGATAGCGGAGAAGACCCGTCGGGATATCGGAAGAAGAAGAGCCCCCCCCGGAGACAGAAGACAGAAGGAGACAACAAGACAGAAGGAGAAGACAGAAGGAGAACCCCGGAGAGTTGAGAAGACCCCCCCGGATAGCGGAGAAGACCCGTCGGGATATCGGAAGAAGAAGAGCCCCCCCCGGAGACAGAAGACAGAAGGAGACAACAAGACAGAAGGAGAAGACAGAAGGAGAACCCCGGAGAGTTGAGAAGACCCCCCCGGATAGCGGAGAAGACCCGTCGGGATATCGGAAGAAGAAGAGCCCCCCCCTGGTAAAAGAGCTAATAAAGAAGACAGGGGGCGGCTCTCCGGAGCAGAAAAATAAAATATTTTAATACACTGTGTGGTTTATTTGTGTTTTTTACCACTTTTCTTGCAGGTGAATGGGTAGGGGTACGATGTACCCCATACTCATTCACTTAGGGTGGGGGGGCCGGTATCTGGGGGCCCCCTTATTAAAGGGGGCTCCCAGATTCCGATAAGCCTCCCGCCCGCATACCCCCGACAACCAACGGCCAGGGTTGTCGGGAAGGGGCCCTGTCCTCATCAACATGGGGACAGGGTGCTCTGAGGTGGGGGGGCTGCAGTGCGCCCCCTGCCCCAGAGCACCCAACCCCCCATGTTGAGGGCATGCAGCCTGGTACGGCTCAGGAGGGGGGGGGGGGCGCTCGCTCGTCCCCACTCCCTTCCTGGCTGGCCGGGTAGCGTGCTTTGGATACGGGTCTGGTATGGATTGTAGGGGGACCCCCTACGCCGTTTTTTTTCGGCGTAGGGGGGGCTCTCCTTACAACCCATAACAGACCTAAGGGCCCGGTATGCTCCTGAGGGCGGGACCCAGGCCGGATTTTTATTTAAAATCCGGCGGGGACTTCCCCCTCAGGATTCATAACAAACGCCGCACACGTGTAGAATTGGCGGGAATCCAAGTCGGATCTCCCGTCGCTTCTATGACGCGCTTGCTGGGATGTGCTGTCGCTATCCCAGTGAGTGCGAGATCTCGGCACCACGTCGCCGAGTATCAGCGCGACGCTGTCGTGCTGAAAACACAATCTCACAAACACCTACTGTAGACCACCTGGTCAAGTTAAAGAACTAGATGATCTACTAGTTGAAGAAATAGCTAAAATGACAATGAAAGGAGAAGTTATCATTATGGGAGATTTCAATCTTCCAGATATAAACTGGAAAACCAAAATAGCAAGTTCTACCAGGAGTACAGATATTCTAAATTCCCTACTGGGGTTATCTCTACAACAAGTGGTTGAGGAGCCAACCCGGAGGGAGGCCATTTTGGATTTGGTATTCACAAACGGGGATTCGGTATATGATGTCATTGTAGGCGAAACCTTGGGATCTAGTGATCACCAGTCAGTGTGGTTTAATATAAGAACTGTGAAAGAGTCCCACCACACAAAAACAAAAGTTTTAGATTTTAGAAAAACAGACTTTTCAAAAATGAAATTAGTCATAAATGAGTCCTTATCAGACTGGAACGGATTACATGGAGTCCAGGAGAAATGGGACTACTTAAAAGGTGCATTATTGAAGGCAACAGAAAATTGCATTAGACTCGTCAGTAAAAGCAAAAAAAGGAGGAGACCAATGTGGTACTCAGCAGAAGTGGCCCAAATCATTAAAAATAAAAAGCTAGCATTTTGTAATTATAAAAAAACCCAGAGCAATGAAGATAAGGAAATCTACAAGATTAGGCAGAGAGAGGCCAAGCAAGTTATAAGAACTTCTAAAGCGCAGGCAGAAGAAAAACTAGCTCAGTCTATGAAAAAAGGGGATAAGACATTCTTCAGATATATAAATGAAAAAAGGAAATTAAAACAAGGAATAACTAAATTAAAAACCAAAGACGGAAGGTATGTAGAAGAGAATAAAGGGCTAGCCGACTGCCTTAATGAATACTTCTGTTCAGTTTTTACAAAAGAAAAAGGAGAAGGACCTCCACTAGAAAGAATGACTATTAAATCGTTTGATGCATGTATCTTTACAGAGGAAGATGTTCTAAGTTTGCTGTCTAAGGTGAAGACAGATAAGTCACAGGGGCCTGATGAGATACACCCAAAATTATTAAAAGAGCTTAGTGGTGAGCTGGCAAAACCGTTAACAGATTTATTTAACCAATCATTAGTAACAGGAGTCGTCCCGGAAGATTGGAAATTGGCAAATGTCGTGCCCATTCACAAGAAAGGTAGTAGGGAGGAATCGAGCAACTATAGACCAGTGAGTCTGACATCAATAGTAGGCAAATTAATGGAAACCCTATTAAAGGATAGGATTGTGGAACATCTAAAATCCCATGGATTGCAAGATGAAAAACAACATGGGTTTACTTCAGGGAGATCATGTCAAACAAATCTTATAGATTTTTTTGACTGGGTGAATAAAATAATAGACGGTGGAGGTGCAGTAGACATCGCATATCTAGATTTTAGTAAGGCTTTTGACACTGTCCCACATAGAAGACTTATCAATAAACTGCAGTCATTGAGCATGGACTCCCATATTGTTGAGTGGATTAGGCAGTGGCTGAGTGACAGACAACAGAGGGTTGTAGTCAATGGAGAACATTCAAAACAAGGTAATGTTACCAGTGGGGTTCCACAGGGATCTGTACTGGGACCGATTTTGTTTAATATCTTCATAAGTGATATTGCAAAAGGCCTCGCTGGTAAGGTTTGTCTTTTTGCTGATGACACAAAGATATGTAACAGGGTTGATGTTCCTGGAGGGAAACGCCAAATGGAAAAGGATTTAGGAAAACTAGAAGAATGGTCAGAACTCTGGAAACTGAAATTTAATGTGGATAAGTGCAAGATAATGCACCTGGGGCGTAAAAACCCAAGGGCAGAATATAGAATATTTGACACAGTCCTGACCTCAGTATCTGAGGAAAGGGATTTAGGAGTAATTATTTCAGAAGACTTAAAGGTGGGAAGACAATGTAATAGAGCAGCACGAAATGCCAGCAGAATGCTTGGATGTATAGGGAGAGGTATAAGCAGTAGAAAGAGTGAAGTGCTTATGCCGCTGTACAGAACACTGGTGAGACCTCACTTGGAGTATTGTGCGCAGTACTGGAGGCCATATCTCCAGAAGGATATAGATACTCTAGAGAGAGTTCAGAGAAGAGCTACTAAACTAGTACATGGATTGCAGGATAAAACTTACCAGGGAAGGTTAAAGGACCTTAATATGTATAGCTTGGAAGAAAGAAGAGACAGAGGGGATATGATAGAAACTTTTAAATACATAAAGGGAATCAACTCGGTAAAGGAAGAGAGCATATTTAAAAGAAGAAAAACTACCACAAGAGGACACAGTTTTAAATTAGAGGGGCAAAGGTTTAAAAGTAATATAAGGAAGTATTACTTTACTGAGAGAGTAGTGGATGCATGGAATAGCCTTCCTGCAGAAGTGGTAGCTGCAAATACAGTGAAGGGGTTTAAGCATGCATGGGATAGGCATAAGGCCATCCTTCATATAAGATAGGGCCGGGGGCTATCCATAGTATTCAGTATATTGGGCAGACTAGATGGGCCAAATGGTTCTTATCTGCCGACACATTCTATGTTTCTATGTTTCTATGTTTGGAGGTGCTAGTCTAATTTAATTTTCCCGGAGTCATGTACAGTACATTGTGCACATGATCCTAGCCTGGTTACAACTAGTGATGTCCCGAACTATTCGCCGGCGAACATAGCTTGTTCGCGTTCGCCGCGGCGGGCGAACATATGCGATGTTCGGTCCGCCCCCTTTACATCATCATTGAGCAAACTTTGACCCTGTACCTCACAGTCAGCAGACACATTCCAGCCAATCAGCAGCAGACCCTCCCTCCCAGACCTGCCCACCTCCTGAACAGCATCCATTTTAGATTCATTCGGAAGCTGCATTCTTAGTGAGAGGAGGGACAGTGCTGCTGCTGCTGATTTAATAGGGAAAGTGTTAGCTAGGGCAGTGTTCTGTGTCCACAGACTCATCTGCTATAAGGACAGCGTCCTGACAGCACCCCAAAAAGCCTTTTTTTAGGGCTGGTACATCAGTCTGCTTTTTTTTTATTTTTATATACACTCACCTAAAGAATTATTAGGAACACCATACTAATACGGTGTTGGACCCCCTTTTGCCTTTAGAACTGCCTTAATTCTACGTGGCATTGATTCAACAAGGTGCTGATAGCATTCTTTAGAAATGTTGGCCCATATTGATAGGATAGCATCTTGCAGTTGATGGAGATTTGAGGGATGCACATCCAGGGCACGAAGCTCGCGTTCCACCACATCCCAAAGATGCTCTATTGGGTTGAGATCTGGTGACTGTGGGGGCCATTTTAGTACAGTGAACTCATTGTCATGTTCAAGAAACCAATTTGAAATGATTTGTGACATGGTGCATTATCCTGCTGGAAGTAGAGGATGGATACATGTTCTCATTCTGTTTATGCCAAATTCAGACTCTACCATTTGAATGTCTCAACAGAAATCGAGACTCATCAGACCAGGCAACATTTTTCCAGTCTTCAACAGTCCAATTTTGGTGAGCTCGTGCAAATTGTAGCCTCTTTTTCCTATTTGTAGTGGAGATGAGTGGTACCCGGTTGGGTCTTCTGCTGTTGTAGCCCATCCGCCTCAAGGTTGTGCGTGTTGTGGCTTCACAAATGCTTTGCTGCATACCTCGGTTGTAACGAGTGGTTATTTCAGTCAACCTTGCTCTTCTATCAGCTTGAATCAGTTGGCCCATTCACCTCTGACCTCTAGCATCAACAAGGCATTTTTGCCCACAGGACTGCCGCATACTGGATGTTTTTCCCTTTTCACACCATTCTTTGTAAACCCTAGAAATGGTTGTGCGTGAAAATCCCAGTAACTGAGCAGATTGCGAAATACTCAGACCGGCCCGTCTGGCACCAACTACCATGCTACGCTCAAAATTGCTTAAATCACCTTTCTTTCCCATTCTGACATTCAGTTTGGAGTTCAGGAGATTGTCTTGACCAGGACCACAACCCTAAATGCATTGAAGCAACTGCCATGTGATTGGTTGACTAGATAATTGCATTAATGAGAAATAGAACAGGTGTTCCTAATAATTCTTTAGGTGAGTGTATATATATATATATATATATATATATATATATATATTGCAGTTGCCTGCCCGTGTGTGAGAGGCTGCAGGACCACAGACTGTACTGTGTGCACACCACTCATATAGGGTGTCACAGTACCTTGCAGTTAAAAAAAGTCAATCATTTTTTTTTTTTTTATATAATCGCAGTTGCCAGACAGTGAGAGGCTGCAGGCTCACAGAATGTACTGTGTGCACACCATTCATACAGGGTGTCACAAAACCTTGCAGATAAAACTAAAGTCAATTTATTTTTTCTCTGTAATAAATATAATCGCAGTTGCAAGCCAGTGAGTGTCTGGCCCACATGCCATTTGCAACCTGTGCCAAAAGAAACTGAGTCGTGGGAAGTCCAACACCCACCTCGGTACAACTGCTTTGCGAAGGCACATGATCTCACATCACAAACGCCAATGGGATCAACACATGAGTACAAGCAGCACACAAACTCAAAGCCACCATCCTCCTCCTGGTCCAGCATCTTCAGCCACGTCAACCACTGTTGTCCTCCTTGCCCCCTCTCAACCACCCGCCACTCCGCCTCTCACCTTCCATCTCATCTGCCCACAGTCAGGTGTCTGTCAAGGAAATGTTTGAGCGTAATAAGCCAATGTCACAGAGTCACCCCCTTGCCCGGCGTTTGACAGCTGGCTTGACGGAACTCTTAGCCCGCCAGCTTTTACCATACCAGCTGGTGGAGTCTGAGGACTTCAAAAAATTTGTCACTATTGGGACACCACAGTGGAAGGTACCCGGAAATTTTTTTTTTTTCAAGAAAGGCAATCCCAAACCTCTACAGGGAGTGCAGAATTATTAGGCAAGTTGTATTTTTGAGGATTAATTTTATTATTGAACAACAACCATGTTCTCAATGAACCCAAAAAACTCATTAATATCAAAGCTGAATATTTTTGGAAGTAGTTTTTAGTTTGTTTTTAGTTTTAGCTATTTTAGGGGGATATCTGTGTGTGCAGGTGACTATTACTGTGCATAATTATTAGGCAACTTAACAAAAAACAAATATATACCCATTTCAATTATTTATTTTTACCAGTGAAACCAATATAACATCTCAACATTCACAAATATACATTTCTGACATTCAAAAACAAAACAAAAACAAATCAGTGACCAATATAGCCACCTTTCTTTGCAAGGACACTCAAAAGCCTGCCATCCATGGATTCTGTCAGTGTTTTGATCTGTTCACCATCAACATTGCGTGCAGCAGCAACCACAGCCTCCCAGACACTGTTCAGAGAGGTGTACTGTTTTCCCTCCTTGTAAATCTCACATTTGATGATGGACCACAGGTTCTCAATGGGGTTCAGATCAGGTGAACAAGGAGGCCATGTCATTAGATTTTCTTCTTTTATACCCTTTCTTGCCAGCCACGCTGTGGAGTACTTGGACGCGTGTGATGGAGCATTGTCCTGCATGAAAATCATGTTTTTCTTGAAGGATGCAGACTTCTTCCTGTACCACTGCTTGAGGAAGGTGTCTTCCATAAACTGGCAGTAGGACTGGGAGTTGAGCTTGACTCCATCCTCAACCCGAAAAGGCCCCACAAGCTCATCTTTGATGATACCAGCCCAAACCAGTACTCCACCTCCACCTTGCTGGCGTCTGAGTCGGACTGGAGCTCTCTGCCCTTTACCAATCCAGCCACGGGCCCATCCATCTGGCCCATCAAGACTCACTCTCATTTCATCAGTCCATAAAACCTTGAGATATTTCTTGGCCCAGTCTTGACGTTTCAGCTTGTGTGTCTTGTTCAGTGGTGGTCGTCTTTCAGCCTTTCTTACCTTGGCCATGTCTCTGAGTATTGCACACCTTGTGCTTTTGGGCACTCCAGTGATGTTGCAGCTCTGAAATATGGCCAAACTGGTGGCAAGTGGCATCTTGGCAGCTGCACGCTTGACTTTTCTCAGTTCATGGGCAGTTATTTTGCACCTTGGTTTTTCCACACGCTTCTTGCGACTCTGTTGACTATTTTGAATGAAACGCTTGATTGTTCGATGATCACGCTTCAGAAGCTTTGCAATTTTAAGAGTGCTGCATCCCTCTGCAAGATATCTCACTATTTTTGACTTTTCTGAGCCTGTCAAGTCCTTCTTTTGACCCATTTTGCCAAAGGAAAGGAAGTTGCCTAATAATTATGCACACCTAATATAGGGTGTTGATGTCATTAGACCACATCCCTTCCCATTACAGAGATGCACATCACCTAATATGCTTAATTGGTAGTAGGCTTTCGAGCCTATACAGCTTGGAGTAAGACAACATGCATAAAGAGGATGATGTGGTCAAAATACTCATTTGCCTAATAATTCTGCACGCAGTGTACTCTGTTATTGAAAAGGAAGTCATGGCATCTCTGGCATACAGTGTTGGGGCAAGGGTCCATCTGACCACTGATACCTGGTCTGCAAAGCACGGTCAGGGCAGGTATATCACGTACACTGCGCATTGGATCAACCTGCAGATGGCTGACAAGCATGGAATGCGTGGCTCTGCAGCGGAGTTGGTGACACCGCCAGGACTTCCTCTACTCCTCCTACTCCATCATCTTCGATCACCTCGGCTGAGTCCTCTTCTGCTGCGGCGTCTGGCTGCACATCAACTGAATCCCCCCAGCTCCCCAGGGGCTATTCCACATCCCGGATACGACAGTGTCACGCTGTCTTGGGGTTGACTTGCCTGAAAGCAAAGAGCCACACCGGACCAGCACTCCTGTCCGCCCTGAACGCACAGGTGGATCAGTGGCTGACCCCGCACCAACTGGAGATCGGCAAAGTGGTGTGTGACAATGGAAGCAATTTGTTGGCGGCATTGAATTTGGGAAAGTTGTCACATGTGCCGTGCATGGCACATGTGTTGAATCTCATCGTACAATGCTTTGTGTCTAAGTACCCAGGCTTACAGGATGTCCTCAAGCAGGCCAGGAAGGTGTGTGGCCATTTCAGGTGTTCCTACACGGACATGGCGCACTTTTCCGATATTCAGCGGCGAAACAACATGCCAGTGAGGCGCTTGATTTGCGACAGCCCGACACGTTGGAATTCAACACTCCTAATGTTCGACCGCCTGCTCCAACAAGAAAAAGCCATCAACGAGTATTTGTATGACCGGGGTGCTAGGACAGCCTCTGCGGAGCTGGGAATTTTTTTGCCACGTTACTGGACGCTCATGCGCAATGCCTGTAGGCTCATGCGTCCATTTGAGGAGGTGACAAACCTAGTCAGTCGCACCGAAGGCACCATCAGCGACCTCATCCCATTTGTTTTCTTCCTGGAGCGTGCCCTGCGAAGAGTGCTGGATCAGGCTGTAAATGAGCGTGAAGAGGAAGAGTTGTGGTCACCATCACCACCAGAAACAGCCTTGTCATCATCGCTTGCCGGACCTGCGGCAACGCTGGAAGAGGAGTATGAGGAAGAGGAGTCAGAGGAGGAATGTGGCTTTGAGGAGGAGGAAGACCAACCACAGCAGGCATCCCAGGGTGCTCGTTGTTGTCACCTATCTGGGACCCGTGGTGTTGTACGTGGCTGGGGGGAAGAACAGACCGTCAATGACATCAGTGAGGACGAGGAACGGGAAATGAGTAGCACGGCATCCAACCTTGTGCAAATGAGGTCTTTCATGCTGTCATGTCTGTTGAGGGACCCTCGTATAAAAAGGATGAAGGAGAACGACCTGTACTGGGTGGCCACGCTACTAGACCCCCGGTATAAGCAGAAAGTGGCGGAAATGTTACCAAATTACCGAAAGTTGGAAAGGATGCAGCAGTTCAAAACCAAACTAAAAAATATGCTTTACACAGCTTATAAGGGGGATGTCACAGCACAACGGGAATCTAACTGGGGAAGAGGTGAAAGTAAACCTCCTCCTACCACGACCACGGCGGCAAGGACAGGACGCTTTACAGATGTGTTGTTGATGGAGGACATGCGGAGCTTTTTAAGTCCTACACATCGCCACAGCCCTTCGGGATCCAGCCTTAGAGAACGACTACCTCGCCTTAACTGCAGATATCGACACTCTGAGGAGCGATGAACCCCTTGACTACTGGGTGTGCAGGCTTGACCTGTGGCCTGAGCTATCCCAGTTTGCGATAGAACTTCTGGCCTGCCCCGCTTCAAGTGTCCTGTCAGAAAGGACCTTCAGTGCAGCAGGAGGCATTGTCACTGACAAGAGAAGTCGCCTCGGTCAAAAAAGTGTTGATTACCTCACCTTCATTAAGATGAATGAGGCATGGATCCCGAAGGGACTGACAGTGGGGGATACGTTTGACTAACAAAAGGCCTGATGACATGCCTTGGCCTCAAAATGGTCCCCACGCTGCTGTATTTGATGTCTGCATACCGGATGACTTTCGTGAATTCTCCGCCACCAACTAGGGTTTAAGCCGCAATGTTTTAGTCACCTTTCTGCCTGGAAAACATCAATTTTTCCGGCCGCAGCTACAACAGCGGCTGCAACAATACCATTATTTTTCAGGCATGTGAACATGCCTAATTTTTCTGTCCTCTGGTGCTGCACTATGGCTGCAAAAACAAAACAAACAAAAAAAAGGCACATACAAGTGTCAATTCCCCTTCGTGATCGTTACCTTGTTGTGGTGAAGGGGCTTGCGTATCACAATGAAGCGATCATCACCTCTATGAGTGTGTTGGCAATGTTGCCACACCCCAGATGATAAGGCCGTTGCTTCATTATGATCAGATCAAAAGCGATCGGCTGGATAATTTTTCATAGAAAAAACATTAATTTTCATATTTTTTTTATTTTTTTAAAGTTGTATGGGTTTTTAATACATAAAATAAAAAAATCATAATAAAGTCTAATAATAATAATCTTAATAGTTTATTAGAAATAATGCAGACAATTTAAAAAATCCCCATCAATTCCAATACAAAGCAAGTACAGAGCTCAGAACTAAATTATTTCAGGATGTTGTAATGGTTCGTTAATTCGACAATGGTTAATCAATTCGACACACGTCCCCGGATAGGGGACGTAACAGGGATTAAACTGATAAGAATAGTACTAGTTAAGACACCACTCATATAGGGTGTCACAGCACATTGCTCCGTGCACGCGCAGTGCCCCAACTTGGGAGTAAGAGGACCGACCAAGCTGCTTTTTCCATCTCCCGATTCCTAAAATCAATTAAGTTTGGTGTATCAGAGTTTGGTCTGTCACTGTGAAGGCACACAGTGAAGGTGAAGGTACACAGGTACGCAGTCGAAGGTACCCAGCCTAAATTTTTTTTCACAAAAGGCAATCCCTAATATGGGACGTAACAGGGATTAAACTGATAGGAATAGTACTAGTTAAGACACCACTCATATAGGGTGTCACAGCACATTGCTCTGTGCACGCGCAGTGCCCCAACTTGGGAGTAAAAGGACCGACCAAGCTGCTTTTTCCATCTCCCGGTTCCTAAAATCAATTCAACACAAGTCCCCGGATAGGGGACGTAACAGGGATTAAACTGATAAGAATAGTTAACACACCACTCATACCGTGTGGCAGAGTACATTGCACGGCGCACGCGCAGTGCCCCAAATTGGAAGTAACAAGAAGGACGCACACAGATAAATCACATTTCTGCAAGGAGTTTGTCAACCTTTGACAACTGTTTGCGGTTGTCTAAAATCGATTCAATACACGTCCTGATAGGGGACGTAACAGGGATTAAACTGATGAGAATAGTACTACAGAAAATACCACTCATATCGGGTGTGACAGTAAATTGCACGGCGCAGACGCAGTGACCATGGATTAAAACAAAGAGGAGGGAGCCAGCGTTTTTTCAACCATCTCCCCGTTTGAAAAATCAATTCAATAAATGGACCCCAGATTGGGGACGTAACAGGGATTAAACTGATGAGAAGAGAACTACAGAAAATACCACTCATATGGGGTGTGAGAGTAAATTGCACGGCGCAGATGCTGTGACCATGGATTCAAACAAAGGGGAAGGAGCCAGCGTTTTTTTAACCATCTCCCCGTTCGAAAAATCAATTCAATAAATGGACCCCCAGATTGGGGACGTAACAGGGATTAAACTGATGAGAAGAGAACTACAGAAAATAACACTCATATCGGGTGTGAGAGTAAATTGCACGGCACAGACGCAGTGACCGTGGATTCAAACAAAGGGGAGGGAGCCAGCGTTTTTTTAACCATCTCCCCATTCGAAAAATGAATTCAATAAATGGACCCCAGATTGGGGACATAACAGGGATTAAACTGATGAGAAGAGAACTACAGAAAATACCACTCATATCGGGTGTGAGAGTAAATTGCACGGCGCAGACGCAGTGACCGTGGATTCAAACAAAGGGGAGGGAGCCAGCGTTTTTTTAACCATCTCCCCGTTCGAAAAATCTATTCAATAAATGGACCCCAGATTGGGGACGTAACAGGGATTAAACTGATGAGAAGAGAACTACAGAAAATAACACTCATATCGGGTGTGAGAGTAAATTGCACGGCGCAGACGCAGTGACCATGGATTCAAACAAAGGGGAGGGAGCCAGCGTTTTTTTTAACCATCTCCCCATTCGAAAAATTTATTCAATTCACCTTTCGGGGACCCTTGGTGTTGTACGTGGCTGGGTGGAGGAAGAAACCTTCAATTACATCAACGGGACATGGCTAGCTTGGTATCCAACCTTGTGCAAATGGGGAGTTTGCGGTTGGGCAAATGGACTGTTTGCGGTTGTTTGCGGTGCATTAAAAGGGGAGTTTGGTCTGTCAATGTCTGTGAAGCGGGCGTAACCCTTACACTACCTGATCGATACAACATCATACCTGATTGTATACACACACTGGATGTTTTAAACCACGTTGTTCAAAAAAATTTAGGATTGTTAGGTGATTTATGCCCTTTATGGATTAAAACCCGACTCTGCGTCAACTATGTAATTTTCCATGGGAGTTTTGCCATGGATCCCCCTCCGGCATGCCACAGTCCAGGTGTTAGTCCCCTTGAAACAACTTTTCCATCACTACAGTGGCTAGAAAGAGTCCCTGTGGGTTTTAAAATTCGCCTGCCTATTGAAGTTCACCCGGTTCGCGAACATTTGAGGAAATTTGCGTTCGCCGTTCGCGAACTGAAAATTTTATGTTCGCGACATCTCTAGTTACAACCCACAGCACATGTGTGAGAATGAATCTGTCATTTCAGCTGTTGTAACCAGGATAGGATCACATGCAGGATGTACAGCGTGTAGGGTTGAGCGAACCCGAACTGCAAAGTTCGGATTCATACCGAACTTTGCGAGTTTGGATACCCGAACCCAGACTTTTTCACTGAAGTTCGGGTTCGGTGTTCGGGTGATTTTATTATTTTCTGTTATAACATAGTTATAATGGAAAATAATAGTATTCTGAAGACAGAATGCTAAATAAAATGGCCATGGAGGGGTTAAGAATAATTTAAAAAAAACTCACCTCATCTACTTGGTGAGCGCGGTAACGTCATCGCAGGTCCTTTCGCAGGTCCTGAAGAAAGAAGACCTGTACGATCAAGGCTGCGCAATCAAGTGGATGAGGTGAGGTTTTTAATTAAAATTATTTTTAACTTCTCCATGGCCATTTTATTTAGCATTCTGTCTTAAGAATGCTATTATTTTCAGTTATAACGGAAAATAATAAAGTAAAGTTTGGGTCCTCATTGACTTTAATGGGGTCTGGGTTCGGGGTCAAGTTCGGGTTAAGTTCGGGTCCCCAACCTGAACTTTGACCTGAAGTTCGGCCGAACCCGGCGAACCCTAACTTCCATGGTTTCGCTCATCCCTAAGAGTGTTGAGCACGAATATTCGAATAGCAAATTTTTATCGTGAATATCGCCACTTCGAGAATTCGCAAATATTTAGAATATACTGCTATATATTCATTATATCGAATATTCAGAATTTTTTTTTTATATCTTCAAAATTAGAATTTCTCCGCTTTTAAGACAGATAGTGATACTTTATAAATTAGTTATTACTTTACATTCCTCATATGTCTACTTTATGTTTGCATCATTTTGTAAATGTTATATATATATTTTTTTTAGGAAGTTAGAAGGTTTAGAAGTTTAGAAGCAAATTTTAAAATTTTTAAGAAAATTGCCAAAACCCACTTTTTTAAGGAGCAGTTCAGTTATGAAGTCACTTCGTGGGGCTTACATAGTAGAAACCACCCATAAATAACCCTATTTTAGAAACCACACCCCTCAAGTTATTCAAAACTGATTTTTACAAATTTTGTTAACTCTTTAGGTATTCCACAAGAATTAAAGGAAAATGTAAGGGAAATTTAAATTTTTTCTTTTTTGTGCAGATTTTCCATTTTAATCAATTTTTCCTGTTACACAGTAAGAGTTAACAGCCAAACAAACCTAAATATTTATTACCCTTATTCTGCAGTTTACAGAAACACCCCGTATGTGGTCATAACCTGCTGTATGGGCACACGGCAGGGCGCAGAATGAAAGGAGCAAAAAAATGGCAATTCTGTCAATTTTTATTTCTTTCTTATGGGGTTCCTCTTGCGCTGAATATTATATGATAATTTTATTTTGGGGTTGATACGGTTATGGCGATACCAAATTTATATAGTTTTTTATGTTTTACTACTTTTTCAGCATAAAATCACTTTTGTGTTAAAAATAAATTATATTTTGCATTGTTATATACTAAAATCCATAACTTTTTAATTTTTTCACCAACGTAGCTGTGTGGGGGCTTGTTTTTTGCAGAACAGACTGGAGTTTTTATTAATATCATTTTGGGGTACATATGACCTTTTGATCACTTGTTATTTATTTTTTGTGGAGGTGAGGTGACAAAAACAGCAATTCCGTCATTGTTTTTTACATTATTTTTTTACAGCATTCACTGCGCGGGATTAGTAACATGATACTTTTATAGAATAGGTCTTTACGGATGCAGCGATTTTAATTAAGTGTAGTTTTTTATTTAAATTTTTTTCATTTTTTAATGACATAAATGAACGGATATGAGAAAAGACCATTTTTTTTTTTAGTTTAATTTTTATTTATTTTTTACTTTTTTTTACACTTTTTTTTTTATCAAGACCCATTTGGATCTTGAAGAATCAGTGGGCCTGATGGCTTTATAGTGCATTGCAATGCACTGTATTGTTTTTGTTACACTTATGCTAAGGCAGATCAGACCCTCAGGGTCTAATCAGCCTTAGGTACATGGAAGCCCGGACACCTTACAAAGCTTGTGCCGCTGCCATTGCAACAGCGGCAGCCCAATGGAAGAGAGAGGGAGCTCCTTTCCTCTCAACCCCACGGATGTCGCGGACGGCTACTGACCGAGGCATCTATGGGGTTAAACGGCCGAGATCGTTTCAAGCGCCGATTTCAGCCGTAGCAGCAGAGTGTCAGCTGTAAGTTGCAGCTGACACTCTCTGCTGATGGTCACGGCTGCGTTCCTGAGCTGCCGCCATCATACCCGGCACAGAGGAGCAGGGGGCATTGGGGGAAGGGGGAACATGCCAGCATCTGGGGGCATCATCAGGGGCACTGGAGGGTCAATAAATCACTGGGGGAACAGTGGGGGACATGGCAGTGCATAGGGGGTCATGGCTGAGATCACAGTCTGAAAGCTGCATTTTCACACTGAAGAGCTCCAATTGGTTAGTCTGCAGAGACCAACCAATCAGAGCGATTGCCAGCAAGGGACCACTCTGATTGCTCTCGCGGAGAGTGGAGACTCCGGGGCTGTGGCACTTTATGGTGTCACAGCCCCGGTAAACAGTTTGGACGTGACTGTACATCCAAATGTGCTAAATAACTTGCGATTTGGACGTACAGTTACGTTTAAATGCATGAAGGGGTTAATAATGTCCCTGATTCACATCATGTTAGATGTCATGCAGCTCATCTATCTATGGGTTCTCAATTGACTCAGTTTAGAATTCTCCTTCAGGATATGGCCATGATTTATATATGGAGAATACTCCATCCTGATGTGAGACAGTTCGGTTTGCTCACTATCACATATTGATCTGGTACTGGGGAATAATATCTTACTTTCATTGATACCTATGTGATGTAGAATATCTAGCACAGACACTGTCTGATTATGCCTCCTTAAAGTGGTCTGTTATGTTTTCAGATGAATATATTTTTGGAAACTAAATACCTTCTGGATTCCATATACAGTATACATATGTATAGATGTATATATATACTGAATATATATATATATATATATATATATATATATATACACTCACCTAAAGAATTATTAGGAACACCATACTAATACAGTGTTGGACCCCCTTTTGCCTTCAGAACTGCCTTAATTCTACGTGGCATTGATTCCACAAGGGGCTGATAGCATTCTTTAGAAATGTTGGCCCATATTGATAGGATAGCATCTTGCAGTTGATGGAGATTTGAGGGATGCACATCCAGGGCACAAAGCTCCCGTTCCACCACATCCCAAAGATGCTCTATTGGGTTGAGATCTGATGACTGTGGGGGCCATTTTAGTACAGTGAACTCATTGTCATAGTCAAGAAACCAATTTGAAATGATTCGAGCTTTGTGACATGGTGCATTATCCTGCTGGAAGTAGCCATCAGAGGATGGGTAAATGGTGGTCATGAAGGGATGGACATGGTCAGAAACAATGCTCAGGTAGCCCGTGGCATTTAAACGATGCCCAATTGGCACTAAGGGGCCTAAAGTGTGCCCAGAAAACATCCCCCACACCATTACACCACCACCACCAGCCTTCACAGTGGTAACAAGGCATGATGGATACATGTTCTCATTCTGTTTACGCCAAATTCGGACTCTACCATTTGAATGTCTCAACAGAAATCGAGACTCATCAGACCAGGCAACATTTCTCCAGTCTTCAACAGTCCAATTTTGGTGAGCTCGTGCAAATTGTAGCCTCTTTTTCCTATTTGTAGTGGAGATGAGTGGTACCCGGTGGGGTCTTCTGCTGTTGTAGCCCATCCGCCTCAAGGTTGTGCGTGTTGTGGCTTCACAAATGCTTTGCTGCATACCTCGGTTGTAACGAGTGGTTATTGCTCTTCTATCAGCTTGAATCGGCCCATTCTCCTCTGACCTCTAGCATCCACAAGGCATTTTTGCCCACAGGACTGCCGCATACTGGATGTTTTTCCCTTTTCACACCATTCTTTGTAAACCCTAGAAATGGTTGTGCGTGAAAATCCCAGTAACTGAGCAGATTGTGAAATGCTCAGACCGGCCCGTCTGGCACCAACAACCATGCCACGCTCAAAATTGCTTAAATCACCTTTCTTTCCCATTCTGACATTCAGTTTGGAGTTCAGGAGATTGTCTTGACCAGGACAACACCCCTAAATGCATTGAAGCAACTGCCATGTGATTGGTTGACTAGATAATTGCATTAATGAGAAATAGAACAGGTGTTCCTAATAATTCTTTAGGTGAGTGTATATATATATATATACAGTACAGACCAAAAGTTTGGACACACCTTCTCATTCAAAGAGTTTTCTTTATTTTCATGACTATGAAGGCATCAAAACTATGAATTAACACATGTGGAATTATATACATAACAAACAAGTGTGAAACAACTGAAAATATGTCATATTCTAGGTTCTTCAAAGTAGCCACCTTTTGCTTTGATTACTGCTTTGCACACTCTTGGCATTCTCTTGATGAGCTTCAAGTGGTAGTCACCTGAAATGGTCTTCCAACAGTCTTGAAGGAGTTCCCAGAGATGCTTAGCACTTGTTGGCCCTTTTGCCTTTACTCTGCGGTCCAGCTCACCCCAAACCATCTCGATTGGGTTCAGGTCCAGTGACTGTGGAGGCCAGGTCATCTGGCGCAGCACCCCATCACTCTCCTTCATGGTCAAATAGCCCTTACTTTCAAAGTTTTCCCAATTTTCCGGCTGACTGACTGACCTTCATTTCTTAAAGTAATGATGGCCACTCGTTTTTCTTTACTTAGCTGCTTTTTTTTTGCCATAATACAAATTCTAACAGTCTATTCATTAGGACTATCAGCTGTGTATCCACCTGACTTCTCCTCAACGCAACTGATGGTCCCAACCCCATTTATAAGGCAAGAAATCCCACTTATTAAACCTGACAGGGCACACCTGTGCAGTGAAAACCATTTTAGGGGACTACCTCTTGAAGCTCATCAAGAGAATGCCAAGAGTGTGCAAAGCAGTAATCAAAGCAAAAGGTGGCTACTTTGAAGTAGAATATGACCTAGAATATGACATATTTTCAGTTGTTTCACACTTGTTTGTTATGTATATAATTCCACATGTGTTAATTCATAGTTTTGATGCCTTCAGTGTGAATCTACAATTTTCATAGTCATGAAAAAAAAGAAAACTCTTTGAATGAGAAGGTGTGTCCAAACTTTTGGTCTGTACTGTATATATACAGAATATTTTAATTCAATACTGGCTCAGCATCTATACATTCTTTTTGGGAATGGATGAAAGCCTATCTTCATGGGGTGATATGTAAAGCAGTTATAACCAAAACTAAAACTAAAGCAGCTTTTCAACTAGGGTTTCATGGGGCAGAATGTGGACAATCCCTCTCAGACTACTTAGCATAGATTATGTTCTGTTCCTAGAAAAATATCATCAGCTTTCAATGATATCGAAAGCGCAAGAAGGTGTATCTTATAGTTCCTTGCACTCTGCTACTGGTCAAATAGCCCAGGACACTCCCAATGTTAGGGATACTAGAAGATTTTTATTCTTCGTTATATGCCTTGAAAATAGTGGTTTCAGTCGACTTAGATAGCAAGGAAATGCTCTGATGCTCCACTCATGTAAAAGAATAAAGCATAGCTTATATCAGGGCTGAACCCGGAGAACCCTTTTGAAAGAGAAATACTGTATGCTGATCTGATCATTGCCTTTATAGTATCTGGTACACAAGCTTCTTCATTGATTTTCACCATATATAGAGCTCTTTTTTTTTAGAGCAACTTTTTTGGAGAAACATCCTTTAATAAGGATGCATAAATGGTAAAAAGACCTAGGGAATATTTCAGAAGATTAGTGGTCTAGTATACTAGATTTGGTTCCTACTCTATCTTTAGGGGAGGGACACAGACTTTTTCACATTTTTACCGGTCTGCGCAGGCCAGAAGGACGGATCCGGCATTCCGGTATTTTGAATGCCGGATCCGGCACTAATACATTCCTATGGGAAAAAATGCCGGATCCGGCATTCAGGCATGTCTTCTGTTTTTTGGCCGGAGATAAAACCGGTTTTATCTTTTGCCTGATCAGTCAAAACGACTGAACTGAAGACATCCTGATGCATCTTGAACGGATTACTCTCCATTCAGAATGCATGGGGATAGGACGGATCAGTTCTTTTCCGGTATAGAGACCCTGTGACGGAACTCTATGCCAGAAACCCTTACATAGGAGAATTAGCACATCTACATATACACTGACAAGCAAAATTGTAACAATGTTTTGAACTTGACTTTCAGGCTCTATATCCCACCATCCACTATAGCTTCGAATATGAGACTACCATCATTTTACAGACAATCATCTTGGCTATCTCATACATAAATTGGACTTGCAACTATTTAGCATATGATTAGTTTTGCAGATTCTTGTCATGTAACTGTATTGTTTCTGTTTTACTCCTAAAATTCAAAATTGTATTATTTTGTAAATCCACCTTTGGCTTTCAGCACTGCCTGAATCCTTTTGGGCATGTTCTTGATCAGATTCAAGCATGTCTCAACCGAAATCTGTTCCCAGGTCTCTTCTTCACGTTCCCAATGTTGGTGCATACTGGTCAACTCACTTGGGTACAAATATAGCTTTTTCTTCAACTCTACCTACAAGTGTTCAATTGGGTTGAGGTCTGGGGGACAATAGAGCACCTCTACTTCATTGTCATAAAACCATTTCTTTGCCAATATCAACATATGCTTGGGGTCATTATCCTGCTGTATCTCATCTTGCAGGATACTCGCATATCGCTAAGCATTGAGGCCGCCATCAATCCTGGTCAAGTATCCAGCGTCTTTGGCTGTGAAGCAACACCATATCAGCAGGCTTCCTCCACCGGACTTGACAGTTCCTTCAATTTCTCAATCCATCAGCCCCCTTTTCCCTTTTCCCTTCCAGACCTATTTGCACCTATCAGAGTCCAGTCTATTGACTTTCATCTCATCGCTCCAAATAACCCAGTTCCAATCTTCTACTGTGCACTGTTCATACTTTTCTGCAAACTCAAGCCAACACTTCTTATGATGATATTGAAGTCGAGACTTCTTCACCTTTTTTCTGGCCACTATTCCAGACTTGTGTAATGCACGTCGCACAGTGCTTGCATGAATGTCTGTGCTCTCACTATTACGCTCTAATTAATGAGCACTATATGTTTTTTACCTGTAATATGACCCAACCATTTGCTCATAGAGATTCTCAATCATTAAAGGGAGTAGTCTATGTTCTAATCTGTTATGCTTAGGGTGCAGTAAAATAATGAAAAAAATAGCAAGGTTGTAGCTTATAATATATGATTGTTTGCTAATTGCATTTCCATCCATTGCAACCCATAATAGCACTCAGCAACTTCCAACTAAATGCAATTGTCTCCTGTATTTTATTCATTTATAATCACACTAGACATTAAGCCCATTACAATAATGGGCACTAGAAGAGTAATGCATAAACATTAGTAGGAACAGTCTATATTAAATGGCAATGGAACTTGACCACACAGACTGGTGGCTGAGACTAGCGGCTGTGGCTAAGACTGCTGGCACTGACTGGTGGCTGTGGCTGAGACTGCTGTCACTGACTGGTGGCTGAGACTGTTGGCTGTGGCTGGTGGCTGAGATTGCTGGCTGCGGCTGGTGGCTGAGACTGCTGGCACTGACTGGTGGTGGTGGCTGAGACTGCTGGCACTGACTGGTGGCGGTGACTGAGACTGCTGGCCGCAGCTTGTGGCTGAGACTGCTAGCACTGAGTGCTGGATGTAGCTGAGAATGCTGTCACTGACTGGTGGCTGAGACTGTTAGCTGTGGCTGCTGGCTGAGATTGCTGGCTGTGGCTGGTGGCTGAGACTGCTGGCACTGACTGGTGGTGGTGGCTGAGACTGCTGGCACTGACTGGTGGCGGTGACTGAGACTGGTGGCCGCAGCTTGTGGCTGAGACTGCTAGCACTGAGTGCTGGCTGTAGCTGAGAATGCTGTCACTGACTGGTGGCTGAGACTGGCAGCTGTGGCTGAAACTGCTGGCACTGACTGGTGGCTGTGGCTGAGACTGCTGGCTGCGGCTGAGACTGCTGGCACCGAGTGCTTGCTGTGGCTGAGACTGCTGGCACTAAGTGCTGGCTGTAGCTGAGACTGCTGGCACTGGCTGGTGGCACTGATTGATGGTTGAGATGGCTGGCACTGACTGGTGTCTGACACTGCTGGCACTGTGACTAGTGGCTATGGCTGTACGACTGCCACTGACTACTGGTGCTGAGACTGCTGGTAGCGACGGGTAAATAGTTCAGACTGCTGACAGGGTCTCCTCTCTATATGGCTGATAGTGCTGTGATTGACGAACAGAAATGGCGGCTGGGACTGACAAACAGAAAAGGTGGTGCTCCGACCTGCTTGCCGGGGCCCAAGTGTGGGCAGTACAGGCGGCATGTGGAGTGCCGTGTCCTGATTGGTCGGCGCGCTGGTGTGAGCGGTGCAGGGGTCGTGTTATTATTAGAGTTATTTCTGCAGTATAGAAATCTTTTGCTAGAGGTAGTTGTGCATTGTGTGTGTGTATATATACATTATATATATATATATATATATATATATATATATATATATATATATATATATATTGTAGCGGGATTAGCTCACGGGACCGCCGTCTCCTGGGATAGACGGGCGCTATAGGCACATAAAACACAGTCCAGTCCAAGCAAGTATGGTGCAACTGGCCTCAGCCAGTTTTATTGACTTTTGCAGAAAAAGAATTAAACAAAACAGTTCAAAACAAATGAAATACCTGGCCGTCTGGCCACTACTTCTAGACAGGTAGTAGTCCCTAACTACATGAAACTGAGCCTTGTGCCCAGCTCCATCAACAAAACACACTGTTGTTTTTACTCACACATAAGGGTTCTTCCCAGGAGCAGAGAGAGATCAGCTAGTGAGCTGTTTGCCCTTTTATAGCACACTCAGGTTCCAAGGTGATTAGCCACAGTTACACTGAATACCTGGAGTGGCTAATTGGAGCAGGGACCCACCCAACTCTCCCTGCTCCAAGCAGCCAGGCCCTTCTAACCAGGTTTTTAACAAAACCCTTGCAAAGAGAAAACCTAGTTTTCCTTGCTGTCAATTCCCTGGCTGCTTTTTAGAACGTATAGGACAGGAACCTAGGTGAAATGTAGACTCCTTCCACCACTTTCCCCCTGGTCCTGTCACATATCCTCCCCCCCTGTTTCGACCTTGGGGTAGGAACACTCTGTGCCCTTAAACAGTACATCCTGGACAGGGCATCTGCGTTTCCAAGCTGACGCCCGGGCCTATGTTCAACTGTAAAACTATAATCTTGAAGAGACATGAACCATCGGGTCACTCGCCTGTTTTTCTCACGGTTTTGGCACATCCATTTAAGGGGGGCATGGTCAGTTACCAGTTTGAATGTTCTCCCTACCAAATAATACCTGAGAGCTTCTATGGCCCACTTAACTGCCAAACACTCCTTTTCTACAATGGAGTATTTCTTTTCATGTTCATTTAACTTTTTACTCAGGTATACTACAGGATGCTCTTCCCCAGCCCTTACTTGCGACAACACAGCCCCTATACCAACATCCGAGGCATCTGTTTGCACAATGAACTCCTTTTTAAAATCTGGTGTGACTAACACTGGGTGGGCACATAGAGCCTGCTTCAGGTTCTGAAAGGCCTGTTCCGCTTCCGTGGTCCATTTGACCATGGTTGAATCCTTCCCTTTTGTAAGGTCTGTTAAAGGGCTCGCAATGCTGGCAAAATTTTCAATAAAACGCCTATAATAACCAGTTAAACCTAGGAATGCTCTGACTTGTTTTTTGTTCAAAGGCCTTGGCCAGCTCTGGATGGCTTCCACTTTGTTTATTTGAGGTTTTATAACTCCTCGCCCAATCATGTACCCCAAGTACTTTGCCTCTTCTTGCCCAATGGCACATTTTTTTGGATTCGCTGTTAACCCTGCTTCCCTAATAGAATTCAGGACGGCTTCTACCCTGGGTAGATGACTTTCCCAATCCGTGCTATGGATTATCACATCATCTAAATAGGCAGCTGCGTATCTACGATGTGGTCTTAAAATTTTGTCCATCATCCTCTGAAATGTGGCCGGGGCCCCATGCAAACCAAAGGGAAGGACTACATACTGAAAATGGCCATCAGGGACACTAAAAGCAGTTTTTTCTTTGGCCCCCTCAGTCAACGGTACTTGCCAGTAACCTTTTGTAAGATCTAATGTGGTAAAGAACCTAGCATTACCAAGCCTATCAATCAGCTCATCCACTCGAGGCATTGGGTAAGCATCAAACTTTGAGACAGTGTTCAGTTTCCTGAAGTCATTACAGAAACGTATGGTGCCATCAGGTTTGGGAACCAAGACTATAGGACTAGACCAGTCACTATGGGACTCCTCTATAACCCCTAACTGAAGCATTGTTTGGACTTCTTGGGAGACAGCTTTACGTCTAGCCTCAGGTATTCTATAAGGCTTTTGGTTGACTCTGACCCCTGGTTCGGTTACAATATCATGTTCAATTATATCTGTTCGACCAGGTAGCTCAGAAAATACATCTTTATTTTTTATTACAAACTCCTTTGCCTCTTGGGTTTGAGATCCTGACAAAGTGTCTGCAATTTTTACCTCTGGTATCTCAAAGCTACATTCCTTTTTCCCACTGCTGTAAGCTGCTAACACCTCTCGGTCCTTCCAGGGTTTGATTAGGTTCACATGATAAATTTGGTAGGGCTTACGTCTACCTGGTTGGTGAACCCGGTAATTCACCTCTCCGACCTTCTCAACTATTTCATAAGGTCCTTGCCATTTGGCCAAAAATTTACTTTCTACTGTGGGGACAAGGATTAATACCCTATCCCCAGGGTTGAAGTTTCTTACTTTAGCCGACCTGTTGTAAACCCGGGACTGACTCTCCTGGGCCTGCAGCAAGTGTTCTTTTACAATGGGCATTACTTTTCCAATCCTTTCCTGCATTTGGGACAAGTGTTCAATCACACTTTTGTAGGGTGTAGCCTCACTCTCCCAGGTCTCTTTGGCAATATCCAAAAGACCCCGAGGGTGCCGACCATACACTAGCTCGAACGGAGAAAATCCGGTAGATGCTTGAGGCACCTCCCGTACAGAAAACATAAGATATGGTAAAAGACAATCCCAGTCTTTCCCATCCTGTGCCACCACTTTTCTGAGCATCCCTTTTAAGGTTTTGTTGAACCTTTCAACTAATCCATCCGTTTGGGGATGATAAACTGAGGTACGCAAGTGAGTTATTTTCAACAGTTTACACAACTCTTTTGTAACCTTTGACATAAAGGGCGTCCCCTGGTCAGTGAGTACTTCTTTAGGTATGCCCACTCTAGTAAACATCTGGAACAACTCCTTGGCTATCACTTTTGCAGAGGTTTTCCTTAGAGGTATTGCTTCAGGATAGCGGGTAGCATAATCAAGGACAACCAAAATGTATTGGTGACCTCTGGCAGACTTAACAAGAGGTCCCACCAAATCCATTGCAATCCTCTCAAAGGGAGTTTCAATAATCGGGAGTGGTACTAACGGACTCCTAAAGGTCGCTACCGGGTTGTGTAATTGACACTCTGGGCATGAATCACAGTATTCTTTTATCTCTTTATGTACCCCGGGCCAATAAAACCTCTGCAAAATCCGGTCTTTGGTTTTTTCATAGGCCAAGTGCCCTCCTAGCACATGTGAATGGGCTAGATCCATCACCTTTTGGCGATGCGATTTTGGGACCACAAGTTGCTCCACAACCTGCCCATTTTGCTCATCAACTCTATATAAGAGTTCATTCTCTATAGAAAAATGGGGAAATATTTTCTCTACCCCAGTATCTTGAGGTACCCCATTGACTACTTTCACACTTTGCCATGCGTGGGTTAATGTTGGGTCCCTGAGTTGAGCTGTCCCAAAGTTATCATTGGAGACTGGCAAGTCAGGGAGACCAATTTCCGGGACATCATCAGTATCACCTGCAAGCACTGCTAAGGGAAAATTCTCGGTTTCACTCTGGGTCACCCCTACTGTTTGCACATTTTCAGTCTCAGCCAGGGGAATGGGATCTACAGCAGACCCACTTAAACACTTATCAAGCATATTCCACATTTTCCAAAACAGAGGAAAATCACACCCCACAATGACAGTATGCAACAGACTGTTTACAACCCCCACTTCATGGGTTACTTTCCCGCACGGGGTTTCAAAAGAGACTATAGCAGTGGGGTACTCTTTTGTATCCCCATGTATGCAGATGACCCCCATCTGTCTCTTTTGCAGCTTCCTAGTGTCCACCAGGCTGCCATGCACAAGAGTCACTAGACTACCAGAGTCCAACAGAGCTTGAACTGAGTGTCCTTCAATCACCAAGCTGCAAGTTTGTCGCTCCATATCTGGGGTCGGCAAGGCAGAGTAGGCAGGTCCCGCAAACAATGACCTCATCCGCCCACTGTCACACTCCATAGGCTCAGCCAAAGGACAGTTGGCAGCCACGTGGCCCAGTCCTTGACATCGCCAGCAAACAATGTTTTTGAACGCCCAAGGCTGTCTAGGGCTAACTGGCTTAAGAGGTCTGGCTAATAGGTCGGTCTCAGTTCCTACTTTACGGCCCTCCCTCGCCCCCTTTAGATTAGGAACAGTCTTACCGCGATCAGTAGACTTCTGGCTCCCTGGGGCCGGCCAAGTAGGAGAGAGGTCTTGGAGATACTCCTCGGTGTTCAGATACCGCTCCACTAGGGCGACGAGCTGATCCACATCCCTGGGGTCCGCTTGTCCCACACAGCGCTGTATCCGAACTGGTAGAGCACAAACAAACCGGTCCAGGACCACTCTTTCCACCACCTGAGTGGCTGTAGATACCTCTGGCTGTAGCCATTTTTTAGCCAGGTGAAAAAGATCATACATTTGCGACCTCGCTGGTTTATCCAATTGGAAAGTCCAGTTGTGCACTCGCTGGGCTCTGACCGCAGATGTTACACCCAAGCGAGCGAGAATTTCTGCTTTCAGTTTTGGGTACTGTCTGGCATCCTGCTCACTCAAATCATAGTAGGCTTTCTGTGGCTCCCCACTCAGGAAAGGAGCAAGGGTGTCTACCCACTGTTCGGCTGGGAGTTTCTCTCTTTCAGCGGCTCTTTCAAAAATGGTGAGGTAGGTCTCCACATCATCCCCTGCTACCATTTTTTGAAGGGAAGCTTGCACTCTCCTCCCCACAGAGATGGATTCCTCCTGGACATGGGGCCTTTCAGCCAGCACCGCTATCTGCTCCACCAGACTTTTATTAAGCGATTGCTGTTCTCTGAAACCAGCTTGCGTAGTCTCCATGAACAACCGATTGGTTTCCTGCTGGTTAGCATTCGCCTTTTGGAGCTGTATGTTAGCCTGGATCAGCTGTTTCAGCACTTCCTCCATATCTGCACTGTTTGTTTTTTTTCAGAACAGCAGACTTAACCCAGGACATAAAACTTGCTGGATTTTTGTGCCAGCGCAGCCTCCACCATATGTAGCGGGATTAGCTCACGGGACCGCCGTCTCCTGGGATAGACGGGCGCTATAGGCACATAAAACACAGTCCAGTCCAAGCAAGTATGGTGCAACTGGCCTCAGCCAGTTTTATTGACTTTTGCAGAAAAAGAATTAAACAAAACAGTTCAAAACAAATGAAATACCTGGCCGTCTGGCCACTACTTCTAGACAGGTAGTAGTCCCTAACTACATGAAACTGAGCCTTGTGCCCAGCTCCATCAACAAAACACACTGTTGTTTTTACTCACACATAAGGGTTCTTCCCAGGAGCAGAGAGAGATCAGCTAGTGAGCTGTTTGCCCTTTTATAGCACACTCAGGTTCCAAGGTGATTAGCCACAGTTACACTGAATACCTGGAGTGGCTAATTGGAGCAGGGACCCACCCAACTCTCCCTGCTCCAAGCAGCCAGGCCCTTCTAACCAGGTTTTTAACAAAACCCTTGCAAAGAGAAAACCTAGTTTTCCTTGCTGTCAATTCCCTGGCTGCTTTTTAGAACGTATAGGACAGGAACCTAGGTGAAATGTAGACTCCTTCCACCACTTTCCCCCTGGTCCTGTCACAATATATATATATATTACTATTTTTATGAGGCAAGGTAACCAAAAAATGGCTGTTCTGGCACAGTTTTTATAATTTGTTTTTTTACAATGTTCACCTGATAGAGTAGATAATGTGATATTTTTATAGAGCAGGTCGTAACGATGCGGCGCTACCTAATAAGTCTCTTTTTTTTTTTTTTTGGATTTACACAATAACATTTTTTTTAAAACAATCATGTTTTTGTGTTTCCATTTTCTGAAAGCCAGCCATATTTTTATTTTTTTTGGCCGATTGTCTTAGGTAGGGTCTCATTTTTTGCGGGATGAGATGACGGTTTGATTGGTACCATTATTGGGGCACATATGACTTTTAGATTATTTTTTTTTTTTATGGTGTTCACCAGATGAGTTGGATCACAAGCTATTTTTATAGAGCAGGTCGTTACGGACATGACGATACCTAATACTGTATGTGCATTTTTTTAACTTATTTTTATTCAATAAAAGCATGTTTAAAAAAAAAACATGTTTTTATGTCTCCATTTTCTGAAAGCCATATTTTTTTATTTTTTGGACGATTGGCTTATGAAGGGGCTATTTTTTTGTGGGATGAGGTCACGGTTTGATTGGTGCTAATTTTTATACCATTTTTTGGGAAGTGCGGTGGGCAAAATTGCGATTCCATCATAGTTTTTCTTTTTTTTTTATGGTGTTATATATATCGCAATTTATCATTTTCTATATTTTGGGGGGGTTAAACTTTTTCCCCACACTTTTTATTTACTAACTATTATCCCCCTTAGGGGCTAGAATCCTTGTCCTATTCACTCTAATAGAGCTCTATTAGGGTGAATAGGACTTTACACTGTCCCTGCTGCCCTGTGCTTTGTGCACACGGCAGCAGGGAGCTTACCATGGCAGCCAGGACTTCAGTAGCATCCTGGCTGCCATGGTAACTGATCGGAGCCCTAGGATTACATTGCTGGGGCTCCGATCAGAAGCTGCCACTGTGCCACCAATGGGTGAGGAGGGGAGGACCCTGGGGCCAATGCCACCAATGATTTAATACTGTGGGGGGGTAGAGGAGCGCACTGCAGGGGGGGTAGGGACCAGTTATGGAGCGCTGTGTGTGTGTATGTGTGGAGCGCTGTGACCTGATTGGACGCCCAGCTGCGCATGCCCAGTGCAAAACTGGTGACACACACTTGGACACAGCGCACGCACACAGGGATTTTATTATGTAGGATACCACCATAAGAGAGCTCCAGGAACTATAGTCTATGTCATCTACAAAGACCACCGATAACAAGCAACCATTTTCTAAAAATATATTGTTTCAGTAATATAATCATTATTTCTTACCCCATACAGTCCATCTGGTCTACCTGCTATTAGCCAGAAAAAAAGCCACCTATAAGGGTGGTTTCCCTCTGAAATAAAAATAGGGAGCCAGTAATGGCTTATTTCTCCTGCAATGGGATCCAGATGATTGGCTGGCTATCATAAGACCTTCTGTATGAAATGGTTATGTCCAGTGCCTTTCAATAGTCCCTGCTCCATCAATGTACAATGAAGTCCAGCATGTCAATCATTGGCTAGGAAGCCACCATAACACATTCTGGGCCTGCCTAGTACTTTCAGAAAGTATTCACCAAGAAGTCTAAAGATAAGACCACACATAGCAACTGCTATTTGGCTGCAGTTTTCAAATTGTTTGTTAAAGATGATCTGTCATCTCTCCTGACTTGTCTGTTTTAGTAACTACATACATTCCAGATGTAATAACAATTCTGCAGCATATTTTCATTTAATTCTATGTTGTGTCATCCCTGTATTATGTTTTTCTAGTGGTTTATGAATGAACTGCCAGCAGCAAGTTCCATCTGGGCGTTATCAATTGAGGGTGTGTCCTTGTACAGTCTGACATTATCCAATCAGTGCAGCCAGTGTCAGACTGTGCAGGGACACACCCTGTAATGCCAGTAGGAGGGACGGACATGGTCAGTAAGCCTAAAATAGAACCCCGCCCTCTTTCCCTGCCTACTTAAAGTGCAAGCTCTAAGTAGCAATTCCGCAACTGGTTGATGTTCCCTACTCTGCTAAGGTGTGAGACAAACAACACCAAGGGACAAAAACAAGACACAGAGACAGAGTTGTACTGAAATGGGTCAGAACCAGGAGAACAACAATGTACCAATTTGAGAGACAAAGACTAGTCAAATAGCAAAGCTGAGATTAGAACCAGACGGAAAACTCAGTACCAATACGTTAGACAGAGAGTAGTCAAAAGAAATAGCCAAGGTCAAAACACTAGTAATCCAAAATACTCAACCAGAAACACACTGGCACTGGTATACGGCCAGGAATGGGTTTAAATAGAGCACCTGATAGGTCATGGCTCGGTGCTCCATTAGTCAGAACACTAGCACATAGGAATAGAGCAGCTGAGCAATCAGCCCACTGCTAGTCTCCTCCAGCACACACTCGTTGTGGGGAAAAAGAGCATTGCATCCTGTTGCTATGGACACTGTTGCGTTACCAGGGGGCATGGTATAGCAGTGTGTGTCTCCCAGCGCAGTCGCGCCGAAGCTGGAGATCTCGCTGCTGGAGCGCAGACAGGTTAGTTTGTGACACACCCCCAACCAATAACACCCAGATCAAGAGTGATAACAATAGCTGCTCCAGAATTGTTATTACATAGGAAATGCAAGTAGTCACTGAAACAGGGGTGTCAGGAGAGGTGACGGGTCCTCCTTAATATCCATGCGGATTTTGCAGAGGAAACTGCTGGCCATTTTGAATTAAATTATATTCACATATATTCACAATAAATGACTGGGGAAAATGAATACAAACATATAAGTCGAATCCTTAATTTATTCTAAGACAAATAAATGGCAAAGTGGGCAACTAATGGTTAACTCTGATGTCTATGCAACTTAAGTCTGTTCCTAAAATCCTCTATTATTACCCTTGCACTCATTAATTATTTGTTGACTAAAGTGCTACAACATGAAAAATTTAGATATTATTTTTGTGATTACTTGCAAGCTTGGTGTCCTAATTTTTCCCCTTAACCTAAGCTGTTTCAAATGTAAAGACTAATTATTTCTGAGTGTGTGACTTTATAACAAAAGGTCTCTCTACACATAATTTGCTATGATAGAAGAAAGCACTTAACACATGACTGGAGTAAAGTAACATGATGAGAAGATGAACCCTTCTGTGATATATCAACAGTAGTGCACAGCAAAACGTGACCCTCATTAATAAGTTAACCTTGGGTGGACCCCTACATTTAATAAATAGCTGGTTGTCAGAGGGAGGAAAGGTCCTCTAGCAGTAGCTGCAGTCATTTGAATCATTAGCTGGGGCAAATTTATAGGAAATCTGATTGATTATCCCTGTAAAGTCAACAAACCTTGTCAATATCTCTGCATGTGAACATTCTTACGAGCTGAATTTATTGGCTCTGCAAAGATCTACAGTTCATTTATGAACTAGTATGAACACAGCAGAAGAGATTTACAAAAATGGCCAATTTGACATCCCTGTGGAATAAGTATTGCCTCCGACTGCATACTTATTGTCCATTTTCTTCATCAGTATGGCATCAGTAAGCCATCTGTTTTCCGCAGTGGCGTAACTAGAGTTCTATGGGCCTCCGAGCTGCCATTATTAGTCAGGCTCTGCCCACCTGCTTCATTTGTGACTACTACTAGTAGGGGAGCGCTGGGTCCTGATGGATCCTGGACCGATGAGATAGGTAGGTAGGCGGCGTTGGAGAGAGCAAGGGCAAGCTAAAAAGGCTGTAGCTGTCCCTCTGAAGCTGACCTATACTGCTCGGGCAGTACTTTCTTCTTTCACTTGCTTTTAGCAATTCCTACCAACATCCATGAAATAGACCATGAGCTGTTAATTTGTTCCACTCACCCATTGACTTAAATGGGCAAGTCTAACACAGGAAATAGACCAAAGTAGGCCATGATCTGATTTTCCCAGCTTGAACTGCCCCACTGACTATAAGGCCTCATGCACAAGACCGTATTTTGTTTCCGTGTCCGTTCCGTTTTTTTTTGCGGATAGGATGCGGACCCATTCATTTCAATGGGTCTGCAAAAAACACGGACAGCACACCGTGTGCTGTCCGCATCAGTATGTCCGTTCCATTGCTCCGCAAAAAAAATAGTGCATGTCCTATTTTTTTCTAGTTTGCGGACAAGGATAGGCATTATTACAATGGATCCGCAAAAAAAACAGATCCGCAAAAAAAACTGATGCCATACGGAATGTAATCCTTTTTTTTTTTGCGGATCCGCAGTTTGCGGACCGCAAAACACATACGGTCGTGTGCATGTAGCCTAATTGTCAGTGTAAAAGTTCACATGCTGTCCAAACTACAGTTGGACAGCATACAGACTTTTGTATGGCTTATGTGAATAGACCCTAATAAACATGGACCAGGCTGTACAAAAATCATATCAAGGAGTGTGTCAGTTTAAGCAAATACATCTTTTTCATCATACTGAAAAATTATACAATTTTATGATATAGATTCCAACCAATCAGAGCTCAGCTTTCAGTTGCTACAGGGCTCTGAAAAAATGAACGCTGAGCTCTGATTGGTTGCTATGGACAACTAAGACAGATTTACTATTAGGCAGATTGACTTGGAGATATTGGAAGCGGGCTACTTTTTTGTGGGCCACCGCGTAGTATGGTTATGGTTTCAATAACTCTGCTTGCAGTGCATAAATAGAACATTCCTTCTGGGATAATTGCCCAGTTGCAAGGCTTGTTACAAGACGGAGCTCTGATAACCGTACTGTAACAAGTCGTTCACCTCTTAAAGCAAGACATGAGAAGGACTGATTCTTATTTGCAGTGAAGGATCCTCTAAAATAAGAGCAAACCAAGGCAATAAAAGCATAAGGAATTGATACTCTATCTATACTAAACATATTTGAAAGCTACCCATGCTTTTATTATACCATAAATAAGCATTGTTTACTGTAACTAATATATCAATAATATCTAATAAAGAAAAATAGCATTTGTTGGAAATTTTAAACCACCAGCTCAACAATGTTTTGGATTTAATATATTGTATAACGCGTATGCCAGAAATAAAAAGCATATGTCGTTAATTATATGTAACATGAGTCGAAAAATTCAAAGACTATTACAGACCACCCACATACACAAAACAACAGTTATTATAAATCCTTGAGTTGATCTTTATGTCAAGTTGCTAAAGATACACCAGTTTGACAGAGGTAACCATTCAAACATTTTATTTCTAATTTCAAAGTGAACCTCTACAGTCTGCATAACAGCTCCTACTAGGGTTGTCACTCAACTTTCTATATGAAAAGGAGAAATGTGGGCAACTAGCCAGATTTGACATTCAGAAGTCTTTGAAAACTAGGTTAACTGGGGTTCCTTTACACATAGTATTTTTTCTTTTTATTTATTTTTTGTGGTAAAAAAAAAACAGCATGCGTTGTTACTGGGATTTTTTTTGTGTTTTTTTTTCTCTACATTTTTGGGTCCTTTGTCAAGCGCAAAACAAAAAATGTCATGCAAAAATAATTTATCGTGAGGTTAATTTTTTAAGTCAGTTGACATAACCTTCTCCAAATTTATCTAATTTTGCACATTGATATATCTGGCACAAACTTTACAGCTTGCCCTTCTTGGTGTTGCAATGTCAGTGTTGAGGAATGTATTTTACGGAGAAATGCTGTATATTAACATTGGGGCAATTTAGTACACAGAGAGAAACATACAGTTGCAAGAAAAAGTATGTGAACCCTTTGGAATGATATGGATTTCTGCACAAATTGGTCATAAAATGTGATCTTATTTTTATCTAAGTCACAACAATAGACAATCAGTCTGCTTAAACTAATAACACACAAATAATTAAATGTTACCATGTTTTTATTGAACACACCATGTAAACATTCACAGTGCAGGTGGAAAAAGTATGTGAACCCCTAGACTAATGACATCTCCAAGAGCTAATTGGAGTGAGGTGTCAGCCAACTGGAGTCCAATCAATGAGATGAGATTGGAGGTGTTGGTTACAGCTGCCCTGCCCTATAAAAAACACACACCAGTTCTGGGTTTGCTTTTCACAAGAAGCATTGCCTGATGTGAATGATTCCTTGCTCAAAAGAGCTCTCAGAAGACCTATGATTAAGAATTGTTGACTTGCACAAAGCTGGAAAGGGTTATAAAAGTATCTCCAAAACCTCTGCTGTTCATCAGTCCACATTAAGACAAATTGTCTATAAATGGAGAAAGTTCAGCACTGCTGCTACTCTCCCTAGGAGTGGCCGTCCTGTAAAGATGACTGCAAGAGCACAGCACAAACTGCTCAATGAGGTGAAGAAGAATCCTAGAGTGTCAGCTAAAGACTTACAAAAGTCTCTGGCATAGGCAAACATCCCTGTTAGCGAATCTACGATACGTAAAACACTAAACAAGAATGGATTTAATTGGAGGATACCACAGAGGAAGCCACTGCTGTCCAAAAAAAAAAAATTGCTGCACGTTTACAGTTTGCACAAGAGCACCTGGATGTTCCACAGCAGTACTGGCAAAATATTCTGTGGACAGATGAAACCAAAGTGGAGTTGTTTGGAAGAAACACACAACACTGTGTGGAGAAAAAGAGACACAGCACACCAATATCAAAACCTTATCCCAACTGTGAAGTATGGTGGTGGGGGCATCATGGTCTGGGGCTGCTTTGCTGCATCAGGGCCTGGACAGATTGCTATCATCGAAGGAAAAATGAATTCCCAAATTTATCAAGACATTTTGCAGGAGAACTTAGGGCCATCTGTCCACCAGCTGAAGATCCTGTAGCTTGACCTCAAGAAAGCGATTCACACCAGACATCCCAAGAATATTGCTGAACTGAAACAGTTCTGTAAAGAGGAATGGTCAAGAATTACTCCTGACCGTTGTGCACGTCTAATCTGCAACTACAGGAAACGTTTGGTTGAAGTTATTGCTGCCAAAGGAGGTTCAACCAGCTATTAAATCCAAGGGTTCACATACTTTTTCCACCTGCACTGTGAATGTTTACATGGTGTGTTCAATAAAAACATGGTAACATTTAATTATTTGTGTGTTATTAGTTTAAGCAGACTGTGATTGTCTATTGTGACTTAGATGAAGATCAGATCACATTTTATGACCAATTTGTGCAGAAATCCATATCATTCCAAAGGGTTCACATACTTTTTCTTGCAACTGTATATTAGTATGGTTTATGCTAAAGCCAAGTGCTGGAAGGCGATTTTCTACTCTATCTATTTTCTGTGCAATATTAGCTAAAAATTTCACAAAACAATCTTCACAAATGTTTCAGAAGGGTTCACATACTTTTTCTTGCAACTGTATATTAGTATGGTTTATGCTAAAGCCAAGTGCTGGAAGGCGATTCAAATGAAAAAAGGATGAAAGTTGGTTGCTATGACGACGTACGCTTCATGCCGCCGCTGCACTACAGTAATATGACATGGTGCGCTCCTGCTGTCAGCAGGATGCCAGGCCGGGATACCACGGACCGCTCACGTCCGGGTTCCACGGCCGTGTGCATTTGGCCTTCCTCTGTTTAAATTGATGGACACTTGGATATAGGCTATGGGTGCAGTCTCATGTATCAGTACAACACAGATCGGTAAGACAGTAGTGTGCATCAGCTACTGGTTTGCTTCAGTTAGATTTGGTCTCATCACATAAATATCAGTGGATCAAGGTTCACAGTGTGTTATTTTATACGCCAAACAAATACTTTACATTTATACACAAAATTTGGTAATGGTTAAAATGAAGGAAGTCTGCAGAGCTGTTTTACCACATGACTGGAAGAAAAAAGTCATTTTACTTCATTTTCTTTTTTAGAAGTATTGTATGCTCTTGGGTTTTAGTGCCAGTAGTGAATCCCCTGGAAAGTTAACTGGGCTGCCATGGTCTAATTAGAGCACTGTGGTTATTAGAGTGATTCATAGGCCTACAACAGAGTTGATGAGAGGAGATCAATAGCTATTAACTAAGGGTTGGGTTTTTATGTGAACTGTATGAGTCTTTGTGTGTGCTGGTATATGAGGAGAAATATTGAGTGTGTGCTGAGTTTGTTATGCAGTTTTTCAAGATACTTTTTCAAACAAAATCTGATGGTTTTCATGATCTCTGATTGCTGAAGGCTACTTTAATATGTGCATAAGATGGACAGAGCCGGAGCACCGCCAGACCCCATTGACTATAATGGGACCTGGCAGGGATCCAGTCTATTTCCAGTATTAGTGCTCGGATTCGGCCGGACAACAACCATTGCTTGCACGAGTTTTTGTCCAGGCAAATCCCGGAACTCATGCCAGAAACCAGAGGTTCCTGCCAGGTCCCTTTATAGTCAATTGGCTCTAGCGGCGAACAGCAGGATCCGGCTATGCCAAATAAATTGAGCTCTGGCAGCCTGTTTCGCATATGTGAAATTAGCCTAACATTCAATAGTAACCTTTATTGTTTACTTCCAGTAAATTAAATAAAAACCTGTCCTGTAGTGTTGATCTAGCACCAAAGTGCTCGGGTGCTCTGGGCGAACACATCGGGATGTCAAGAACCTGAGCATTAAACCAGGCACCCCCTATGATTGATGGCCTGCTGGTGACTCTGAAAAACATTTGGAGCAAGGGCCTGCTGATCTGACCATCTAAAACATTATGGGCGAGGGCCTGCTGCCACTTTGGTGACTCTAGATAACCTGGGGCCGATTGCACGTCCCCGTGACGGCGACGATCCATTCGGATGTCTGCCCTATCAACTTTCAATGTTATTTTCAGCCCAAACCATGTAGACCATGGGTAACGGGGGAATCATGGTTCGATTCCGGTGAGGGAGCCTGAGAAAAAGCTACGGCTACCACATCCAAGCAAGGCAGCATGCGTGCAAATTACCTATTAGGTATAATTAGGTGAGGGCCTGCAGGTGAGCTGACCCTGTAAAATATTGTAGATGAAGGACTACTGGTGACCCTCAAAAACATTTGGAGCAAGGGCCTGCTGATCTGACCATCTAAAATATTATGGGCGAGGGCCTGCTGCCGCTTTGGTGACTCTAGATAACCTGGGGCCGATTGCACGTCCCCGTGACGGCGACGATCCATTCGGATATCTGCCCTATTAACTTTCGATGTTATTTTCAGTGCAAATCATGGTGACCACGGGTAACGGGGGAATCATGGTTCGATTCCGGAGAGGGAGCCTGAGAAACAGCTACGGCTACTAAATCCAAGCAAGGCAGCATGCGCACAAATTACCTATTAGGTATAATTAGGTGAGGGCCTACAGGTGAGCTGACCCTGCAAAAGATTTTATGTGTGGACCTGCAGGTGAGCTGACACTGTAAAAGATTTTAGGTGCAGGCCTGCTGGTGAGCTAACCCTGTAAAACATTATATGCAAGGGCCTGCTGGTAAACTGACCCTCTAAAAAATTATATGCAAGGACCTGCTGGTCAGCTGGGCCTGTAAAACATTATATGCAAGGGCCTGCTGGTGAGCTGACCCTGAAAAACATTGTAGGTGAGGGCCTGCTGGTGAGCTGACCCTGTAAAACATCATATGCAAAGGGCATATATGCGAGGGCATTATATGCGACGAATAAGCATGTGTTGATATGATGGAAGAGGAGAAGGAGGATAAAAAAAGGAAGATTCAACCATATACCCTTGTTTGTGGCGGAAGGGGTGCATGGGAATACAGTGCATTCAGTACATTATAAACAACACTTTTAAATTGCACTGCTTCCAGCTACAGACTGATGACTGACTGGTGCTGCACGTGGATAATTCAGAGGTGGAAGTGGAGGAGGAGGTGGAGGAGGAGAAGTGGGGTTTGGAGCCACTAACGTAGGTGCTGGCGGAAACCCTGATCGACATAGGGCCCGCAATCCTTGGCGTCGGTAGCACCTGTGCCATCCCAGGGTACGACTCGCTCCCGGCCTCCACAGCATTCACCCAGTGTGCCATCAGGGAAATGTAGCATCCCTGGCCGAATGCACTTGTCCATGTGTCCGTGGTTAAGTGGACCTTCCCAGTAACTGCGTTGGTCAGGGCACGTGTGATGTTACGGGGCACATGTTGGTGTAAGGCGGGCATGGCACACCTTGAAAAATAGTGGCGGCTGGAAACTGCATAATGTGGGACAGCCGCCGACATCAGGCTGGGGAATGCCTCAGTGTCCACAAGCCTGAATGCAACATTTCCAGGGCCAGTAATTTGGAAAGCTGCGCATTTAGTGCTATGGCCTGTGGGTGGGTGGCTGGGTATTTTCTCTTGCGTTCAAAGGCCTGGGGTAAGGACATTTGTATGCTGCGCTTGGACACGGAAGTGGATGTGGTCGCTAATGGTGCTTGTGAAGGTCCAGGTGCAAGGCGGGAGGCATCCGGGCCTGCGCCTTCGACAGGGGATTGGCCAGCACGTAACATAGGAGAAGAGGAGGCAGTGGTGTGACCCGCAGACGCAGATTGTGGACCAAGTTTTTCGTCCTACTTATTATGGTGCTTGGATGCCATGTGGCGGATCATGCTGGTGGTGGTGAGGTTGCTAGTGTTAACGCCCTGGCTCATTTTCGTATGACACAGGTTGCAAACTACTATTCTTTTGTCATCCGCACTTTCCTCAAAAAAGCGCCATACTGCGGAACATCTACCCCTTGGCAAGGGAGATTTCCACAAAGGGGTGCTCTGTGTAACAGTTGCGGGCCTGTTTGTTGTGGCCTGCCTTCTCCCTTTTGGCACCACACTGCCTCTTCCAGCCTGTTACGGTGCTGCAGATCCCTCCCCATCTGTACTGCTGTCCTTGCTCGGCTTTCCACCTTTCTAGGTTGAGTCAGTGACCTCATCGTCCACCACCTCCTCTTCCACTTCCTCACTGTGATCATACTCCTGATTTGTTGACCTAACCACAACCTCACTGATTGACAACTGTGTCTCATCCTCTTGATCAACCTCTTGAGACAGTAATTGCGGTTGACTCATTGGCAACTGTGTCTCATCATCATCCACCTCATTAAACACTAATTGCCGTTCCCCACCATCATGTTCTTGTGACTGTGGATGATAAGGAGGTTGGGAATCAGGGCACAAGATCTCATGTCCCTCTTCAAACGTGCTTGGCAAGAGGGCTAAATCAAGTAATGGTGATGAAAAGAGGTCCTCAGAATATCCGAGTGTTGGATCACTTGTTTGGCCAGCGTGTACATGGTGGGACGAAGGAGGATCAGGGTGAGGATTGTGTTCACCAGACTCCTGGCTACTGAGACTGGACTTGGTGGAAGACAGGGTGGTGCTTAACCGACTGGAAGCATTATCTGCTGCAATCCAACCGACCACCTGCTCGCACTGGGCTGACTTCGCGAGCGTTGTCTTGCGCCGCCCTGCAAACTGGGACATGAAGCTAGGTATCGCGGATGATTGTTTTTCTTGTGCTCTGGCAGCAGGCACAGTTTCTCCATGCCTGGGGTCACGGCCTCTGCGTGCACCATCAGCATCACAGCCACTTCCCCGTCCCTTACTGCTCACCTTCTTCATTTAAATGTGATATATGCTTGAAAGTATGTCACAGTAGCGTAGGATTTGGAAGTGTATGAGCAAAAAAATTTGCAAAGGTATTTGTGATGAGGAAACGTTACACAGGACAGGTACCACAGGTAATGTCACTGTTCGCAGTGTCTACGGAAAAAGTACACGGGATGTCACTGATATTTTAGTGATGTACACACTTTAAACAGGAGATGTGGCGCAAATAATTTAACTGTCCGCAGCAGACACCGTCTACGGAAAAAGTACACTGGATGTCACTGATATTTTAGGGATGCGCACACTTTAAACGGGAGATGTGGCGCAGATAATTTAACTGTCCGCAGCAGACACCGTCTACGGAAAAAGTACACTGGATGTCACTGATATTTTAGGGATGCGCACACTTTAAACAGGAGATGTGGCGCGGATAATTTAACTGTCCACAGCAGACACCGTCTACGGAAAAAGTACACTGGATGTCACTGATATTTTAGGGATGCGAACACTTTAAACAGGAAATGTGGAGCGGATAATTTAACTGCCCGCAGCAGACACCGTCTATGGAAAAGGTACACTGAATGTCACTGATATTTTAGGGATGTGCACACTTTAAACGGGAGATGTGGCGCGAATAATTTAACTGTCTGCAGCGGACACTGTCTACGGAAAAAGTACACTGGATGTCACTGATATTTTAGGGATGCGCACTTTAAACAGGAGATGTGGTGCGGATAATTTAACTGTCCGCAGCGGACACCATCTACGGAAAAAGTACACTGGATGTCACTGATATTTTAGGGATGCGCACTTTAAACAGGAGATGTGGTGCGGATAATTTAACTGTCCGCAGCGGACACCATCTACGGAAAAAGTACACTGGATGTCACTGATATTTTAGGGATGCGCACACTTTACACAGGAGCTGTGGCGCGAATAATTTAACTGTCCTCAGCGGCCTATTACACGGTATTTGGCGCAGGATGCGCTAAAAATATATATTGCTGCTGTCACACTCAATAGTCCTTAATGGACTTTTGGGTCTCTGAAAAGTTTTTTGTATAAAAATCTTCCTATTACACTCCTTACACTGTCTGTCCCTTCCTATGCACAGCTCTCCCTAAGGGTTCATTCACACGTCCGTAGAATGGGTCCGGATTCGTTCCGCATCGTTGCTGAACGAATCCGTACCCATTCATTCTCTATGGGGCCGGAAGAGATGCGGACAGCACACAGTGTGAGGTCTGCATCCGCATTTCCAGAGCACGGCCCGAACTTCCAGTCCGCGGCTCCCGGAAAAAATATTACATGTTCTATTCTTGTCTGCAATTGCGGACAAGAATAGGCAGTTCTATGGGTGTGCCGGCCGGGTGTATTGTGGATCCGCAATACACTACGGACATGTGAATAGACCCTAACACTGAGCAATTTAGCGCAGGTTGCACTACAAACATATATTGCTGCTGTCACACACAATAGTACTTACAAAGACTTTTGGGTCTCTGAAACGTTTTTGTGCAAAAAAGTATTCAAATACACTCCCCTCTTTCTTTTCCTGTTGTCAGCTCTCCCTGACTACGAATGAGCCGAACATGCGTCATCGGGTGCTACATAGCACCCGATGATGCGTTCCGGCCAGCTAATTACTGTAATGCGAGTAGCCAACATAGCTACTGGCATTACAGTGAGGGCAGTACTTACCTGCACGTTTATTGGCTGGGGAGGAGACTTGAGCCATGTGCCTAGCACCGAGATGCTCAAGCCGGACACTACTGTCATGCTCACGTACACACAAGTGTCCAGCCGCTACCACACAATTTTCAGAGCTGTGTCTTGTAACAACGATCATTTGCAATGTGGTTTTCTTACCCATGGGACTGAAAGCACAGATTAGAAACTCTGTGAAGTACAGGTGAAACTCGAAAAATTAGAATATCGTGCAAAAGTTCATTTATTTCAGTAATGCAACTTAAAAGGAGTTGCATTAATGCAACTTAAAATTAGAATATTGTAAAAAGGTTCAATATTCTAGGCTTAAAGTGTCACACTCTAGTCAGCTAATTAATCCATACCCCCTGAGCAAAGGGTACCTGAGATTGTGACTTTGGGGTTTCATAAGTTGTAAGCCATAATCATCCAAATTATAACAAATAAAAGCTTGAAATATCTCACTTTTCATGTAATGAGATGGGCGGCACAGCAAATGTCCCAAATAGGCCGAATTCCTTGGCGTCACCATATATCCGTGTCACACTATATCGCGGTGCACAAGCCTCCAGGCCTGAGGAAGCTCGCGAGCGCAAAACGGCCGTCGCTACTTTTACACTTGTGTGAATTGTCTGCCCCAGCCTCATGTCCCTGTTGTTCAATGTGGATTAAAGGACTTCTATTTCCAGTGGTGAGAGCCTTCTTTCATCTTTCTATATATACAAGAACTATCTCATATATTAGTTTCACCTTTTAAGTTGCATTACTGAAATAAATTAACTTTGCACGATATTCAATTTTTTTCGAGTTTCACCTGTAGCACCGCGCAACAATGATTTTGCTAATCAGAGAAAAACATGTGATTTATACCAAATATGAACTCGGTATTTGCCTGACACGTCTAGATTTTAAGTTATACATGTAAAGCCTATTCAGTTACAATATTAATGCATTATATTGGAAATATTCCAATGGACATGTCCAGACCTGTCCGGACGCACTCATGCTGATGTCAGCAGTAAGTATATAAGGCAAGCTGGACAGATTTTGATAAAGTGATCTGTTATAGTGCTATCAGTTTTGAAACTTAAGATGGATAAATGCAAATGTGTTAACGATCCAGACAATTTCTGCTACATATGTGGCAAATACACTACTTTTGATCAGCACAACAATCTGACAAAGCGAGTGCGTCTTGCTTGCAAGTGTTACTTTGACTGTAAAATTGATGATCAAGATAAAAGCTGGGCACCTCATGTTTGTTGTACTGTGTGTTACTCTGAGCTAGCGCAGTGGTTGAATGGTAAAAGTAAAGGAATGATTTTGCAGTGCCTATAGTTTGGAGTGAGCAGAAAAATCACCATTCCCACTGTTACTTTTGCATGACTAAAATCACCGGATATTCAAAGAGAAAAAAGTCACAAATTGTGAGTCTGCTCTTAAACCAGTACCACACGATGTAGAGAATCGAGTGCCTGCCCCTCCCACAGCAGGAACTGCAATTGAAACAGATGGTTTTGATCCTGATGGGGAAGAAGATGTTGATTGTCACAATGTATTTCCTGATCCAGAACAACTGGAGGGCCAGCCGCACTTGCTGAGCCAATCAGATTTAGATGATCTGGTAAGAGATCTTTCATTATCTAAAGAAAAGTCAGAACTGCTAGCTTCTAGACTTCAGGAATGAAATTTGCTACAACGAGGCACCACAACTTCACACTTTCGTCATCGACACACCAAGTTAGCTGCATACTATGCAATGGAAAGCGATGTCTGTTTCTGAACTGATGTAAATGGTCTTATGATGGAGTTAGCTGGTACACATGTTCCCGATAAATGGAGGCTATTCATAAACTCTAGCAAAACAAGTTTGAAAGCTGTCTTGTTGCACAATGTAACGAAAAACCATCTGTTCCATTGGCGCATGCGGTTGGAATGAAAGAGACCAATGCTTCTATGGAGTTCATTTTGAAAATGATCAAATACTTAGAACATAAATGGAAAATTTGTGCTGACCTGAAAGTGGTAGCACTGCTGCTTGGCCTACAGTTAGGGTACACAAAGCATATTTGTTTCTTGTGCCTATGGAACAGTCGTGATGACAACAATCATCATTGGCCTCTCAGAGTCGAGCACACAGTTGGTCAGTACAATGTACAACACAAATCACTGGTCGATCCACTTCAAGTTTATCTTCCACCACTTCACATTAAACTTGGTTTAATGAAAAATTTTGTAATTGCACTTGATCGTGATGGAAATGGTTTCCAGTATTTGAAGGAGAAGTTTAGCACACTGAAAACTGATGCTAAAATAAAGGCCAGAATTTTTATTGGCCCCAAAATCAACAAACTAATGCATGATGACACATTCAGAACAAAACTCAACCCTCTGGAACTTGCAGCTTGGGATGCATTTGCGCTAGTAGTGCAGAACTTCCTTGGGAACAGACGAGCTGCAAACTATGCTGAATTAGTAAACAACATGCTTACAGCATATGAACAACTTGGCTGCCGAATGTCATTGAAAGTGCATTTCTTACATTCCCATCTTGACTTTTTCCCACCCAATTTGGGACACGTAAGTGACAAACATGGAGAGCGGTTCCATAAAGATATTTCTACAATGGAGAACAGGTATCAAGGCCGCTGGAAACCCAACATGATGGGGGACTACTGCTGGTTTTTGCAACGGGAAAATATGACCGTTCACAAATGCAAAAGCAGATGCCTGAAGCACTTTTATCAGTACTGGGCCTTGCTCAAGTAATACTTTTAAACTGAAAAATTAGACTTTTAGAAAAAAAAAATTTCCATTACATTTTCATACACTGTTTACAACGCAAACTTTGATGTAGATCAGGTAATTGTTGGCGTAAAACTCGTTCTGTTCAAAATGGTTCAATGCTTTCCAAGTGCTTAATTCATTTAGGCATACTTTTGCATAGCAAAATGTAGTGATATGTTCCAACAATTCTGACTTTGGTTTTGTAATCCGCATACTCGATTTAGTATAGGACAAATGGTTTTTGCCCAGTAGCAGACAAAAAGTTTTTTTTTTGTTGCATGGTGTAAGTGGCTGCCGTCCCCTTCCCCGATTTCCACTAGGGTCAATTTACCTCTCAGTTTGTTTTTTTAATTGTGGAGAGAAACCACAGCACCAGAAGAATGCTCACCACCAACATGGGGAGAACATACAAGCTCTGTGCACATATCATCCTTGGTCAAATTCAAATAAAGAACCCTAATGTTAACCACTAAGCCACTGTGCTGCATAACGAGCTGAGCATCTACAGTGGTGTTTGAATGTTTGTGAACCCACCAGAATTTTCTATATTTTTGCATTAATTTGACATAAAACCTCATGATATTTTCACACAAGTCCTAAAATTATATAAAGATAACTAAATCAAACAAATGTGTCATGTCAAATGTGTCAAACAGACATGGACAGTGAGCCCTAACTGGAACCCCTCCCGCTTTTCCTGCCTACTTGCAATGCAAGCCCTAGGTAGAAAGTCTGAGACAAACAACACCAAGGGACAAAACAAGATACAAAGTCATACAGAAATGGGTTGGAACAAGGAGGACAATAGAGTACCAAAACGTGAGACAGAGTAGTCAAAAAGCCAAGCCAAGATCAGAACCAGATGGGATGCTAAGTACCAATATGTGAGACAGAGGGTGGTCAAAAAGGCAAGCCGAGGTCAGGAACACAAGAAATCCAAAAATACACGAAACAGGAACACAGTTAGTGAGCCAGAGACTATCACTGGCAAAGGTGTATGGCCAGAAGGGAATTTAAATAGAGCACCAAGTCATTACCTGATAGGTCCTTGAACTTGACGCTTCAGAGGATAGGAGTATAAGCTACACAGTAACTGGACAGCTGGGCTGTCATTCAGCCCACAGCTAATCACACACACCACTTGCTAATAGCAGCAGCTGATTTCCCAAGTGTAGGTACGCTGCAGGGAGAAACAGATCATTGCGCTCTGTTGTTAGGGATGCAACTGCATCACTGGGGGCGTGACTTGGCAGCTAATCTCTCCCAGTGCATCTGTGCCAAGCAGGAAAACACACCACTGGAACCTGGACAAGAGATTTTGTGACAAAATGAGTCAAAAATATTAGACAGTGGCCTGTGCCTGGGCCCAGGTAGTCATGGATGCTGCCTTACTCACCCCTTCATCCTGTCTGGTGGCCCAGACCCTCTGCCTCTCCTCATCCTCACCCATAGCAGGTCCAGCCACCAGGGCCTCATTTTCCATCCTCACATTTCTGGCCATTCTGATCTCCCTGTCATAGAGTCCATGCACTTCCTAGCTCTTGACGGGCCAACACATGCACATCGTAATTTTTCTCCAGCCCTTAGCTGGTTGTCTTAGAATATTTAATGGACTTTCCCCAGTGAGAGGTGTCTGAGCTTTAGGTTTTTCTAGCTTGGTTGCTTCCTAGTGAAGGTGTGCTATTCCTGTCTGTCTGCCCGTGTACCAGACTCTCTGCTGTCTGACCTGACCCTTGCCTATGTATCGTACTGACGCTTTGCAGCCTGTCCTTACCCTTTCCTCCAGACCTGACCTTGGCCTGATTCCTGACTATAAGTATTGCCTGATCTTTCAAAGCTTTGCATTGGCATCTCTGACCCCTGTGTGTCAGTAGCTAACCAAACCAGGACAATTCTAAGAGGTAGCAGACTAGTGGCTCCCCTGCAGCAAAGACCAGATCCCTGAATAGGGGTTAAACAGTGAAAGCCAGGGGACTGTCAAGATAACACGTTTAGGGACAGTCCAAAGCCAAATAAGTTGGTTGGCACAGTGGTTTAGCACCCACTGTTCTTAACTGATTACAAGGCTCCTCTTTTGTCATCCAAGATGTCCTCACCACTTCTCAGGCTGCCCGAAGCACAATGGGAATCAGTAGTCTAAAGCACTTCCTGCTTGTCCAGCCCTGCTCTTAGATTGGCTATGACTGGTCTGAGTCCAGAAATTGGCAGATCTTCACTGAAGAGATAAAAAGGAGGTTATCGGGTAAGTATTCTAGCTTTCCTTAATTAATAATATTTTTTTTTTTTTCTTGAACCAGATGGTCGCTTTAATGCAGAAATTGTATAACTCTTTTTTTTTTTACATAATTAATTACTTTGATTTGCTTTGACTGTAAAAACCATAAACCTCTTCAAATAGTTAAATCAATCACTCAATCAATCAATTTAGTGCACTGGATTAACACAGTGGACTAAAAGAACAGTTATTTGGGGGGAAAAAATCAGTTTTGCTACATCTGGATGTAGGATATGGTCATATAAAATATATAGGTTATAATTGAATGTATTGAGTGAACTATATCAGAATGTAGAGTCATTGATATAGCAGATGAAAAGGTTTCTAATTAGTACTCTTGGGGTCCGTTGTTGTGGTGAAGCCTTCTGTATTGCTAATCAGGATGTCTAGAGAAGTGTTTACAGTATCTTACATTTGCTCCTATAAAAACTCTACGCCACACAAGCTGATAAGCAGAAAACTTTATTACATAATCAATTAATATCCACATATGTCACAAAGAATAAAATACATCTACTGGAGGAGTGCAAGAATGTAGAGACAAAGTCCCTCCAACCACAGGAATAAGAACTACAATGATAAGACTCAACAGTCACTATAATGCATCAAAAGTACCCACATTACTAACATTATAAGGTGCCAACCGGCTTCCTAAAAAGTAATATCACTGAGTGTATCAGCAATGTACCCAGCAATGGGAACAGCTGAATCACCCAGATTTTGACTAAGAGCGATAATATGAAAAATACTACAGACCTGGGTTGGAAGGAACAGCCCGATGTCCATTTCGCAGGGCACAAACCATCAATCACCTGACCCCACCTATATACCACTAATAAGTGGAATGCAGCCAATAAGCAAACCCCTTCGGTCGAGTGTCCCGATAAATTACCTCGCACCTGAGCGTCTGCAATCTCGCAATATTACGGCACATCACATAGAAGGACTCGTGTCCATAGTACCGCGATATTACGGCTAACCACATGAGCTCACACGGCATGACGACATACCACGTGAGCTCTCACGTCGTATGGCCAGCCGCACTAAATGCCAAATCACATGATAATCATCACGTGATCGGCAATGCGTAATTATACAAATTGGCCCCAAACCTCTAATGAGATATATAAACCTACTTCCCGATCATAAAAGCAACAATCATAATATTAAGGAGACACAGTACACGGAACCTGCAGTGCTACAGAAATCCTATACATAATTATATAAATAACAATTAATTTCTCAATAATGTGAGGTGTATAAAGATATATATATATCGATATAAAGATATAGAAATATATAAAAATATATGAATAAATAAGGTGAATGAGACAGAGGGACATGCAAAAAAGAAAAAGGAAAACGGATAATACTAAAATGGTGCAAAGTGCAAAAGTGCAAAAAGAGTGTCCAGTGCAAAAAAGTGCTACATGAGTGCAACAAGAAAATTGACATAATTTGACACAATTGACACTAATTGTGTCAATTTTCTTGTTGCACTCATGTAGCAATTTTTTGGCACTGGGCACTTTTTGCAGTTTTTCACTTTGCACCATTTTAGTATTATCAGTTTTCCTTTTTCTTTTTTGCATGTCCCTCTCTGTCTCATTCATCTTATTTATTCATATATTTTTATATATTTATATATTTTTATATCGATATATATATATATATATATATATATATATATATATCTTTATACACCTCACATTATTTATGAATTAATTGTTATTTATATAATTGTTTTATTTATGTATAGGATTTTTGTAGCACTGCAGGTTCCGTCTACTGTGTCACCTTATTATTATGATTGTTGCTTTTATGATAGAGAAGTAGGGTTATATATCTCATTAGAGGTTTGGGGCCAATTTGTATACTTACGCATTGCCGATCACGTGATGATCATCATGGGATTCTGCATTTGGTGCGGCTGGCCGTACCACGTGAGAGCTTACGTGGTATGTTGTTATGCCGTGTGAGCTCACGTGGTATGTCGTAATATCGCTGGACTATGGACGTGAGTTCTTCTATGTAATGTGAGATTGCAGACGTTCAGGTGCGCGGTAATTTAGCGGGATGCGCGACCAAAGGGGTTTGCATATTCGCTGCGTGCCACTTATTAGTGGTATATAGGTGGGGTCAGGTGATGGATGGTTTGTGCCCTGTGAAAAAGCGCGATTGCAAAACGTACGTCGGGTCATTCCTTCCAACCCAGGTCTGTAGTATTTTTCATATTATCGCTTTCAGTCAATATCTGGGTGATTCAGCTGTTCCCATTGCTGGGTACATTGCTGATGCACTCAGTGATATTACTTTTTAGAAAGCCGGTTGGCACCTTATAATGTTAGTAATGTAGTTCATACTTTTGATGCATTATAGTGACTGTTGAGCCTTATCATTGTAGTTCTTATTCCTGTGGTTGGAGGAGCTTTGTCTCTACATTCTTGCCCTCCTCCAGTAGATGTATTTTATTCTTTGTGACATATGTGGATATTAATTGATTATGTAATAAAGTTTTCTGCTTATTAGTTTGTGTGGCGTAGAGTTTTTATAGGAGTTAATGTTCTGGTCTCACGCATGGTATATGGTATGATATATACATTGGAGTTAAGTATCTTACATTTCTAAGGTATCCTGAGGGCAGATAGACTCTTTTATTCAGTTACAAGTAATAGATTTGATAACATCTGGTCGGAGCGTCTCCCATCCGTGTGATTTCATCACAATGTGCAAATGATGGGGGAATGAAGTGGTCATAACATATAAATTGTGGAAAAATATGGTACCTTCATTCTCCTGGCGCATATTGGGAAAGAACACACACAAACATCAAAACAAGCCTTTGAAGCAGGCAATATTTGCTGATGGGAAGGTGGAGTACGTTCCAAGTTCCAAAAATGGGCACAAAACATGGTGAATTTGGCACATAGGGGCATGTTCTGGGAGTCATTTTTGGGAAGGAGGTGGCCTATGAGCACTAGTGACAAAAGGAACAAAATTCTGGGTAGCTATATGAATAATTCCGCATTACTGAATTGTTATTATGTGGTGTTATTAGATTGTTTAATATTGTTGGTCTCTTGTGTTTTTATGGTTTATTTCCAGGATTCTTTAGGCCAGGAATCCATGAAATAGTGTTGTTTTTAGTTATTGATTTTAATGGTGTCTCTGTCCCTCATATTTAGCCTGTGTTATGATCTGTTGAATATATGTTTTATTAATTAAAGTTTTTGTTTTTTATATTTTTATATTTGGTTTATTTGTGTTTTATTAATATTAATGCTGCACATTTGACTCTGTATATAATATATTTTCTCTTTTTCTCAATATTCATTGTTGTTGGTGTGCTTTCTTTTCTGACCATCCCCTAGAACTTACGTTGGAATATTTATATTGCTCAATATTATTGTTATCATTATTTAATATTGTCGATAATCATATTTCTTACATATATATTGTGTATTTATGAAATTCATTATTCATGGGTTATTATAAAGGCATTACCATATTGGTTTATGTTCATTGACATTGTTGCTTCCGTTTAATTAAGAAGCCAAAATGGTCTGTTGAGCCCATTGTAGAATGGATACCACTGGAGCCTGGCAAAATGTATTGACTTAGTAGAGGTTCAGTCATACTTTCCGTCAGTTTGATGAAACAGATAACACTGAAGGCAGCTCTGTTCTTTCTGTCACATCTGCCGAGACTGCCAGCAGAGCCTTGGAGGTGAACAGAGCCTAATCTGGCTGGTTGATTGTTTCATTTTGGTGACCAGCAACCCTGTTTATAGCTCCTTACTCTCAATTGCATCCATAATTTAGACAAGTTCATGTTGGCTTTGCTAGATTTAAAGATGCAAAAATGACTGGCAACCTCAGTACCTAAGCAACAACATTATTTGGTTGCTCATGTAATTCACCATCAACACAATCAGTTTCTGACCTTACCTTACCTTACCTTACACCGTTCTTCAACAGTTGTCTCCCTTGTTATTTGCTTACCTACATGCTAGTAAACCAGCAGCCCTGACCTGTGCTCATTTACTACCCTGGATGATCTCTGACTTGCCATGATTGCTCTTACAACCTAACTCCAGTTATGATTTGTTAATCAGTTATGTGTAATACTGAATTACCTATGGGGCCTTCTGGCAATTAAAGGAGTAGATTTTAGACTTCAAACTTCTGCTTAGCCAATTTCAAAGTCATTGAAACGCAAAGGATGGTCATAAAAATATACATATACCTACCCACCACCACTTTCAGTACTGCCGTTCCATCCTGTCACTGCAGCTATGATGTCATCATACCCTGGACACCCCTGCAGCCAGTCACTGGCCTTTTTATTTAGTGGTATATGGCTTGGACAACCAGAGCTTATATCATAAATTATCTACAAGAAGAAAGGTTGATTATGTTGTAACTTGTTTAAAACCAAATCTATGCTGTCTTCTTTTTAAATAACTTGATAAAATGGGTCACTGACTAAGTAACTGGAGGAAAAAAGTGACCAAAAACAACTCTGACACTCCACGTCAGAATTAGTTGCTTCCAGCATTGTGATGAGCTGTTCTGTACTTGGAAAAAGCAAGAATAAGCCAAAAGTCTTGAGATGTAAAAAAAAAAAGTTGATATATTCATATTTAAGTAGATGTTAAATGATCAATGTTTTATCTAGTTATGTGGTTTCAATTTTTATATAACACAGTATTTTACACAGTGTGAAAGGCTTGGCATCAATCAAGAAGATATAAATCATATAGGTTTCAGGAGGGGTCACAGATATACTGTAGTTTCTACATTTTTTGTGTGCTACACTACAGCACAAATGATATATACTTTGTAATATTTACAATCAAATTTTGGAGAACTACTTTGTAATATACATATCTGAAAATCCAAAAATTTGAATTGTCATTTTGAGTTTTATAATTGGTGCTATGTATATGTTTGGAAGAATGGTGAATACCACATGGCAGAGAGGTACATAGAGATACATATGGAAATTTGTATGGGATCCCCAGATAGATGTACTGTAGCTCCAGTTGCATTTGTTATCAGAAGAACAATTTACTGGTACCCTGCTGTAAATAGTTCTTCATCATGTATAGATGAAGAATGTCTCTATGCCTTTATGTAATGTAGTTATATTCTTGCTAAGCCAAGATGTCACTAATCTATCATGTCTCCTTGTCATGTATACCTGTAGACTCCATCTGCATCTTGTACTGAGTTCTCTCCTGAGACCCAGCCTTCACACTTTCATTCTTGAGGGGTTGGCTCTTTAGTCCCAGATTTGCCGCTGCAGAGTTTCCTCCTGTAACTTCCAAATGGATCCCACATTGGCAGCAGAATACTGCGCTACCCAATAGAGTCTGACACAAGCAATCGAGTCACCAGCCATAGCAGACATGTCACATCTCTGACAGTCACATAGATGAGAGGAAGAGACCGTGGGTAATGAGTGTGAGGGTAAGTGGATTCTCATAAAAAGAATGACAACCATGTTGTCAATAACTGTTCCTTGGTACAGTCTTGTTATAATCAATCTACATAATTTCTAATGCTCCTGGTGTGTGTAGATAATGTAGTGTCAGGACCATGTGTGCTGGGGCCCTGATGAGCCTTCAAGTGGGAAGCCCATGCATTGTGCATGCCAGTGCCCAATATGGTGGACAGCAAGGAGAGGAGTAGTAATTTGATAAGCTTAATCTGTATGATATGCACTGAGCATTTATACCCTAGTGCAAACACTAGAATAAGGACAGAACTTTTCAGAGAAATGTAGAAACTTCCAATATTACTTAACAGGTATGTTGTGTTCATTTGTGCTCTAAGGAATGTGGACTAGTACCTAGTACCAAGTCTCTAAATACAGTATCTCACAAAACTGAGTACACCCCACATTTTTATAAATATTTTATTATATCTTTTCATGGGACAACACTGAAGATATGACACTTGGATACAATGTAAAGTGGTCAGTTTACAACTTGTATTACAGTGCAATTTTAGTGAGCCCTCAAAATAACTCAACACACAGCCATTAATGTCATTAAAGTCACAAAAGTGAGTACATCCCTAAGTGAAATTGGACAAATTGTGCCAAACGTGTGGTCACTAGAGATGAGAGAATTTCTCAAAAATTTTATTCGGCCGGTTCACCAAATTTTTAGAAAAATTCAGTTTGATCCGAATTTATTTGTGGCAAATTGTGTAAAAAATTGCTATTTCCTGGCTGCAGAGAGCCTTTATAGTGGTGCTGATCTGTTGAGGTGGAAGAAGCATGAGAAGGCCACAGAGTGGCACAATGACAGTGTGGAGGGGGCAGCAGCAGCATCAGGAGGAGGCCACAGAGTGGCACAATGACAGTGTGAAGGTGGCGACAACATCCGGAGGCCGCAGAGTGGCAGTGACAGAGTGTGGAGGTGGAAGCAGCATGAGGAGACCACAGAGTGGCACAATGACAGAGTGTGTTGGTGGCAGCAGCATGAGGAGACCACAGAGTGGCAGAATGACAGAGTGTGAAGGTCGTGGCAGCATTAGGAGGCCACAGAGTGGCAAAATGACAGAGTGTGGAGGTGGCAGCAGCATGACGAGACCACAGAGTGGCACAATGATGGTGTGGAGGTGGAGGCAGCATCAGATGGCCACAGAGTGGCAAGGTGACATAGTGTGTAGGTGGCAGCAGCATGAGGAGGCCACAGAGTGGCAAGGTGACATAGTGTGGAGGATGCAGCAACATGAGGAGACCACAGAGTGGCACAATGACAGAGTCTGGAGGTGGCGGCAGCATGAGCAGACCACAGAGTGGCCCAATGACAAAGTCTGGAGGTGGCGGCAACATCAGGAGGCCGCAGAGTGGCACAATGACTAAGTGTGTTGGTGGCAGCAGCATGAGGAGACCACAGAGTGGCAGAATGACAGAGTGTGGAGGTGACAGCAGCATGACAAGACCACAGAGTCTGGAAGTGGCGGCAGCATCATGAGGCCACAGATTGGCAAGGTGACATACTGTGGAGGTGGGTGGCAATACCAGTACCCACTGAAGATGGTGGGTGAAAGAAAGAACTCTTGGCATCAGATGTGTGGCATCAGGCGGGTGAAAGCATCAGAATAGTAGCTGAGGCAGGTAGCCAGAAGAAAACGGTCTCTTTTGTCAAAGTGTTGGTGTGGCACCATGGATGATCTAGCCTGATGCATCAGGCATTGGTGTGTGGAAATCCTGGCTGATCCACGCCTGATTCATCTCGATGCAGTGTCCCACTTTGTGCTATATGTGGTCACTTTAAACTCTTGCTAAATGTCATATCAAATGTATTGTGGTATCATGCTGTAATTCCCTTTAACAGGCTGGCAGTGTCATTTGCCTTTATTCGCCCCTAAGTTGTGCTGACACCACTTATATATATAGCTGGGGGGGGGGGGAGTCCACAATGTAGCTGCTATTTTAGTCCCTTGTCTCTGGCCAGGCTAAGGGAGTATAGAGAACACTATTACAGCAGCACAGCACAGACCAGTGAGTCTACGTCTGGATATAGAGGAAGTCTAGTAGAGGTTAGAGCTAAATTAGTCAATAGACTTCACAAGCACCAGTGACCAGGAGGAACTTAAAAGTACCTGGACACAGTCAAATGATTAATGCGCAAAATTATCTTTTACCACATGCCTCTATGGACATTGTGGATCAGAGTAAATGAAGGCATCCTTACAAATAATGGAGCAGAGGATTTTGCCTGCTGTTAGGGTGACCGCCCTGTGCTAATTACAAGTAAGAATTTATTATATCCAGTACCTGAGTGCTAGAGCACGGATAAAGTCTAGAAAGATACAGAACGAAGGAAAACTCCTCAAGTTACAATTGCAATATATAAGGGAGCGATATTACGGTGCAAGGAGAGGAAGTGGAAGCTCCTCCCTTGAAGCCCCTCCTTCATCACCAGTGTGTGCTAGCTAGAGAGGAAACAAGATGGCGTGTCCTCGTCAGCCAAACTGGGGAGGCATGTGTTGGGGTGATGAAGTGCCCGAGAAGCAGGCAGCACCGGAAGAGATACATGTCTCTCAAGTGCAGCGGCCCCTGAAAGGAAAAGAGGTGGCATTCCCGTGCCAGCTGATGAGGCAGAGGCAGCCAGAGTCACCACTCCACCACCCAGGAAGCATGGCTCTTTTCAACGACTAAATCCCATGGTCCCCAGAGAGATTACGGCCCATGAGGAAAATATGTGGTAATATCGGAAAGCTATTGAGGACTGGGCAGTCAGGGTATGGACAAAATCACAGAATAAAGTGATCAAAAGGCAAAAGATGCTCAAAACCCCTAATACTGTAGCACATTTTTACCCAGGGGAGCAAATCCTGCCCATTTGATCTGTTGCTAACAGCAATCCCCAGCAAAAATGCATACAATGGAAGATGCCAGCAGCAGACCACATGTACCACAAAAACATCCTGCACAGGTCTTAAAAGCAGAAAATGCTCAAAACCCCAAATTCTGTAGCGCATTACTAACTTGGGGAGCAAATCCTGCACATGTGATCCGTTGCCAACAGCAATTCCCATCAAAAATGCATACAATGGAGGATGCCTGAAACGGACCACATGTAAGACAAATGTGCGGATGGGGCTTATAAGAAACAGAAAATCACTGAAAATGGTGCACCACAATGGTAGATGCAATTGACAATATATGGCTAAACCCTCACACTGATATTAAAATGAGACTTTCGGCAACATATTTTTATATCAAGAACATACCAGGGCCCGCGCACCCCGTCAAGGTATCTCAATGTGGCACGGGACCTAACGTTAACCTACCTATGCTGTATGGACAATTTATGATAAGTGCATAAAGTCCAACACATAGCCAGCAGCTCCCAGTTACCTCCAGCGTGAAATCACACATACAATGGGAGGAGGGAAGAGGCTGTGAGTGTGAATGTTACACATACATCAAAATTAAGGCATCACATGACCGAGTTATAGGTGGGACTCCTCCCTCCTCCCATTATATGTGTGATTTCACACTGGAGGTAACTGGAAGCTGCTGGCTGTGTGCACCTATCATAAATTGTCCATACGGCATAGGTAGGTTAGAGATAGGTCCCGTGCCACATTGAGATACCTTGACTGGGTGCGCAGGCTCCGGTATGTTCTTGATATAAGAATAAATGGGCAAAGTCTCATTTTAATATCAGTGTGAGGGTTCAGCCATATATTATCAATTGCATCTACCATTGTAGTGCACCATTTTCAGTGATTTTTTTTCCAGTCAGGGTATGGTATCTACCCCAGCCCAGGGACCCAATTTTTGAGAGGAGGATCAGGAGCGTTGTGTGTTACTTGGTTGAGAGGGGGTCTGGCTGTATGTTACCAGGCACTCTGTGAAGCGCCGTTACCTTCCTCAGGCCCGCCACAACCTATATAAGGGGGACAACATAGACTACACCCCCATGGAGTCTCTTCAGGGTCCATTTGCTGTAGCGTTGTCGGCACCGGAGGTATGGCCGGATGACCCAGCTGCAATAAGAAAAATGCGCTGTATGAAAGAGTCGGCAGACGGTGTGCTCCGCTTCCGAGAACGACCTCAACCAGAGCCGGAGCCGCTCATCCCAGGGTTGCCTACTCCACCTGAGAGATGGGAGGAACACCAGACCACCGACCTCCCTGCCTATGGCCCTGTCTCCCACCCGGAAGTTCGGGCTGAACCTTCCCAGCTTCCTTCAGAGCGATAAACATGTACCACTGTACGCAACATGTGGCTTCAGCTTCCTCAGATGTGTATGCCTACGGAGTCTTTTTGTTATGGCTTTGCACAGGGAGCAAGAATGTTACACACAATTCTGTTGGAGCTCCTGATCTTAAAAAACTGGACTTGGACTCCAAAGCAGACGCTTTCCTGTCATGTCTTGTGTGCTGTGGAGATTGAATGCAGACGGAGCAGATAAAAACACATGAATGTTTTCAACTTACTGAAGCTGCTTGCTTTAATTGTGCATAGATGGTAAAGGCAAAGTCTGCTGGTGTGTTGTCATCAGTGTCTTCATTATGTTTACTGCTGGACCCACAATGATGTAATTCGATCCATACCTCAAAAGAAGGTCTACAAACATCCATCAATATTCCCGAAGAAAACATGGTTGAAAAAAAAAATTTCACCAATGAAAGGATAATGGAATTCGGTTCATACAGTAGAAAGTCTACATTCACCAATACATTTTTTGGAAAAAAAAGCCACCAAAAATACAACCATATAATAACATATACTTAGTAGTCATTCTAATTCAAAGCTTAATATACGTTAGCAATGACATTTGACATTGGGGATTCAATTGTTAACATGTCCATTGAAAGAGACTGTTTAATGTGCCATAAACATAGTAATTAGAGATAGAAGTGCTGGGCACTTTTCTGAAAGATCTAACACTTTCATTTGTTGCTATTAAAATAGAAGCAGCACCTGCTACACAACACCTTAATCACAGCACTCATACCAAACCACATTGTATCAAGGCTGAAACGTAGCATTTGATGGTCCCATTTCCTCTATCCCTTAGGGGAAATTTGTTTGGTTTTCTTACCTGGTGGACTGGCAATTGGTGTAGTTAACAGAAATAATAAATAAGTACATGCCATGGAGTTATTTGCCATGGCATGAATACGGGAGATAAAATAAGAATCAACTTTATTTCCCACAGCTCTATTCTCAGCTTTTTCAAACTGTGTACAGATCTCTCTGCATGTAACACAATCTTTAGCCACAGTATTGACTGTCTGCAAATAACTGTTTAAGGGATTGAAGGTGGATCGTGTTTCTCGAGATTCAAGCTCAGTTCTGTATTGCTGTGTGCTTTGAAACACACCTTGTGGTTAATTGCTGCTGAGCTGCAGAGATAATAAACGTGAATGTAAAAGTTAGACGCTTCTACACAACATTGCTCTTAATCTCATAGATGTTTGCTTTCTAATCATCCAAGAAGGATCAAGCTCACATGCTGATGTGAAAAATGACAGTTTAGGCAAATCAGATAGACTTGAATTTGAGGCTTATTTCTAATACTTTGAGATCAATTACGAATAGCGTAAAAGAAAAAAAAAACACTTCTAAATACTCAAACTGTGACTACTTTATCACAATACTTTTTTCTCATTTTAAAGTATATCTTAATCTTCTTCATTTCCTTAGGCTAGTTTCACACTTGCATTAAAACTATCCGGCAGGCTGTTCTGGCAGCAGAGGAACAGTGTACCAGAGTTGATTGTATCAATACTGCCTTTCTCCTCTGGAGCCCACTGACTACAGTGGGAACTAGTGGAGATCCGGTTAGTTTCCAGTATGAGTGCTGGGATACAGTTGGACAACAATCAGTGCAAAAAACAGGGTGGATCCCCGCCAGGTCCCATTATAATCAATGGGGTCTGGTGGTGCCGGATGCGATAAACTCCAGAAGGCTATTACTATGCCGAAACAGCCTGCTGGATAGTTTTAATGCTAGTGTGAAACTAGCGTTAATTGTAATTTTATTTTTAAATACAACAGCAACAATCTGTGCTTGTATTTCTCTTTGAGTCAACCACTCAAAATATCAATGAAAAATAGTCTTCTAGATGGGTGGTGTTCCAAAGAAGTGGTCTGCTGTAGAGGATACAGTTTACTTTCTAGTTAATGCAAATGTACAATCAGTAAATTATGTGGCAGCAACTTATTGTATAAACGCATGCATGTTATTTGTAAGAAGCGTGATATGAGTAACTTTAACCATTATTTTTTGAGTGTTGTTGCCAGATCAAGTGATTCCAGTCTTTGGGAAAGTATTTATCTCTTAGAAGGACATTTATAAAAGCTGGTACACCAGTTTTCTGTCGTAAAAAGTGCTGGTACACATGACCTTTTGTGCAAAATTTTGAGACTTTTGGCCAAGGCCAAGTTTGCATATTAGATCAGCTTTAAGTCTCAGTTCTCTTCTACAAGATTCACAAAAGGAGCAAAAATGCTGCAACTCAATGCCAGGCAAGCCACAGGAGTACTTTGACAAATATAGCTGTAAACCACATCGCATTTGGGCAAAATTCATTATCAATTTTCAAATTCATTTTCAAATTTAAATCCATTTCTGAAATTAGGCTTAGCGGCACAAACCAAAGACTTCAAAATGAAACAACAACAAAAAAGCAAATGATAAATTCTCCCCTTTCTATTTTATGTGCAATAGTTTGCTAAATTTAAAAGAGCCACAGTAAGGGCTCATTTTTTTTTCCATGTCTGTTCCCTTTTTTTCTTTTGCTGTACATATGTGGAACCTTTCACTTCAATAGAGCTAAAAAAAATGAAGTTTGCATTCTATGCCTGTATGCATTACGAACAAGGATACCACTGTTCTGTGAGGGTCTGGCCCTATTATTCCGCAAAATGTGGAATACACACAGCCGGGATCCATGTTTTGCGGACCACAAAACACTCAATGGTTGCATGAGTCCTGAGGTTGAAAAAAAGGGATAGGTCCATCTATTCAACAACCTATTCCACAAAGTTGATCCAGAGAAAGGCAAAACCCCTATCACAGATGCTAATTTGCCTCATCAGAAAAATGGCAATTAGAATAAATCCCCAAATAAATGAACCATCTCCAGTAATCTAGTATATACACTGCCGAGAAAAAGGGTAACAATGTGTCACGGTGCGGTTCACTGTGACAGTTGTGGGCGTGTAGTCTGGCTGCATGCCCTCTCGCGTACTTGCTGCAGGCTGAATCCTGTGTATGCTGGCTGCTTGGGACTGCGTGCTGGCTGCGGTGTCTTGTGTGAACTATGCCTGTGAATGTGTCCACTCCCCATGTCTGCTTCTCGGTGCAGTTCTTGTCATTGTTGCCATGTAGACTGGCTGCATGCTCTCTCGCGTACTAGCTGCAGGGGCTACACCCAGTAAGGCACAGGACAGACTGACCCCTTGGATGAGCAGCAAGATGCTATACCCAGCAAGGTACAAGACAGACTGACCAAAGCCTCACAGCTCACAAATAGATATAGCTGCATAACGAGGGCTCCTGACAAGCTACACCAAGGAACAGACCAGGGAAAGTTAACCCCATCAGAACCAGGATTGCCAGAACCACAGAACACACAATCACAAGTGACAGTTCACACCAGTCACAGAATGCTGCAGGCAGCATGCCCGAACGACAACCAGCATACAAAGAATAAATGTAGCCAGTACGAGGTTATAGGCAGCCAGCCTACATGGCACCAGAGACAGGAAGCACAGATATATGGACGTGGGAGCCACAAACACAGGCCACAGTTCACACACAAAACCACAGCAAGCATGTTTCAAACAAACAGCACACACAGGTGTCAGCCTGCACCCAGTATGCAAGAGAGGCTGCAGCCAGCCTACACGGCAACAGTGACAAGTACTGCCCCGAGAAGCAGACACGGGGAGTGCACACATTCACAGGCATAGTTCATACAAGACACTGCAGCCAGCACGCAACCAGCATACACAGAAGTCAGCCCGCAGCCAGTACGCGAGAGGGCATGCAGCCAGCCTAGACGGCCACAACTGTCATAGTGAACCGCACCGTGACACAATGTTTTGAACTTTTGAATTTCAGGCTCCATATCTCACCATCCACTACAGCTTAAAACGTGAGACTACCATCATTTTATAGACAATCATTTTGGCTATCTCATACATGAATTACCATATTTTCGCCCTATAAGACGCACCTGGCTTTTGAGGAGGAAAATAAGAAAAATAATATTTTGAACCAAAAGGTGTGCTTTTGGTGGGTTTTGAACTACCGTAATGGTGGTCTGTGGATGACACTATTATGGGGGATCTATGGATGGCACAGTTATGGCGGCATCTGTGGATGGCACTGTTATGGGGGCATATGTGGATGGCACTGTTATGGGGGCATATGTGGATGGCACTGTTATGGAGGATCATTGTGGGGGCATCTGTGGATGGCACTGTTATGGGCGCATCTGTGGATGACACATATATAGCATCTTATGTGTCATCCACAGATCCCCCATAACAGTGTCCCTGTGTAGTAAATGGGGGCCGGCATCTGTTTCTGTAATGGCAGCTGGGCCCGGTGCAGTCACTGTATTCTACTACACCGGGCACCGCTCTCTGTAGTATGCGGTAATCATATCTAACTTGTGGGTATTGTTAAAGTATTCCAATCATCTTAAATCTAGCGCTGTACTACTTACAACTAACTTCTTGGCAGTCAGGAGGCCGGGCGGGCGCTCATAGTGTAGCTCACTACGCTCACTGCGTCTGTGCAGCCTGCTTCATTCATAAAGTGGGCGGCGCAGTCGCAGTGAGCGTAGTGAGCTACGCTACAAGTGCCCGCCCGGCCTCCTGACTGCCAAGAAGTTAGTTGCAAGTAGTACAGCGCTAGATTTAAGATGATTGGAATACTTTAACAATACCCACAAGTTAGATATGATTACCGTATACTACAGAGAGCGGGGCCTGGTGTAGTAGAATACAGTGACTGCACCGGGCCCCGCTGCCATTACAGAAACAGATGCTGGCCCCCAGCCCCTCCTCCCTCTCAGCATATTCACCGGACGGTCGCAGCATTCGCCCCATTAGACGCACTGCTATTTTCCCCCCACTTTTGGGGGGGGTGCGTCTTATAGGGCGAAAAATACGGTAGACTTACAACTATTTAGCATATGATTAGTTATGCAGATTCTTGTAATGTAATTGCTTTGTTACTGTTTTGTACCTAAAATTCTAAATTTTGATTCTTATTATTTTGTTAGTATTTAGTAAATCCACCTTTGGCTTTCAACACTGCCTGAATCGACTGGTTGGGTACAAATACAGCTTTTTCTTCAATGTTACCCACAAGTAATCGATTAGGTTGAGATCTGGAGCTGTGGGGGCCAATTCAACATCTCTACTTCATTGTCACTGAACCATTTATTTGCCAATCTCGACGTATGATTCAGGTCGTTGTCCTGCTGCAATACTATGTCGTCCTTTGCATACCCATAGTACTTCAGTGTATGAAGTATCTCGTCTTGTAAGATATACACATATAGCTCAGTATTGAGACCACCATCGATCCTGGTCAAGTATCCAACATCTTTGGCTATGAAACAACCCTATATCATCAGGCTTCCTCCACTGAACTTGACAGTTCCTTTAATTTCTCGATCTATTAGCCCACTATTCCCTTGTTTCTTCCAGACCCATTTGCACTCATCTGAGCCCAGTCTTTTGACTTTCATCTCATCGCTCCAAATCACCCGTTTTCAATCTTCTACTGTCCACTGTTCGTACCTTTTTGCAAACTCGATGTTTCTTATGACCATATTAAGGTCGCGGCTTCTTCACCTTTTTTCGGGCCACCATTTTAGACTTGTGTAATGCATGTCGCATGATGCTTGCATGGATGTCTGTGATCTCACTATTATGAAGCATACTATCTATTAATTGCTTGTAAAATGACCTCTGCACACAGGAACCTACTGGGAACTTAAAGTGGCCCTGGATAAAAAACCTAAAAGTGGCCCCATGTTGTAGGGGTGTCCAAATTGACAGAAGGTGGGGCAACACAAATAGGCAGGGCCAGCAATACCATAGCACAAAATACTGTCCCAGCAGAAATATATTCCACAGAGCAGCACAACATCCTGCTCCATAAACTGTCCTTCTGTTATGGCCATCATTAGATGCCATTTTCTGTCCTCCTCCAGTTGTCTCTGATTAAGATATGGAGCAGGGAGATAAGGAGGTAACATAGTAACTTAGTACACAAGGCCGAAAAAAGACATTTGTCCATCCAGTTCGGCCTGTCATCCTGCAAGTTGATACAGAGGAAGGCAAAAAAAAAACTTGTGAGGTAGAAGCCAATTTTCCCCACTTTAGGGGAATAAAAAATTCCATCCCGACTCCAATCAGGCAATCAGAATAACTCCCCGGATCAACGACCTCCCTCTAGTAGCTATAGCCTGTTATATTATTACACTCCAGAAATACATCCAGGCCCCTCTTAAATTCCTTTATTGTACTCACCATCACCACCTCCTCAGGCAGAGAGTTCCATAGATGGTGGTCTAGGTTAGATGTGGGCCACAGCAGTTGAATTCAGAGTGCATGTGCAGTCAGTGGTTGGGTACATGAGTTTATGATTCTCACAGGGTTAATTACCGCTGAGATTATGTACCTGGCCCAGCGGGAAATTTCCCTATAAGGTCTATGGCCATTCCACCCATGATTGTAACTTTGAGTCCATAAATCTATGGAAAAACAGTAATTGGTTCCAAAGCCTAAAAATTCCATCCCAGAATAATAAAAATAAGCCAATAACCAAAACATAAACCAAGTCCTTAAGTAAAACAGACAGAAATAGATGCCGGAAGCCGTAAATAACTTTCTATGGTGAGGACAGGAGCTTCTTCAGGGTTTTGCATAGTAAATACATGTACCAGAAAAATAAAATGGAGTTCAACTAGTGCCCAAAGGAGCAGCTTATCCTGGCACAGACATGTGCGGTACAGACCATTTAGTACCACAAATGAGCTACTAGACAAAAAATAAAGGTGTTTAACCAGTGCAATGGCCATGTTGATTGGTTGGATCTGAGCCTGAAACATTGTATGTTTAGTCTACTTTCAACTTCTAATGGCCCAGAAAAGACCATTGTATGCTGAAAATATTTTATCCTGAGGCCATTGTATCTTGAGGGATCACTGCATTAAAATAACACGATATGTGAAATGCCCTATTCATTGCACAGCAATACTTCTTTTTTGGAATAACCCCTTAAAAGGAGTTACTCCACAAAACTATTCATCACCAGTCCGCAGGATAAGGGTCCAGTCACACGTCCGTGTGTGTTTTGCGGATCCACGGATCGGCGATTCTGCAAAACACGGACACCGGCAATGTGCGTTCCGCATTTTGCGGACTGCACATCGCCGGCACTTAATAGAAAATGCCTAATCTTGTCCGCAATTGCGGACAAGAATAGGACATGTTCTATTTTTTTCGGGATTGGAATTTGCGGACCCGGAAGTGCAGGTCCGCATTTCCGGATCCGGGCAGCACTTCGTGCGGCCCCTTAGAAATGAATGGGTCTGCAATTCCGTTCCTCAAAATGCGGAACAGAATTGCGGACGTGTGAATGGACCCTAAGTGACACATGTTGGATTGCTAGGATCCCACTGATCCTGAGAATGAAGTGGGGTCCCTCACTTACCTTTCTGAATGGAGTGGTAGTGTGCCTGTCGGTCCACTGCTCCATTCACCTCTATTAAACAAGAACAGGACTTCTTCTAAAATTCACATAACGGTCATATGGATCCACACAAAAAATAATATTTATGTGCATGGCCCCACAGAGATGAATAGATCAGTAAGCTGTCTGTGAAAAAATATGGTTGCTTGTATGAGCCCTTAAAGGGGTTGTCTGAGATTTCTCTATTGATGGTCTATCCTCAGGATAGGTCATTAATATCTGGGGGGGGGGCGTGGCCGGATGCCGGGAGGAGAGGACGCATAGTGCCTGAGCTCCGTCTGTGGAACTCCGTTCAGCGGCACAAAGCGACGATAATAGAAGCAATAACTTTCATACTTACCTGCCCCAGGACAGACCTTGATCCGGCAGCTCCGCCGATGATGACAAGAGGGAAGAAGAAGGGAGCGCAGCCTCAGAAAATGACGGCGCTCTTCCATCCAGCCGCTGGGTCCTCTCAAAATGGCGCCGATTCCCGCCACACAGAAGGAGAGCTCCGTTCCTCCTCTGCAGCGATATGCGACCAGCGATCTTCTGGGTCTCCCTCTTCAGCAGGCTCCAGCCCTCCAGCATCACAGGAACCTAAAAAACAAATGAGGGTGAGTGAACAACAATCATATAATCCTCCCCTTGATACTTACGCTGCATCACCAGGCAAAGACCCTGGATTAACAGTAGCCACAATGCAGGACATGCTGGCAGATCTGAAAAGATCTATTCATGGTGATTTTAAAGAGACAATTTCTGTTATCCATGCAGATATAGTCACTATATGAGAAAGAACCGCACATTTAGAAGAAAAAATGGAGGAATTTGTTACAGCACATAATTCGCTGGTAGATAATCACAATGTGGTTGAAGATGACATAGCAGCCATTAAACTTAAAATTGCTGATCTGGAGGACCGCTCCAGGAGAAATAATATCAGATTCAGAAGCATTCCTGAAAGCGTTCTGGACTCTCAGCTACAAGAATTTATTTCAGACCTTATCGTGGCATATCTACCAGATACCCCTGGATCAGAGTTAATCATTGACCGGGTACATCGGGTTCCTAAACCTAAAGCTCTTCCAGCCTCTATTCCCAGGGACGTCCTTGCCAGGATCCATTTTTACCATCTAAAAGATTCTCTGATGAGAGAAGCTCAAAAAAAGAGGAAAGATATTGCTGAAAGATTCTGTAATGTCCTCCTATTTACCGACCTCTCACCAGCGACACTAAGCAGGAGGCGTGATTTTCAAATCTACACCAAAGCGCTAAGGGATAACAATATCCCCTACAAATGGGGTTTCCCTGTTAAGCTGATTGTGAGATATCAAAACTCATCAATTGTTCTAGTTTCTCCTCAGGAAGCGTCAGAAGCCTTTTCCAAATGGAACATCATTGTGTCACCAGAGGGCGCCAAAGACAAAGCAATGAACTCTCCTGATAGAAAACTCATCTCAACCTAACACCAGAGTGGACCAAAGTAGGAAGAAATCCTCTGTGACCTCCATTCTGGACAGTAACTATAGTCTCTTAAGCTTATTGCTATGTTATACAAGTCTTACGGGGTTCCACACCCTGCTGCTCTACCTCTCAGAACACATATTCCATCTAAGTGTTCATATTCCCTAATCCACTGTTTCCTTTACGCCTCTCATACTAAGTGATAGACATCACAGTTTTGGGGTCATTGTTAGACCCTTATTATGTTATTGTTATTTATTACTTACTTTTATTTTTTATGTTTTAATTTATTGTTCTATAAGGTTACACACAAGGGATCTACCTCTATCTCCTCAAATACCTGAAAACAAAGGTACAATCCCACGGTCCCCTCAATTATCATACGGTAACATCTGGGTACTTTATTCTTTAGTGCATGTTTCTTTATATTTATTCAGGTTAGAAACACTAGCAGGTTGCTATGAAGCTTTAAGATGGCCAGTAAAGGTTTAAAGATCTTCTCAGCAAATGTTAAGGGTCTCAATAGCCCTTTTAAGCGTTCCACATGCTGGAATGAGGTGAGAAGACAGAGAGCTGACATTATTTGCATTCAAGAGTCTCACCTTAATGAGGAAGATTCCTGCAGATTCTGTCACCCCTCCTTTCCGCACACTTTTTTTTCTCCAGCTATTAAAAAAAGGAAGGGTGTGATTATAGGCTTTAAGAACACTATCATAGCCTTTCATTGTCATAATATAATATCAGATAAAGAGGGTATATATATTATCATTATATGCGACATAAACAACTCTAGATACACAATAGTGAATCTTTATGCTCCCAACTCTGACCAGATAAATTTCATCAAGCGCACTATTAAATTGGCTCAGGACTCCAAACAGGGATCCTTATTGATCTGTGGCGACTTTAATATGTGCCCTGATTCTTCAATTGATAGGCTACCCTCCCCTCCCCCTTCTCTTAAAAACTCGCTCCTTCAAGATTTTTTATTTCAGGAAGGGCTTCTTGATATTTGGAGGGTCCATCACGCAAATGAAAAGGATTTCACGTTTTTGTCACATCCACATAGTACATACTCTAGAATTGATCTTTTTATTTCAGATAAGTGGCTTCTTCAAAAAGTGTTAGACGTATCTATTTCCAATATCACATGGTCTGACCATGCGTTTATAACTCTCACATTAGATGACATGTATAATAATAGAGTATACTCCCCGTGGAGACTTAATAATTCCTTGCTCCAAAATTCCTCTATACGTACGGATGTAGAAAACTCTAAAAGAATATTTTAAGACTAATGATAATAATTTGGTATCAGATACCACATTATGGAGCGCGCACAAGGCGTTTATTAGAGGTGTACTGCTAAAACATGCGGCTATTCAGAAAAAAAATAGAAGGAAAACCCTGGATACATTACTAGCTGACATTAAGTCCCTAGAGGAATCTTCTAAATCTTCTCTAGACCCAAAAATCTTCAGCAAATTGAAAACAGCCAGACATCACCTCTACCTTCACCTTCATTAAAAACATGAGTTCCATCTTCGTAAAATTAAATCAGACCACTACTCACAAGGTAACAAAGCCTCAAAAATCTTAGCAAATAGAGTTAAAAAAAGAGAAGTCAAGACAAGAATTCCCTTTCTATATGATACTCAAGGCAAAAAACTGTTTAATCCCAAACACATAGCAGAGGAATTTGCCATCTATTACGCAAATCTGTACAATTTAGAAAAATCAACTGACATTGTCCAACCTACTACTGAATATATCAATGACTTCCTTAGTGGCATCTCCCTGCCGTCCTTAACTCCAAACCAAAATCAAACCCTTAATTCTAAAATCACGCATTCAGAAATTTCCGAGGCAATTCATTCCCTCAAAAATAATAAATCCCCTGGCCCAGACGGACTTACAAATGAATATTATAAGAACTTCTCACACATTTTAAATCCCTTCCTGAATAGAACCTTTAACTTAATAGCAGCGCAAAACTCAATCCCAAAAGATATGCTAAACACATTGATCATTACCCTTCCAAAACCCGGTAAACCTGCAGATAAACCAGCTAACTTCAGACCCATATCACTTTTAAATTCTGATATAAAGATTTTTGCGAAAATACTGGCAAAAAGGTTATCTAGCATTCTGCCTTCTTTAATTTCCAATGATCAAATTGTTTTTTTCCCCAACAGACAATCATCGGATGGTACTAGAAGGTTTATAGATTTATTAGACGTGGCATATGCCACCCGGACGCCTTCTCTGCTTCTTTCCTTGGATGCGGAGAAGGCGTTCGATAGAATACACTGGGAATATATTTATGCAACTTTAAAAAAGTTTGGATTTGGGGAATTCTTCCTATCTGCAGTTATGTCCTTATACTCTAATCCCAGTGCCTCTATATACTCGTCTAGTTTTCTGTCTGCCCCATTCAATATCAAGAATGGAACCAGACAAGGCTGCCCTATGTCACCCTTGATATTTGCTCTTGCAATGGAACCCTTTGCTGAACATATTAGATCCTCCCCGCTTATTAGAGGGATATTGGTAGGAGACATAGATCACCGTATAGGTCTCTTCGCAGACGATGTCTTAATTATAATATCAAATCCAACTACTGCACTAACTGCTATTAATGACATTATTTCCATGTTTGGCAAAGCATCCTTCTATAAAATAAATATCAACAAGTCCCAAATACTTGACTTAGGTTTATCCCCGGCTACCAAACGTTTAATTTCCAATTCATATAAATTTCCCTGGGCTGAAGATTCTTTGACATATCTGGGCATTCAACTTGCTTTTCCCACCAACAAACTATTCAAGGTTAACTTCTGGCCTCTATATAATAAAATTAGTGACTCTTTAAATAACCTAAGGATGGACTCTCTCTTATGGTTAGGAAGAATAGCTGCACTGAAAATGGTCATTCTTCCCAAAATTATTTACATGTTCCGTAATATCCCAATTACCATTCCCAATGGTTATATAACTAAGCTACAATCCTTAATTAACCGCCACATCTGGGGAAAATTTAAACCCAGAGTGAAAGCACTTATCCTTAGCAAACCACTCAAAACAGGAGGTCTCAATGTCCCTTTTATTAAACATTAACACGCCTCGTCTATACTCGACCAATTGAGATATTTGATTAAAGATGACATCTCAAAAAAATGGGTGTCATTAGAAAAAAGTTTTATGGGATCCCATGACATAAGTTTACGGTCTTTGGTATCAAAATTAACTCTTCATTATCAACTTTGACTGCAATACATAACACCTGGTATTCCATTGCTAGAATAGATAAGCTAATTCCCACTTCAGTATCCTCAATGCCTCTGGAAATCTGTGAGTTAGCCATCCCAGACTTACGGATAAATAATTGGGTGGCTTTAGGCATCACTGATGTTAAACAACTATGGAAGGATGGTATCTTTGTTGAATTTGCTCAATTACACAGAGACTTTAATATCCCCAACTCAGATTTCTATAAATATCTAAGGATAAGACACTTACTAAAATCTCCAAGAATTTTTAACTTTAACTCCAATAACCTTGCACTTCTAAATTGGATACATATGTCCCAAAACCTGGACAAAGGGATCACTAAAGGCTATCAACTCTTGAAAGAATCACGCATAAACCCCTTACAACATACTTTGGATCATGGATTCTGATTGGAAAGAAGCTTTTACCTCCGTATCCAAACTGTCTAAATGCTCTGACCATTTAGAAGGGGCAAGGAAAATATTATATAGATGGTATAGAACCCCTCTCTACTTAAATAGGATTTTCCCTGAGATTTCTCCAGAGTGTTGGAGATGTGGCCAAGCTCCTGGTTCATATTTACATTTGTGGTGGGACTGCCCTAAAGTTAGATGTTTATGGGATTCAATATTTAAGTTCATCTCATCTTTAGCTTGTTATCCTATTAGACCTTCATCTAAGATGGCTCTTTTGTCTGTTGGACTTATAGACCTTCCCTTTCACTTTAGATCTATAGCCAGTCATTTAATATTTGCCACCCGACTAAAAATCGCTGCTTGTTGGAAATCTGGGAACCTCCCTAATATTAATAGAATTTTTAGAACTCTGGATAACAGCTGCTTATATGAAGGTTTATGGGCATCTTCTAGGAATTCGAAATCTTCATTCCTAAAGAACTGGGATGTATGACTAAATCATAGTAGTTGTAAACTACCTCCTAGCGCAACCATTAGATTATAAGTCTCTTCTCATTGTTAAATATCTCTGCACACAAGTATTTACCTCATTATATATGTACCTGATATGCTTTATTCCTTTTAACGGTATAATATTCCCTGTCATATGCTGTGCAATAACTTCTAACTTTAGAAGCTTCACAATTGCCTTAATTTTCCTTGTTTCAAACTTGTACATGTGATTGGCATTCATTCAGTAACCTTTTTTTATATGAAAACTTTTTCAATAAAAATTATTGTTCAAAAAAAAAATAATATATATATATCTGATGGGTGGGGCCCCGCTGATCAGCTGTTTAAAGAGAATGCAGGGCTCCAGTGGGAGCCTTGGCCTCCTCCCAGCTTACCAAGCACAGCACTGTACACGGTATAGCTGCTGTGTTTGGTATTATGGCTCAGGCCCATTCACTTGACTCGCACCTAGGCCATTTAAATGATGTACGGTGATGTCACTGGCCTAAGAAGAGGCCATGATGCTCTGTGGGCGCAGTGGTCTCTTCTCACAGAAGACCCTCACCTATCAGACCCTCATCGATCAGATATCGTTGACCTATCCTTGCGACTGGCAATCAATAAAAAGAATCCTGCACAACCCCTTTAACTGTATCTTTTAAAGAGGTATTCAGGTCTCCTTGACAGTTGGGGAACTGAATTAACAAATAGGTTTCACATGCCAGCCTCAGTAAAAAGCCCACTGGTGAAAGAAGCAACCAATTTATTAAGAGGACATGGTTCATAATAAATTTTTCACATCTTTGAGGCCTGTGCACCATAACCTGAAACCTAATCTACCTACTAGCTGCTGTAGGGGTCAGCTGTAATTTATGTCACTTTTCTAGCTTCAATTCAATGTGCCAGTAGTTGTGGCCCCATCCCCTGCCTCTAAATTTTGGCCACTTTTTTTTTTAATTAGCAAGAGCGGTGCAAAACGTTAAAAGTTTCAAAATACCTTACGCACAAATTTTGGGACTTTTTACACCAAGAAACATTTGTAAAGCCTTTGTACGGTAACTGGGTTTTGGCTATTTTCTAGCCATAGACGGTGAAGCATGTGCTGTTATTGATGAGGAATTTTGCAAGTAGATTGAAGATTCTTATTGAATTCCTTTTCCTGGATAGGGTTTATTGGTGTTTGGTTTAACAATATGCTTTCAAGCTTGCTAAAACCTAGTGGTTGTGATAGGACTGATTTTACTGCTCTTATTTACAAACCGGATTCCAAAAAAGTTGGGACACTAAACAAATTGTGAATAAAAACTGAATGCAATGATGTGGAGATGGCAAATGTCAATATTTTATTTGTAATAGAACGTAGATGACAGATCAAACGTTTAATCCGAGTAAATGTATCATTTTAAAGGAAACATACGTTGATTCCAATTTTCACGGTGTCAACAAATCCCAAAAAAGTTGGGACAAGTAGCAATAAGAGGCTGGAAAAAGTAAATTTGAGCATAACGAAGAGCTGGAAGACCAATTAACACTAATTAGGTCAATTGGCAACATGATTGGGTATAGAAAGAGCTTCTCAGAGTGGCAGTGTCTCTCAGAAGCCAAGATGGGTAGAGGATCACCAATTCCCACAATGTTGCGCAGAAAGATAGTGGAGCAATATCAGAAAGGTGTTACCCAGTGAAAAATTGCAAAGACTTTGCATCTATCATCATCAACTGTGCATAACATCATCCGAAGATTCAGAGAATCTGGAACAATCTCTGTGCGTAAGGGTCAAGGCCGTAAAACCATACTGGATGCCAGTGATCTCCGGGCCCTTAAACGACACTGCACCACAAACAGGAATGCTACTGTAAAGGAAATCACAGAATGGGCTCAGGAATAATTCCAGAAACCATTGTCAGTGAACACAATCCACCGTGCCATCCGCCGTTGCCAGCTGAAACTCTACAGTGCAAAGAAGAAGCCATTTCTAAGCAAGATCCACAAGCTCAGGCGTTTTCACTGGGCCAGGGATCATTTAAAATGGAGTGTGGCAAAATGGAAGACTGTTATGTGGTCAGACGAGTCACGATTCGAAGTTCTTTTTGGAAATCTGGGACGCCATGTCATCCGGACCAAAGAGAACAAGGACAACCCAAGTTGTTATCAACGCTCAGTTCAGAAGCCTGCATCTCTGATGGTATGGGGTTGCATAAGTGCGTGTGGCATGGGCAGCTTGCATGTCTGGAAAGGCACCATCAATGCAGAAAAATATATTCAGGTTCTAGAACAACATATGCTCCCATCCAGACGTCATCTCTTTCAGGAAAGACCCTTCATTTTTCAACAAGATAATGCCAGACCACATTCTGCATCAATCACAACATCATGGCTGCGTAGGAGAAGGATCCGGGTACTGAAATGGCCAGTCTGCAGTCCAGATCTTTCACCTATAGAGAACATTTGGCGCATCATAAAGAGGAAGGTGCAACAAAGAAGGCCCAAGACGATTGAACAGTTAGAGGCCTGTATTAGACAAGAATGGGAGAGCATTCCTATTTCTAAACTTGAGAAACTGGTCTCCTCGGTCCCCAGACGTCTGTTGAGTGTTGTAAGAAGGGGAGATGCCACACAGTGGTGAAAATGGCCTTGTCCCAACTTTTTGGGGATTTGTTGACACCATGAAATTCTGATTCAACATATTTTTCCCTTAAAATGGTACATTTTCTCAGTTTAAACTTTTGTTCCGTGATTTATGTTCTATTCTGAATAAAATATTAGAAGTTGGCACCTCCACATCATTGCATTCAGTTTTTATTCACGATTTGTATAGTGTCCCAACTTTTTTGGAATCCGGTTTGTACTTGTAAATTATTAATATGTTATGTCTCGTTGCAGTAAAGCCGTGGATAGCTCTATTTCAGAGGAAGGATGACATAACAGCTACAGACACTGACCGTCTGATAGCCCAGCTTGACTGCCCGCCTCTCCTGAAGACCCTTTAGCTTTTTGAAAGTTGGGTGGAGGATATTGGCTGAAAGATGGTCCCATAGATGCACCCCAGCAGTTTGAGCATCAATTCTATAACAACAACCATTGCTCTGATAGCATGGTTTCAGCGGGGAGGTCCCTGTGTTGGGATGCACCTCTGGACGGCTGTCATCATCCTATTAGTTAGATAGTGTGTATGTGTGTGCATGTTTGTGTATAGTGATGGACGAACATCGTCCGGGACGGTTCACCAACGCAATCGCAATCAAATGTTCGCACACAGCAAGTTCACGGTGGGCCCCATTTACTTTAATGACAGGCGAACCTGAAGAACCTTCAGCTCATATTTGCAGCCACCAAATACTTAGTATAAGTGCACAAATAGTCCCACAACATGGACAGTGACATACTAGAGGGGGATCAATGGCAAAAATTCAGACAAAAAATATGTGTCTTAATCAGGGGACATTTTTATGCGTCTTAACGGGAAATTCTCTGAAATGTGCTCTGTCGGAGCCTAGAATTTTTTTTATTTTAGGTCACGGAAGTATGGGAAACAAAATCACAGAAATATCGTGGCAAATATGGGGGAACTGCTCAAACCACAAACAATGTAGCGTGTTTTTCATTGGGGGAGCAGTCCCGCCGCATGTGGACCGCAGCAAACGACTATCCCCAGCAAAAAAATGCATACAATGGAGGATGTCGGCGCGGTCCACATGCACCACAAAGGTATCCTACACAAACCGAAGCATTGTGCGGATGAAAATATAATCATATAAATCACAGAAAAAATGCACCAAACGGATATGCCACCGACTATACTGGCTAGTCATAAATGCAGATATTAAAAGCTGAGACTTTTGCCAATATATTCCTGTCAGGAAAATATCGGAGCCCATCATGCACCACGTCACGGTCACTCAGCATGGCAAGGGGTCCTACCACTACGCTAACTATGGTGTGAACAAGGTCTGAAGGTGATGAAATCCAGCTCCCAGCCAAGCTTCCACACAACCGCCTAGCAGGACAACTAGTGCAATGTGAACAAAGCAAGACTGTAAGCCACACCCATATCAGACCATGTGATGGAGGCTACCAGGTGCAAAGGAGTGTTTAGATGCCAGGTAAAGGCACATACACTACATATAAAACAAAACAAAATCACAGAAATATCGTGGCAAATATGGGGGAACTGCTCAGCTTTTAATATCTGCATTTATGACTAGCCAGTATAGTCGGTGGCATATCCGTTTGGTGCATTTTTTCTGTGATTTATATGATTATATTTTCATCCGCACAATGCTTCGTTTTGTGTAGTATGCCTTTGTGGTGCATGTGGACCGTGCCGACATCCTCCATTGTATGCATTTTTTTACTGGGGATAGTCATTTGCTGCGGTCCACATGCGGTGGGACTGCTCCCCCAATGAAAAACACACTACAGTGTTTGGGGTTTGAGCCGTTCCCCCATATTTGCCACAATATTTCTGTGATTTTGTTTTGTTTTATATGTAGTGTATGTGCCTTCACCTGGCATCTAAACACTCCTTTGCACCTGGTAACCTCCATCACATGGTCTGATATGGGTGTGGCTTACAGTCTTGCTTTGTTCACATTGCACTAGTTGTCCTGCTAGGCGGTTGTGTGGAAGCTTGGCAGACCTTGTTCACACCATAGTTAGCGTAGTGGTAGGACCCCTTGCCATGCTGAGTGACCGTGACGTGGTGCATGATGGGCTCCGATATTTTCCTGACAGGAATATATTGGCAAAAGTCTCAGCTTTTAATATCTGCATTTATGACTAGCCAGTATAGTCGGTGGCATATCCGTTTGGTGCATTTTTTCTGTGATTTACACGGAAGTATGGGCCTCAAAAATTAGGCATTCACCTGACATAAAAGAAATTCTGATTATGTGGCTCGAGGTACATTATGCGGTCAATGGATACAAATTTTACTGTAGGCCACTGGACTACAGGCTCAGAACATTAGGCATTCACCGGACAGAAAAGATCAACTGATTATGTGGCCTGAGGTACTGTATATTACACGGTCAATGGATATAAATTTTACTGCAGGCCAGTACAAATACAGGTCAAATACATATGTTTAACCTCTTAGGGACATAGGGCGTACAGGTACGCCCTGATGTCCCGGTACCTAAGGACACAGAGCGTACCTGTACGCCCTGTGTATTTCCGATCACCGCCACGTGGCGGGCGGGGGTCAGAACAGAGTGCCTGCTGAAATCATTCAGCAGGCACTCTGTGACAATGCCGAGGGGGGTCCTGTGACCCCCCCGTATCGGCGATCGCAGCAAACCGCAGGTCAATTTAGACCTGCGGTTTGCTGCACTTCCGGGTTATTCGGGTCTCTGGTGACCCGATAACCCGGAATAGGATGGTGATCGGTGGTGTGATAATACACCACTAATCACCATCCTTAGATCCTGAGAGGTGATGGTGACATCACCTCTCAGGATCGCTTCCTATTGGCAGTTCTGCTCTCCTCCTCCATACTGCGTCCTGGAGCTGTGGAGAGACGAACCTCGTGGATCTGTGCCCAGCACCCTCAGCACCCCTCATCTGTGCCCAGCACCCCCCAAAGGTACTAAGGGACAGCTTAGATTAGGCAGGGAGAGTTTAGGGGGGAAAAAAAGTAGTTTTTTTTCAGCATCACCCTAATCGGGTGTCTGGGGTCCACAGCACACTCAGCTGTGTGACCCTAGATCCCCCAGGGGTGCTGCAGCTTGCCCTTCCCCCCCTTCCCCCCCACACACACACACACATATTTTAATTTTTGTGTGCGTACGCTGACTGTGGCCTGCACTCTTAGCGTCCGGCCACTGTTAGCGCATCGCCCACCCCACCGCTGATCAGCTTCGGACCGCTGATCAGCGAGTTTGAATTGTTTTGTTTTTTTTTTCACTTTTTTTTCACTTTTTTTTTTTATTTAGTTTTTTTTTTTCTGTTAGGTGTAAGTTAAGTACGCAAACACCCGTGCCCCCACACACACGCACACTAAATAAAGTTTTCCACACACGCACACACACACTCCCTTATGGCCCACCAGACGTTCTCGGCCGAGGAGGCATACACTCTGCTTGCCTCCAAGTCCGAGAGCCCCAGTGAGGACGAGGATGACCCCACTTTACTCTTGTCATCCGCGTTCTCATCATCTAGTGATGATAATAAGCCCCCAAGGCGGGGCAAGGGGACCCCCACACTAGTACGAGCAGCTCCGGGGCTCGTACTAGTTTTCCGGCCCACCAGATAAGTTCACCTGAGCCCCCTACCGGTGAACTTGCATGGTGCCCCCCAGAGGATTTTGAGCCCGTGATTCCTGATTTTGTTGGCCAATCAGGAATCCAGATTCCCACGGTGGGCTTTACTGAATATGACTATTTTAGTTTTTTTTCAGTGACTACTTTGTGAATCTGATGGTGGAGGAAACAAACTTGTCCGCCCAACAGTTCATTGCTCAAAACCTGGGCTCCTTTTTGGCTAGGTCCGGTGGCTGGACTCCGGTCAGTGCAGCCGAGATGAGGACATTTTGGGGCCTCGTGCTGCACATGGGCCTAGTCAACAAACCCAGTGTCAGGCAGTACTGGAGTGGGGACGTCCTCTACCAGACCCCACTCTACTGTATGGCCATAACACATTCCAGTTTCGAGGCCATCCAGAAATGGCTGTACAAAATCAGGCCGGTCATCGATCACTTAAAAGCCAAATTTTTGGAGGCATATGTACCTGGAAGGGAGGTCGCTGTTGATGAGTCTCTCATTGCTTTCAAGGGGAGACTCATTTTTCGCCAGTATGTTCCCTCTAAGCGGGCGAGGTATGGCGTGAAGCTGAACAAACTTTGTGAGAGTACCTTAGGGTACACTTATAAGTTTCGTGTGTACGAGGGGCAAGATTCCCGTATTGAACCCCCAGAATATCCCCCCACTCTGGGTGTTAGCGGGAAACTTGTGTGGGACCTTATGCACCCACTGCTAGATAAGGGTTACCACCTGTACGTGGATAACTTTTATACTAGTATCACCTTGTTCCAGTCCCTCGCCGCCAGATCCAAGTCCGTTTGTGGGACCGTGCGGAAAAATCAATGCGGCCTCCCTACCCACCGCCTCCAGGTACCTATCCCCAGGGGTGAGACCCGTGCCCTTACCAGTGTAAACCTGTTGCTGGTCAGATATAAGGACAAGAGGGATGTCCTTGTACTGTCCACAATTCACGGTAACGGCATCACCCCTGTCCCTGTGCGAGGTACCGCGGCAACAGTCCTCAAGCCCGATTGTATCGTCGACTACAATCGATATATGGGAGGAGTTAATCTCTCTGATCAAGTCCTCAAGCCATATAATGCCATGCGCAAAACCTGGGCATGGCACAAAAAAGTTGCGGTCTACTTGGTACAGGTTGCCTTGTACAACTCTTTTGTGCTGTCCCAGAGTGCTGGCAACACAGGGAAATTCCTGACGTTCTATGAGGCAGTCCTCAAGGCCCTGATCTTTTCTGACCGGGAAAGAGCAGGCCGGAGTACCTCGGGAACTGGAGGCTCCCGGATCGTCCCTGGCCAACACTTTCCAGGTGTGGTCCCCCATACTGGAAAGAAGGGACGGTCCCAAAAAAAGTGCAGAGTGTGTCACAGGAGGGGGATACGGAAGGACACCACCACTCAGTGTGACACGTGCCCCGATCATCCGGGCCTCTGCATTGACGGTTGCCTCAGGGTGTACCACACTTCCATGGAGTACTAAATTTATAATCCCCTTCCCCAATTTTAATCCTATTTAGCCACTGACAATCGGCCAGAAAAAAAAAAAAAAAACTATGGCTCTCATGACCTAACCCATCAGAAGAATGGCTTTTTTTACACCGTTTAAATTTTTATTTTTTTTCCTGTGTTCATCTGAGGGGTTAGGTCATGTGTTATTTTTATAGAGCAGATTCTTACGGACGTGGCTATACCTAATATGTCTACTTTTTTAAATGTATTTAGGTTTTACACTATAATATCCTTTGTTAAACACAAAAAAACATTTTAGTATCTCCATAGTCTGAGAGTCACCTTACATCACAAAAAGTGTAATAGCAAGCAATCAAAAAGTCATATGCATCCCAAAATAGTGCCAATAGAACAATCCTCTCATCCTGCAAAAAATTAGCCCCTACTTAAGACAATAGGCTAAAAACAAAAAAAAAAAACTGACTCAGGCTATGGAGATACAGAAATGTTGTTTTTTTGTTTAAAAAAGGATATTATAGTGTAAAACCTAAATAAATTTTAAAAAGTAGACATATTAGGTATTGCCACGTCCGTACGAATCTGCGATATAAAAATAACACATGACCTAACCCCTCATAAGAACACAGTTAAAAAAAAATAATAAACGTGCCAAAACAGCTATTTTTTGCCAAATTTTCCATTTTAATAAATTTTTGCAAGGGTTCACAGTCAAACAAAACTTTATATTTATTGCCCTGATTCTCTAATTTTCAGAAACACCCCATATTTGGTCGTAAAATGCTGTATGGCCAAACGGCATGGCGCACAAGGAAAGGAACGCCATATGGTTTTTGGAACGCAGATTTTGCTGGACTGTTTTTTTTTACACCATGTCCCATTTGAAGCCCCCCTGATGCACCCCTAGAGTAGAAACTCCATAAAAGTGACCCCCATCTAAGAAACTACACCCCTGAAGGTATTCAAAACTGATTTTACAAACGTTGTTAACCCTTTAGGTGTTCCACAAGAGTTATTGGCAAATGGAGATGAAATTTCTGAATTTCAATTTTTTGTAACCTTGCCTCACAAAAGTTTCCAAAATGGGGTCACTTTTTTGGAGTTTCTACTTTTAGGGTGCATCAGGGGGGCTTCTAATGGGACATGGTGTAAATAAACCAGTCCAGCAAAATCTGCCTTCCAGAAACCATATGGCCTTCTTTTCCTTCTGCGCCCTGCCGTGTGCCCGTACAGTAGTTTACGACCACATATGGGGTGTTTCTCTAAACTACAGAATCAGGGCAATAAATATTGAGTTTTGTTTGGCTGTTAACCCTTGCTTTGTTACTGGAAAAAATGGATCAAAATAGAAAATTTGCCAAAAAATTTAAATTCTGAAATTTCATCTCCATTTGCCAATAACTCTTGTGTAACACCTAAAGGGTTAACAAAGTTTCTAAAATCAGTTTTGAATACCTTGAAGGGTGTAGTTTCCAAAATGGGGTCACTTTTGTGGAGTTTCTACTCTAGGGGTGCGTCAGCGGGCTTTCAAATGGGACATGGTGTAAATAAACCAGTCCAGCAAAATCTGCATGACAGAAACCATATGGTGTTCCTTTCCTTCTGCGCCGTGCCGTGTGCCCGTTCAGTAGTTTACGACCACATATGGGGTGTTTCTCTAAACTACTAAATCAGGTCAATAAATATTGAGTTTTGTTTGGCTGTTAACCCTTGCTTTGTTACTGGAAAAAATGGATTCAAATGGAAAATTTGCCCAAAAATTTTAATTCTGAAGTTTGATCTTCATTTGCCAATAAACTCTTGTGGCACACCTAAAGGGTTAACAAAGTTTGTAAAATCAGTTTTGAATACCTTGAGGGGTGTAGTTTCTAAAATAGGCCATTTATGGGTGGTTTCTGTTATGTAAGCCTCACAAAATGACTTCAGACCGGAACTGGTCCTTAAAAAGTGGGTTTTGGAAAATTTCTGAAAAATTTCAAGATTTGCTTCTAAACTACTAAGTCTTGTAACGTCCCCAAAAAATGAAATGGCATTCCCAAAATGATCCAAACATGAAGTAGACATATGGGGAATGTAAATGAATAACTATTTCTGGAGGTATTGCTATGTTATATAGAAGTATCGAAATTGAAACTTGGAAATTTGCAAATTTTTCCAAATTTTGGGAATTTATAAATAAAAATGAATTCTTTTGACTCCAGTTTACCAGTGTCATGAGGTACAACAAGTGACGAAAAAACAATCTCAGAATGGCCTAGATAAGTAAAAGCGTTCTAAAGTTATAGCCACATAAAGTGACACATGTCAGATTTGCAAAAAATGGCCTGGTCCTTAAGGTGAAAAATGGTAGGGTCCTGAAGGGGTTAAAAGTAGAGTTGAGCGGACACCTGGATGTTCGGGTTCGACGGGTTCGGCCGAACTTCACAAAAAAGTTTGAGTTCCCGAACTTTTGAGCACTAAAATGGCTGTAAAAATGTCATGGAAAGGGCTAGAGGGCTGCAAATGGCATCAAAATGTGGTTAAGAGCATGGCAAGTGCTCTGCAAACAAATGTGGATAGGGAAATGACTTTAAGTAACATAAAATACGTAAAAATAAAAAATAGTCTTGATCTAGCAGGACGAGGTCCATATGGAGTAAGAGGTTGAGGAGGCAGTGGATGTGGCGGTGTAGGTGGAAGCGGTGGTGGAGGAGGAGGAGGTAGCCTACACTGCTTTTTAGGTTTAAATTTATTTATATTTTTTTAAAATTAGGGTACACCCCAAAACATTGGGAAATATAACCTGTAAAAAAAAACTCCAGTCGTGCTAAACACACGTTCAGACAATACACTGTCTGCAGGGCAGGCCAGCACCTCCAAGGCGTAAAGGGCAAGCTCAGGCCATGTGCCCAATTTGCAGACCCAGAAGTTGCAGGGTGCAGAACCATCAGTCAGTTCGTGTAGGCGTGTGCAAACATATTGCCACACCATGTCGCACGTCCCCGTGATGTCCACGATCCAATTGGATATCTTCTCTATTAACTTTCGATGTTCTTTTATGCGCCTACCATAGTGATCACGGGTGGCGGGGAATCAAGGTTCCAGGCCGGAGAGGGAGCCTGAGAAAGGGATACCACATCCAAGGGAGGTCAATGGATGAAATTAAATGTAATCGAGCGGAAATATGGGACAAAGTATTGAAGCATAAGCTTCCAAGTTAAGGAGGGGGCGCCGACCCGGGGAAGTAGTGACGATAAATAACAATACAGGACTCTTAAGATGCCCTGTTATTGGAATGATTAATAAAAAATTATAGGGAATGTCACTGGGGTATTTTGGATTTGGAAACGTTAGCCAGGAGAGGCCCTGCTGCCGCTTTGTTGACTCTAGATAACTTCTGTCTGATCCCACGTCCCTGTGACGTCCACGATCCATTTGGATATCTTCTCTATCAACTTTCGATGTTCTTTTTTGAGCCTACCATGTTGATCACGGTTATCGGCGAATCAGGGTTCCACGCCGGAGAGGGAGCGTGAGAAAGGTAGACCTCATCCAAGGGAGATCAATGGCTGCAATGGGATGAATCGGAAATGTGGGACAAGTTATTAAAGCAGAAGGATCGAATGAAAGGGCCAATTAAAGATGAATTTTAGAAATTTAATTCCCTGTCACCTATGCAGAGGAGAGGTTTTTCATCGCCAGAAATGGGTTAATGTCACCCACCAATGGAACAGATTATTTTTTAAAATTTAGGTCCCTGTCACCTATGCAGAGCAGGGGTTTATTCACGGCAAAAATTGTAAAATGTCAACCCAAGAATGTAACAGAAAAATTAGTAAAATTTATTAACCTGTCTACTAGGTAGAGGAGAGGTCTATCACAGCCAAAAATTGTTGAATGTCACCCGTAAATGTAACAGAAAAATTAGTGAAATTTATTAAGCTGTCAACTAGGTAGAGCAGGGGTATATCACAGCCAAAAATTGGTGAATTTCACCCGAAAATGTAACAGACAAATTAGTGAATTTTTTTTTCCTGTCTACTAGGTATAGCAGTGGTATATCACACCCAAAAATTGGTGAATTTCACCCAAAAATTTAACAGACAAATTAATGAATTTGTTATACCTGTCTACTAGGTAGAGCAGTGGTATATCACACCCAAAAATTGGTGAATTTCACCCAAAAATTTAACAGACAAATTAATGAATTTGTTATACCTGTCTACTAGGTAGAGCAGTGGTATATCACACCCAAAAATTGTTGAATTTCACCCGAAAATGTAACAGACAAATTAGTGATTTTTTTTTACCTGTCTACTAGGTATAGCAGTGGTATATCACACCCAAAAAATTTTGAATTTCCCCCAAAAATATAACAGACAAATTAGTGAAATGACATAAAATAAAATACGTACAAATAAAAAAAATAAAACTTGATTTATGAAGTGGAGATCCATATGGAGTAGGACTTTGAGGAGTCTGTGGACGTAGTGGTGTAGGTGGAAGCAGCGGTGGAGGAGGACGAGGTAGCCAACACTGGTTTTTGGTTTAAATTTTTTTAATTTTTTTTTATTAGGGTTATAGATACATAGAATCTGTCGGCAGATAAGAACCATTTGGCCCATCTAGTCTGCCCAATATACTGAATACTATGAATAGCCCCTGGCCCTATCTTATATGAAGGATGGCCTTATGCCTATCCCATGCATGCTTAAACTCCTTCACTGTATTTGCAGCTACCACTTCTGCAGGAAGGCTATTCCATGCATCCACTACTCTCTCAATAAAGTAATACTTCCTGATATTACTTTTAAACCTTTGCCCCTCTAATTTAAAACTATGTCCTCTTGTAGCAGTTTTTCTTCTTTTAAATATTCTCTCCTTTTTTACCTTCTTGATTCCCTTTATGTATTTAAAAGTTTCTATCATATCCCCTCTGTCTCGTCTTTCTTCCAAGCTATACATGTTAAGGTCCTTTAATCTTTCCTGGTAAGTTATAGAAAGGGTACACTCCAAAAGAGTGAGAAATATCCAAAATCCAAGAATGAGCAATTGCGCTGTAGTATAACAATGGCTGGTTAAGGCCGGTATACATGTCTATTCTGCAAAGGTACGGACAAGTCCTGTGGGATCCATGCCTGGTTCATTTTAATGAAAGTGAACTTGTCCACATTGGCTGTGGACAGGCGGCTGCGCTTGTCTGTGATAACGCCTCTGCCGAGCTAAACACACGTTCAGATAATACACTGTCTGCAGGGCAGGCCAGCACCTCCAAGGCGTAAAGGGCAAGCTCAGGCCATGTGCCCAATTTGGAGACCCAGAAGTTGAAGGGGGCAGACCCATCAGTCAGTACGTGTAGGCGTGTGCACACATACTGCTCCACCATGTTGGTGAAATGCTGCCTCCTGCTAAGACGTTCCATATCAGCTGGTGGTGCTGGTTGTTGTGGCGTGCTGACAAATCTTTTCCACATTTCGGCCATGCTAACCCTGCCTTCTGAGGTGCTGGCGGTGCCCCAGAACGTTGGCGTTGGCGACCTCTTCCTCCTCCTCTGCCTTCAACTTGTGCTTCCACTGTGCCCCTGCTGTCAGGTGGGAATGCCACCAGCAGCGCGTCTACCAGCGTGTGCTTGTACTCCAGAAGCGTGGCCACCCAGTAATCAGCACAAGTTAGAATGTGGGCAACTCGGCGGTCGTTGCGGAGACACTGCAGCATGTAATCGCTCATGTGTGCCAGGCTGCCCAGAGGCAACAAAAAGCTGTCCTCTGTGGGAGGTGTATTGTCTGTGTCCTCTGTATCCCCCCAGCCACGAACCGGTGATGGCCATGAGCTGGTCTGGGTGCCACCCTGCTGTGAACATGGTTCCTCCTCCTCCATCTCCTCCTCCTCATCCTCCACCTCCTCATCCTCCAGAACTGTGCCCTGGCTAGACAATTGTGTACCTGGAGTTTGTGGGTGCAGGAACCCACCCTCGGAGCCACTTTAGTAAATTACTGTCCGGAAACCCTATGAAATGATCCCTCTTCCTCCTCCTCCTCCTGTGCAACATCCTCTTCCATCATCGCCAGCAGCGTTTTTTCAAGGAGGCATAGAAGTGGGATAATAACGCTGAGAACGGCGTTGTCAGCATTGGCCATGTGGTGGAGTACTCGAAACAGAGCAATAAGGAACACAGGTCTCGCATGGAGGCCCAGTAATTGGTGGGGAAATGGTGCTGTTCCACAAAGCGACTCACCCGTGCGTGCTGCAGCTGAAACTCCACTATTGCTTGCTGCTGCTCGCACAGTCTGGCCAGCATGTGCAAGGTGGAGTTCCACCTTGTGGGCAGGTCGCATATGAGGCAGTGAGCAGGAAGGCCAAAGTTACGCTGCAGCGCTGACAGGCGAGCAGCAGCAGGGTGAGAACGCCGAAAGCGCACACAGACGGCCCGCACTTTCTGCAGCAGCTCTGACATATCGGGGTAATTTTTAAGGAATCTCTGCACCACCAAATTCAGCACATGCACCAGGCAAGGCATGTGCGTCAAACCTGCTAGTCCCAGAGCTGCTATGAGATTTCGCCCATTATTACACACCACCAGGCCGGGCTTGAGGCTCACTGGCACCAACCACTCATCGGTCTGTTGTTCAAGGCCTGTCCACAGCTCCTGCACGGTGTGGGGTTTGTCCCCCAAACAGATAAGTTTTAAAACTGCCTGCTGTTGTTTACCCCAGCTGTGCTGAAGTTGGTGGTGAAGGTGTTACGCTGACCAGATGAGGAGCCGGTAGAGGATGAGGAAGCGGAGTAGGAGGAGGAAGCAACAGGAGGCAAACTGAAGCTCTATGCAATCCTCTGTTGTGGAAGGACATGCGGCAAACTGCTATCCGCCTCAGGCCCAGCCGCCACTGCATTTACCCAGTGTGCTGTTATGGAGATATAACGTCCCTGACAGTGCTTACTTGTCCACGTATCCGTAGTGAGGTGCACCTTGCCACAGATGACGTTGCGCAGTGCACACTTGATTTTGTCCCCAACTTGGTTGTTCAGGGAAGGGATGACATGCCTGGAAAAGTAGTGGCGGCTGGGCACGACGTACTGTACGACAGACACCGCTATAAGGCTTTTAAAACTCTCCGTCTCCACCAGACGGAATGACAGCATTTCAAAGGCCAGTCATTTTAAAATGCTGGCATTCAGGGCAGGGATCACGGGTGGGTAGGGGGTACTTCCTCTCCCGCTCCAGTGTTTGGGAGATGGAGAGCTAAACGCTTCCGTGGGACATTGTGAAGATGCTTGGTAACCAAGATGGTGGTGTTGCTGGCAGATACTCTGTTTGCGGGGTTGCAGGTGGCACTGTCACTCAAGAGGTGGATGAAGAGGCCAAGACTGCAGCAGAAGAGGAAGCAGGAGGAGCCAGAGACCTTTCTTGGTTTTTGAGGTGTCTACTCCACTGCAGCTCGTGCTTTGCACTTAGATGCCTGGTCATGCAGGTTGTGCTCAGCACATTGTCTGAAGAACTGCCACGCCAGGGAACTCCTTGGAGCTGGCTTTAATGTGCACGGTCCTTTGCTGCGGTGGGCAGTAGCAGGCGTATTGTCTAGGGGACGGCCGCTCCGCTTTTGTACCCTGCTCCCTCTTCTGCTGTCCTGGTGGCTTTGTGTGACCACCGCCTCTTCCTCCGAACTACACAGGTCACTCGCATGACCTTGATTCCATGTGGGGTCGAGGACCTCATCATCCTCCACATCATCTACCATCCAGTCTTCACCCCTGCCCTGCTTGTCAGTCTGCACACTTTCCTCCCATGTACTCATCTTGAAACATAAGTGGTTGGGCATCGGTGCACTCAATCTGTTCCACTTCTGGGGCAGGGTTAGGTGGATGGCCCTGGAAAAACCAGGCTAACAGAGTCATCAAAAAGCAGAAGAGACTGCTGCATGACTTGGGGCTCAGACTGCTTGGCTGATTTGCAAGGGAGTGAGGTGAAAGACTGATGGACATCGGCTGCAGGTGCCAACTCTGATCTTTCCACAGGAGACTGGGTGGGAGACAATGTGAAGGAACTGGAGGCACTGTCAGCAACCTAATCTACTGTTGCCTGTACTTGTTCTGGCCTCACCATTCGTAGAGCCGAATTAGGCCCGACCAAATACCGCTTAACTTTCTGTCGCATACTTGCACCTGAGGATGGTGTTTCACTTGTGCGTGTAGCTGGCACAGATTGACCACGTCCTCTCCCTGCTGTCACAGTCATATTGGCGCGATTGCCGTGCAGACTGGTTGCCAAGGGCAACGTGTAGTTTGTGGTTTGCTCGTGCACTTCCCCTTTAAGGTGTGCCTCCCTGCTGTTTGGTCAGCAAGGGGTTAATCTTCTGGCTAGTGAGGATCAAGGGGTTTCCTGGGTGTGGCCGCAGGTTTGATATAAACCTGTGGCTTGCTGGCTGGGGGAAGTGGTTCTACTGCCTTTGTTGGACTAGGACCTTGCTCCTAGCTCTTTGTCATCTGAGGGCCATCCCGGTATCTCCTTCCCTTCCCTTCCTTATTTTTTTGGAGTGGGTTATGTTCAGAGTGTTTGTATGTCTAGGTTGGTGTTACATGTCTGGTGGTGTTTGGTGTCCAGCATGTTTGCTAGACATTCCCCTTAGTGATGGCCAGTTCGCAGTGTTCGCCAAAGAACACATGCGGGCTGCTATCTTGACTCACAAGTCCGGCTATGCACAGGTAAGTCCTTACCTGTGCCGCGAGCCAGTCTGAAATCAAATGCGGTTACTGGGAGCAGGCAGTTCCGAGAACAGCCACCGGGGGCCTTCATCGGGCTGTTCTCGGAACTGCCTGCTTCCGGTGACCGCATTTGTTTCAGACCGGCTCCCGGCACAGGTAAGGGCTTACCTGTGCATCGCCGGACTTGTGAGTCAAGATGGCAGCCCGCATGTGTTCGCTGGTGAACACTGCGAACTGACCATCACTGATTCACCTGTCTTACGTTGGTTGTATCCTCCGGCAGGGGGTCTTTGGTTCCCCGCAGGGGGGACCAATTGTCCATACGCAGCTATGTGTGTCCTGGATACCTGTGTGGTTGTTGTATGTGCTGTGTCTTTAATGTGTGTGGACATCAGCACTTGTGCACGGGTTCCAGTCGGTGTGCCTGTGGCAGGTAAGTGTGTTGCATTCATCGCTTACCTGCCAATTCCATTTGCTGTATACGGTCTCCTTTCTTTGCAGCTTGGCCGGTGGAGACTCCTGTTCATCCGTGTTTTGGAGGAACAGGTCGTCTTTACCCTGCTCCCAGTCCAGGGATTTCCTGAGGGTTAGTAGGGCCCCAAGGTTCCGGAGTATGAGCCCTCCTACCATCTGGGTTGGCTCATACGGTTAGGAGTCAGGGCCAGAATTAGGGACGCTGTAGGAGGTGACCTGCTCCCTTATTCCTCCTCTTGGCCTTGTTGCTTCCAAGTTTCCTCCTCATTATACGGTTCGGAGTTTCCCCCACTCCTCACCGTGACAGTATGACAACTAAGGCTCCTCGGTTTTCTTGCCTTTGGAAGAGGACCCAGCATGTCGCCTGCCATTTTTTGGCACGCATGCTTATCCTCCGGAGGGAGGATGAAAGGTGAGACGCTGTTACAGTGCGGTTCTCTGTGACAGTTGTGGTCGGATTGGCTATCAGCAAGGTGAACCTAACCTATCTAACCCTATCTACAACAAGCAGTAGAGTTATACCATAACTGCTGTGGTAGGGCAGCCTAAAGGGGGCCACCCTAATGTGAAGTGACTGTAAGAAGGTGTGGGTGGGTGGGTGAAATCAGCTGAATCGGCGTCAGCCTGGGCCCACAGGTGCCTATAAATAGCCTAGTAATCAGCCAGCCTGGGCCCACAGGTACGTATGAATAGCCTTGTAATCAGCCTCCCCTCCCACAAATGCAGCAATATCTTGCTTATACTTGTGGTCGGATCGGCTATCAGCAAGGTGAACCTAACCTATCTAACCCTATCTACAACAAGCAGTAGAGTTATGCCATAACTGCTGTGGTAGGGCAGCCTAAAGGGGCCAAAAAGAGCAGACCTTACTTTAGAGTAAATATATACATACCGTTACGACACCCAATTTTGAACGGAAAGACCTTTCACGATGAAGGTGCGGAATATACCGTATATATCACAGTGACTTCCATCTACCTTACCTCTTTGTCATGTGCACCGGCACATCGTTCTTGGAGATGGTTAATGCTGATGCGATTGAAAGAGTGGCCGGTAACCAGAAACGATTTACTCCTATGTTGACTAACAACATATGACCATATAACGAGAAGGTCTGAATCCTGAGAGCTGCAGACTGAAACAAACAATGGTAAATCTGTTGGAAGGGCCTAAATGAACTCCAACCACCCACCAAGGGCCCTGATCGGGCCCCGACTGTTACTGGTGGCAAAATACTTCACCTCTACTTATTCCCCAGGCTACATTTTTAAAAAAAAAAATTTTAATTTATTTATTTTTATTAAGGACCCAAAAGTTAGCACATGACGTATGCCGTCTTACTGTAATAGTAGATTAAGTGAAATGTGTAAACTCACCAGGCCTGGGGAACCATACACAGGAATACATGGCTATTTCGATTAACGAGCGAATGCTACCTGTAATAAGGACGGAACGTACACATAGTACCTGCAGTTGTGACAGAACTATGTATGCTGCGCCTGTAGTCGTGATAGGACTTGTTGTGTCTGTAGTCATGACAGATATCGTAAGCTGCGCCTTATTACTGTACCTCCTACTGGAAGACGGACCAATACCCAGGACTTAGGCTGGAGACCAACACCCTCAGCCCAAGTTTGTAGATGAAGTCAGCATGCCTGGGAGAAGATGATGTCCGCCAAGGCAGGCTTGGGATGACTGCTTATAAAGAAAACAATGAAGACCCAACAACCTAGAAAATAAGTCAGAAAACAATAACCTGAGTGAGACTCTAATGGCACAAGCCACGTGTGCGAGCCACCACAATAAAATTATATTGAGAGCCACAGATGACTGAGCCATGCGAGCGGGTCTGAAGGCAGAAAGACATGGAACCTACTTGTTGTGGGACCACGCAGCCGGCCTCAAATGGCGGAGTTATGTGTGTAAAATTTAAACAGAGAAGCCATGCGTGAGAGACTCTAATGGCGGAGTCATATGTATAAAACTAAAACGGAGGAGCCATGCGTGAGAGACTCTAATGGCGGAGTCATATGTATAAACTAAAACGGAGAAGCCATGCGTGAGAGACTAATGGCTGAGCCATGCGTGAGAGACTCTAATGGTGGAGTCATATGTATAAAACTAAAACGGAGGCGCCATGCGTGAGAGACTCTAATGGCGGAGTCATATGTATAAACTAAAACGGAGAAGCCATGCGTGAGAGACTAATGGCTGAGCCATGCGTGAGAGACTCTAATGGTGGAGTCATATGTATAAAACTAAAACGGAGGCGCCATGCGTGAGAGACTCTAATGGCGGAGTCATATGTATAACTAAAACGGAGGAGCCATGGGTGAGAGACTAATGGCAGTTTTTTCTTAGTTTTTTTCACAACGATGGTCACCAAAGCACCACCTCGTATTGGCCTAAGAAAGACATAACATGGTGGAACATAAACCCTGATGCAATGCCAATTGATAGACATATAGTGCACCTATAAACATGCACGGAACCGCTGACACATGCTTGCCCATAAAATAATGTTTATAGATTAAACACACTTACATACAAGAACATCGGAACTCAATTACAGATGCCTTGACCAAATCTGCTTGTGCCCCCATACACAGACCACTGATACACATTTACCGACACCTTGCATGTCCGGTGCTAACTGCGGACGTGCGCCCCACATGTAAAACAGATGACAGTTAAACATGCAATTTTATTTTTTATATTTTTTTTTTCGCTCATTCCTGCCTAATTTTAGGCATCTATCATACCAATACCTAAATATACAGTAGACCCCCCCCCCCCCCAAGCCCCGAAACGGCCGGGCAACTATCCTAGCCACCAACATCCGACTATTTGCGCCCAACCCCCTTCATCCCAGAACACTGAAAATCGCGGACCGCAGTGCGAGTCCTGTGCAGCAAGTTCGATCCTACCGTGAGCGCCAGCATTCGCCTGGCACCTTTTGCTGTTTACCCAGGCGTGAACGTGCTGCTTTTTTTTTTATTATTATTATTATTTTTTTTTTTATAACGAGTCTGTAGATGTGACAGACCTGGCAGTACCTGCCTAGAAAAAAATAATAATAATATATATATATATTTATTTAATATTTTTTATTTATTTATTTTTTTTTATATTTTTTTTTTTTTATAATTATTTTTTAGTTTTATTTTTTACATTTTTTTATTTTTTTATTATTATTATTTTTTTACAAAACCCCCCCCCCCCCAGTGGCCACGACAGTAGGCGCCACCACTAGCAAAAGTGGGGCTGCATGCCCGTATGCCCAGGACGGTGGCCACAACCACCCCTGCCAACCCCAAGAAGCACAAAAGGTAGCCCATACGTGAGAATCGCGCCTAACTCACCTGGCGGCCCTGTCAGCAACCTACCCCTGCAGTGTCACAGCAGAGTAGCTGGCCGAACTGAAACCTAAACAAGTAATAACAAATAGGTGACCAAACATATCACTGCTGCGGCACCCCTACCCTAACCTAATAGCGCTCCTCACAACCCCTGCCGACGCTGCATGACGAAAGTAACCCACTGAACCACGCGTGTGTAAGCGCCGACTGACGCCAACGCTAAGTGGCTCGTCTCAACACCCCCGATACTACTTAAGTACACGGAGGCTGCACTCACCAACAAAAGCCTGCTACCCAAGTATAAGTATGGCTAAACGCTGTGTTTTTTTTTTTTTTTTAAACATATGTCAATGCATTTATTTTTCCTGCTGGAAAACTACCTCCCCAAACACCCTACCACCCCAGCAACCCTAAACTGGATTATTATTTTTTTTTCCCTTCTTCTTTTACAACGTGAGCCAGACCTAAAGGAAAATGCATAGACATTGTGATCCGAACCACGTGCATAAACGAAACATTAAACCAACCGCGAAATTGAAACAGATGGGAGAAAAACAAGAGGCATTGCAGTTCGCTAAGAAAAGACCCTTGTCGTGACAAACGAATGAACAACTGTGAAAACATAGTAGGAACTTACTCCTATTGGCCCACTGACCGCTAGGGAGCTATTTGGTTAACTGGGGCAGGGGACCAATCTGAGTGAATGCGAACCAGAAGTAAAGGAGACCAGTCTAAGTGAATGCATAGCAGGACTAAAGAACACCACAAAAAAAAAAAATTCATTCTTTTTTTTTCCTTTATCTCCTTTTCGAAGTGAACAGAAAAGTAGACCCATATATGGAATGTAACAAACCACTGAGGAAAGAAACATAAGCCTGAAAAGAAAGCAGCTATGCTTATAGGAAGAGCAGTATCAGAGCGGTGTGCTGGTTGCCCTAGTAAGAATACTGAGTAATCATAATGTAGCAATGAAAAGAAATGCAGCTTTAAGTGGAAGCAGAGTATAACACATAATGCAAGAACAAGTGGGTGCATGCAGCTCTGGATGCGAGTGGTGCCTAAAACATGGTATGGGCACAGCTCTGAGTAGGAGCATGAAGAGCATGGTATAAAGCAGATGACCTGCATGAACTAACTAACACCCTGTGCCTAAATAACCCCCTTGGAAACCTTATGTACGGCCGGCAGAAGGAAGCCAGCCACCGCCTATGATCCTCTCCCCCTGACCGAGCCTAGTACTCCTTCCCCTGATCCTTGCCTAACTAACGGCACGGCGGCCCGTGCCAGACTTTATTGAAGATGAGGAGCGGGGACACGGTGTCCCCTGCACCTTTACACACAGCCGCGTGGGGAGCCGCACAGCTCCCTGGCAGAGTGCACCAGTGCGGGGGAGCCCCCCTTCGGCCAGGGGCCGACCCACCGCCGGCTGGACACTCGTACTGCGTGGGGAGCAGCGCAGCTCCCTGGCAATGTGCTCCGGGGCAGGGGGAGCCATTCCTTTACCATGGGCCCCGCCCCCCGCCGGTTTGAATCATGTGCCGCGTGGGGAGCCGCACAGCTCCCTGGCAGAGTGCACCAGTGCGGGGGTGCCCCCCCCCTCACCTAGGGGGCCGACCCCCCGCCGGCTGGGCATCCATACCGCGTGGGGAGCCGCACAGCTCCCTGGCATTGTGCTCCGGTGCGGGGGTGCCCCCCCTCACCTAGGGGGCCGCCCTCCCGCCGGCCGGACTCTAATACTGCATGCTGCAGAGAAGCAGCTTCTTACCCTTGCCGACCCCACGATCTCAACTCTGCTTCATCCCAGAGCGCTACATGTCGCGGACCGCAGCGTGGGTCCCATGCAAACAACTCCGCTCCTACCATGAATACCAGCGCTCTCCTGAGACATTCTGCCGTCGCCCAGCCGTAAGGAGCCTCTACACCATGCTGCTGTATCCTAGAGCTGACCCAGAGGTAGTGAAATCAGCTGAATCGGCGTCAGCCTGGGCCCACAGGTGCCTATAAATAGCCTAGTAATCAGCCAGCCTGGGCCCACAGGTACGTATGAATAGCCTTGTAATCAGCCTCCCCTCCCACAAATGCAGCAATATCTTGCTTATACTTGTTGCAGTTTGTGTGATCTGGCACTCGTGTTTGGGACTCCCCTCGTCCATGTCTCAGTGGTTCTGTCGCTTGTGTCGTGGTGGCTGGCTGCAGTCCTTGTTGCATGGCTTTGGTGTATGCTGGTGGGGATGCATGCTGGCAGCGACTTGGTGTGAACCGTGTCTGAGTGTGGATGCAGTGATCAGTGCGGTCTCTCCTGGCTGTTTGGTGGCTGGCGTCCTGGTTCCTGTGTGTTGCTCCAGGGGCTGGCAGCAGTTCTGGGGAGACTCGCTTGCACTGACACTGATTCAGCGATTTTTTATTTTTTTTTCTTCCCCCATCACTGTTTGTGGGTTCCTCACTAGCTTCCACTTTTCTGTTGGGGGGCTTTGAGGGGTGAGAGTGTCACGGTCATATTGGTGTTTGACCGTGACGCTGTTGCCGTGCATACTGGTTGCCAGGGGCAACGTGTACTTTGTGGTTTGCATGTGCACTTCCCCTTTAAGGTGTGCCTCCCTGCTGTTTGGTCAGCAAAGGATTAATCTTCTGGCTAGTGAGGATCAAGGTCTTTCCTGGGTGTGGCCGCAAGCTTGATATAAATCTGTGGCTTGCTGGCTAGGGGCAGTGGTTCTACTGCCTTTGTTGGACTAGGACCTTGCTCCTAGCTCTTTGTCATCTGAGGGCCATCCTAGTTGTCATCAATATCATCCCGGTGTCTCTTTCCCTTCCTTTCCTTATTTGTTTGGAGTGGGTTATGTTCAGGGTGTTTGTATGTCTAGTTTGGTGTTACATGTCTGGTGGTGTTTGGTGTCCAGCATGTTTGCTAGACATTCCCCTGTCTTACGTTGGTTGTATCCTCCGGAAGAGGGTCTTTGGTTCCCTGGAGGGGTCACCAATTGTCCACACGCAGCTACGTGTGTCCTGAATACCTGTGTGGTTGTTGTATGTGCTGTGTCCTTAATGTGTGTGGACATCAGCACTTGTGCACGGGTTCCAGTCGGTGTGCCTGTGGCAGGTAAGTGTGTTGCATTTGTCACCTGAGGCAATCACCTTACCATTGGCGGTGCACCCCTGATACTGACTACAAGGCATTATGAGCATACTCGTCGGCTTCAGTATCCACTTTGGGATACAGGTTTTAGAGACACATTTGGCCAAGATGTGTGTCATGCACTTACCTGTATGGGCTTCCAGAAAAAAGTCTGGTATCAATATGGTGGCAGCACAGGCGGCACTCTGTTGCTATGGAAACCAGAGGCTTTGACAGTGGGGCTGCTCGACCTATCAGGGAATGATGACGCTGGACCAATTAGGCTCTGTGCTAGCGTCAAATGCTACCTGAGGGGGGGCTATATAAACAGGCAGCTGTTGGCCACAGTTGCCTGTGATTGATTTTCTCAGCCTCACTAGCTAGTTATGTGTTTGCTAATGTGAATCTGACCTTTGTCCTTTTCTTTGACATTGCCTCTGATTACTGATTTTGCCTCTGACATGACCTCCTGGTATTTGACTCTGCTTGTTGTGACCTCACCTTTGCCTGCTAAGTTTGTCTCTGATGTTTGCGCCTGGTTTCACTTTGCTGTGTATTTGTATCTTATTTTGCATCCTGATCCAGTCCTGGTTTTCTCTGTCTGGTTTTCACCTCTTTCTCTTTCATCTCTTTTTTGGTTTAGAAGGGACTATCGTACAGTTGTGTGCCATCACTTAGGATGGAAAGTACAAGTAGGTGGGGGCAGTGGCGCAGGTGTAGCACAGGGCTGCACAGTGCCATACCGTTTCATGACAACTTGGTTTAAGTGTGATCGGTGTCTTAACTGAAGGCCCTCAGAAGCAGTAAACTCTGGTTAGCTGAGGTCGATGGTGACCTTGCTGACTTCTATGTTTGGCTTTGCAGATTCTAAGTTCTTGTTGATATTTCTCTTTTTTGCTCTTTCTGTATCAGAAGAAGTAACTCTCACACAGTTCGGTTAGTCTCTGTATTCTGAGGCCCAAGGAATAGGAGCACATGCACTTGCTTCCTTCCTCCACACTTGACTAAACTTCCCCTCTAGACAGGAAGTCAGACCAGCCCCCTCCTGCCAAGAGGGGAGGAGCAGGGTGGTTAACAATGTCCCCGTCAACCACATACCAGGTCATGCTGGTGTACATAACAGAGCATTACAGTATATGACTGAACATTGAAAACCATTTGCAGATACTGCCTGTACTGGGGTACTGCAATTACACCTCAGGTACTGATATGTAATCCCTTCTTCACCCCTCTGGCCCCTCTAATAAGAGCCTCTTATGTTCCGATGCTCTCCTTTGCCCTGCACTGGATCGCCCAGGGGAAAGGCATTTTTTTTAGATCCAGTGACGTATCGGGCTCTTCATGGGGACTGCTAGGTGGAGTCTTCTGCCTAACAGTGAGCCCCGTGACATCACCGGCACTAATGGGCGGGCTTTAGTGCTGCCCTAGCCTGTAAAACGGCTAGGGCAGCGCTAAAGCTTGTGCATCAGAGCCGGTGACGTCACCAGGAACGCTACTAGGCTGAAGCCTCTGCCTAGAACTGTAATAATATAAACAAAAAAAACCTTGTCCTGCATGATCCAGCGCATGGCAAGGGAGAGCATTGGGGCATGAAATGCTCCAATGCTCATATCAGGGGGGCTGGAAGGGTGAAAATAGAGATATGTCTGAACCCTGACAACCCCTTTAAGCTTCAGCATATCTATCCGGTGTGGGTACACCTTTAGAGTATTTTTAGTATATTTTATATTTTCAAAGCTATATTTTATTCTTTAGACAGGTTTATCTTTTAAAAATTAACATTCTCCCAAAGTGTGGCATACCTGTACCTTCAACTACACTGCGTGCAGAATTATTAGGCAAATGAGTATTTTGACCACATCATCCTCTTTATGCATGTTGTCTTACTCCAAGCTGTATAGGCTCGAAAGCCTACTACCAATTAAGCATATTAGATGATGTGCATCTCTGTAATGAGAAGGGATGTGGTCTAATGACATCAACACCCTATATTAGGTGTGCATAATTATTAGGCAACTTCCTTTCCTTTGGCAAAATGGGTCAAAAGAAGGACTTGACAGGCTCAGAAAAGTCAAAAATAGTGAGATATCTTGCTGAGGGATGCAGCACTCTTAAAATTGCAAAGCTTCTGAAGCGTGATCATCGAACAATCAAGCGTTTCATTCAAAATAGTCAACAGGGTCGCAAGAAGCGTGTGGAAAAACCAAGGTGCAAAATAACTGCCCATGAACTGAGAAAAGTCAAGCGTGCAGCTGCCAAGATGCCACTTGCCACCAGTTTGGCCATATTTCAGAGCTGCAACATCACTGGAGTGCCCAAAAGCACAAGGTGTGCAATACTCAGAGACATGGCCAAGGTAAGAAAGGCTGAAAGACGACCACCACTGAACAAGACACACAAGCTGAAACGTCAAGACTGGGCCAAGAAATATCTCAAGACTGATTTTTCTAAGGTTTTATGGACTGATGAAATGAGAGTGAGTCTTGATGGGCCAGATGGATGGGCCCGTGGCTGGATTGGTAAAGGGCAGAGAGCTCCAGTCCGACTCAGACGCCAGCAAGGTGGAGGTGGAGTACTGGTTTGGGCTGGTATCATCAAAGATGAGCTTGTGGGGCCTTTTCGGGTTGAGGATGGAGTCAAGCTCAACTCCCAGTCCTACTGCCAGTTTCTGGAAGACACCTTCTTCAAGCAGTGGTACAGGAAGAAGTCTGCATCCTTCAAGAAAAACATGATTTTCATGCAGGACAATGCTCCATCACACGCGTCCAAGTACTCCACAGCGTGGCTGGCAAGAAAGGGTATAAAAGAAGAAAATCTAATGACATGGCCTCCTTGTTCACCTGATCTGAACCCCATTGAGAACCTGTGGTCCATCATCAAATGTGAGATTTACAAGGAGGGAAAACAGTACACCTCTCTGAACAGTGTCTGGGAGGCTGTGGTTGCTGCTGCACGCAATGTTGATGGTGAACAGATCAAAACACTGACAGAATCCATGGATGGCAGGCTTTTGAGTGTCCTTGCAAAGAAAGGTGGCTATATTGGTCACTGATTTGTTTTTGTTTTGTTTTTGAATGTCAGAAATGTATATTTGTGAATGTTGAGATGTTATATTGGTTTCACTGGTAAAAATAAATAATTGAAATGGGTATATATTTGTTTTTTGTTAAGTTGCCTAATAATTATGCACAGTAATAGTCACCTGCACACACAGATATCCCCCTAAAATAGCTAAAACTAAAAACAAACTAAAAACTACTTCCAAAAATATTCAGCTTTGATATTAATGAGTTTTTTGGGTTCATTGAGAACATGGTTGTTGTTCAATAATAAAATTAATCCTCAAAAATACAACTTGCCTAATAATTCTGCACTCCCTGTATGTCTACAAACATGTTTCCGTGTGTTAAATATTTATATTGTTATATCTTTTTATTTAAATTGTATATTTCATGTGTTAGTTATTTCCACATGTCTTATACATGAGAACAAATGTTGAAAGGAACTATACTGGTATACCAACAGAATCCTTGGGATCTCTGTTTCTTTCAGAAAAATGCATCATTAAAGTCACAAACTGTTTTTCAGGCCATTAACAGCTGTAAACTCAACTGGAGTTTTCAGATTATACCATTCCCTTCAGATTTCAATCAGTTGCCCCTATGGAGCTGTTAGTTCCCCACTACAGACTCATATAACATTCAATTTCAAGCGTTTATTAAATGTCTTGTTTTGTCTGTTTTCCTTTTATTTATTTTACCGCTTTAGATGTATTTTCCCAATGTATCCCTCATGCATAGATCAGTATGGAGAAAGCAATGGCAGGCCTGGAGTGCTTCAGCAGCATCCAGGCTGCCACGGCAACCGATCAGAGCCCCGCAATTTCACTGCAGGGGCTCTGATCGGAAGGCAGAGGGAGCCACATCCCTCTGCTGTCACTCACAGGTGCCGCGTTCAGCGTTGATCGTGGCACCTGAAGGGTAAAATGACAAGGGCGGCACGATTGCTACTTCCTGTCAGTGTGGGCGGGTGCCAGCTGTATGATACAGCCAGCACCCGCGTTGTTTGGAGCGGGCCCGCTGCAGAGGCCCGCTCCATACATCCCTTCACACGTTATGACGTACAGGTACGTCATAATGCTTGAAGGGGTTAATGCTGTACGGAGATCCTTACAGCATTAAAATGTATGGCCTCTGTCGAGGCAAAGTGAGTAATTCCAAAATGTCACGAGACTTTGATGAATAACTTCGGGATTTGATGTTTAAACTGAAAAAGCATTTTTAAATTTTGTTCCGAAGTCCGCTTTTGTTCCGAGGTACCAGTCGGTACCAAAGCCAACTTCAGATACCGGTTTTAAAATGGTTTTTCAATTTAATAATCAAATACCGAACTTCGCCTCATCAGAAGACATTCATTTTAATGCTGTATGGACACAGATCTCCATACAGCCTTAAACCGGTTTTGACCGTATCAACTTCGTTTAACGTCTTTTGTTATTACGTTATTATGTCTCTACAGTCGTGGCCAAAAGTTTTGAGAATGACACAAATATTAGTTTTCACAAAGTTTGCTGCTAAACTGCTTTTAGATCTTTGTTTAAGTTGTTTCTGTGATGTAGTGAAATATAATTACACGCACTTCACACGTTTCAAAGGCTTTTATCGACAATTACATGACATTTATGCAAAGAGTCAGTATTTGCAGTGTTGGCCCTTCTTTTTCAGGACCTCTGCAATTCGACTGGGCATGCTCTCAATCAACTTCTGGGCCAATTCCTGACTGATAGCAACCCATTCTTTCATAATCACTTCTTGGAGTTTGTCAGAATTAGTGGGTTTTTGTTTGTCCACCCGCCTCTTGAGGATTGACCACAAGTTCTCAATGGAATTAAGATATGGGGAGTTTCCAGGCCATGGACCCAAAATGTCAACGTTTTGGTCCCCGAGCCACTTAGTTATCACTTTTGCCTTATGGCGCAGTGCTCCATCGTGCTGGAAAATGCATTGTTCTTCACCAAACTGTTGTTGGATTGTTGGAAGAAGTTGCTGTTGGAGGGTGTTTTGGTACCATTCTTTATTCATGGCTGTGTTTTGGGGCAAAATTGTGAGTGAGCCCACTCCCTTGGATGAGAAGCAACCCCACACATGAATGGTCTCAGGATGCTTTACTGTTGGCATGACACAGGACTGATGGTAGCGCTCACCTTTTCTTCTCCGGACAAGCCTTTTTCCAGATGCCCCAAACAATCGGAAAGAGGCTTCATCGGAGAATATGACTTTGCCCCAGTCCTCAGCAGTCCATTCACCATACTTTCTGCAGAAGATCAATCTGTCCCTGATGTTTTTTTTGGAGAGAAGTGGCTTCTTTGCTGCCCTTCTTGACACCAGGCCATCTTTCAAAAGTCTTCGCCTCACTGTGCGTGCAGATGCGCTCACACCTGCCTGCTGCCATTCCTGAGCAAGCTCTGCACTGGTGGCACTCTGATCCCGCAGCTGAATCCTCTTTAGGAGACAATCCTGGCGCTTGCTGGACTTTCTTGGACGCCCTGAAGAATTCTTAACAAGAATTGAACCTCTTTCCTTGAAGTTCTTGATGATCCTATAAATTGTTGATTGAGGTGCAATCTTAGTAGCCACAATATCCTTGCCTGTGAAGCCATTTTTATGCAACGCAATGATGGCTGCACGTGTTTCTTTGCAGGTCACCATGGTTAACAATGGAAGAACAATGATTTCAAGCATCACCCTCCTTTTAACATGTCAAGTCTGCCATTTTAACCCAATCAGCCTGACATAATGATCTCCAGCCTTGTGCTCGTCAACATTCTCACCTGAGTTAACAAGACGATTACTGAAATTATCTCAGCAGGTCCTTTAATGACAGCAATGAAATGCAGTGGAAAGGTTTTTTTGGGATTAAAGGGAGTCTGTCACCAGATTGTGACCTTATAGACCGCTTACATAGCGCTCTAGCATAGCAGTCTATGATTCTAATGGTGCCTTTGATGTTTGCTTGTGAAGTTCCCCCAAGGCAAAAACTGACTTTTATTCATATGTAAATTAGGGCTCGCAAGTGCCCAGGGCGGCGTTCACCTCGTTGGAGCCCAGGCTGTTCTGCCTCTTTTCGTCATATCCCCGCCCCAGCCTCTTCCTCTGCCCGCCCCGCTCTTCCTTTGCGTCCTCCTTCTCTGCAGCGAGATCCCGTGCCTGCAATATCCATTGCTTGGCCGGGGCATGCGCACTGCAATGCCCATTGTGGGCACGGCATCGCAATAGCTACTATGCATGCGCCGGCCAACGGCGAGAAACAGCGGCGAGGAGGCGGACCAGAGACACCCACAATGGGCATCGCAGTGCGCATGCCCCGGCCAAGCAATGGATAGCGCAGGCGCGGGATCTCGCTGCTATGTAAGCGGTCTATTAGGTCAAAATCTGGTGACAATAATAGAAAGATTGCAGCACACAGTTTTTCTTATTGCTTATTAAATTTGAATTTTTTGTCATCATATGATCAAGTTCCAGTGCAAATTTTACAGCTTAATTTATAGAAGAAAATATAGAAGAAAATGACCATGATGGTCATTTTCTTCTATATTTTCTTCTATAAATTAAGCTGTAAAATTTGCACTGGAACTTGATCATATGATGACAAAAAATTCAAATTTAATAAGCAATAAGAAAAACTGTGTGCTGCAATCTTTCTATTATTGGAGTGCGACTGAACAAGTCCTTGCAGGCACCAGTGAACCAAAACGGAGTGTGGTACTCCAAAACTCAACACTAAAATCTGGTGACAGACTCCCTTTAAGTTAATTTTCATGGCAAAGAAGGACTATGCCATTCATCTGATCACTCTTCATAACATTCTGGAGTATATGCAAATTGCTATTATAAAAACTTAAGCAGCAACTTTTCAAATTTCCAATATTTATGTAATTCTTAAAACTTTTGGCCACGACTGTACTGTCACCTCAAAGATTCTGTATGGATCATGCTAAGGTGCGAGCCATTGTCAGTTGGGCCAGGCCTACCTCTTGGCTTTGGTAAATATTATAGAAAGTTAAGCAAAAATGTTTCTGTTATTGCCAAACTGGGACTGGGCTCCAACGAGGTGAACGCCGCCCTGGGCACTTGCGAGCCCTAATTTACATATGAATAAAAGTCCGTTTTTGCCTTGGGGGAACTTCACAAGCAAACATTAAAGGTACCATTAGAATCATAGACTGTTATGCTAGAGCGCTATGTAAGCGGTTTATAAGGTCACAATCTGGTGACTGACTTAATCAGGAAGGGGGCTGATCTTCTCCATTGGTCTCCTGAGGCTCTGTCCGTGTTTGATACGTTGAAAGGAAGTTTCATTCAGGCACCTGTACTCATCCAACCATACGTAACTCAACCTTTCATTGTTGAGGTGGACACCTCTGAGTGGGTGTTGTACTATCTCAGGGGTCATCTGCCTTAACTAATTTGAAATCCTGCGCCTTTTTTCTAGAAACTTCTCCTTCTAATATTGGCAACCGTGAACTGTAGGCCATCAAGTGGGCCTTTCAGGAGTGGCGCCACTTCTTAGAGGGGGCTCAACACCAAATCACTGTGCTTACGGATCACGAAAACTTGATTTATTTAGATACTGCCCAGTGCTTAAATCCCCAGCAAGCACTATGGGTCCTGTTTTTTACGTGGTTTAACTTTGTAGTCACTTAGCATCCTAGGTCTGGTAATGAGAAGGCTGATGCCTTGTCAAACAGTTTTGGTATTGAAGACTCCATTGATGCTGAACCTGGTAACATTCTGTCCCCTGGTGTCATTGTTGTCGCCATTAATCCTGATCTAGTCGCTGAGATTAAATTTTGTCAGGACTAAGCTCCTAGTAACATTCCTTTTGGTAAATTGTTTGCGCCTCCGGGTATTGCAGGGACATCTGGTCTGCCAGGTCTACTGGTGGCCTACTTTATCACATAATGTGGATGCCTTTGTCTCTGCATGTGATGTGTGTGCTAGGTCCAAGGTACCCAGGAGATGTCCTGCGGGCTTATTTTGTCCCTTGCCCATTCCACAGAGACCTTGGACCCACATCTTTATGGACTTCATTACAGAACTTCCACCCTCCTAGGGTAGGTTGGTTGTCTGGGTAGTCATAGATAGATTCTCAAAGATGTGTCTTCTAGTATCATTAAAGAAACCTCTGAACATGAAAGAATTGGCTACTTTGTTCGTGGACAAATCACAGATTAAGTATATGTATAAGAGGGAAATTAAATAAACTATCACTTCTTGAGTAAATACCCTCTAAAATATAACCTTTAATTTATGATTTTAAATAATAATAACAATAAACAAAATCAAAATTCCCCACAAAAATGAAATATACCTGTAGATAGTATAAATACAGATAATAATTTTAGCCAGTGTCCACTAATGTGATCACAGATTATTAGAAATATAGGGTCCCTTCTTGATGTGTGCTAATATCCTGGGTATAAGACAGACTACATAATATTTTATTATAAATCTCGTATTTACTTACGGTTCCTTTAATCGGGAAGTATCCTGTAGGACAGTAAGACCGATAAGTGGAGTAGGGAGATGTTTTCACTCTGCGCTTTCCCTGAGGCTACCCCTGCCTAAAAGCGCAGCACCAGCCCCGAAAGGGGTGACCACACTTATCAGTGGCTGAACCGTGGATTGGCCCTTGACAGACCCTAAAGATATCTTCAATAGGCTTCAAAGATCCAGTCCAAACTTAGACAACATCCTTAGATTGCATGGCATACCTGAATCCATTGTCTCGGATACAGGTGTCCAGTTTGTCTCGAGATCCTGGAGAGAGTTTAGCAACAGACTCAGGATCAAACTCTCCTTCTCATCTGCGTTCTATCCCGAGACCAATAGACAAACAGAAAGGGTCAACCAGGTCTTGGAGCAGTTTTTAAGGTGTTTTGTTTTTGACTGTCAAAATGAGTGGAAAAGATTTTTGCCCCTGGTGGAGTTCACTATTATCAACAATGTCAGCTCCTCCAGTGGTATCTCACCTTTTTATTGTAATTATGGTTTTAATCCACTTTTTGTCTCTGGGTCCAGCTCTGTGAATCCTGCCGTTGATGCTATCATTGACAATCTGTGCACAGTTTGGGCTCAGGCTCACAAGAAAAAACCTTAAAGTGTCCAATGTAAACAAGCTAATAGGCAGTGGTCTGCTGGTCCAAACTTTGGGAGTCATTTATCAAACTGCTGTAAAGTAGAACTGGCTTAGTTGCCCATAGAAACTAATCATATTCCTCCTTTAATTTTGGATAGCTCCTTTGGAAAATGAAAGGACGAATCTGATTGGTAGCTATGGGCAACTAAGCCAGTTCTCCCTTACACCAGAAAGTTTACAGTTCAGTGCAGTACTTAATCCATTGGAAGGGGTATGGTCCTGAGTAGAGAACATAGGTGCTGGCTGCGGATGTTCATGCTCCTTGCCTAATTAGGAAGAGCCATTTAAAATTTCCATTTAAGCCTGTTCCCCATGTTGAGGGTCCGATGGCCCCTCTTAAGAAGGGGGGTAATGTCACAAACTTAGCTGTCTGGGCTACAGAGCTGTGGCTTCTGGCTTTGGCACGGCCATGCCGGGTGAGATGCACTGCATTGCCACGTCCCCCAGTGACACAACAGCATCCTTAGCAACTGTCACGGCTGAGAGAGGGTAACTCTAATCCGTGTGATGTTAAACGTATGGAAGCTGCTCGGCCAGGACAACAGAATAGGGAGCAGGTCACCTCCTATAGCGTCCCTAAATCTGACCCTGACTCCTAGCTGTATGAGCCTGATGGTAGGAATCCTCAGGTCCCTACTAACCCTCAAGGGATCCCTGAACTAGGAGCTGGGTAAGACAACCTGTTCCTCCTAGATGCGGATGAACAGGAGTCTCACTGGCCAAGTGTAACATCCCAGAGTATGTCACTAAAACTCTTTCACCCTGCTTCATGATGTTAAAGTGTAAATGTGTTAATATCCTGTGTAACCTGACATTGCATTTGTATTATATGTATTTGCTGTAATTCTCAATGTACACCAGCAGGTGGCAGCAATATGTAAGTAGACCATAGCTAGTTAATAGACCTAGACTGGAATAGACCATTCCAGGCTAGCTCCCCCCTTTCTGAGGAGGAGTGGAATGTTCCCACATCCTACTTCAGGAGGAGGAAGGAAAGTTCTAGGCAGTGTACCAGCCACCCCCTGTTGGGGTAGGCTGTGTTGATAGGAGCTCCCAGAAACAGGGACCCCAACCAAGGATTCAAGCCTCTGCTGAGGCCCAAGATCAACCTTCCCAGCCTGAGTCCCTTACCTCAGCTGGTAGACCAAGGAAGCAGCCAACTACAGAACTATCAGATCTCCAGGAAGCCACCATCATACCCTGCGAGCAGTCCTGTAAGTAAAGATTCCAAGACAAGGAGAAGATAAGTACCTCCACAGCTAGTCAGGCCCATATCAAGCAGACCACAGACAGAGCAGAAGACAGATACCTGCCAGATTCTATAGGCGTATGTACCAGATGCAGAATATATGTAAATTCCTGCCACATATTGCCAATATCTGCTGGGACTCTAGACTATTGCTGTACATTGTATGGATCAAAAGCTGCATATTATAACACCAAGTAAAGGCAAGTTGGACCCTATGATCTGTGTGAAATTCCATCATTCCTCAATTACTCCTATTAACAGCACTCATTTTGTTGCATGTGAGCCAGGATACAGGAGTCTAGCCGTACCAAGGTAGGAGACACCGTTGACACTACCAAATCTACTATACAGAGACAATATCCCCCTCTGGCATTCCTCACCTGGTACATGAGCTCATACCATCTTAAAGGGCCCTGCTATAGTACCTGCGCAAGCTGCAACTGGCGTCACAAACTTATACACACCTAAATCTGACTCACTGCATAGCATCCCCACTGCTCATTGCACAAGCTGCAAGGAAGGGGAAACATAAACAGCCTATGGATATGACAGGTTAGTGAAAGCACTTCCACACCTACCTGCCACAGACACACTGACTGGATCCCGTGCTCACAGCTGATGTCCATACCAAACATAAATGGACACAGCACACACACATAAACACACAGGAACCCAGATCCATAACTGCAGTAAGAATAAACACCAACATAAAGCATAACATCACCACATGTTTTTATGACCGCAAGGGAGGCCCTCACTGGAGAGATGGTATAAGGATACCAGGAGGATGACTCCAGCAACATGCCTGGAGTACCCCTCAGCTGCAGGCTTCCAGCAGAGGCTAAATAGCCCAAGTGGCCACACCCACACAGACACACACTGGAAAGGGAAATTAACCCTTCCAAGACCAGACAGGGTAGTGAAGCCACTTAAAGGGAAAGTGCACACATACAGAAACCTTGTGCACAACAAACAGGGAAAGTGCACACCACACGTACAAAAGGCACACCTATAAAGACAGGTTGCTAGGTGCAACCCCATGCACTTCACAGCAAGCTGCCTAGCAACAGCTCAGGCTGCTATACTGGGAATAAAATCATGTTGCCAGCGGCAACCACACGTGAGGCAAGATACTAGCAGCCCTCACCATGTGGTTGACAAGAAAACCCAAACCGCAGGCAACTGCCTGCGGGTCCAGGAGTCACGACCATGACCATGGTCGTGACAGCAACAGGATGCAATGCTCTTTCTACCAACAGTGGACACGTGTTGGAGGAGACTAGCAGTGGGCTGACTGCTCAACTGATTTATTCCATTAGTGTTCTGACTAATGGAGTGCCGAGTCATGACCTATCAGGTTCTGATCCTGTGACTTGGTACTCTATTAAAACCCCTCCCTGGCCTTATACCAGTGCCAGTGATAATCTGTGACTCTCTAGCTGTGCTCCCGGTTCTAGTTTTGTCTATGCGTTTGGATTGCTCATATTATTGACCTCAGCTTGCTTTTGACCACTCTCTGCCTCTTGTTTTTGTCTCCCGACCCATTCAGTAAGACCTGCTTTTGTGTGGTTTTGTCTCTGTGTTTCATCTGTCTAGCAGATTGGTAGCATAGGGGATGTTGACCAGTGGAGGATTTGCCGTCTAAGGCTTGCACTGAAAGTAGGCAGGGAAAGCGGGCAGGTTCCAGTTAAGGTTAACTGTTCGTGTCTTCCATAATGACTGCTGTAACAATACAAAGTTTGCCAGCTTTATTGTGCAATCTATATTTATATAGCGCCACCATATTCCACAGCGCTTCACAATTCAGAGGGTTCACGTACAAAAAAATAAAAAAAATAAAAAAAGTTAACAGCTAATATATAACTAGAATACTAGGAGTGAGGGCCCTGCTCGCTAGAGCTTACAATTTATGAGGAAGTGGGGGTGACATAAAAGGTAGTTGATTGTTCTATGAAGTGGTCCAGCCATGTTCGTACTAAAAGGAGTGGTGTAGGCTGTGTCTGCTAGTGCTTTGGATGTGGGGATTACTATCAGAAGATCGTGTTCAGGTCTGAAGAATAAGAGTTGGGGGGGCGAGTTACTAGAGCAAGAGTCAGTTTAGCATGATAAGGCTGCCTAAAAATATGTGTTTTAAGGCACTTTGAAGATAGGGAAGTTGGGAATTGACCTGATATTCCGGGGCAGAGAATTCCAGAGAGAAAAGTCTTGAAGATGAGAGCGAAAGGTATGAACTATGGAGGATTTTAATCGTACATCACTTGCAGAACAGAGAGTACAAGTAGGGAGGTAGACAGAAATGAGGGAGGAGATGCATGGAGGTGCAGCACTGTGGAGAGTTTTGTGTGTGAGAAAACTAAATCTACTGATAGCCTGTTCGATTGGGGCTGTGTGGAGAGAAAGGAATAGAGGACCTAGGACTGAATCCTGAGGAACCCCAACATCCCCCTGTGACAAACTTGGCAAAACAGACCTCTTTTTTCATTTTAAGCATTTTAATACAATAAGGGAGTTCTTTGGCTCATATCTTGGTCTGGAGATATGGCCTCTAATTATAAATAGTGTTGAGCGCGAATATTCTAAAAGCTAATTTTTATCGCGAATATCGGCACTTCGAGAATTCGCGAATATTTAGAATATAGTGCTATACATTCATAATGACGAATATTCTTCTTTTTTCTTTTTTTTTCTTTTTTAACACAGTACACATCAGGTGATCATCCCTCCCTTCTTCTAGCTTGTGGGCCAATGAGAAGGCTTTGTCACAGCTTAGCAACATCCCTAACAACCAATAGAAAAGTTACCTACCCCTTACTATATAAGAACCTCCCCAGCAGCTCTTTTCTAAAGTTTATTGCAGTTATGAAAGAGACAGCAGTGTCATTGCTGTGTTCTGTGCTTTGTGTTATTACATTAGACAGTTAACTTATATATGTAATTCAGATAGTTAGGGGGAGATAGTCAGTGTAGGTTAGATTGATCTATAGTGTAGCAGATATTGCCCAAAATTCGCAAGCGCGAACATATTGGAGCTCTCTATCTGCATATAAAGCTATTCTAATGTTCTGCCGTGCCAACCATTTTCTCCAGTCTCAGAAAACGTATACCAGCTTGAAAAATGTAGCATAAGTGACCCAAGCCTGTATTTCACGTGCATTACGCAAATATTACATTGCTGATTTTCACAATCAAGAATATAATCTCGAATTCTCAAATTCGCGAATATATGATGAATATTCTACAAAATATTCAAGAAATATCGCAAATTCAAATATTGCCCCTGCCGCTCATTGCTAATTTTAAGCTAGTTTCTCTTCCCTTTAATGGTGAATATATTTTCAGTACCGACTTAGATAAAATTCCCAATAAGGTCACGGACCATAAAAGAGGCTTTACTGAAGATAGACTTCAGAGAAAGATGCAGCTTTTATATGGTAAACAGTATAAGTGGAAAGAGAAAAAAGACAAAGGTAAGACAGGCAGATGGAACTATGGAGAAGGAGGCAAGGAAAAAATTTCTTAAATTCCAATCAAGGGGAGTCTTCTGCCTCTAAGCGATGATGCAAGCCAGGTAGGGGGAAGACTCCTTTATCACCAAATGGGAACACATTTTTTCAAATTGCTGTATCACAAACATAATAAAGAAGGATATTATATAGAACTCAAGTCTGACACCCCTAAAAAAGTTGTCATCACCAACCTACCTGTTTTCCAGCGGTTACTATTAAGCAATGGAATAAAAGGTATTCATTCACCTGTCCCCAAACAAAAGTGGGGAATAGGTCACTACAGGATGATAATAAATCTAAAGCCCCTAAAAAAAAAAAAAAAATTCTCAAAAATTCTGAATGGAGACAATAAAAACAGCTGTAAAACTCAAAGCAAGAGATCGGTAATGGCAACAATAGACTTAAAAGATGCCTATAACCAGGTGCCAATTCATCATCTCTCCCGCCAATATCTCCGATTTGTAGTTCCAAAAGGAAACAGTATTTAATAACTTCAGCTTATATGCCTCTTGTTTGGGATTTCTTCTGCCCCTCGTATTTTCACAAAGACTATGGCAGAGGTAGTGGCAGCTCTAATGCAGGAATCTATAATTGTAATCCCATACCTAGAAGACATATTAGTGGTAGCAAACACAGAAGTTCCGCTCTCATACCACCTTCTGACCATTTTCCACCTCCTTCCCTGCGCTGGATTGCAAATCTGGAAATTACATCTAGTTCCAGACAACCAGAAGATTTTCTTGGGCATTCTATTATACTCAGTTTTCCAGATGTCGTTTCTATCAGCAAAGAAAATTCAGGAGCTTCAACAACAGATTTGGCAGTTCTGAAAAATACTCATCATGTTCAATCAGATCAGCCATGACAATCCTGGGTCCTCTATCTTCTTGCATCATGGCATAAGCATGCATCCATTTTCATATGAGATTACTACAAAAATGTATCCTGTCCCGGTCAAAAAAATATAAAAAATACATCTTTGGAGAAAAAACTTTTTCCGACCCCAGAAGTAAAGATATCCTTGAATTGGTGGCTGTTAAAAGCAAATCTAACAAGGCAAAACCATATCATATCCATCACAACTAATGCCAGTGCCTGGGTCCATATTTGTTTCAGGCGAAATGGCCCTGGAGTCTAAATACCAGTAGTCAAATTACAAAGAGCTGTTTGCAATCTGCAAAGGGCTGAAACCTACAGAAAGCCTCTCCAGAGAAAAGCATGTTCATCAGGGAGGGATGAGCATGGTCATCTACAGATTCCTTCTCAAAAATTGTTTTCTTGGGCAATAAAATCAGTAATGTTGTTATGGTCAGTGGGTTTGGACCCACTGTGCCAACTAACCAGTTTGGCTTTGGGCTGAACCTAAGGACGTTGTCCAGGTGCTTCCCTGGTATTCACCCTTTAACCCCTTTACAATGATCTGGACTTTGTCGCAAGGAACCAACCAACTCCTAGAGTAGTCCTGGTGTAGTTGGCTGCTTACCCACGGGGGTTGGGGCAGGCAACAAAGAGCAGAAACGGTAGACAGACAAGGTTCGGTACCTGGATATCCAGACAAAATCACCTTCACTGGTTACTAGCAAGTAGATAACCTCAGAGCCCAGACAAGGAGGTGAAACCACAGCCCAGCCAAATAGTGAGGCAGATCAGCAACTTAAAGCCGACCTTTCATGTTTTTTTTTATTCTAGATAAATACCTTTACTTGCGGGTGCCCCCACTGATGCTGCCACCCTGCCTGTTTTTTAAAATATGGCTCCTACGCCCCGCTGTGCCCCCCTGTAATTTTCCACGCTCAGTATGTTAATACTGAGCATCGGTACAGGGATCTCCCTGGCTGTGCCACGATCCAATCACAGCAGAGATTGTCACAGCCAGGGAGAAGCTGAGCTAAGAAACCCTGGCGTCTCCTCCTCCTATTAACATACTGAGCAGGAAAACTACAGGGGGACACAGCAGGGCTTAGGAGCCATATTTTTAAAAAGCAGGCAGTATGGCAGCATCAACGGGGGGTACCCCGCATGAAAGGTCGGCTTTAAGTTGCTGATCTGCCTCACTATTTGGCTGGGCTGTGGTTTCACCTCCTTGTCTGGGCTCTGAGGTTATCTACTTGCTGCTCGCTTTAACTAGCACCTGGACAGGAGCAGAAGAAAAGGTTTAACTTTCACAGTGTTGAAAGGAGTTCACTGAGCACTAGTCCCAATACGCACAGGGAAAATGGAGCGATGCCTGCTCTTGTCCAAAACAGCAGTGCAGCGGCGACATGAGCCACCAGACTTTCTCACTTGGAACAGGTTGGATCTGGGAGAATGGTCCCTTTCCCCAAAGTATTCTCGATGCTAATGAGAGTATGGGAGACTTCGTCTGTAAGTTTCTTTGCATCAAGGAAAAACCACAAGATAGATCAGTTTTCTTCTCTTTACCCCAGAGATTCTCTCACAGCCATGGAATCATTCATTCAGGAATGGACGTTCGATCTTGCACATGCTTTCCACCCTATTTCTCTGATCTTCAGCAATTCATGAGAGAGAACTGCACTCTAATCCTCATTGTACCATTCTGGCCCAGGAGGATTTGGTTCTGCTTATTAAAACCCCTCAGTATGAAAGATCACATCACACTCCCATTACCTCCAGAGCTGTTGACTCAGGGCCTAATCAGCCAAGAAACGTACAGATGTTGAAACTATCTGCATGGATTCTGAGAAATCCATATTGATAAGAAGAGGGCTACTCAAAGAGTAGTACAGACTTTGCTATGAAAAAGAAAATCTACCACATCCAAATTCTACCTTTAAAATATGGGAAAAAATTACCTTGTGCAGTAAAGAAAAATTTTGTGAGGACTCCCCAGATATTCCCCTTGCACTGGATTTCTTGCAAGATGGCCTAGATCCGCGTCTGTCTAATACACTTATCATTTATCATCTTTATCATCTTTTTATGCCACTTTTAGGCATATGCTGATGAGCAACAGGGTAACAATGTTTCGAACTCTCTCAACTTTGAAGGCTCCATATCTCACCATCTGCTACAGCTTGGAATGTGAGACTACTATCATTTTATAGACAATCATCTTGGCTATCTCATACATAAATTGGACTTACAACTATTTGGCATATGATTAGTTATGTAGAAACTTGTCATGTAACTACTGTATATTGTTACTGTCTCGACCGAAGTCTGTTCCCAGGTCTCTGCTACGTTTTCCCAATGTTAGTGTATAGTGTTCGACTCACTTGGTATGAATACAGCTTTTTCTTCAACGCTACCCACAAGTGTTCGATTGGGTTGAGTTCTGGGGACTGTGGGGGCTATATTTACCTTTTTTTTATACCCATATTACTTGAGTGGACAAAGTAACTTGTCTTGTAGGATTTAAAAAAAAGTGGGGTAAGCAGCACTCCAGGTCCCAATATGGAGAGATATGTCAATGTAAATATAGTAAAATGGTGCCCACGGATGGGGATCCTGGCTGGGGGTCCCGTCAAGTAGCAAAATATAGAGAAATCCACAGCACTCTTCAATTTCACCTGAATTGAAGAGTGCTGTGGATTTCTCTATATTTTGTCTTGTAGGATAGACACATATAGCTCAGCAGTGAGACCACCATCAATCCTGGTCAAGTATCCAATGCCTTTGGCGGTGAAACAACCGCATATCATCAGGCTTCCTCCACCAAACTTGACAGTTCCTGCAATTTCTTGATCTGTTAGCCCCCTTTTCCCTTGTTTCTTCCAAACTCATTTGTATCCATCAGAGCTATCTATTGACTGTCTATTGACTTTTGCTTCATATCTCCAAATTTACCATTTCCAATCTTCCACTGACCACTGTTCGCACTTTTTTGCAACCTCGATCCAACGCTTTTTATGATGATATTGAAGTTGAGACTTCTTCACCTTTTGTTGGGCCACCATTCCAGTCACATGTAATGCGCTTCATATGCTGCTTGCATGGACGTCTGTGATCTCACTATTACGAAGCATATGAGCCACCTCCACTGCCGTGTTTGTCTCGCTAGAACTGATAGACCTTGTGATGAGCCGTTTACTCCAATATTTTGCCTGGACATCCACCTCTTGGCTTTGCAATGGATGGACAGACATTTCATATTCTCCCAACTTTCATGGGACTCACATCATGCAGTTTGACAATTTTCTTGCCCGAGATACCGTTATTAATAAATCTTCTTCATAGCTGCTCTTGGATTCAAACCAGTGACCTTTCACTTAGGAATCAACCTAATAACAAACTAAGCTATTAGTGAATGTGATAACAGGTTGTAGTTTGTAGTATACAAGAAGAAAAAGATTGTTTCACCACCAGGAGCAAAAGAGTAACAATGCAGTTACATGACAAGAATCCGCATAACTAATTGTATGCTAAATAGTTCCAAGTCCAATTTATGTATGAGATAGCCAAGGAGATTGTCTATAAAATGATGGTAGCCTCACGTACAAAGCTATAGTGGATGGTGAGATATTGCGCCTGAAAGTCAAAAGTTCAAAACATTATTACCTTTTTGCTCATCAGTGCATTTATGTTGCAGATTTTGGCACAGAAGTGTTTTGCAGCAAAATCTGTGAAATTTCCAAGCTTATGCAACTTTTGCAAAGTGCCAAAAAGAGGGTGTGGCGTGCGTGGGAAAGAGGGTGTACCTCATTCATCATTTTAAACACCAGTTTTTGTTGTGATCCTAATCTAGTGATCTTAATCTATGCCAGCAAGGGAGCTGAAGTAGATTAAAGCATTTCATAGGATAAAATGGGTATTCCCATCTGAAACAATGGAAGCATATCGCTAGGATATGTCCCCATTGTCTGGACCCGCACCTATATCGAGAACGGAGTGGGGAAAGTGGTGGCTGGAGGTCCCCGGGTTGTTCCGGCCACCACCAAGCGCTTTCCCCATAGAAACAAATGGGAGCACACCACGGATGCGCTTCCATTCATTTCTATTGGCCCGACAGAAATAGCCGAGCCAGTCCTCATCTATTTTCGGTGACCTCTTATAAATGAATGGAGATTGGCTATGCATGCTTCAGGGCTCCGTTCTCGGTGTAGGTGCAGGTTCCAGAGGTGGGACCCACACCTATCAGTCCATGGGGGAATATCCTAGTGCCTTTTCCCTGCTCACACCAGATCTAAAAAAAGGGCTCATGGCAGGGGACGGGCCGGCAGGCCTGTCTCATTTATCTTTTTAACACCTGTTTTAGGCGTAGAAAGTGGTCTAAATTTAAGCCAGCAAAGAAGCTGGCTTACATTTAGACCAGCGGTGGATGTGCCGAAGTTCTGTAGAGGCCAGCTCCTCTTCATAACTTTGGCGGATCCACCACCAGAACACTGGGTTATTAAGACCGGTCCTAATAAATGATCACCTTAGTCCCTGCTTAGAACCCCCTTTAAGCCTTTAGCTTCTATATCCATAAGGTTACTTATATTTAAATCAATCTTTTTGGTAGCAAGAGTTAGCGATTTACAGTCACTTTCTATGCCAGAACCCTTTCTTAGAGTTACAAACTTATATTTAAGTTAGATCTAAGTTTCTTGCCCAAGATACCTAACTCATTCCATCAGTCCCATGATATCATAATTCCATTATTTTGTGCTAACTCAAAGAATATTCAGGAAATAATCTTTCATAACCTGGATGTCAGATACGCAGTTTTACATTATATAGAATATACAAAAATCTTTTTTTTTATTTCTGTGGTCCAAATAAAGGGAAAAACTCAGCTAAGATTTCTATATCCAGATAGATATCCATTTAGCTATCTCTGAAGCCTACATAGCTAGGGGCAAGATTGCCCCATCTGCTCTTAAAGCCCAATCAACCAGAGCAATGTCCATCTCCTGTGCAGAAAGGGCTTCAACCTCAATAGAACAAATTTGCAGAACTGCTACGTGGGAAAGAATTCACACCATTTTCAAACACTATGAATTTGATGTTTTTGCTTGTGAAGATATGGCCTTTGGACACAAAGCTCTTTGTGCTATAGTCCCACCCTAATCCTTTCTTTGTTAGTTCCCAGATGTGCCATCCTGTAGACAATTGGGAAATCCGGTTTCCGGGAAGTCTCCATGACAGCACAGGGAATTTCCAACCAAGAGTTTTACTTTGATTTACCTTTAACGGTAAGTAAAATAAGTAAGTAACATAAATAAACAAAGTGTCTGTCTTTGGTGGTTCCGGTAAAATACACTGGAAATGAAGGGGAGGGATGGGGTTTTTTCCTGTCCTATCAGGGTAAAGCAGGCTTGGTTGTGTTGTCATGGAGACTTACAGGAAACCGGATTACAGGTGAGTCTAATACTTATTTTGGCAGTCTACTAGGAGACTAATATAACCAGGAAGCAATACAGAGATCAATCCTATTGAAAACTGTTAACACTAAATGGGCAAGGTTTTTACAGAGCATTACATATATTGCCAGCTTAACTTCAAGAAACCCTCATAAATGTCTGGTACCACAATTTGCCTTAGTGTTGTCATGCTGGCAAGGGGAGAGCCAACAACTATTGCTCATAATTATCTTGAATAGGTCGAACATTGACTTATAGAATAGCTGCCTTACATCTGGTGGCATCAGAGGCAGAGCCTGCTGTATCCAAGCATAATAATGGAAAGTTGAGTGGAAGGAAAAAGTGTGGTAGAAAAAGGTGCTCAAGAGATAAATGCAGCTTTGAAAGGATTGTCAAAAAAAGGCCATTCAAGAATTTGGGGGAGATTTACAAGGAGTCGACTGCAGCTGGAATCAGTGCTTCAAGAGCCACATCACCCAGACATATCCAGGACATGGGCTATAACTGTTGCATTCCTGGTGTCAAGCCACTCATGAAGCTCCTGGGCTAAGGAGAAAAAGGACTGGACTGTTGCTCAGCGGTTCAAAGTCCTATTTTTAGATAAAAGTACATTTTGCATTTCATTTGGAAATATAGGTCCCAGTCTGGAGGAAAAGTGAAGAGGCACACAATCCAAGTAGTTTGAGGTCCAGTGTTTCCACAGTCAGTGATGGTTTGGGGGGCCATGTCATCTGCTGGTGTTGTTCCACTGTATTATATCAAGTCCAAAGTTAGCACATGTGTCTACCAGGAAATTGTATAGCACTTCATGCTTTCCTATGCTGACAAGCTTTATGGAGATGCTGATTCATTTTCCAGCAGGACTTGGCACCTGCCCACGATGCCAAAAGTACCAATGAACCAACCAACGAGAAAAAAACAATAACCCCATAGAAAATGAGAGAACACACATATAAAATATATATGTAGTTTATTAAGACACAATACAATTAATATGACATGTAGGCACAGGGTAAAGGGTGGTGGGACGCCCCGTGTGGCGGGACCGTGAACAACCACCCTCACATATACCCGAATAACAAGGAGATGTCATGAAGACTGGGTATAAAACCGCATTAAAAATGGGAGAGCTGTAAGTTCAACCAAAGTAACATATAAACATATGTATGTAGCATACATGTAGAAGATCAATAAGGTCGCACATAGCAAACTTGCCCACCACTGGTAACATGTATGGCAATTACGTAAATACAGACAACCAAAGTTAGGGCGAAGCAAGGAAGCTATGTGTAAGCAGTAACACTACAGTAACAAACTAACCATGTATGGAACAAAACATAAGTTACCCATAATGTGCTGGAACCCAAAGTGTATGACCAGAGCTGCACCTTGACGCGCGTTTTGCCGAGAAAGGCTTCGTCAGGAGGTAACAAAGTACCAATACCTGTTTTAAAAACCACTGTATCACCGTGCTTGTTTGGAGAGCAAACTCGTCTGAACTAAACCCCATAGAGAATCTTTGGGGTATTGTCAAGATGAAGATGAGAGACACCAGACCAAACAATGCAGATGAGTTAAAGGTCATTATCAAAGCAACCTGGGCACGATTTGCATGATTACTGGTTTACACAAAAATAACTGTTTTTCATTATGCTTTTGTGGTAACATGTCTATAGTCTAGCTCTTAAGCTGATCAATGCATTTTGCATCAATACTTCATTTATTAGACATAAAAAATATTTAAACACAAGATTTTTATTTTAGATAGTTTTAGATGATACTGAAATGTCAAGTTGCTTATATCATTGGGTCACTTGGATGGAAATGGTCTTTTTTTCAATTTGAAACTAGAGTACAAGTGTTTTCATAATAGAAGGTTGTAGACAGAGCTGATCATTTTACTGTCACAGTGTTATAGGTTTATATTCTAAAAAACAGATTGAAGATGTGGCATAATATGGAAAGCGATATATTGTGGAAACCAAAAACAATTATGTATATGACTCACCAGAACCAACATACTTTTGTTGCATCAGGAGGCAGCAACATTTGTCTTCCCGCCTGTGTTTTAAGCGGATGTTTAAGTACTAATTGGTTCTGTCCCCTTTAATTATGTCCACTTTAATATTCTGTATAATGATATTCCTCATAATGTAGTGGGTTAGGGGTAGAAAGATAGATAAATAATATACTCATCCTTATTGTGCTGATAAGGCCACTTTCCTGAATGGTTATCTCAGAGAGAAGCATGTTGCAAGGGAGGAAAGGTGGAAAAAGAGTATAAACTGTTATACACAGACATTTATTTGGCACTCCATTGAAGAAATCACCCAGGTAGGAAGAACACTAATTCTTTCTTGTAACAGCCTGGTGTGTTGGCCATATGCTATGACATGGCAGACTCGAAGTCCCTCCCATATTGTATGTGTAGTGTATGTGATTATTTACTTTTTACTACCTTATATTACATCACACTTAGTAAATATATTTATTCACTTAGCCTTCAAAAGCTTATTCATTCTCAAATCTTATGAATTCTCATTTTAAAATACAGCCTTAATTGTTTTCTTCTAGTTAAGGAATAGATCAAATTATTTACAAATTTTCAAAGTAACAAAATCAAGTAAATGTCATTAATAATGTATGAATACTCAGTGCTTAATAGTAGATATTTCCTTAATGATACATAGACTTCTCATTAATCACTATTTAAATGCAAGTCTACGTAGATGGTGCAGCTGTAAAAGAGAAATATTAATGGCCATTTGATGAGGCAATAGGTACCAACTTATTGCCACCATTTACCACCTCCCTAAATCCCACCATGGATAATTTCTTAGTTATGTTGCTTGATAGCTCTCTGTGGTATGCCTAATAGAAGTCATAAAATGGGGAAAATTTATTAAACATGTGCACTACTTTCTGGAGCAATATGCTTGCAAACATCTATTTTATAGAGGAGGTTATACCATGTGTGCATTCTGTGCAGTTGCACAGTGAACCAGTAGGTGGGGAGGAGACCAAAGCCCATAACCCCTTTATGACACAGCAATTTTCCATTTTTGTGTTTTCGTTTTTCACCCCCTGCCTTCCCGGAGCCATAACTTTTTTATTTTTCCATTCACATAGCTGTGTGAGTATTTATTTTTTGTAGGAAGCTGTACTAATGGCATCATTTAATTATGTACAGTACAGACCAAATGTTTGGACACACCTTCTCATTCAAAGAGTTTTCTTTCTTTTCATGACTATGAAGGCATCAAAACTATGAATTAACACATGTGGAATTATATACATAACAAACAAGTGTGAAACAACTGAAAATATGTCATATTCTAGGTTCTTTAAAGTAGCCACCTTTTGCTTTGATTACTGCTGTGCACACTCTTGGCATTCTCTTGATGAGCTTCAAGAGGTAGTCACCTAAAATGGTCTTCCAACAGTCTTGAAGGAGTTCCCAGAGATGCTTAGCACTTGTTGGCCCTTTTGCCTTCACTCTGCGGTCCAGCTCACCCCAAACCATCTCGATTGGGTTCAGGTCCAGTGACTGTGGAGGCCAGGTCATCTGGCGCAGCACCCCATCACTCTCCTTCATGGTCAAATAGCCCTTACTTTCAAAGTTTTCCCGATTTTTCGGCTGACTGACTGACCTTCATTTCTTAAAGTAATTATGGCCACTCGTTTTTCTTTACTTAGCTGTTTTTTTCTTGTCATAAAACAAATTCTAACAGTCTATTCAGTAGGACTATCAGCTGTGTATCCACCTGACTTCTCCTCAACGCAACTGATGGTCCCAACCCCATTTATAAGGCAAGAAATCCCACTTATTAAACCTGACAGGGCACAGCTGTGAAGTGAAAACCATTTCAGGGGACTACCTCTTGAAGCTCATCAAGAGAATGCCAAGAGTGTGCAAAGCAGTAATCAAAGCAAAAGGTGGCTACTTTGAAGAACCTAGAATATGGCATATTTTCAGTTGTTTCACACTTGTTTGTTATGTATATAATTCCACATGTGTTAATTCATAGTTTTGATGCCTTCAGTGTGAATCTACAATTTTCATAGTCATGAAAATAAAGAAAACTCTTTGAATGAGAAGGTGTGTCCAAACTTTTGGTCTGTACAGTATGTATATTAATGCCACAAGCCTGACTAATAAAACTGGGGAGCTGGAATTAGTGATGTGTGAGGTGAACTATGACATAGTGGTAATAACTGAGACATGGCTGGATGATAGCTATGACTGGGCAGTTATTGTACAAGGTTACAGTCTGTTTAGAAAGGATCGTCAAAACCAGAGAGGGGGAGGGGTTTGCCTTTATGTAAAGTCTTGTCTAAAGCCCACACTCCGTGAAGATATAAGTGAGGGACATGAACATGTGGAGTCACTGTGGGTAGAGATACATGGAGCTAAAAACAACAATAAATTACTTATAGGAGTTTACTATAAACCTCCTAATATACCAGAGTCCACAGAAAATCTACTACTAAACGAGATAGACGAGGTGGCAAATCATAATGAGGTGGTTATTATGGGGGACTTCAACTACCCAGATATAGACTGGGAAACTGAATCTTGTATATCTCATAAGGGAAACAGGTTCTTGGCAATAACCAAAGACAATTACCTCTCCCAACTGGTTCAGGACCCGACTAGAGGGATGGCCATACTGGACTTAGTATTAACCAATAGGCCTGACAGAACAACAGACGTGCAGGTTGGTGGACACCTGGGAAATAGTGACCATAAAGTAATAACCTTCCAATTAGCATTCAAAAGAGCGTTTCTACAGGGAGGAACAAAAATACCAAACTTCAAAAAAGCTAAATTTAGCCAACTAAGAGAGGCCATAGGCCTAACTAACTGGGACAAAGTCCTCAAAAATAAAAATACAGCCACAAAATGGGATATCTTTAAAAACATCCTAAAATCTCATTGTGAGAGGTACATACCGTATGGGAATAAAAGGTTAAGGAACAAAAAGAAACCAATGTGGATAAATAGAACTGTAAAGAAAGCAATAAATGACAAAAAGAAAGCATATAAATCACTAAAACAGGAGGGTAGCACGGAAGCACTGAAAAACTATAAGGAAAAAAATAGAACATGTAAAAAACAAATAAAAGCGGCCAAACTAGAGACCGAGAGATTAATTGCCAAAGAGAGTAAAACTAACCCTAAAATGTTCTTCAATTATATAAATGTTAAATGTAATGAGGGGGGAGTCGCAGAGAGCGACGAGGAGAAAGCAAAACTGTTAAATATTTTTTTCTCCAGTGTATTTACTGAGGAAAATAAACTGTCAGATGACATGCAGAATGTAAAAATAAATTGCCCATTAAAAGTGTCCTGTCTGACCCAGGAAGAAGTACATCAGCGACTTAAAAAGATTAAAATAGACAAATCGCCAGGACCGGATGGCATACACCCCCGTATCCTAAGGGAATTAAGTAATGTCATAGCCAGACCCTTATTTCTGATATTTGCGGACTCTATACTGACAGGGAATGTTCCACAGGATTGGCGCATGGCAAATGTGGTGCCAATATTCAAAAAGGGTCCAAAAACAGAGCCTGGAAACTATAGGCCGGTAAGTTTAACATCTGTTGTGGGTAAACTGTTTAAAGGTTTTCTGAGAGATGCTATCTTAGAGCATCTCAACGGAAATAAGCAAATAACGCCATATCAGCATGGCTTCGTGAGGGATCGGTCATGCCAAACTAATTTAATCAGTTTCTATGAGGAGGTAAGTTCTAGACTTGACAGCGGCGAATCAATGGATGTCGTATATCTGGACTTCTCCAAAGCATTTGACACTGTACCACATAAAAGGTTAGTATATAAAATGAGAATGCTCGGACTGGGAGAAAACGTCTGTATGTGGGTAAGTAACTGGCTCAATGATAGAAAACAGAGGGTGGTTATTAACGGTACACACTCAGATTGGGTTACTGTCACTAGTGGGGTACCTCAGGGGTCAGTATTGGGCCCTATTCTCTTCAATATATTTATTAATGATTTTGTAGAAGGCTTGCATAGTAAAGTATCAATTTTCGCAGATGACACTAAACTGTGCTACAGAGGGATCTGGATAGATTGGAGGCTTGGGCAGATAAGTGGCAGATGAGGTTTAACACTGACAAATGTAAAGTTATGCGCATGGGAAGGAATAATGCAAGTCACCCGTACATACTAAATGGTAAAACACTCGGTAACACTGACATGGAAAAGGATCTAGGAATTTTAATAAACAGCAAACTAAGCTGCAAAAACCAGTGTCAGGCAGCTGCTGCCAAGGCCAATAAGATAATGGGTTGCATCAGAAGGGGCATAGATGCCCGTGATAAAAACATAGTCCTACCACTTTACAAATTGCTAGTCAGACCACACATGGAGTACTGTGTACAGTTCTGGGCTCCTGTAAACAAGGCAGACATAGCAGAGCTGGAGAGGGTCCAGAGGAGGGCAACTAAAGTAATAACTGGAATGGGGAAACTACAGTACCCTGAAAGATTATCAAAATTAGGGTTATTCACTTTAGAAAAAAGACGACTGAGGGGAGATCTAATTAATATGTATAAATATATCAGGGGTCAGTACAGAGATCTATCCCATCATCTATTTATCCCCAGAACTGTGACTGTGACGAGGGGACATCCTCTGCGTCTGGAGGAAAGAAGGTTTGTACACAAACATAGAAAAAGGATTCTTTACGGTAAGAGCAGTGAGACTATGGAACTCTCTGCCTGAGGAGGTGGTGATGGTGAGTACAATAAAGGAATTCAAGAGGGGCCTGGATGTATTTCTGGAGCGTAATAATATTACAGGCTATGGCTACTAGAAAGGGGTCGTTGGTCCAGGGAGTTATTCTGATTGCCTGATTGGAGTCGGGAAGGAATTTTTTATTCCCCTAAAGTGGGGAAAATTGGCTTCTACCTCACAGGTTTTTTTTTTTTTGCCTTCATCTGGATCAACTTGCAGGATAACAGGCCGAACTGGATGGACAAATGTCTTTTTTCAGCCTTATGTACTATGTTACTATGTTACTATATCTTTACGGTAGATGTATATTTTAATAGTTTTGGGATGCGGTGGTGCAAATGATCTTTTTTATTTATTTATTTTATTATGGGAAAAGTGGCTGATTTGAATTTTCATATTTTTAAAATTTTTAAGCCCCCCCTACCCAGTACACCTTAACATGCATTCATTAGACTGCTTCTCCCAAACACTACTGAGATTTAATACAGTAGTGTATGGGAAATTCAGTATCATCCAATGCAGCACTGCAACTTGCAGGCCTACATTGGAATATATCTATGATAGGCCTGGTAACCTCATACAGGATCCAGCCTATCACCACCAACAAACGGCTTCCCCGATCTCAGCTCAGTGCTCCTGAGGAAAGGCTCCTTAGATGCCATGAGCACAATTGACCATGGCATCTGTGGGGTTAAATGTTTGTGATAATCATTATCGCCAATCACAGACATGAGTCCCAGTTGTCTGCCATACAGGAACTCGGCAGGTATAGTGTCCCCTCTGCTCTGGAGAGGGTGCCATATTTACAGTGCCAACAACCACTGTACCTGTACGGCGAATGTTGTGAAGAGTTTCATGTACCGTATATGAGCCATACTGTATTACATGTTGGCTGCTACTTCTCTGATGTGGTTCCCTTAATGCAATCTCATGTGTAGCTTTGCAGCCAATACTGCTCGTTATACCACTGGCTCATCAGAGGTGGCTTAGACTCATTGCCCAGCACTTACTCTGCTGTATCTAAAGTCAACAGGTGATGAAGCTCAATGAAATAGAACTTGTGCCATCTCTGCAGAGTCTCAAGTGTATTGACATGCTGCCTCACAAAGCTCTTCTATGCCTTTTGCTTGTAAGAGTTAGCAGGGAGAAACATATCATATCAACCAGTAAGTAGAAGAGACAGAGTGAAGTTGCATCTGATAAAAGTACACTGAACTCTCTGAACACAGCACTCACTGATAGAAGAGAAAAGCAATGTGAGTCAGTTGAGTTGTATAACTCTTCAGCTAATCATTGTATAGACTCCTACTATATCAGTGCACTCCTGGTTCCTTAAATCGGGCAAAAATTTTATCTCCATAACTCTTGGGCCTTAATGCAAATCCATTAACAGGGCCTATTATGCTTCATTTATACTACAGGTCTCCTCATATGCAACTGCACTCCCCGCACCCCCTAAAGTTATACTCCAGTTTCATCAGGGCTCAAGGGCTAAATTTGGTGGGGTGGGGTGGTGTCAAGAGCTACCAGGAGTGACATCAACATATACGTCTGCCAAACTGCTTTCTGTCTTGAGAGAAAAGAAGAGAACAGAAAATTCTAGACTCATAGTGAGCCTGCATTTATGTAACACTGGTATTCATAATAAAAGGGTCCAAATTTAAATGCAACTGAGCTGGCACAAAACAAATTCCACTGCTAAAACACTGCAGTGAGCAAAAAAACACTACATGTCCAAAAAAAAAGATTGCTGGAAGAATGCTTCTTTATTCTGACAGCTTTATTTTTTTCTTTCACATGCTGTGGTTTCGCAACATTTCTTGATCTATGGTAACTTTACTAAAGTTCAGCAAGATGTTTCACTATGGTGAATGGAATTTTATATAACCCTATCAATACAATATGGTTGAAAAACAGCTTTGGGAAATTTATCATGCCCTGCCCTTCAAAAAGCCACAAAATAGAGCTCTGTGATTTTTTGGGGGTTACTTGTGCAAATTTTTAGGCCACTTTCAGACTAGCACAGGGATGGCCAACCTGCGGCTCTCCAGCTGTTGTAAAACTACAATTCCCTCCATGCCCTGCTGTAGGCTGATGGCTGTAGGCAGTCTTTGCATGCTGAGTTTTAGTTTTGCAACAGCTGGAGAGCCGCAGGTTGGCCATCCCTGCACTAGCATGTCCGATGTGGAAAACATGCTCCAATGTGAGAGTGTGATTTCCAGTTATGGATACTGCTTGTTTGACAGGGTGGCAGAGCATTATAAAGATTTATAATGTTGTTTGTCTTTGTCTGACCTTGCTTCTACAGAATTAGAGCTCATTCCCACGACTGTGGTTTGGTTCTGCATCCGAGCCGCATTTTTTTGCGGCTCGGGTTAAATTGGGCAGCAAAAGATGAGGACAGCACTCCGTGTGCTGTCCGCATCCGTTGCTCCGTTCTGTGGCCCCGCAAAAATTATGAGGTCCGTTTTGCGGATAAGAATAGGCATTTCTATAATGGGCCGTCTGTTCCGTTCTGCAAATTGCGGAAGGCACACGGGTGGCATCCATGTTTTGTGGATCGCAAAACAAAGCACGGTACTGTGAAGTCTGGACATTTGTGGACATTTGCCTCTGTTTCCCCTATGAAAGGTTATAAACTTCTTACTTTATTTTACTTTAAAGGGTTAACTTGCATTGAATTATACAGTTTAATACCGTGTAACCACATTTTATATGTTTGCTGTGATATATCATCTTCATTTGCACTGTATTTGCGAGGATCTGTCAAAAAGGTTAATGAATACTGAGAGATTTTTGGGACTTTGAATAAGAAGCTGGACATTTTCCACAGCTGCCATAAGGTTTAAAGCAGAGCACATTTTGGAGGGAAAAAGTCAGATTTGTTTACCACCAAAACTAGACAGACTGACCTTTTGAATGTTTGGTTTAGCTCTGTCATTATGTCTGGAAACTTGATTTTGTCTGGAAAAACTGCTGTGTCATTGCCATTGAGTATCATTGAAGCTCTAATGTAAGTCTATGACAGAGGGGAGTGGTAACTTTGTAAATGTTTGTGCTAAGCTTCTCCACTCCACCCATCCCACTAGAAGGTTTTAGGGCTCTTTCACACTTGCGTTGTCCGGATCCGGCGTGTACTCCATTTGCCGGAATTACACGCCGGATCCAGAAAAACGCAAGTGAACTGAAAGCATTTGAAGACGGATCCGTCTTCAAAATGCGTTCAGTGTTACTATGGCAGCCAGGACGCTATTAAAGTCCTGGTTGCCATAGTAGTAGTGGTGAGCGGGGGAGCAGTATACTTACAGTCCGTGCGGCTCCCGGGGCGCTCCAGAGTGACGTCAGAGCGCCCCATGCGCATGGATCACATGATCCATGCGATCACGTCATCCATGCATGTGGGGCGCCCTGACGTCACTCTGGAGCGCCCGGGGAGCCGCACGGACAGTAAGTATACTGCTCCCCCGCTCCCCACTACACTTTACCATGGCTGCCAGGACTTTAGCGTCTTGGCAGCCATGGTAACCATTCAGAAAAAGCTAAACGTCGAATGTGGCAATGCGCCGAAACGACGTTTAGCTTAAGGCCGGATCCGGATTAATGCCTTTCAATGGGCATTAATTCCGGATCCGGCCTTGCGGCAAGTGTTCAGGATTTTTGGCCGGAGCAAAAAGCGCAGCATGCTGCAGTATTTTCTCCGGCCATAAAACGTTCCGGTCCTGAACTGAAGACATCCTGATGCATCCTGAACGGATTTCTCTCTATTCAGAATGCATTAGGATAAAACTGATCAGGATTCTTCCGGCATAGAGCCCCGACGACGGAACTCTATGCCGGAAGAAAAGAACGCAAGTGTGAAAGAGCCCTTAGTTCAGCTAGAAACTGTATGTAAGGAGAGTAGTCAGAGCCTCTAGTGTTCTGTAGTTAGAGATCAGTGCTTGGAGGGAGAGGCTCATGCCAGTCTATATGAGTGACCCGAAGAAGATGCTGAGATGGGGATGCTGAGCCACAGACTATGGGTCACCAGCCCTGTGAACAATGAGCCACCCAGACTACTGAGCTACAGACCGTGTGCCTCCAGCCTTTGGCCAGGGTACCAGCCTTCTGAGAGAAAGAGAGCAATTTTTAGCGCACAGTGAACGCAGTAATATCTAAATCCACAAAACCTTTGAATAATTGTGTTTTTTTTTTCAATTTCAGTACACAAAGATTGTTTTCCCATTTTCCTATACAAGATATGGTAAATCAAGTTGTTCCATTACAAAATATAACTCGTCCCACAAAAAAATAAGCCCCCATATGGTTATGTGAACCAAAAATGTAAAACGTTGTGGCTTTTGGAAAGTAGACAGGAAAAAACAAAAACACAAAAAATTGGCCCAGCCCTTAAGGGGTTAAAAAGATTAAAATAAATCTCCTAGCCCAGATGGCATACACCCCCGTATCCTATGGGAGTTAGGTAATGCATAGAGAATCCCTTGTTTCTAATATGTAAGGACTGTATAATGAAAAAGTTTGTTCCATAGCACTATAAAGTGAGCCCAGAAACTTTAGGCTAGTAAGTTTAAAATCGATATGTTGGTAAACTGTTTGACGGTTTTCTAAGAAATGCCAGCCTGGAGTATCTGAATGAAAATAAGACATTTAGATACTGAGTACACCGGCCGCAACCATGGTGTCACTTGTCAGCATCCAGTCAATGTAACTACAGGGAATATCACAAACAATTTGATGGGTGATAATCCCAAATAATGGTTCCATACAGCAGCTCCACCTCCTAGTGGTGTCACTGGTATAGACACAAATTTATGAAGGGGTTTTCAAACTTTTTTCAGACCCTACAGAGTTGCTGGACCCACAGTAGTGCTCATACTTACCTGGTCCCTGCCACTGGGTTCCTGTTCCATTACTCCATCGCTGCCTTTGACTAGGGGGCGCGTTACGGATGCAGTCAATAACAGACCAGCCACTCTGTGAGGTGCAAAAAAGATGACAACCCCTTCAAAATAGTAACTCAAACACACTCCCTATATTTTGTAGGGAGGATACTGCCATCCCTGAATATTTCCTCCTCTATGATCTGGAATAATTATAGAAAGTAGATGTAGCAGTGAAAAGTCCCATCCAGTACAAAGCTGAGTGCCCATACAGTGTGCTCAGTCAAGCAGATATGCTTCCACTGGTGTCTCCGCAGTTAGAGGGGCTTCCCAATTAAAGGGGTTTTCCTCAGGATAGGTCATCAATATCTAATCAGTGGAGACCCAGGTGAAGAGGCCATCTGATGAGTGCTGCATATTCTTCCTTGGTCAAAGATGTCACATTCATCCGGTACATGACCTAGGCATTTACTCAGTCAAGTGGACTGTCTTCAATACCAAGCACAGCCGCTACAAAATGTTCTGTGCTGTCCTTGGTATGCTGTTGGGAGGCCGTGGCTCTCCTGTGAGCAGCTGGACCTTTTCAAATTGCTGATAGCCAACGGTGCTGGTAGTTGGACCCCCACAGAGCACATATTGATGACCTATTCCGAGGATAGGTCATGAATATTATACTCCCAGAAATCCCCTTTAACACGTTGCTGCTCATTTGTGGCAAAATGGGAACCATAGGTTTTTTAGCAGTTCCCCTTTTAATTGCCTATATCCCTGTCAACTTCAGACAGTAATTTTATCTTGTTACTAGGCATATCTTCTGGTAATTTTGAGGTAATTTGAAACAAATTCAACTGGATTTTTGGCATGCTTTCTCATGATTATATGGTGGTGACTAATGGCGTTGCTGGGTAGTCAGAATGCAGTCATGTAACTGAACAATAGGGATAAAAAGGTCACAAGAAAAAGTGAAAAGAAAACCTACACTCAGCACATAGGCATTGATTGTGAGTAATATGCAGAACAGTAAAGAAAATCACCAGTGCTTCTTTAAATTTAGAAAAGCAGCAGAGATTTATAAAAGATGAAAGTACTCGTAATAATCAAGCTTAAGGTCATGCTGACCATCAGACATCTTTAGATCATATTTTAACAGCTATAGCTGAGAAAATTGTTGACTTTTCAATAAACCTCAGCATTTTACATTTATGGTCAATTATTATTTTGAGTAAATGACACAATATATTTCATTACAGGCTTCTTAGTAAACATATGGCAGATTGACTGACATATACAGTATAGTATGTGACATCTACATACAAAAGCAAGTAGCTTTGAGCGTACGTTGCTTTACTGTTACTGATTTTTAGTTACTTCACTTTACTCACTTCACTAAATTCTTTTCTCCATTTATATAGACCATTACTTTCAAAATTTCCCTTGAAAACAGACAGTAGTTTCTTCGAGCCTACTGCCAGACACATAACCAAGCAGTATAGTTGTTAGCAGGAAACCACCAGAATTCCTAATTTAAAGAGGACATGTCTTAGAAAACAATTTAATTCTCCCATAAAATAAAACTTCTGGAGCATCATTTTAAAATACTCTCTTCCCATCATTCTCTTGTCATGATCTTTTCCCCAGGTAACTGAAAATGTAATTTATTAGACCAGGCCAACTTCTTCCATTGTTCCATGGTATACAGTAGTTCTGAAGATGCTCATGTTCCCACTGTAGCCACTTTCAGTGATGGACAAGGGTCAGCATGGGCACTGTGACCAGTAAAGCTATTGAGCCCCATACTCAGCAAGAAAAGATAACTAACTTTATAAGCAATTTGTGCTAGATAAGCCCTTCCATGGGATAAGATCAGACAGGACAGCCTTTGCTTGCATCAGTGAGCCTGTCATCAGCTCACAGGTTCTCCTTCCCTGGGCCACTTTTGGCAGGTAATAACACTGCATGCCAGGAACACTGCACAAAACCTTTTGCAGGCTTTCTAACCGAGTTGTGTGGACTTTGCCCTTATATCCCTACCCATGCCCGTTTTTTCTGATTATGACAAATCAACTTGAATAATTAAGAGCAACATATGATCAATGCTTGTAACTGGAAAGAATTCTAGTTTTGAATGTTGATCCAGTTTGATCATCACTTGGGATCAGAAGGATCAATAGGGGCAAAGAAATGACTACGGTTTACCCATACTCCTCTCTTCACTTGTTCACTTGACTGGTTTCACCTCATTTTAATGTTATGGCTGAATAGTGTACAAAACAAAAATAGTGCAAATATTGACAAGGTTGAACTAACCTTACTAAAATAAAGTATTACTAAACCTACAGATTTGTTTTCTACTAGTTTGGCCCTCTGTATATTGTCCCCAACAAGTGAACTTCTATTTTTCTCACTTTAGTGTTACATTTATAGTCCCACCTACACAATACTTCCATTAACATTAAGTGCACACATTATATCCTTAAGACATCTTTCACACGCCAGTGTTTTGATCAGTGTTTGATCAGTGATTTCACACCAGTCCAATGTAGTGCACCTGGCCACAAACAGCTTTATTTGCTTTTCAGGCAGTTCCAGCAAAACATAAACAATACAAAATAAAATCCTCGGCCGTCTGGCCACTAACTATACACAGGTCTCCTAACTAGCGGGAGCTGAGCCTACTGCACAGCAGCCCAACCAAAACATACAGCAGTTGTATTAGAGGCCTCATCCAGTGAACTCTCTGAATTTTTTTTAAAGTTGATATTAGCCAGAATCATCCCAAATACCTAAATGGAGTAGGGACACCCAGCTTTCCTACTCTCTGGCAGCTGGCTGCTCTTATCATATATGAGACAGGAACTTGAGTGGAATGAATACACACTCAAACAATTCCCCCCTTGTCCTGTCACAATATATATCCGTAAACACTAAATCTCTTCCTTCTGCACAATCAGCACCAACTGTCTGGCCAGCAGTAGTAACAGGCCACAGTTCTCCCTCACTTCTGGTAGGTGACAGATATTATTTCAGAGGAAGTGGATGACATTGTGGACTGGATGATTAAATACAGAGAAGAGAATCATGAGGGGGGAAGGAACCCATGACATAGTAAAGTCTGCGAAAAGTGACTGGGATGATGAATAGTGATGGACGAACATCTGCCGGGACGGTTCGCGAACGCGATCAAATGTTTGCGAACCGCAAGTTTGCGGTGGGTCCCATTCATTTTAATGGCAGACAAACCTGAAAAACCTTCAGTTCATATTTGCAGCCAAGAAATAATTAGTAGAAGTGCACAAATAGTCCCACAACATGGACAGTGACATACCAGATGTATTATTCGAATTTGCGATCTCCATTTATAATTTTTTTCAATGCAAAATATCGGCAATATAGTTTTCGCGTACGCGCATGGGCATGCGCAAATGCACTATACAGTACCCAAATGCACTATAAAGAAAGTATATTGGTATATAACACCCCGCTTCAATCAGTTTTTTTGGAAAGCGACTGGTATATCACACCAGTAGAAATTATTTGTTCCAATAACGCTTGTCCCTCTATATACCTGCAGTATCGCAGCAGAACCGCACACAACTGCCGCACAATACAAATGCACTATACAGTACCCAAATGCACTATAAAGAAAGTATATTGGTATATAACAACCCGCTTCAATCAGTTTTTTGGGGGGCGACTGGTATATCACACCAGTAGAAATTATTTGTTCCAATAACGCTTGTCCCTCTATATACCTGCAGTATCGCAGCAGAACCGCACACAACTGCCGCACAATACAAATGCACTATACAGTACCCAAATGCACTATAAAGAAAGTATATTGGTATATAACACCCCGCTTCAATCAGTTTTTTTGGGGTGCGACTGGTATATCACACCAGCAGAAATTATTTGTTCCAATAATGCTTGTCCCTCTATATACCTGCAGTATCGCAGCAGAACCGCACACAACTGCCGCACAATACAAATGCACTATAATATACTTTCTAACATAGAAAGTATATTATAACATTGTACAAGGAAGGCAATCCATTAGAATATACATAAAGATAAAACGTAACCTTTAATAATTTTACTATGAGGGTCCATTCACACGTCCATAAGTGTTTTGCGGATCCGCAAAACACGGACACCGGCAATGTGCATTCCGCAATTTGTGGACCGCACATCGCTGGCACTATAATAGAAAATGCCTAATCTTGTCTGCAGTTGCGGACAAGAATAGGACATGTTCTATTTTTTTGCGGAAACGGAAGCACAGATGCGGAAGTGTGGATCCGCAAATGCGGATGCAGATCCGCAAATGCGGATGCGGACAGCACATTCCGGCCCCATTAAACATGAATGGGTCTGCACCCATTCCGCAAAATTGCGGAACGGATGCGGACCCATTTTGCGGACGTATGAATGGAAAAGATATCCCTCAAAATGAAAATAAATTAAATTATTAAAGTTAAAGGGGTTCTGCACTTTGTTTTAACTGATGATCTATCCTCTGGATAGATCATTAGCATCTAATCGGCGGGGGTCCGACACCCCCGCCGATCAGCTGTTTGAGAAGGCAGCGGCGCGGCCGTCTCACTGTTTACTGCTGGCCCAGTAACATCATGACTAGTATCAACTAGTGTGGCGGGGCTAAGCTCCATTCAAGTGAACAGAGCTTAGCCCCGCCCACGCTAGTTGATACTAGTCGTGACGTCACTGGGCCAGCGGTAAACAGCGAGAAGGCCGCGGTGCTGCTGAAGCGCCGCTGCCTTCTCAAACAGCTGATCGGCGGGGGTCCCAGGTGTCAGACCCCCGCCGATCAGATGCTGATGATCTATCCAGAGGATAGATCATCAGTTAAAACAAAGTGCAGAACCCCTTTAAGCAAAAAGCATAGATGTAGTAGGCAATAACAAGTGCTCGGCGGCACCAAATCAGGTGCTCGGCGGCACCAAATCAGAAACCATATGTCTTACCACAATCCGGGGGGTTCCAGTGCACATCCATGAATCCTGGAGGGAAAGCAAAAACCATCTATCCCTGGGCTAGATGATGATGTGGTATTGAAGGACAGGGTGGGCAAAGAACTGTCCCTGATATTGCCCTACAGGGGGTGCTATTCTGGCCCTGATAGCCTAACCACAGACCACCCGCCCCGATAAGAGCGACCCCGTCCAGAACCTTACCCTATCTAAAAATGGCCCTAGTAAGCCCCTAGCCCCTAGGCCCCTGACTTCCAGGTGATCACTATATAGATCTATGTGTTTTTGACTCATTATAAAAGTATATTATAAGTATATCGCACCCCTCTGTGTATCACACCTATCGATAGCACACCTATACCAGTCCTTAAAAGGACTTTTGTGGCCCTATTAGCTAGCATTTGGTGTCCCTAACAGCCTGTCCCTGCTCCACACAGCAACCTCTCCCTACACTGGCAAAACACTGAATGTAAAATGACGGCCAGATCAGGTTTATTTATAAGGTAGGGAGTATGTCCATGTGCTGAAATGTCTCAATTGGCTGTCCTGTACCATCTGATGGATGTGTCATGGGTCAAAGTTCTTCACAATGTAAAAGAATATGGCGGGCGCGAATTTCTCCATATGTTCGCATGTTCTGCGAATCGCGAACACGCAAAGTTTGCCGTGAAACGACCGCCGGGCGAACCGCAAGGCCATCTCTAATGATGAAGATGACTATGATGATGACGAATGCATGTTGGAGATGAGGGCGGGGTGGTGAGAGCAAAAAAAGAAGAGACAATGTACTGTTAAAACATACAAAACTGCCAGGGTCAGATCTTTTATTGTGTTCAGCTTGGAAATGTCGCAGATACTGTTTGTGCAGGCCCAAAATGTGTCAGACCAACTGCAAGCTGGTGGTTGCTCTGTGCAGGTGTCTCCCATATGGTAATTTTTCTTGACAGTGCCTGCAGACAAAACCATTAGGCCTCGTTCACACGAGCGACACGGGTTGTGTCAGGATTCGTTCAGGATGTGTTCAGTGAAACTCGCACCATTTTGCAAGCAAGTTCAATCAGTTTTGTCTGCATCAGTTTTGTCTGCACTGAGTTCAGTGTCTCAGTTGTTCCCGCAAGGGTGCAATCAGTTTTAATACATTTTTCATGCATGTGAAAAAAAATAAGATTTACAAACAACGTCTCCTAGCGACCTTCAGTGAAAAATGGATTGCATCAGGACTGCTTGTGGATGCAATGCGTTTTTCACTGAAGCCCTATTCACTGCTATGGGGCCAGGGCTGCGTGAAAAATGCAGAATATAGATCATGCTGCGATTTTCACGCAACGCGGAAATGATGCGTGAACAATAACGCTCATGTACACATTGAAATGAATGGGTCAGGAATTAGTGCGGGTGCTATGCATTCACTTATAGCATTGCTCACACACGGAAAACTCGCATGTGTGAAAGAGGCCTTACAGTGTGCAAGCTCTGCAGGCAAAAAAAAAGTTGCGGCTGTTCAAGTACAAATATAGGAACTACTGTACAGCTGTCCTTTGGACCCTCAAAATTTTCAAGAAATTCGCTCTAGTTGTAAGTTTCTTTTTTCTATTTATTCAAGTTATGTAGTCAAACCCCTCAGTCTGTTACATGACAAATGAAAATAATATATAGATAGACACAGTATATCTCCACACAAAAGCTGAAGTACTCCAAGTTTTTAGTGAACAATCAACCAAAAATCAATCTTCATCATATCATAAGTCATATATTAGCCGAAAACATACACTGGATACTGTTTAAGGTAACGTGTTTGTTGCCCTCAATCAACTGTTATTATAACTCTAGAGGAATGGTCAAAAATCTGGCAACTAAAATTTTATGTTGATAAGTGCAAGATAATGCACCTGGGGCGTAAAAACCCAAGAGTATAAGAATATAAAATCAGTGATACAGTCCTAACCTCAGTATCTGAGGAAAGGGATTTAGGGGTCATTATTTCAGAAGACTTAAAGGGACACTGACAGGCCCAATAAGCATATTTAGGTATATATATGACAGTACAGGTCTTATAAAGTGTATAAGAATCATCTAAGTATCCCCCCTGTCCACCTTATAAATACAGTAAACTGAAGTTTTATAACCTGCTTGAATCGTCTTCAATCTGCCCAAGGGGCGGCGTTTCATCTCCACTTGCGCCCAGCCAGCCTCGCCCCAACTGCCAGCTCATCAATATTCACTTCGCTGGGCGGCTACTACTGTCCCCGACGCAAGATCCGGCGCATGCCCAATACAATCCTATGGGCATCGGCCTCGGGCTCATCTTCAGCGCATGCGCCCGGCACCCTCACTGGCCGGGATCACATCGCGCCTGCGCACAGTCTGCATCTCAGAGGCCGATGCAGCCTCTGCTTTATGCGCATGCGCCGGGCACAGTTCAGAGCAGCGCTTCAGAGTAGCCGCCCAGCGAAGTGAATATTGATGAGCTGGGCGGCGCTTCAAAACGGCAGTTGGGGGCGGCTGGCTGGGCACAAGTGGAGGTGAAACGCCGCCCCTTGGGCAGATTGAAGACGATTCAAGCAGGTTATAAAACTTCAGTTTAATGTATTTATAAGGTGGACAGGGGGGATACTTAGATGATTCTAATACACTTTATAAGACCTGTACTGTCATATATATACCTAAATATGCTTATTGGGCCTGTCAGTGTCCCTTTAAAGGTAGGCAGATAATGTCATAAAGCAGCAGGAAATGCTAGCAGAATGCTTGGGTGTATAGGGAGAGGCATTACCAGTAGAAAGAGGGAGGTGCTCATGCCGCTCTACAGAGCACTAGTGAGACCTCATTTGGAGTATTGTGCGCAGTACTGGAGACCATATCTCCAGAAGGATGTTGATACTTTGGAGAGAGTTCAGAGAAGAGCTACTAAACTGGTACATGGATTGCAGGATAAAACTTACAAGGAAAGATTAAAAGGACCTTAACATGTATAGCTTGGAAGAAAGACGAGACAGAGGGGATATGATAGAAACTTTTAAATACATAAAGGGAATCAACAAGGTAAAAGAGGAGAGAATATTTAAAAGAAGAAAAACTTCTACAAGAGGACATAGTTTTAAATTAGAGGGGCAAAGGTTTAAAAGTAATATCAGAAAGTATTACTTTACTGAGAGAGTAGTGGATGCATGGAATAGCCTTCCTGCAGAAGTGGTAGCTGCAAATACAGTGAAGGAGTTTAAGCATGCATGGGATAGGCATAAGGCCATCCTTCATATAAGATAGGGCCAGGGGCTATCCATAGTATTCAGTATATTGGGCAGACTAGATGGGTCAAATGGTTCTTATCTGCCCTCACATTCTATGTTTCTATGTAACTTCTTACTTTTAATAACAAGATGAGAAGTTGGAAAATGTCTTCCTGCTCAGGATTCACTGGTGTGTACAGCTTGATCTGGCTGCTATCATTAGGAGAATGATGTACTGAATTGCTGCGCACAAAGCGCAACTATGTGCATAGCATGTGTTTTTCTTGTTTAAAAATGCATCACAGTAACAGTCATTTACATAATTAATCCCTGTAGATGTTGACCCTATTTACGTAAAATCAACACACTGAGGTTCTCATAAAGTTCTATGTAGCCACATACTGTATACACAGCTGTATCATTTGACAGGTTCTGCTGCCTGCTCTATATCTTAAAGTAGTTTCCAGGATATTGAAATTGATGTCCTATCCTTAGGGCTGTATTAGACCTGCAGAGGTTCGGCCAGATCATCGTTCGTAGGAATGCTCATTAGCAGTGATCTGCCTGTGTAATACTGCCGCCGATTACCCAATGAACAAGCAAACACTCGTTCATTGGGCAATCGCATTTTTTATGCAGGCTAAAAAATCATTGTTTGCCGGCAGCAGATAGTGCTGTCCAATGCTCTGCTGCTGGCAAATAATGATTCTGTATGGGGACGAGGGATAGCATTAGCGGTCGCTCTTTCCCATACTGTGGAGGAGATCACTGCATGTAATAGCAGCAGTCTCCTTCGCTGACAAGCAGGCGATTGTTAGGAAGAAACGCTTCCTTCCTGACAATCGTAATGCTCATCTGCAGGTATAATACAGCCCTTAGGATAGGCCCTCAATATCCGGCGAGAATTCTACACACAGCATCACTGCCAATCAGCTGTTTCAGTCAGCACAGGAACTACACAGCTCCATCCATTGTGTAGTTATCCCATGACTAATGTAAAAAACAAAAATGAAAATCAGAGATCATGTAGTATATGACAATCTCTTTCTAACAAAGCTAGAACCAGCCCTGTACCTCACACGGATCCAGAGATCTCCCCATTCAATGCTTTGTTAGATTTATATCAAGCTGGCAGCTCAGGGGGAGTGTCTTTTCTGCTGCAGCTAAGGGGGCGTGTCCATGCACTACCTATCACAATGAGGGATGAAACTGAGCATGTGCGGCCTTCTCATTGAGCCAGAAAAAGAAATAATAAGAAGAACAAAGAGCAGGTGGCGCTATACAGATACATTTTATTGAATAACTCAGTAGCTATGCTAAAATTTTAATTACATGCAATTACAAAAGAATTCAGATCCAGCTGCTGGTTTGAAAACAGTAGAATATTTTTTGTGGGATAACCCCTTTAAAAGGAAGCATCGCCGTAGCTACCAGCTCCATGCACTACACAATGGAGGAAGCTGTGTAGCACATATACATATACAATCATTTGTCCCACATGAGTACTTTAACATAATATTTCTTTTGTTAACAATATGCTGTCATACATTTTGTGGCGAGACAGTTGGGAATTCATTCCAGATTTGAACAATCAATTACAGAAATAAGACATTTCATTACGAGGCTCACTTCTTACATTCAGACATTTTTATTAGAATGCGACTAATAATCACTATGTGCAGATTCACCTAAATTCAATATTAGTAAATGCAGAAAGACAAAATTAGTCATTCCAACCTTGTGTGAGTTATTTGTTCTAATCAAGGTTTGTCATAGTAGTTTCTCTGACTATTCTGAAGTAACAATGATAGTAAGAGATGTAAATGAAAGAGGCCATGAACTAACCATAGCAGCGGAAGCTTGATGCCAACATCTTGAATGATCTGTACCTGCCTACTAGTGTTAAGGAAAGGGCATGGATGTGATGACGCACAAGTAGAGGTTCGTTATGCAGCTAACAAAACTGTTACTTGTCTTTTTTGTTCACAAATGATTGTTGAATTAAGTGAGTTAATGAACTAACCTCTCGGGTAGTTAAGTCAACCACTAACTAGGCCCAGCTCTTGATGGCTTGTACACAAAAGTCTATTTTCTTTTCCTTCCATGTCTTGCTTCTATAGGGACGCCAGTGTCGGAGACTTTTAGCTTAGTCTGTGATGACCTCTTCTGGCTGTAATGAGAAACAAGCAATTCACATAATGAATTCCTGGCTTACTATCCAATGTCAAAAAAGGAGCATTAAAATAAAACAAAATGAAAAAAGATCAGGGCTTACTTTCCATAGGACTGTTATTAAACTGGCATCTAAGCTACAAGATATAAGAGAAAAGATGCCCGGATCATCGCTGTCATTACGACACGCATATATATGATACACCAGATGATACTGTGAACTCTTTGAATACAGGCTTCAATATATGCTATTTTTATGCAAGTGTGGGGCAGCTAATTTGCATGTCATTAGCCCAGTTATGGTGAGGCGATTTGCATAGGTAAGGGCTTGCACTCAAGCAGACATGTCGCAGCTGCCAGTAGAGAGGGTTACTTGGCAGGCTGCCTTACAGATGAGATAGACAGAAATACAGTAATTTAATATTCATAATCCAAATATACAGATAGATTAAAAGTCTAAAAAAAAACATATTTGGAACAAAATCATCCAAATATTCACATTGTTTTCACATGACTTTGCATTAGGCCTCTTGCACACGGACGTGCCGTGTTTTGCAGTCCGCAAATTGCGGATCCACAAAACACAGATGCCGCCTGTGTGCCTTCCGCAATTTGCGGAACGGAACAGACGGCCCATTATAGAAATGCCTATTCTTGTCCGCAAAAGGGACAAGATGATCTATAATTTTTGCGGGGCCCCGGAATGGAGCAACGGATGTGGACAGCACACAGAGTGCTGTCCGCATCTTTTGCGGCCCCATTGAAGTCAATGGATCAGCACCCAAGCCGCAAAAAATGCGGCTCGGATGCGGAACCAAACCACGGTTGTGTGCAAGAGGCCTTATAGTGCTAATAGTTTTGACCGTGAACCAGTTACATAGATTCACCTGTATTTTGTGCTGTTTTGTATTGCTTTGCAGTATTTTCAGTGCATCAGGAACTCGTCATCTGCCGGATCACACTGAACTTGTCAGGATCAGCTAACAATATGATGTGCATGAAGGAATCCGGGCTGACAGTTTCACATGTTTGGTTCTTTTATTCAGACTTGTATCTGGCAGTAACTTGTCTTCCTCTGCTCATCAGAATAAATATTTATGTTCATCCATCAGCCTACAGCAGGGCATGATGGGAGTTATAGTTTTACAACAGCTGGAGGGCCGTAGGTTAAGCATCCCTGGACTACAAGATTTCTCACGTGCCTCTCCCCTACTCTGGAGCTTACTACTTCAACACATCTTACTCTCCCCCAACATCAAAACCTTCAAGAGTAACCTGAGAACCCACCTTTTCAGGAAAGCCTACCACCTGCAATGGGCATGCTGCCACCCACAGCCAGATAAGTAGCCTTAAACCTACTGTGTTCTTCCCCTTACCTTGTAAATTGTAAACTCTTGTGGGCAGAGTCCTCTCCCACTCTGTACCAGTCTGTTAACCCCTTCGCTACGAGCACCGTACATGTACGGCGCTGGAGCGATAGGCAAACATGGCGCCCGCTTGCACGTGCAGCAGGCGTCATGGCCGGCAGGTCTCTGCTGTTTCAAACAGCAGAGACATGCAGCTAATTACCGCAACCGGCAATAATGCCGATCGCGGTAATTAAAGGCTTTAGATGCCGTGATCAAGTGAGGTCACGGCATCTAAATGCGCAGAAATTGGAAGCTCACAGGGGACGCCGGTAATTGATTTGAATGGGTTCAGCCTCATTGAAGAGGCTGAGAACATTCAAAGTAAAATTCTTATTTTGGCCACCAGATGGCAGGCCAACATAAGAAATTAGCAATTCTCAACAATAAGTGCAGTTTAAAAATACATGATTGTTCAAAATAAAAAAAATAAAAATGGATTTTGTAGGCCCTTATATGAGCTTCAAAATCCTCACAAAAAAATAGTTTAAAAATAGTTTAAAAATATATATAAAAAAAAATATATATAAGTTTAAATCACCCTCCTTTCCGTATAATAAAAATATAAATACCTAAATAACAAAAAATATAAACATCATAGGAATTACCGTGACCCAAAACGCCCATACTATTAAAATATAAAAATATTTTTCCAATACGGCAAATGGCGTAACGGAAAAAAGGGTAAAAATGGCCAATTTGCAATTTTTTCATTGTAATAATGTAATAAAATATTATCAAAAAGTCAAACACAATCCAAAATGGTATCAATAAGAACTACAGATTGTCCCGCAAAAATATGAGCCCAGAAACAGCGCAGTAGATATAACTATAAAAAAGTTATGGGGGTCAGGATATGGTGATAAAAAAATATATTTTATTTTTCAAAGTTTACATTTATTTTCACACTATTTAGACATAAAGAACCTATACATATTGGTTATCGTTGTAATCGTAGTGACCCAGAGAATGAAAGGCATGGGTCAGTTTTGCTGCAAACGGAATGCTGTGTGAAACGGTGGAGGAATTGCATTTATTTTCCAATTCCACCCCATTTGGAATTTTTTTACCGCTTCCCACTAAATTGTATGCCATAATTAAAGGTGCCATTAGAAAGTATAACTTGTCCCACAAAAAATAAGCCCTCATACAGGTATGTGAATGGAAATATAAAAAGTTATGGCTCAAGGAACATGGGAAAGAAAAATGAAAATGCAAAAACGAAAAAAAAAAAAAAAAAACGCTGGTATCCTAAGGGTTAATGGTTTTTTGTTTACTGATTTTTTTTTACTATGTACTTATAAACCCCTCTTGATGTACAGAACCATGGAATTAATTGTGCTTTCAAATAAATAACAACAATAAATAAAAATAATATACAAGGTTGTGGGCAGGAATGCAGCCATTAGGAGTCAGTAGTCAGGTTTAGCATTACACCTACCAGGAATGTTTCTATATTGCAGACCCTGATGAATTCATCAGTAAGGCCTTGTTCACACAACAGAGCTACTCCTGAACAGTGGATCAGTGGTGGTGCAGGCTGTTGGACCCTGACAATTTGATATTGAAGACCTATCCTCTTGATAGGCTGTCAATATAAAAGGACAGGAGAAAAACCTTTTATGGTCTGATAAAGGGATGTGTGTTTTCCTGGGACACATAACTACTGTTAAAAAAAATTGATGGTTTATAAGTCATGAAATTTTCAGACAACAAAGAATTTCCACCAGTCTCACAAGGCTTCAGGCTTTCTACAGAGTTGTAGCTGTAATGCACAACTAATAAATCGTACCCTTTAAATCAGGGATGCTCAACCTGTGGCCCTCCAGCTGTTGTAAAACTTCCACTCCCATCATGCCCTGCTGTAAGCTGCTAGCTATAGGCTGGGAGTTGTAATTTTGCAACAGCTGGAGGGACGCAGGTTGGGCATGAAGGAATCCGGGGACTGTACAGCACCAAGCATAATATTGTCACTAGCTAAGTGTGTAGTCCATCTACAATGTTGAGCATGCCCACTGTGATCTTTAGACTCTAGGGACTTCTAAATCAGCAGCTATGTAATTGGATCTGTATTCATTCTAATGTCATATATAGGAAATTAAACTGAAAGACAGTGTATGTACATTAAAAATGGAAGTGAATTGTTATATTTTGCTTTTTTCCCCCCATTCTGTTATATATTGTAACAGGCGTTACCAGGAGGTTAAAATGCCTACTGGAACTTCAAAGGTGATGGCACTAAAAGTTTAACTATAGCAAATATTTTTGGACCTAATGCAGATCATATTTTTGAAAAGTTAGATTTGGAAGCAGTGTAATGTGAATAATGACATTAGCTGTCAAGAGATTTCTCTTCACTGTAATGAAAAGCTTTTAACATGTCCTTTATGGACCACAAAGCCTAAAGCAAGTTATGTGGCTCCTGTCACCAGGGCCTGTAGGACTGGTTACTGCCGAAAAGATTGACAAGCACTTTTATGAGGAAGCTCAGTTTCTGCTTAGAAAGACAGGTTGTTCAGTCATCTGTTTTATGGGGAAGAGGGGGATATGTGTCACTACTGGTTGTCATTCCGCAGTAGAAATCAGGAATTACTTACCAAACCCTGATCACTCATTTGTATTGTTGTCTAGTTAAAAAAACTGAAGTTGTAAAAAAATAGTTTTCTTGAGATTTTCCAGACACTCATCTTGTATTGCCCTTTGCTCTTTACCTGGAGGATATTGGCCTCGTGTAGTGTTTGAAATCTGCCATGTTTCTAATACTTATTCTGCCCATGAACACGAGGACGATGAGGTTGGAACTCCTGAGCTATGACTGTGATTACCATTCAGCACTGTCTTACCACTTACATCTCCAGAGTTACCATAAGTCATAGGTTATAACAAGCAAGCCACTCTGGCCTTCTGCGTTTACTAGTTTGTGACTTCCAAAACTCTCACTATATCACTTTATTTTGGATCCACATCTGTCGATCTGATTTTATCCTGAAAGTGCATGTAAGAACAAAACAAGTCACCTGTTCATTTAAACATACCAGCAGAAAATACTTATTTCAGTATCATCATTGAACCATATATTATGCAGCGTTTAACTTATTAGGCCTCATGCACACAAACGTATTTTCTTTCCGTGTCCGTTCAGTTTTTTTTGCGGACCGTATATGGAGCCATTCATTTCAATGGGTCCGCAAAAGAAACGGAAGTTACTCCCTGTGCATTCCATTTCTGTATGTCCGTATTTCCGTTCTGCAAAAAAATAGAACATGTTCTATTATTGTCCGCATTACGGACCAGGATAGGACTGTTGTATTAGGGGCCAGTTGTTCCGTTCCGCAAAATACGGAATGCGCACGGACGTCATCCGTATTTTTTGCAGATCCGTATTTTTGCGGACCACAAAATACATACGGTCGTGTGCATGAGGCCTCAATCTATGTGACTATGTGAAATCATGGGTAGATTCCAAAAGCTATTCACTGTGGGAGCGCAAACAGGTAATTCCTGTCTTTTTCTCCTATCTAGGGCTTTGATCAGTGTTTGATCAGTGATTGTGAGCGAAGCCTGGAGTGAAGCCTACACAGAATTAAGATATAATGTAAAGGTATGCACCTGTTCTTTGTTTTTAACCCATACCTGGCTTTCGCTCACAATCCTTGATGAAAGTCACTGATCTAACACTGACAGTGTGAAGGAAGCCTAAAGCCTTCTATTGAGACTGTCAGTGTTTAGTTAGTGGTTTCCATCAGTGATTGTGAGCCAAAACCAGGCTCGGGTCAAAAACACAGAACTGGTGCAGATCTTTCCATTATACCTTATCGTTGTGTAGCTTCAACTCCTGGACTCCTGCTGTTCACCCTAGGATTCTGAACAGAATGGAAGAACTACTTACTGCACAGTGATGACTGGAATATACATTTGGTAAAACAGTAGAAAAGACCGAGGGTGCCCTCACACATAGTTTTTGAATGGTATTTTCCTACACTTTTGCATTTTTTTATGGTAAAAAAAACTCAGTCACAGAAAATAATGCACTATTATAATAGATGCAAGCATAACATATGTACTAAGCCCTCACTATTGACAAAATCTCAGACACTTAGTAAATACATTTGTGAATACGCTCCTATTTTGGGAGTAGTATTCATGTGCACTTTTTCCCCACCTATCTAATAGGCGACCTTGATGAAGGTGGTACATATAGGTGTGTGTGCTCCTCCTCCTACCGGGTGCTGCTGCACATGGAGGTGACTCGGAGAAACACACTATATGTGCGGGGTCTGCGCTCCTGAACATAAATGCATAACGGCATAGGCAGGTTTAGCGTAGGACCCGCCTGAACTGAGACCACCATGTCGCTTGGTAGGTGGGCTTTGATGTGTTTTGAACAAAATGTATTGACCAAGTGTCTCAGATTTTATCAATAGAGTGAGGGCTTAGTCCATATGTTATGCTTGCATCTATTATTATAGTGCATTATTTTCTGTGATTGCATAAAGGTAGCCATGTACATCGGCAACATTCATTATCATATCGTGCAGGATGTTTTATATATTTTTTTTCTGTGATTTGTTAAAAAAAAACTCAACTCCAGATGGTAGCTATATATTTTCTTTCTTTGCTAATGGCGGTTTTGTTAATTATTCAGCATTTTTGTCTTTCTTTCTTTTCCAAAACCCAGCATGCTGGAGCTCTTGGTGTATTTCTGGTATATTGACAACACCTTCTCTATCGGGAAAAACACCATGATGAAATCGCTAGTAATATGAAAAAACAAAACACAAAAACCCACAAAAAGAGCAGCAAAAGTACCCTACACGGGGTTGTCCAAGTTAAATAACAACCTAGATACCCCTGTAAGTGGTCTAAAATAACAAAAGAATTGATATTCACCCCTTTTCTGCTCTGCTTCCTGAGCTCCAGTTCTCCCCTGCTGCTGTTTTCCTGGCTGCAGCGGTGACATTCTGTAAACACAGGTCACCACAGCAGCCTTGGCAGTGATGTGCCATGTACTGCTGAGGCCAGGGATTGACTGCATGGTGACCTGTGTGCCTGGAAAGTCACTGCTGCAGCCATGAAGGCGACGTCAGGGCTGGGAGGACCAGAGTTCAGTGCTGGAATAAAAAGGGGAGAAAAGAGTTAAGCACATTTACAGGGGCTGCCCAAATCTATATTCAACTCGGTTATCCCCTTTAGTTAGGTGAGTGGTTTACCCGATAGGATCTTCTAAAAATCTAACCTTTGTTTTGGGTTAAGAACTGTCCTATTTTGCTCATTTTTTTAAATAACTTATCTAAGAATGCATCTTATACACTTTAAAATAAAGTACAATACAGTACAGTATGTGCAGTAGCCAGGTTTGGAGTGGCCCCAAAACTATGCTGGGCGATTCAGACATTGTCAAGCTGTCACCAGGTGGTGCTGCTCTCTGGAAGGTATCAGTAAATGAAGTACCACTGCACACTCAAAATTAGATGCAAGTAAAATATATTTTATTTTTATAGTACAGGGTGGGCCATTTATATGGATACACCTTAATAAAATGGGAATGGTTGGTGATATTAACTTCCTGTTTGTGGCACATTAGTATATGTGAGGGGGGAAACTTTTCAAGATGGGTGGTGACCATGGCGGCCATTTTGAAGTCGGCCATTTTGAATCCAACTTTTGTTTTTTCAATAGGAAGAGGGTCATGTGACACATCAAACTTATTGGGAATTTCACAAGAAAAACAATGGTGTGCTTGGTTTTAACGTAACTTCATTCTTTCATGAGTTATTTAAAAGTTTCTGACCACCTATAAAATGTGTTCAATGTGCTGCCCATTGTGTTGGATTGTCAATGCAACCCTCTTCTCCCACTCTTCACACACTGATAGCAACACCGCAGGAGAAATGCTAGCACAGGCTTCCAGTATCCGTAGTTTCAGGTGCTGCACATCTTATATCTTCACAGCATAGACAATTGCCTTCAGATGACCCCAAAGATAAAAGTCTAAGGGGGTCAGATCGGGAGACCTTGGGGGCCATTCAACTGGCCCACGACGACCAATCCACTTTCCAGGAAACTGTTCATCTAGGAATGCTCGTACCTGACACCCATAATGTGGTGGTGCACGATCTTGCTGGAAAAACTCAGGGAACGTGCCAGCTTCAGTGCATAAAGAGGGAAACACATCATCATGTAGCAATTTTGCATATCCAGTGGCCTTGAGGTTTCCATTGATGAAGAATGGCCCCACTATCTTTGTACCCCATATACCACACCATACCATCATGTAACGGTCACGTCCACACACACACAGGGGGAAGGGTAGTGACCACTGCGCTCCACCCTCACCCCTGGCCCTGCCTACTTGCCTCACGAGTCCTGATGACAAGGGACAACTGGACGGCAGTCCCTAACTTAGGATATGTGCAGGGAAGACAGACAAGACAAAATACGGAACATGAACGGACCGGGTCAGAACCAAGAGAGCTACGCAGTACAACAGTTTAAGCAAAGAATGGTCAGGAGAAGCCGGGGTCAAATACCAGGAGAGTAGCGAAGTACAAGAGGAGTCCTAAGAGAGTAGTCAGGTGGGAGCCGAGGTCACAAAACCAGGATGTATGCGCAGTACAGGAGGAGCAGGCAGAGGATCGTCAGGGAACAGGATCAGGTAAATATTCAGTAGTCCAACAAATAGCCAGGAACCTAGAAATTAACAGGCAACCTGTAGCCAGCAGGCTGCCTGTATTTATAGTGGGGAGTGAGGGTCATGTGACGTGGCCAGCGTCACATGACCGACAGACCAACCAGTCGAGCACCGAGTGATCAGCTCGGCGCTCAAGGCAGACTAGGAGCAGGGAGCCACCCAGCTAGTAAAGCCGCCCTGGGAATGAGGTCAAACACAGAACCTCATTCCAAAAGCTAAGCAACAGTTCTGCGGGCAATGGGGGACCGAGTGCACCTTCGGAACCCCGTGACACATCAATTTTTTTGTTCCAACAGTCTTGGAGGGATCTATCCAATGTGGGTTAGTGTCAGACCAATAGCGGTGGTTCTGTTTGTTAACTTCACCATTCACATAAAAGTTTGCCTCATCACTGAACAAAATCTTCTGCGTAAACTGAGGGTCCTGTTCCAATTTTTGTTTTGCCCATTCTGCAAATTCAGTGAGCCAATCTGGGTCATCCTTGTTGAGATGCTGCAGTAGCTGGAGTTTGTAAGGGTGCCATTTGTGAGTAGCTAATATCCGCCGAAGGGATGTTCGACTAATGCCACTCTCCAGTGACATGCGGCGAGTGCTACGCTGTGGGCTCTTGCTGAATGAAGCTAGGACAGCCACTGATGTTTCTTTATTAGAGACAGATTTCATCCGTCCACATTTTGGCAAATCCAACACTGAACCAGTTTCACGAAACTTAGCAAGCAGTTTGCTAACTGTAGCATGGGAAATGGGTGGTCTCGTAGGGTGTCTTGCATTGAAATCTGCTGCAATGACCCGATTACTGCGTTCACCAGACATCAACACAATTTCTATCCGCTCCTCACGTGTTAACCTCGGCGACATGTCAATGGCTGTAAACAAAGAGAAACTTGTAAATAACTCATGAAAGAATACAGTTACGTTAAAACCAAGCACACCATTGTTTTTCGTGTGAAATTCCCAATAAGTTTGATGTGTCACATGACCCTCTTCCTATTCTAATAAAACAAAAGTTGGATTCAAAATGGCCGACTTCAAAATGGCCGCCATGGTCACCACCCATCTTGAAAAGTTTCCCCCCTCACATATACTAATGTGACACAAACAGCAAGTTAATATCACCAACCATTCCCATTTTATTAAGGTGTATCCAAATAAATGGCCCACCCTGTATATCCTCCAAATGAACTGGTATATTAAGACAATAATGTGCATATGTGACTATTTTGTCTGACGTTTCGGTCAATATCCAGACCTTGGTCACAGCGTCACTGGTGAGAAATAGAGAAAATATATAAATGAACAAAATATGTTAGATAACACACAATACAGTATAATATGCAAGTTGATAAGTAAATAAAGGTAATGGGTAATGGCTAAAGGAGCAATGCAGATAGAGACATGATACATTTCTGGCGGGCATATTTAAGACATAAATGAGACCAGGGTGGGTGACACTATACTAGAGTATGCACTTACAAAGCTGAGCAATGCAACAATAGCTGGCAATAACAGAGGAGATGAATATGGCATCAGAGAAGATATAAATATCATCCATCTAGGGCAGCCGTCCTCAAACTGCGGCCCTCCAGCTGTTGCAAAACTACATCTCCCAGCATGCCCGAACAGCCTACAGGTATCAGCCTACAGCAGGGCATTGTGGGAGTTGTAGTTTTACAACAGCTGGAGGGCCGCAGTTTGAGGATGCCTGATCTAGGGAATGGGGTAAATGATCTAAACATAGATATGGTAGCAATAAATAAAATAAATGACTGGATGTAGTGAAAGAGAAGGGCATGATATCTGGAGGCACGGTAGTGGTGGCATAGTGGAAAAGAGTCTAAGGAGGGGAGCAGCCCCAGGGCCAGCATGAAAACTTACCAAGGAGAGGAGGAAGAGGTCATGGAGGATCCCCTGTGGTACTGCGGGGGAGAGTGTGTGTCATGCACTCTGTGTGTACTGATGCCGGGCATGGCATCTTTGTAGGCGCAGTGCAGTTGCGCTGGGGGTGAGATTCCATGGGATCTCACGAGACTGCACTTATAGAAGCAAGAATACTGTAGTGATGCGGGGATGGGCGGAGTTTTGCCCGTATGTGGGGAAGTGCTATGTGGAACGGGCAGGGCATAGAATCCAGATGGCAAGAGTGCAGTAGAGAGATGAATGGGCAAAAGGATAGAGGAAGTAAAGAATGGAGATGTTGGTGGAGGAAGGATTGGCTGAGAGATAGGATGTATGGGCAAGAGACAAAGTGGGCTAATAGAGGAATGGGGTGCAGATGGAGAATTGTGTAAAGGATGGGTAAGGTGGAGATGCAGGTGTGTAAGTGTGAGGGAAAGGTGTGTAAAGATGAATATGACTGGAAAGGGAGAGAGATGATGTATGACAGTGGAGGTGGGGGAAGGGACAGTATGGTATGAGGATAGAATGTGAGAGTGTGTGATAGAAAGAGGCAAGGAAGAGAAAGAAAGTGGAGAAAGTGGTGGGGAGGGGGAAAGGATAGGAGAACAGTGTAAAGTGAAGAAAAAAAAATAAGGAAGAAAGAAAGAAAGAAAGAAGAAAAAGGAGGAAAATGGTGTATGATGTAAGGGATTAATTGAATTGTGTAACGTGTAGGGAAATGTGTGTGAGAAATTGGATGAAAAGTGGGGAGAAGGTATAAGGACAAAAATAAAGGACAAAATAAAATAGAAAAAAATTAAAAAAAATGACAAAATTGAAAAAGATGAAAGAATGAAAAATAGAGGAGAAAGAAAAATTTCTAAAGAGGAAATTAAATAAAATTAGGGAAAGGGGGAGAGGGAGAGAAGGGGTGGGTAAGAGCCGGTCTGGGGTGCATACTACCTCAGGTGTCCAACGAAGGATCAATGAGTCTAAAAGGCAAAAGTACAGTGATTAATGTGGGAAAGAAATGTTGCAAAATCCATTAAACATGAAGGTTAAAGTCCCTTTAAGGCCTTTAGGAGTTAAGGTTTGTAATGTACAGATCCAGTATGTTTCCCGTTCCTTCAAAAGGCGTAGATTATTGCCACCTCTTCGTGGGAGTTGTACCTGCTCGATGAGTTGGAACTTATGAGCTGGGCAATATTATTGTCACGAGGGTGTCAAGAACCACGCCTGACTCCGTTATACCCGGGGTCAGGAAGTCGCAGCGGTTGGCTGCGCGCTCTATGTAAGATAGGGCTGTTTCCTTATGGTAGCTTTCTGGGTTTGCTTTGCAACCCTTTTGGCTCACTCAGGGATCCGTAGCTCCTTCTCCTCAGCTGTTCCTTGTCCAGCACTCCCAACCTCCTTATATTCCCCTCTCACACTTCTCTGGTTGCCAGATATAGAGCTTCCTGCCTGGACATCTATTCTGACCCTCTGGAGCTGTGTTGCTGCGTTCTCTGGTTGTTGGTCCAGAACGCTACCCTCCGGATCCCTGTTGGACCTTTGTGGTCTGCTGTGGTCGCCCACCTGGGTGTATGTGTTTGTCTGTATTGTCTGTCCTCTCCCTGGTGTTTCCCTCTTAGTGTCAGTGGTGCGGACTAGCGATCCCACCGGCCCATTCACTATCTAGGGCTCATTTTAGGGAAAGCCAGGGTTTAGGCACGTGATCGCCGCACGGGTGAGGAACCCGTCTAGGGACGTCAGGGCAGTCAGGTGCCAGCCGCAAGGTGAGTCAGGGGTCACCACCTTTCCCTTTCCCTTGGGCAGGGCTTTCCCTTTTCCCTCCCTGTGCGTGACGCCGGTCATTACATTATATCTGGCCCTTATTTTGTGTAGGTAAAAAAATATATATATATTTTTTTTTACCCACTTAGAATCCAGTATGGATCAAATTGCTGCTCTGTCTAAACAAATTCATGGCCTGTCTTTGGAGGTGGCAGGATTGAAGGCGTCGGTCCTCCAGCAACAGCAGCAATTACAACTGACCGCAAGCCCAGCGGTTGCTACTGGTAACCAGGTTGTTGCGGAACCCAAGGTCCCTCTCCCTGACAGATTTTCTAGGGGAAGGGACAAGTTTTTGACATTCCGTTAGGGCTGTAAATTATATTTTAAACTGCGCCCTTACTCCTCTGGTAATGAAGAACAGCGGGTGGGGGTTGTTATTTCCCTGCTGCAGGGGGACCCGCAGTCCTGGGCGTTCTCTTTACCTACTGATTCCCAGGCTCTTCGGTCAGTGGATGAGTTTTTCGGGGCCTTGGTACTCATATATAACGACCCTGACCGAGTCGCACTGGCTGAATCAAGATTATGGAGACTCCTACAAGGAGAGCGGCCGGTAGAGGGGTATTGCTCTGACTTCCGTAGGTGGGCTACGGATACCCAATGGAACAACCTGGCTCTCAGGAGTCAGTTCTGCTCTGGGTTATCCGAAAGGGTTAAGGATGCGCTTGCATTATATGAGACCCCCTTTTCCCTTGATGCGGTTATGTCCCTTTCTATCCGAATAGATAGACGCCTTAGGGACAGGTTGAAAAAACGGGAGCAATTGGTAACCCCTCCCAAGCAGCAGTTAGTCTGTACGGACTTAGACGAGCCTATGCAGCTAGGAGGAACTACTCGTCAGGTCCGTCCTCCTGAGGCTCGCCGTAGGCGTGGGGTTTGTTTTTTTAGTGGGGAGAGGGGTCATTTCATTAATGTCTGTTCTTCTTTCCTCAGAAACAAAAGACCGTCGGAAAACTACTAACCCCAGGCTGTGTGGAGGATGTCAGCCGGGGGGTATACGTTTCCTCCATACGTACATCGCAATTTGTGTTGCCAGCGGTTATTGTTTTTGGTGATAAGACGGAGACTATTTCTTTCTTTCTAGACAGTGGAGCAGGGGTAAATTTGATAGATGCCCATTTTGCCCGCACTATGGGTTTATCTCTCTGTACGCTACAGAGACCTATTCCCATATTCGTTATTGATTCTGCTCCTCTGTCTCAGAGAAACCTCACCCACATTGTTCATAATTTACACCTTCGGGTAGGGGACCACCATAACGAGATGCTTTCATGTTATGTTCTGGAGGGGCTTCCCACTCCGGTAGTGCTGGGTCTTCCCTGGTTGGTAGCGCACAATCCAGTGGTGGATTGGCAGGCCAGGGAGATATTGGAGTGGAGTGAGCAGTGCAGAGAAAATTGCTTAAATAGCAATTGCTTAGTCGCCTCCATAACTACCCTACCTACATTTATTTCGGATTTTGATGACGTTTTTTCTGAAAAGGGTTGTCAGAAGTTACCACCTCATCGTCCTTATGATTGCCCGGTTAACCTTATTCCCGGCGCAAAATTACCCAAGACCAGGTTATATAATCTTTCAGGTCCAGAGAGACAAGCCATGAAAGATTATATCTCCGAGAGCTTGGCTAAGGGACACATCAGACCCTCTTCTTCACCCGTGGCTGCAGGGTTTTTCTTCGTTAAAAAGAAAGATGGGGGCCTGCGTCCTTGCCTAGATTTTCGCGAATTCAATCGGATAACCATCCGAGACCCATACCCTCTTCCTCTCATTCCTGACCTGTTTAACCAGATTGCGGGTGCTAGGTGGTTCTCCAAACTTGATCTTAGGGGGGCCTAAAATCTGATTCGTATTAAGGAGGGGGATGAGTGGAAGACAGCTTTTAACACCCCTGAGGGGCATTATGAAAATCTAGTTATGCCTTTCGGTCTGACCAATGCTCCTGCCGTCTTTCAACATTTTGTTAATGACATTTTTAGTCATCTAATCGGCAGGTTTGTGGTAATATACCTAGATGATATTTTAATTTATTCGTCTGATCTGAGAACACATGAGGTGCATGTCAGACAAGTACTGCAGGTCCTACGGACGAATAAATTATATGCTAAAATTGAAAAATGTGTCTTCGTCGTTCAGGAGATACAATTCCTAGGTTATTTTTTATCTGCTTCAGGTTTCCGTATGGATCCTAGGAAGGTCCAGGCAATTTTAGATTGGGATCTTCCTGAGAACCTCAAAGCACTGCAACGGTTCTTGGGCTTCGCGAATTTCTATAGGAAATTCATTAAAAATTATTCACTTATTGTAAAACCCCTTACTGACATGACTAGGAAGGGGACTGATTTTTCTAAATGGTCTGACGCCACTAAAGTTGCTTTTTCCTCTCTAAAAGAGAGGTTTACCTCAGCACCTGTACTAGTCCAACCTGATGTCTCTCAGCCTTTTATTGTTGAAGTCGATGCGTCAGAGGTGGGAGTGGGGGCGGTGCTGTCTCAGGGTCCGTCTCCTGGCAAATGGCGTCCTTGTGCTTTCTTTTCTAAAAAACTATCTGCAGCAGAAAAGAACTACGATATTGGCAATAGGGAACTATTAGCTATTAAACTAGCGTTTGAAGAATGGCGTCACTTTTTAGAGGGGGCAGTCCACCCCGTCACTGTGATTACGGACCACAAAAATCTTCTGTACCTCGAATCAGCTAAGCGTCTCACCCCTAGACAAGCTAGGTGGTCGCTATTTTTTACCAGGTTTAACTTTGTGATTATCTATCGTCCTGGGGCAAAGAATACCAAGGCTGATGCACTATCTCGTTGTTTCCCTGGAGGGGGTAATGTGAGTGATCCGGTGCCCATTCTTCAAAGAGGAGTGGTTGTTTCTGCGGTACACTCTGTTCTGGAGGGGAAGGTGTTAGAGGCCCTGGGGGACGCCCCGGTCTCTTGCCCCTCAGAGAAATTGTTTGTACCGTTGAACCTGCGTTTCGAATTATTAAAGGAACATCATAATTCGGCACTTGCTGGGCACCCGGGTAGTAAAGCAACCTTGGAGCTATTGTCTCGTCGTTTTTGGTGGCCAAGGTTGCGTCAGGATTTATTGGATTTTGTGTCTTCTTGTTCTACCTGTGTGCGCGCAAAAGTTTCACATACACGTCCTGCAGGGTCTCTATTACCACTCGTCATTCCCAATAGACCATGGACACATCTGTCAATGGATTTTATCACTGACTTACCATTGTCTGCGGGTAAAACAGTTATTTTGGTAGTAGTGGACAGGTTTAGCAAAATGGTACACTTCATTGCTTTACCCGCACTACCTAATGCTAAGACTCTTGCTCAGGTATTCGTTGGTGAAATCGTGAAGCTTCACGGGGTCCCCTCCGATGTTGTTTCGGATCGGGGTACCCAGTTTATTTCTAAATTTTGGAAAGCTTTTTGTTCCCGTTTGGGGGTACACTTGTCCTTTTCCTCAGCTTTCCATCCTCAGTCGAATGGACAGACTGAGCGTACCAACCAAAACCTGGAGACATATCTAAGATGTTTTGTGTCTGAAAACCAAGAGTTGTGGTCATCATATTTACCGTTAGCTGAGTTTGCCATAAATAATCGTCGTCAGGAATCCACTGGCAAGTCACCATTTCTTGGTGCATATGGTTTTCATCCCCAATTCTGTACTTTCAAAGAGGGGGGGTCTTTTGGGGTTCCCGAAGAGGAACGGTTTTCGTCATCTCTTTCATCGGTATGGCAGAAGGTGCAAGCTAACTTGAAAAATATGGGAGGTAAATACAAATGCATGGCTGATAAGAGACGGTCGCCAGGTCCGGACCTAGGAGTGAATGACTATGTGTGGTTGTCTACTAGGAATATTAAATTGAAGGTTCCCTCTTGGAAACTGGGTCCTAGGTTTATTGGTCCTTACAAAATTGTAGCCATCATCAACCCCGTGGCTTTTCGCCTGGAGTTACCTCAGACTTTTAAAATCCATAATGTCTTTCATAAGTCGTTACTCAAAAAATATGTTCCACCTCTAGAACCGTCTCCGCTGCCACCCCCTCCTGTTGTTGGGGATGGTAATCTAGAATTTCAGATATCCAAAATTGTTAATTCTCATCGGGTCCGCCGCTCTCTTCAATATCTGGCGCATTGGAGAGGTTACGGTTGTCACGGAACCATGAACCAGACGTACAACAAGAGATAAATGAAAATAAGAAGGCTTTATTGAAAATAAAGCTGTAAAGCAAAAAGTCCAAACGGATGGTGAAACCGAGCAGAGTCTTTGCGAAGCCAGAGGTCAGGAACCAGAAGGGTAGTCAGACGAAGCCAGGATCAGGAACCAGCAGGGTAGTCAGACGAAGCCAGGATCAGGAACCAGCAGGGTAGTCAGACGAAGCCAGGATCAGGAACCAGCAGGGTAGTCAGACGAAGCCAGGATCAGGAACCAGAAGCAGCAGCAGTCTTAGAAGCATGTGAACACAAGAGGACCAAGCAAGGAACTGAAGCCACAGACCTCCTATATATATGAGCTAGGCATCCAGCTCCTCCCAGGGGAAGGAGGAGCCGCAGGGTGGAAGGCTACAAGAAACCCAGGACCCAAGATGGCCGCCAGCACATGTCAAACGAAGGAGAGCAGCAAGCAGGTAAGACCATGACAGTACCTCCCCCTCAAGGGCCCCTCCTCCGCGGAGCACAAAACGGTTTCTGAGGGAAGCGTGCGTGGAAGGCTCGGAGCAAGGCAGGAGCATGGACATCTGCGGAGGGAACCCAGGAACGCTCCTCTGGACCATAACCACGCCAATGGACCAAAAACTGCAACCGACCGCGGACCAGGCGTGAGTCCAGGATATTGCTCACCTCATATTCCTCAATATTGCCCACTTGGACCGGACGAGGCCGAGGAACCGAGGAAGTGAAACGATTACACACCAGTGGCTTCAACAGGGAGACATGAAACACGTTGGAGATCCGCATGCCAGGAGGAAGCGCAAGGGCATAGGCTACCGGGTTTACCCTGCGAAGCACTCGGAAGGGACCAACAAAGCGAGGCGCCAGCTTGGGAGTGGGCACTCGAAGGTTGAGGTTGCGGGTGGACAACCATACACGGTCTCCGACCTGGTAGGAAGGAGCAGGCGCTCGTCTGCGATCAGCCTGGAATCTCTGGCGCTGCGCAGAGACCTCAAGGGACTTCTGGATCTGTACCCAAGAAGCACGTAGGACGGAAAGGTGATCCTCCACAGCCGGAATATCCTGGGGAGAGAATACCTCCGGTAACACGGCAGGTTGGAACCCATAATTGGCCATGAAGGGAGACGTCCCAGAGGAAGAGTTCACCGCCGTGTTCCTGGCAAACTCAGCCCAAGGCAGGAGGTCAACCCAATTGTCTTGGTGATCGGAGACATAGCAACGAAGGAATTGCTCCAAGGCCTGATTGGATCGTTCTGCGGCCCCATTGGACTGAGGGTGGTAGGCCGAGGAGAAGGAGAGATGAATCCCCAACTGGGAGCAAAAGGCGCGCCAGAACCTGGACACAAACTGACTCCCCCGATCCGACACAATCTCCTTAGGCAAACCGTGCAACCGGAAGACCTCCCTGGCAAAAATCGTGGCCAACTCTTGTGCAGAGGGTAACTTCTTGAGAGGAACACAGTGGCACATTTTGGAAAACCGATCCACAATCATGAGAATGACCGTATGGCCTCGGGATGCAGGGAGGTCCACAATGAAATCCATCCCCAGGTGTGACCATGGGCGCTCCCCGGTGGCTATGGGTTGCAGAAGGCCCAACGGAAGGTGCCGAGGGGACTTACTCTGGGCACAAACGGAGCATGCCGCTACATATGCGGCGATGTCGGAACGTAGGGAAGGCCACCAGAACAGACGTGAAACAGCCCAGGACAGCTGATTCTTTCCAGGATGCCCGGCGGTCTTGGAGTTATGGTAGGTTCGCAACAACCGAGTGCGCAACTCCTCAGGCACAAAACATCTGCCGTTGGGTCTCCCAGAGGGAGCACCAGATTGAGCCGCCAAAATCTGCTCACCCAGGGGAGAGGTCAGGCTGGTGCGAATGGCGGCCAGGATCTGATTCGGAGGTATGACCGAAGTCGGAATCGACTCCTCCCTGGACAGCTCGGAGTACTGCCGTGATAAGGCATCCGCCCTGATGTTCTTGGAACCGGGTAGGTAGGAGACCACGTAATTAAAACGTGACAAGAACAGAGCCCATCTGGCCTGACGTGGTGTCAATCTCTTGGCCTCAGAAAGGTAGGTCAGATTCTTGTGGTCCGTCAGGATGAGAACCGGAACCACCGAACCCTCGAGCAAGTGCCTCCATTCTTTAAGGGCCTGCACGATGGCCAATAACTCCCTGTCACCAATCTGATAGTTGCACTCCGCGGAAGACAGTTTCCGGGAGTAAAACCCACAAGGAAGCAGAGGACCCTCTGGTGTTCTACGCTGAGACAGAAGGGCGCCTACTCCCGTCTCAGACGCGTCCACCTCGAGGACAAAGGGCAACCCAGGGTTGGGATGCGACAGAATCGGAGCCGACACAAAGGCGGACTTTAGGGCCTCAAAAGCTCGGATGGCCTCGAGCGGCCAGACCTGGGAATTACTGCCCTTCCTGGTCAGATCCGTGAGAGGCTTGGCCAGCATGGAAAAGTCCCTGATGAACTTCCGATAATAATTGGCGAAGCCCAAAAAGCGCTGCAGGGAACGAAGACCACTGGGCTGGGGCCACTGTAAGACAGCCGAAACCTTCTCAGGATCCATGGAGAACCCCTCAGCGGAAATGATGTAACCTAAGAAGGTTACCTGGGATCGGTGAAATTCGCATTTCTCAAGCTTACCGAACAGCTTGTTCTCTCGTAACCGTTGCAACACTCGTCTGACATCCAGAATGTGGGCCTCCATGGATTCAGAATATACCAAGATGTCATCCAAATAGACTACCACACACTGCTGCAACAGGTCACGGAAAACATCGTTGATGAATTCCTGAAAGACTGCGGGCGCATTGCACAACCCAAAGGGCATAACCAAGGATTCGTAATGACCGGTCCTGGTGTTAAACGCGGTCTTCCACTCATCGCCCGCCTTGATCCTTACCAGGTTATATGCCGCCCTCAGGTCGAGTTTGGTAAAGACCGTGGCCCCTTTAAGGCGATCGAACAGCTCGGAAATCAAGGGTATCGGGTAAGCGTTCTTGATCGTGATGCGATTGAGACCCCTGTAATCGATGCAAGGCCTCAACTCACCGCCCTTCTTTTTCACAAAGAAAAATCCAGCCCCTGCCGGGGACGAAGATTTGCGAATGTGTCCGCGTGAAAGCGCCTCCCTCACGTACTCCTCCATGGCCTCATTCTCCGCTACCGACAGTGGATAGACTTTGCCACGAGGAGGAACGGCACCAGATTGTAACTCTATGGCACAATCGTATGGGCGGTGCGGAGGTAGGGCAACCGCGCGCACCTTATCGAATACATCCCGGTACTCCTCGTATTCAGGAGGCAACAGAGAGTCCGAGGAAGTACACAGCAACTTGACAGACCCATGGATGCAACTAGCCCCACACTGCGGTGACCACGAGAGGATCTCGACCGATCTCCAATCGAAAGTCGGATTATGCTTCTGGAGCCAGGGGTACCCCAAGACCACCGAGTAGTGTGGAGACGAAATAACCTGGAGGCAGACCGACTCTCTGTGAACGGCACCAATGGCTATCCCCACTGGAAGGGTCTCATGAGTCACGTGTGGCGGCAGAAGGGGTCTGCCGTCTATCGCCTCAAGAGCCAGTGGGGAACCTCGAGCCTGCAGAGGAATGGAATTGGCGGCAGCGAACACACTATCAATGAACAAACCACCAGCACCAGAGTCCACCAACGCCTGGGTCGTCACCGAGCCCCCGACCCAGGAGAGGACAACAGTGATCAGTGGTTTGTCAACGCGGGAAACCGGGGACGAGGAGACTCCACCCAAGATCTGCCCCCGACAGGATCTCAGGGTACGAGCGTTTCCCGGACGGTTCGGACATGCCAACCGAAAATGCCCACCGAGACCACAGTACATGCATCGGCCCTCGCGTCTCCGGAGTGCCCTCTCCCCCTCGGACAGGCGAGCAAACCCCAGCTGCATGGGTTCACCCCCAGACAAGTCATCCCCAGGAGGCGTGGGAGGAGAGGGAGGCACGGGTGGGACAGCAAACGTAGGCACCAATCTGTTAGAAGACCTCCGCAGGTTCTCCTTAAAGGAAGGTCTCTCCCTGATTCTGGTGTCAATCAAAATCAGGAAAGAAATAAGAGACTCGAGCTCAACTGGTAGGTCCTTAGCTGCAACCTCATCCTTCAAGGCATCCGAGAGACCATGAGAGAAAGCAGCGACCAGAGCCTCATTATTCCAGCCCACCTCTGCTGCCAGGGTACGAAACTCAATGGCGTATTCAGCTACGGATCGTGAACCCTGTCTGATGGACATAAGGAGCTTCGCAGCAGAGGCAGCACGAGCCGGCACATCGAATACCTTCCGAAGAGAAGCAACAAAACCGGAAAACTCGGCAACCACCGGATTGTTGTTCTCCCATAAAGGGCTGGCCCAGGCCAAGGCCTTGTCCGAGAGCAGCGAGATCAAGAAGCCCACCTTTGATCTCTCAGTAGGAAAGGCATGTGGCAGCAACTCGAAATAAATGCCCACCTGGTTAAGGAAACCTCGGCACTGAGTTGGCTCTCCCCCAAAGCGCTGTGGAAGAGGGGCAGAACCGGTCATACCCCGAAACACCGCAGGCGCAACAACAGGTGTCGGGGTAGACTCTGGCGCAACAACCGGAGCGGCAGTAGGAGCGAGCCCAGGAGCGACAACCGACCCATCGGCAACGGGAGCGAAATGAGCCGTGCGTTCAAGCAGGGTTTGCAACGCCACAGCGAACCGACCCAACAGGTGATCCTGCTGATCAAGTCTGGCAACCAGCGTGGGTAGCGAGGATGGCCCTGTACCGTCAGAATTCATGGCTTGGTCCTAATGTCACGGAACCATGAACCAGACGTACAACAAGAGATAAATGAAAATAAGAAGGCTTTATTGAAAATAAAGCTGTAAAGCAAAAAGTCCAAACGGATGGTGAAACCGAGCAGAGTCTTTGCGAAGCCAGAGGTCAGGAACCAGAAGGGTAGTCAGACGAAGCCAGGATCAGGAACCAGCAGGGTAGTCAGACGAAGCCAGGATCAGGAACCAGCAGGGTAGTCAGACGAAGCCAGGATCAGGAACCAGCAGGGTAGTCAGACGAAGCCAGGATCAGGAACCAGAAGCAGCAGCAGTCTTAGAAGCATGTGAACACAAGAGGACCAAGCAAGGAACTGAAGCCACAGACCTCCTATATATATGAGCTAGGCATCCAGCTCCTCCCAGGGGAAGGAGGAGCCGCAGGGTGGAAGGCTACAAGAAACCCAGGACCCAAGATGGCCGCCAGCACATGTCAAACGAAGGAGAGCAGCAAGCAGGTAAGACCATGACAACGGTCCCGAGGAAAGAATGTGGGTTCCTGCGTCTGAGGTAAACGCCGACAGGCTAGTTCGGGTTTTTTATGCCTCTCATCCTGAGAGACCTGGTCCTGAGTGTCTGGAGGCCCCTCGTAGAGAGGGGGGTACTGTCACGAGGGTGTCAAGAACCACGCCTGACTCCGTTATACCCGGGGTCAGGAAGTCGCAGCGGTTGGCTGCGCGCTCTATGTAAGATAGGGCTGTTTCCTTATGGTAGCTTTCTGGGTTTGCTTTGCAACCCTTTTGGCTCACTCAGGGATCCGTAGCTCCTTCTCCTCAGCTGTTCCTTGTCCAGCACTCCCAACCTCCTTATATTCCCCTCTCACACTTCTCTGGTTGCCAGATATAGAGCTTCCTGCCTGGACATCTATTCTGAACCTCTGGAGCTGTGTTGCTGCGTTCTCTGGTTGTTGGTCCAGAACGCTACCCTCCGGATCCCTGTTGGACCTTTGTGGTCTGCTGTGGTCGCCCACCTGGGTGTATGTGTTTGTCTGTATTGTCTGTCCTCTCCCTGGTGTTTCCCTCTTAGTGTCAGTGGTCCGGACTAGCGATCCCACCGGCCCGTTCACTATCTAGGGCTCATTTTAGGGAAAGCCAGGGTTTAGGCACGTGATCGCCGCACGGGTGAGGAACCCGTCTAGGGACGTCAGGGCAGTCAGGTGCCAGCCGCAAGGGGAGTCAGGGGTCACCACCTTTCCCTCTCCCTTGGGCAGGGCTTTCCCTTTTCCCTCCCTGTGCGTGACGCCGGTCATTACAATTATGTTGAGCTTTGGAAAAGTGATCAGGTAGTAGAAGCCAATTCTTTTTATATCTGATGGTTGATTTGGGACCAATGATACAGTCCCACACGGGTTGTGTGGTTTCAGCCACATATAGGAGACCACATAACACCTAAAGAAGTCTTTTAGTTTTGAGCAGCAGCTACAGTGGAGGCAGGGGATTGTGCCATGACGTTTTGTCCTAAGGAATGAATTGTAAGGTGTGATGCGCTCCAATGGGAAATAAATCCAGAAAGTAAAGATCTGCAATTAACCAGGGTGCATCTTTACTAGAGAAACTGAAGTGCAAAACAATACAGGCAAGGCACTGAACTAACTTCTCCTCTACTCCTGAGCAAAAGAAGGTTTCATGAGGAAAGGCCTGAGCTAGCTGTCCTCTGATCAATGGGCTGGTAACCTGGTAACCATGCAATCTGGCAGAGTGTCTCCTACTAAGCACTGGTCCCTATCTGCAGAAAACTAAGGGCTCTGCCTGCTCTCCTTATATACAGTTTCTAGCTGAACTATAACCTTTTAGTGGGAAGGGTGGAGTGGAGAATCAGCCTAAACAGAAACACTGTTACAATTTCTTTCTATCATAGAACTTCAATGCAAGTCTATGGGAATGAATAAGGGTGGGTTCACACTAGCGTTAGGGATTCCGTTATGGCTTTCCGTTATAACATGGTTATAACGGAAAATAACGGAATCCATAGGATGGAATACAAAACAGAAGCCTTTAAGAGGCATTCAGTTTTGCTCCATCCTAATAGAAGTCTAGAACCGTCTGGGTCCCGTTATGCAAAACAGAAAACAAAGTCCTGTCGACGGATCCGTTATGCTTTCCCATAGACTTCTATTAGGACGGAGAGCAAACGTTTTGCATTCCGTCATAATGCAAGTCTATAGGCAGCAAAACGGATCCGTACTTCCGTCTTATGGATTCCGTTATTTTCCGTTATAACCATAAAGCCATAACGGACTCCATAACGCTAGTGTGAACCCACCCTAAGCAGTTTTAACAAGCAGTTTTCCATACATAAACAACAGAGCTAAGCCAGACAGACAGAAGGTCACTCTGTCTTTTTTTTCGTCCAAAAATTTGCATAGTTAGTGATAAAGATGAGTTTTGCATTTACAATACTGTACATCTCACACATCCCCTTCGTCTCTATTATTTAGAGTTTATAAGTAATGTCCATAGGATGGTTCAAACTGGAAAAAACCAGTTCATACTGGTATAGTATTGGGGGCCAGGAGAAATTCCATATGTACATAGATGTGTAATGTTTTCTTTACCCTATGTGATTTGTGTCAATCTTTTTAAAATGCTGTAATGTTCTGAACCCAGCTAAGGTACTGCCTGTGTTTAGTCTTCACAGTAATAAGTAAATGTGAAGTTTTGCTCTACACTGATCTGATTAATATAATCCCACCTAATTATGTTCATTGATAATAAAAATACTCTGCAGGCCATTGTTCCCCAGAGAAAGATACTTAGAAACACTGTATCTACCGCTTTCTTTCTCTCAGATGCATCGTAAAGGACTTATTTGAACCACGCTGACAGAATTGGAGGTCGTTTAAAGTCTCTCCCAAATTCCAGAGAAGAGGGTTTCCACAACTGTAGAAAGTCATAGTCTCTCAGTATTAGCTGGCTGTGCATTAACCCTTCCCACAGTGCAGGGCAGCTATAGTGTAATAACAGTGCAAATGAACAGAATATATTACAATAAATATCTTAATGCATTTTAACAATATAAAACAGTAAAAGTGCACATAACAGCATAAATCATGGTGCAAGTAAATCCTTGAAAGTGCAATAAAGTAGGGAGTTGATGGCTTTGCATAGTGCAATACGAGAAAATGTCCACCAATGTCCATTGTCCAAAGTAAATAGCAAAGCTTCTAAACTAATTAATCACATTTCCTCAGAACAAGGGATAAAAATCCAGAACATTTAAAAAGCAATATCCCTGAAAAGTACACGCTCTTTGAAATTGTGTTTAAAGAATTGTGAAAGAATCTGACAGAAAAAAATACATACATAATAAGGACACAAGGCCATGTCAAAGTATTGATTTCCCACTCATTCCGTGACAAGTCAATAAACTAATTCTCTTCTATAGGAAGTTACAAATCATTGCTTTCTTACCATAATCTCTATTGACTTTAGCAGTGCAGACTAGAGTGTTATCACACAAATTACTATTGTAAAAATAAGTTGCTGGTGAGGTCGTATACAAGCACAGCAGGCATTTCCCAAGACCCAAGGTTATAAACCAGGGCACCTACAACACCAGTATCAAGAAAGACAACACTCAAATAGGCTAAAAGTTTAAGAAAGGCTAATTAATATTATGTCATATCAATTTTGTCCCATTACTGTACATAGTCATCCTATAAACAATTCATCCAGAACTGAAGGGTTAAAAGGTATTTTCAGCTTTATTGAGAATACATATTAATATCATTCCAGGGCATACCCTTCATCTGAAGGGTTGAAGACATTCTCTAGGCCCATGACTCTGAACGCTTTAGTTGATCTGTGATGTGCCAGAACAAAATGGTGTGATACATTAGATATATTCCTGTTTGAATTATTCTGGTTGGAAATATCATTTAAATGTTCCTGGATACGGGTCTTTAATTTTCTGGAGGTGGAGCCTGTGTAGCATTTCTAACAGTCCACACACATAATCTTATATATTACATATTCAGAATTACATATTAAATAATTATTGGGAAGACATTTGTGTATGATATTTTTATCTGTTGAAATTAGTTACTATATTGTAAAACTACCATGGGTCTCATATCACAGATCTTCTTTGGTTTTTCTTGTAATAATTTAGATTGTTTCTGCTCTATATACATCTATACCACATGAAGTTGCCATGCAGGCCATCACATTTCAATTGCAAAAATATAGTTGTAATACTCCAGATTTATGTGAGTTTGCATTGGAGGTGGCTTCTTTCCTCATGACACATAATTATTTTTCGTTTGATGGGATATGTTATTTGCAACAGGAGGGAGTGTCAATGGGGGCGAAATATTTGCGCTCATTGGCAAACCTCACTATGGCTTTTTTGGGAGAAATTGTTCCTTTACAACACTGACGATCCGTTTGGAGGGTGCATACACTGGTATGGCAGATACATTGATGACCTTCTCTTCATGTGGTGGGGAGACTTGTCTGCCATACCAGTTTTGTAGAATATTTAACCCTTTCTACCCCAGAGGTTTTTTATTTTTTGCGTTTTCATTTTGCACTCCCTGCTTTCCCAGAGCCATAACTTTTGTTATTTTTGAGTTCACATAGCCGTATGACGGCTTGTTTTTTGTGGGAACAAGTTGTACTTTCTAATTCTACCATTTAATATGGCATATGATGTGGTGGGAAGCAGGAAAAAAGTTCCAAATAGGGTGGAATTGGGAAAAAATAAGAAATTCCGCAACAGTTTTACAGGTTTATTATTGACATTCGATATGCGCTAAAACTGATCAGATACTTTCATTCTACAGGTCTGGCAATATATTATATGTATAGTTTTTCTTGAGTTTTGATACTGATAATAAAATAAAATAAAACTTGGAAAAAAATCTGTTTTATTTTTTGGTCACCATATTCTGACCCCTATAAACTTAATTGTAGTTATGTGTACAGAGCTGTGTGACCTTTCATTTTTTGCGGGCCGATCTGTACTTTTTATTGATACCATTCTGGGGTGTATGACTTTTTGATCACGTTTTATAAAAAAAATTGTGGTAAATGAAGCAACCAAAAACACTAAATTGGCCACTTTGACTTTTTTTTTGGGACGGGGGGTGATTTGAATTTCTAGATTTCTGAAAAAAAAAAATTAAATGTTGGAAAAATTGTGTTCAATCCGAATATATTTGAGTTATTACGTTAAACCCCGGCTATTTCCTGGCTGCAGAGAGTCTTTATAGTGGTGTAGAACACTGTGCCTTGTAGTAATTCGCATAGGGAGTCTGCTTTGGTAGTGAAATAATACTGTGAGTCAGTAAGACATGCACATGACAGGCGTCGCTCTTAGAATCACTGCACACTTCACTTATTTGGGCAGTCACGGGGCCAAAACTGACCAAATTATTCAAATATGAACTCAGCCTTACAGGTTGATGTTAGCGCCAAGAAGAGACGCACTCCTTTTACACCGTCGTCAGCTGATTCCACATAGATGTCTACAGAACCTGTTCTATTAAATGATTATACAAGTAGAGCCCCCCCTGACAGAGTGGAGAGGGTGTCAGCAGTAATTTTGTGTTGATGTCACTGATTAATTTTCCCTTCTTCTGATCCGTCAGAACAATAACCCATAAAAAACGGACGCCTTCACTCGGTCAGCATTTGCTCAATAATCCATCAGTATTGCTAATGCCAAAAAAAACAGAAGTGGTTCTAAAACAGAGATGACACATAAATGGAATATTTGCATGTCGTCACAGTATCCGTTGTGCGTCTCATTTTTCCTTCTTTCTGACCGATCAGATAAATGGTCAAATAAATTATGATGTCAGCCAGGCCGAAAGCCAAAATAGTGGACTAGTCATGAAGTGGGTAGGGTGAGAACAGCATAAGAAGTCCACAGAGTGGACCTATTAGATAGTGGTGAGGTGGAAACAGCATGAGGAGACCACAGAGTGGCCCAATGACAGCGTCTGGAATTGGAAGCAGTATGAGGAGGCCACCGAGTGGCACAATGACAGAGTCTGAAGGTGGCAGCAGTATGAGGAGGACACCAAGTGGCACAATGACAGAGTATAGAGTTGTCAGCATCAGGAGAAGGCCACCGAGTGGAACAATTACAGAGTCTGGAAGTGGCAGCAGCAGCAACAGGACAAGACCACCGAGTGAGGATGCCACCGAGTGGCGCAATAACAGAGTCTGGAGGTGGCAGCAGTATGAGGAGGCCACAGAGTGGCACAATGACTGAGTCTGGAGGTGGCAACAGCAGCAGCATCAGGAGGATACCACAGAGTGGCAAGGTGACATAGTGTGGAGATGGTAGCAGCAGCATCAGGATACAACAGAGTGGCAAGGTGACATAGTGTGGATATGGCAGCAGCAGGAGCAGCATCAGGATACCACAGAGTGTGAAGGTGACATAGTGTGAAGATGACAGCAGCAGCATCAGGAGACCACAAAGTGACCCGGTGACAGAGTGGAGGTGGGTGGAAATACCAGTACCCGCTGACGAAGGTGGGTGAAAGAAGGATCACTTGGCATCAGATGTGTGACATCAGGCAGGTGCAGTGGCGACTCTAGGATCAATATATAGGGGGGGCACAGAAGATACACAGTCAGAAATGGGGGGGCACTAATAATTTTCACCAGCTAATCATACTACTGAAAAATACTAAAGCAGCCGCTTCCCCTGCAGCTACGCCCCTGACGCTGGGGTAATATAATTAAGGGGTATCAGGGTACATTGGGTGTAATATAACTGAGGAGGGCTATCAGACATTATAAAGGGGTAATATAGCTTACATTACCCCTGTATTACGTCCCTGATAGGATAGCACTCCTCAGTTAGGTTACCCCTGTATAATGCACCCTGATATCCCTTAGTTATATTATATAACTAAGGGATATCAGGGTACATTACACAGGGGTAATATAACTGAGGGGTATCAGGGTACATTATACAAGGGTAAATGTAATATAACTGAGGAGGGCTATCATGGGACATTATACAGGGGTAATGTAAGCTATATTGCAACCGTATAATGCCTGATAGGCCTCCTGAGTTATATTACCCCTGTATAATGTACCCTGATACCCCTTAGTTATATTATATAACTAAGGGATATCAGGGTACATTACACAGGGGTAATATAACTGAGGGGTATCAGGGTACATTATAAAAGGGTATTGGTAATATAACTGAGGAGGGCTATCATGGGACATTATAATGCCGTATAATGCCTGATAGGCCTCCTGAGTTATATTACCCATGTATAATAATGTACCCTGATACCCCTTAGTTATATGACCCCGCCGAGATCATATAACTAAGTGATATCCGGGTACATAATTATACAAGGGTAATATAACTCAGGAGGCCTATCAGGCATTATACGGTGGAACGGTGGTAATATAAGTATTACCCCCTGTATAATGTACCCTGACACCCCTTGGTTATATTACCCCCTGTATAATGTACCCTGATTACCCTCAGTTATATAACTGAGGGGTATCAGTCAGGGGACATTATGGGTAATATTATAACTAAGGGGTATCATCAGGGTACATTATACAAGGGTACAGTGCTATCAGGGGAGTTGGGACATTATACAGGGGTCCTTAGTTATATTACCCCTGTATAATGTACCATGATATCCTAAGTTATAGGGCTAACCGTATTAGGGACAGGTTGAGAAGGGGCTGGGCGCAAACCAAGCAGGAGGGAGGGCTCAGGGCAGGCCATAAGTCGAGGTAGTGGGGGTAAGGGTACATACTTTTTTTTAAAACTTTGTTTTTATTCTTACTTTTTCTTTTCTATAGGGCCAGGCAGAGTTGAGAGGTTGCAATGCCACAGCAGCCACAGTCGAGTCCACTCCTGTCTCCAGTCTCCAGTCCTGCTGCCTTCCTCCTCTCCTAACAGTCCAAGCTGGGGCTAGGCCGTCTAGCAATAGACAGTGGGGCCGGGCACCTGTAGAAGACAGCCAGGTGAGGTCAGGGCCAGGCTGAGGGCCTGCGGCTCAGACAGCCGCTGCTGGCTCAAGTCACAACAGTCTAAGAAGTCACTAGTAGGCAATAGCTAGCCTAGCAGAGTGACGCAACACGCAGGACAGGTCCAGACCGTCCAGGAGCAGAGAGAACATTGAAGGCAGGCAGGCACTCAGTTAGAACTTCTATGATCTATCACTCACTACTCACACACTATGGTGGCACTTGACTTGACAGGCGCGAGCGCAGCAGTTTCCAAAGTCTGTTCGCGCGGGCGGGAACCGGGAAGGCACGCAGCAGCGCAGCTTTACTTGTTGACGACCATGACGTCAACTCGTCAACTCGTCTCTGCGGCTGCCACACTCAGCCAGCCTGCGCCCGCCCTGCACGCTCTGCCTCCACGTCCGCGAGTCCGCTGGGTCCGAACACCGTCCCCCTGTGACTCGAGTAGACGCAGACTTATATGTATCTGTGCCGGGCGGTGTGTGTACACTGTACACTTTAACTTTAATCACTGACACTGAGGTCAGTAGTGCCGACGCAGCAGCAGCCGCAGCGAACGATTATTACTATTATATATTAGAGTTAGCGATTCAGCAGGGGGGGCACCCGGGGGGGCAAGGAATGACCTGGGGGGGGCAATTGCCCCCCTGTAGCGACGCCACTGGGCAGGTGGCAGCATCAGAGTAGTAGATGAGGCAGGTAGCCAGAAGAAACCAGTCTCTTTTTTCACGGTTTGGGTGAGGCGGCATGGATGATCTAATCAGATGCACCAGGCATTGGTGGCTGGTCCACTCCTGATTCATCTTGACAAAGGTCAGTCTCTCCAGATTTTGGGTGGAAAGGCAAGTTCTCCTTGGGGTAACTACGGCCCCTGCCGCACTAAACACCCGCTCTGATGCCACACTACTGGCCAGGCAGGACAGCGTTTCCAGGGCAAACTCTGCTAGTTGTGGCCACAAATCCAGTTTGGCTGCCCAGTAGTCCAGCGGATCTTCAATGTGGGTTGGCAGAGTGCTGTCCAAGTATGCCATCACCCGCTGGTTCAGGTCCTGCTCCAGGTCTACCTGCTGCTGCTGGTGAGTAGTTTCTTCACTATGCAGGTAGACTCAGGCTGCTGCTGATGGAGCTGGTACTGCTCCTGCCACCCCACCCCTCCCCAGCAGCCATGGCAGTGGAACGTGAGCGGAGAGGGCCCCCCAGTCAGACATGCGAGAGGATGGACGATGGCGCAGATAGGCAGCGGCCAACTCACTACATAGGATGTCTCTGTAGTAGTTCAGTTTGTCCTCCATCTCAGTGGGTGTAAAAAATGACCCCATTCTGGACCAGTAGCGAGGGTCCAAGAAGGTGGAGAGCCAGAAGTCATTCCTCTGCCGAATGGTGACAATTCGGCTGTCACTACGCAAGTAAGTGAGCATGGATCGGGACATTTGTGCAAGTGACTTGGGGGACTCCCTGCTTCCATCTTCACTACATACTGCCACGGTGTGTCTGGGTCCTCTGTCTCGTCTTCCTCATTGCCCTGTAGCTTCTCTGGCTGCTCCTCCTCTCCTGTCACCTGAGTAGAAAAAACACCCATTTCGATACATATTGCCTGTGCTCCAATATCCTCCTCCCTCTCCTCCTCTTCCAGTTCAGCCCACACAGGACTCATGTGGCCATGAGATCTATGCATCACGTCTCCAGTCCCCTGACCGGCCATTGTTACCACCATCTGTTCCAGGACATGAATCTGTCACCGCCAGTTCTGTGAGAAGGTCTGGCAGACGTTCTTCTCTACCTCTTGTATGATGTTCTTTGTTTTGGTTTCACTTTCTCATCTCCTTTCCTTTTGCCAGGTGTCACTTATTTAGACTAATCGTCTTCCTTTATATTCCCTCCCATACTGCCTCACTTTGCGGTTTATACTACAAACCGGATTCCAAAAAGGTTCGGACACTATACAAATCGTGAATAAAAACTGAATGCAATGATGTGGAGGTGCCAACTTCTAATATTTTATTCAGAATAGAACATAAATCACGGAACAAAAGTTTAAACTGAGAAAATGTACCATTTTAAGGGAAAAATATGTTGAATCAGAATTTCATAGTGTCAACAAATCCCCAAAAAGTTGGGACAAGGCCATTTTCACCACTGTGTGGCATCTCCCCTTCTTCTTACAACACTCAACAGACGTCTGGGGACCGAGGAGACCAGTTTCTCAAGTTTAGAAATAGGAATGCTCTCCCATTCTTGTCTAATACAGGCCTCTAACTGTTCAATCGTCTTGGGCCTTCTTTGTTGCACCTTCCTCTTTATGATGCGCCAAATGTTCTCTATAGGTGAAAGATCTGGACTGCAAACTGGCCATTTCAGTACCCGGATCCTTCTCCTATGCAGCCATGATGTTGTGATTGATACAGAATGTGGTCTGGCATTATCTTGTTGAAAAATGCAGGGTCTTCCCTGAAAGAGATGACGTCTGGATGGGAGCATATGTTGTTCTAGAACCTGAATATATTTTTCTGCATTGATGGTGCCTTTCCAGACATGCAAGCTGCCCATGCCACACGCACTCATGCAACCCCAAACCATCAGAGATGCAGGCTTCTGAACTGAGCATTGATAACAACTTGGGTTGTCCTTGTCCTCTTTGGTCCGGATGACATGGCGTCCCAGATTTCCAAAAAGAACTTTGAATCGTGACTCGTCTGACCACAGAACAGTCTTCCATTTTGCCACACTCCATTTTAAATGATCCCTGGCCCAGTGAAAACGCCTGAGCTTGTGGATCTTGCTTAGAAATGGCTTCTTCTTTGCACTGTAGAGTTTCAGCTGGCAACGGCGGATGGCACGGTGGATTGTGTTCACTGACAATGGTTTCTGGAATTATTCCTGAGCCCATTCTGTGATTTCCTTTACAGTAGCATTCCTGTTTGTGGTGCAGTGTCGTTTAAGGGCCCGGAGATAACGGGCATCCAGTATGGTTTTACGGCCTTGACCCTTACACACAATGATTGTTCCAGATTCTCTGAATCTTCGGATGATGTTATGCACAGTTGATGATGATAGATGCAAAGTCTTTGCAATTTTTCGCTGGGTAACACCTTTCTGATATTGCTCCACTATCTTTCTGCGCAACATTGTGTGAATTGGTGATCCTCTACCCATCTTGGCTTCTGAGAGACACTGCCACTCTGAGAAGCTTTTTTTATACCCAATCATGTTGCCAATTGACCTAATTAGTGTTAATTGGTCTTCCAGCTCTTCGTTATGCTCAAATTTACTTTTTCCAGCCTCTTATTGCTACTTGTCCTAACTTTTTGGGGATTTGTTGACACCGTGAAAATTGGAATCAACGTATTTTTCCTTTAAAATGATACATTTACTCGGATTAAACGTTTGATCTGTCATCTACGTTCTATTACAAATAAAATATTGACATTTGCCATCTCCACATCATTGCATTCAGTTTTTATTCACAATTTGTTTAGTGTCCCAACTTTTTTGGAATCCGGTTTGTACTTCCTGGATGAAGTGTTCACTGCTGGAGGCTGCTTCTGCTGTTTGCTCAGATAAGTCCTTTACTTTATTGTTTCCTTGCTGGCTTGATTCTAGGTGACCCTGACTCTGTCCGTATTAAGTGCAGGGAGCCGGTGGTCGTGTCCCCTCACTATTATAGGGTTTTCAGGTGTCACACAGACTTAGGTACGTGGGCATGCAATCGTCTACCATCGAGACCCTCACCTATAAGCTCCTTAGTTTGGGATCAAGCCAGTCGCTCGTTTATTCATAAGTTCCAGCTATCTGCAAACTTCACCCGTGACAGAATCAGTGGAATGACGTCATTCATCCCATAGTCATGGCGACTGACAAATAACATTGCCTCCTCAAAAGGCCTGAGCAAACAGCAGGTGTTACGCAGGGGAGTATTCCTATCCGCTTGCATCATCAAGAAATCGTTGATGGCCTTTCTCTGTTCGTATAGTCGGTCCAACATATGGAGGGTGGAATTCCAACGGGTGGAAACGTAGCATATCAGCCTATGTTGGGGGGTGCCGTTCTGCCACTTCAGCTCAAGGAGGGTGTGCTTTGCGGTGTATGAGTGGCTGAAGTGCATGCCAAGTTTCCTGCCCATTTTTAGGATGTCTTGCAGATGGGTGTAAGACTTCAGGAACCGCTTGACAACCAGATTGAACATGTGTGCCATGCAGGGCGCATGGCTCAGCCTTCCTTGACGCAGCGCCAACACTATGTTCTTCCTGTTGTCGGTCACAATGGTTCCGATTTTGAGTTGTCTCTGAGAAAACCAGGATTCTATTTCTTGCTGAAGGACATGGAACAGTTCCTCCCTTGTGTGACTCAGTTCGCCAAGGCAAACCAGGTGCAGTACAGCATGACACCGCCGTGCCCTGCACATGTTGTATGCTGGAGGGGCACTGTGACTGTTCCCTGCAGTGGAGGCTGAGGACATGGTGAAGGATGAGGAGGCAGAGGCGGACATTGTCGCAGGACCAACGGCGTGAAAACGTGGAGGCGGAAGCGGCGTGACCTGGCCAAGTTGCTGGTGTGGCTGTGCAGGAACCACGTTCACCCAGTGGGCCGTAAAGGACATGAATTGTCCCTGACCATAGTTACAGCTCCACATGTCAGCGCTGCCATGGACTTTGGCAGACACCGACAGGCTCAAGGACTGGCACACCTTCTGTTCTACATATTTGTGCAGGGCTGGCACTGCCTTTTTCGCAAAGAAATAATGGCTTGGGACTCTCCACCTCGGCTCGGCACAAGCCATCAGTTCTCTGAAAGGTGCAGCGTCCACCACTTGGAAAGGGAGGGTCTGCAGCACCAGCAACTTGGACAGGAGCACATTCAGCTTCTGCGCCATTGGATGCGAGCACTCATACCGCTGTCTCTTGGCAATCGCTTAGATGATCGATTGCTGATGGAATGACTGATGAGGAGTAAGAGGAGGAGGAGTAGGAGCATCTGGACCAGCAGAAATGGGAATGACAGATAGCTCCCTTCGGCTGAGGTGGTGGTGCCTTGACTGGCTGAAACCGGGTTCATGCCACTGTGTAGTTAGATATGCAGGATGGGTCAAGAGATATTTTTCAGTAATGGGGTTATTACAGAATGTTTGAAAGAGGAGGGGAAGATGGCAGAAGAGAAAGAGAGGTTGAAAATTACTTTTAGTGGGTGGGTAATGACAGCTGGGCAGAGAGTTTGGGAAGTGTGAGGGAATAGTAGTGCAGGTAGTATGTCAAGAAGAGAGAAGCCTGGAGTCAAATGAAGAAAGTAAACCAGGCAAGGTGTGAAATGGGAGGGGATCAATGATGCATGGAGACTGGGAGATAATTTCATCCAGGATGTTTTCAATTTTCAATTTGAAGTAGGTGGCCAGATCTTCAACACAGAGTTCAGTGATGGGAACCAGCACTTTAGGCCTGAAGAGACAGTGAAAACTATCTTTTTTTTTTATTATTTGATAGCGAAGAGATGAGAGAGGTGAAGTTGGTCTGTTTAGTCTGTTTGGTGAGGTGGAGGGCAGAGTTATAGTTATAATATAGTATAGTATAGTTAAAGTATACAGTAGATCACTTTTATGTGATATTGCTGCATGGACCTGCATCTGGGTAACTGCACAATATTAGTTTACTATTGTAATGGCCTACACTTTGACTATTCTAAAAAAAAATTCACTTACAAAGTAGCTGAAAGCCTTTGCTGTTAATTCTGTCAAATTTCTAGTTTCCGATAAAGGGCATGGGAGAATCAAGTCAATTAAGGATTATTGCTTTGGGTAGAGTTTGTTTAAATAACCAAACACATTGGAAACTATTAGGCTCTATTTCTTATAACCGTGTGAGACAGAAATTTTTGTAAAAGTCCATTCGGTTACCCAGAAAAGAAAATAGAGAGAATGAAATGAACTAGATTTGTAAAGTTTGAATACTGGGAAAAATTGGAATAATAAGATAAAAGAATAAGCGAAATAGAAAAGCATTAGAATTAACAGGGCAATGAGCAATTTCAGAAAATGTAAATGGCCATTGTGAATACGAAGAGTGTGTTCAGTAAAGTACTTCCATAATATGCCAGGCAAAAAAACGATTGCTTTCCAGTATTACTTCCTACCAGTAATTTCCCTAATTCTAATAATGATCTTGTACAGTAAAGCAAACTTCAACAGATCAGGTAGCTGTTTTTTAACCATACTCTTTTCTTACTCTAAAAGTATAGATAAAAGTTAAAATCCTAAACTTAGCTTTTATTTTCTAGAAAACAACAACAACAACAACAACAACAAAAAATGCTCAGGTAAAATATGGCAGTATACTGTTATGAAATCACTTAAAGGGGTTTTCCGGTAAACATTCTTTTTTTTATATTTTACTAAGTGCCCGCAGCATGCCCCCAAAACAGAAGATTTATACTTATATGCTCCATGCCGCTGCGGTCCTCAGCGCTGCCCCTGATGTCTTCATCTTCCGGCTCCCTTGCTGTTTATATCCAGCAGACCAAGGTCATAATGTGCTGCTTGTGGGCATATCACCGCTGAAGCCAGTCACTGGCTGGAGCGGTGCATGTGAACACGGCCATGGCCAGACAGATGTAAAAAGCGCAGGGAAGATTGAGATGGTAAGGGCAGGACCGGAGTAGCGTGGAGCAGGTAAGTATGAATTGTCTATTTCAGCAGGTAGGCTATGGGCACTTGATAAAAAATGCCTAATATTGCACTTAGAAGTGTATTACAGATTCTGCAAATATTGTTTATTCATTGAATATTGCAATGTTCTATTTATTTTAATTTTTTTATTTACTTTAAAGTTTTTAGATATCTGTTCTCAGTCACTGAATGAAAACCTTTAGTATACGGCCACATGCAAGTTTTTGATGCAATTTTTGAAGCCAAATTAAGGTGTGGATCATAGAAGGAGAGCAAGTATAAAAGACAAATACTTCTCCTGTTTTCACTCCTGGTTTCAAATCCAAAACTGCATTTCAAAACCTGCACAGGTGGCCATACCATTAGGCTATGTCCACAGCTAGTGAGTCCACAGTGGATTGGGAGGAAAACCACCTCTGCAAAAACCACCCGAACTGTGCTGGTTTTTTCGGTGTGGCATCCATGCCAAGATCACAGTGGTTCCTCTGCTACTTTCATCCTTTGATTGCGAGGGTTGAAAATTGTGGGTACAGCCAACAGCATGAATTGTATTTGTATGTATTTGGTTTTCAGAACCCCATCTGCACAAAGTGGGGAAAAAATATACGTGTAAGGCCTCTTGCACACAACTGTAATTTTGGTCCGCATCCGATCTGCAGTTTCTGAAGATCGCACACGGGCCCATTCATTTCTATTGGTCCGTAAATAATATGGAAAGCACACAGATGTCATCCATGTGCTGTCCGGATTCATGTGGCCGTTCCGTAAATTATAAAAGATGTGCTAAACGTGTCCATTTTGCAAACAAGAATAGCCAGTTCTAATAGAAAAATTAAGCATTTGAATCGCAAAATCTTCATGGTCATGTGCATGAGGTTTAAATATGAGAATGCTGCAAACTTTCAATTCCACAGCATGCACAATGTTGCAGAACAGTGAAGAGTTTTACCATGGGTTTCACCATTTGCAAATCAGCAGCAAAATTCATACTACAAAATGCTGTACTCTTAGGGCCCATAGCCTGTACACATGACATATTTTGATGCTCTCAAAATTTGCAATGTACTGTATACAGCAACAGAAACTGACGCGGTCTCTGTTCACTTTAGATGCCCTGGATCCGCTTACGTCTTAGCTCCTTTGAATACAGCCAAGCAGCAAGTGGACACCATGCAGACCTCCGCACTGCAAACTTCACAAACAATGGGAAGCAGACACCACATTGCCGCTGGACAGGGTTGCTAATCGTCCAGAATTTTCTGGACAGTCAGTAAAAATACACTAAACACAAATATAAATGCAACACTTTTGGTTTTGCTCCCATTTTGCATGATCTGAACTCAAAGATCTGAAACATTTTCTACATACACAAAAGACCCATTACTCTCAAATATTGTTCACAAATCTGTCTAAATCTGTGTTAGTGAGCACTTCTCCTTTGTCGAGATAATCCATCCCCCCTCAAAGGTTTGGCATATAAAAGGTGCTGATTAGACAGCATGAATATTTCACAGGTGTGCCTTAGACTATCCTCTATAATAAATCCCTCTGTGCCTGCGATGTGTCCGTGTGTGCCGATGTTAAATGCACATGCGTGGCGCGGCGACCTATCAGCACACACGCCGTCCGCACCGTCCACACCAGGGCGCCGCCCAATCACCGCCGCTGGTGTAGGTGGGACCAGCACTTGGGACCCGTCCTCATTGGCAGTACTCCCGGCACAATCTCTTCTCTATGGCGCCCGTCTTACACCCGGCACTGGCTGGGATCACGCTGTGTGCTGAGGATCTACTGGCTGGGGTGTGCGGCTCCACAACGGACAGACTCCACTATGATTACACTACATTGCGGGCTGTCACCCGAGAAGGGGAGGAGCACGCTTTTCACGGGGACGTGTCATTACTCGGCAGGCCCTGTATGGGTGCCCACTGCCCAGGCTGAGCTCTAATCTGAGACCGGCTTCCAGCGTGCGGGGCACGGAGTCCAGGATGCTGCAGCTCCTCACTGACTCATCTCCACCATCCTCCTGGTTACAAGATGAGAGAGCCCGAGGCTCGGAGGAAGGAGGGTCCGTAGCCCGAAACCTCCCCAGTGTGCGACCACAGTCCCCGGGACACTCCCACAGCGGCATCCAGTGGGCACTTGACTGGGCTTGAGACCGGGCACCGGGAGTCTCCCACTGCAGTCAACCCCTGAGAGCGTCGTCAATGTATCGATATGTGTAATGTATGTAGTGCAGTGTGTGATCTACACACTGCATCACACACTGCACCACACACACTTCTCACGCTGCACCACACACATGTCACACTGCACCTCACACATCACGCACTGCACCACACACATCATGCACTGCACCCCATACATCATGCACTGCACCACACACATCTCATACTGCACCACACATCACACACTGCACCACAAGGTGACAGTGCAGCAATGTACTGATATGTGTTATGTATGTAGTGCAGTGTGTGATCTACACACTGCATCACACACACATCACACACTTCACCACACACATCACACACTGCACCCCACACATGTCACACTGCACCTTACACACTGCACCAAACACATCACGCACTGCACCACACACATCTCACGCTGCACCACACACATCACACACTGCACCACACATATCACACACTGCACAACACACATCACACACTGCACCACACACATCTCACACTGCACCACACACATCTCACACTGCACCACACACATCACACACTGCACCACACACATCACACACTGCACCCCACACATGTCACACTGCACCTTACACACTGCACCAAACACATCACGCACTGCACCACACACATCTCACGCTGCACCACACATATCACACACTGCACAACACACATCACACACTGCACCACACACATCTCACACTGCACCACACACATCTCACACTGCACCACACACATCACACACTGCACCACACACATCACACACTGCACAACACACATCACACACTGCACCACACACATCTCACACTGCACCACACACATCACACACTGCACCACACACATCACACACTGCACCACACACATCACACACTGCACAACACACATCACACACTGCACCACACACATCTCACACTGCACCACACACATCACACACTGCACCACACACATCACACACTGCACCACACACATCACACACTGCACAACACACATCACACACTGCACCACACACATCTCACACTGATGCATGTGCAGGCTATTACAGCCAAGTGATAAAGTACAGGAAAGATCTGCCATATTGGACTGGACTTTATCACTTTGCCATAATTGCTTCATGTTATTTACACTAGTAATGGTTCCCTGCATACCCACCTCTTAGACCCCGTTTACACCACCACTATTTATTTCTGTTGTTCTGCTCCGTTAGATGAGCAGAACAATGAAAATTAATGGCAGTGTTGGATTTTTGTCATATGTTTAACGTATACCAAAAAAACTGTATGTTAATGTATGCCTCAGACAGATGCCATACTGTGGCATCCATCATCACTGAGTTGCATTGTTAAAAAAAAAAAAAAAACATATGCTAATGTATACGGGTTTTTTTGTTTTCGTTTTTTTGCAGGATGGGAAATTGTAGTGTACCACGTCTTCCCATCCTGCAAAGTCCAGAAAAAATATATATACATGTTTTGTACAATGGACCTCTATGGTGACAGATACCTCCAGTACGGCATCTTTCTAAGGCGTATTACCAAAACATGATGTGAACCCGACCTACAGTAACTGACAGGAACAGAGCTGAACAAAGTTCAATGACTATGATGGGATCCGTTCAGTTTCTGTTTGGGATCCTCTGTTTTTACCAGACAAAAAAGTCCTGCATGTAAGGATTTTTTGTCAGGTATTTTTAACTAAATCTGTGACGGAGGCAAGAAACACAATGTGATCAAGTTCCACTAGTGATGTGGAGGGGCAGCGGCAGGGCACAGGGAGATGAGCGCTTCCATTGTGGAAGCGTTCATCTCCATAGTCATCTGTATCGCCGTCCTCAGGACAGCGATACAGATGGAAGTGCTACGGCAGGGCAGGGAAGGGCGAGGCGTCTCCCTTCCCCATTCCTCTGATAGGCTGCAGGAACATGATTGGGGGGCATCTATGGGGGCACCTGTTACTGGCACATGATTGGGGGGCATCTATGGGGGCACCTGTTACTGGCACATGATTGGGGGGCATCTATGGGGGCACTTGTTACTGGCACATGATTGGGGGGCATCTATGGGGCACTTGTTACTGGCACATGATTGGGGGGATCTATGGGGGCACTTGTTACTGGCACATAATTGGGGAGCATCTGCAGTGGCGGAGACCTGA